>NC_081371.1:25221135-25884350 GCF_030684315.1 Stegostoma tigrinum | reverse complement strand
ACACTGGGGGACTAAGAAAGAGGCGAAAATAGATCATTCACTTGGCATTTCTATCTTGTCTTTTGCACTGTAATGTAACAACCTCTACTATAATTGGGAACAAGGGTGTTCATGGAGTCATCTCCTCTGATTAGTTGTCCACTTGTAACTGGATGTGGCAGGACAGCAGAACTTTAATCTGAAATTGGAGGAAGAGTAAAGAACAATTTACACCTGACATAATCAGCATTTAACTTCAATGCACTTTTTCAAGCTCTCTTTGGGAGTTCACCCATTTGCAACTGGGAAATGGCATTGGCTGGAGGATTTCAAAGGAAAAGCATTGTTTACAATGGAAGTTAGTAATTCTTTCAATGAAGTTCGAAGAATACAGAATTTCCAAGCTTGCAGGGGTGCAGATGGCCACAGATTTATGGATGAGGTAAAAAAGATTCTGTTCAAAAAGTAAGATTTGCCAAAAACTTTCATGCTGATCCCTGAATAGCCCAAAGGAAAGCTGTCTAATATTAATGCAGAAGATTTCCAGAGCAGTAGGTATCTATTTCCAGCATCTGCATTCCATCAGGCAAAAGCAGGAGAGGTTTAATAATCAGGTGAGTCAAAATGAGCCATAATACATATGAGCAGAATTAGGCCACTTAGCCCATTGGGTGTCGTGTGCACTATGATAGTGTCCCTACCTCAGAGACAGGGGCCCAGGTCCAAGTCCCACCTGCTCTAGGGGTGTGCCGTAACATCTCTGAGCATATTGATTAGGAAAATATCTCTGAGCCAACAATGAAGGAAGGATCTTGTGGTGTACCTCTGAGACAGGAGGCCATGTGATCAACCCCTACATATTCCAGAAGTGTGTAATAACATCTCTGAACAGAAAGATTAAAAAGTACATAAGCCAACAATGACAATCTGCCAGTGTTGGTAACTTTCAATGTCTTTTCACTCACACTTCATTAGAGTACATTAACAGCTCATCCTTCACATTAATGAGATTATGCTATATGGCCATCCACTGCCAGTTGTAAAGTAAGCTCCCTTGTGGGTATCCACCTAAAGTATGTTAAACAGCCTGACCCCATCGAAATAGCTTGTCTCTACTAAGGTAGGGCTATTGGCATATGGAGAGCTACAGTATAAAACCAAGGCATGCCAGAAACTGGAAAAGGATAAAACTCGCAATTGGAAGCTATTATTAAACCCTGATCCACCTTTGCTAAATTGCCAACTGTTTTGATACTACTTTCATCTGCTTGCCACATATTTTAATTAAAGCACGGAACGGCACAATCATTTCATTACACTCTCATTGCAATACTGAAAGGTGTCTTGCTTTATTCCTGTGTTAATGCTCCTTCAGCAGCACTGAGGTCCCTGTTGTTTAAATGGGCTAGCTATATTTCAAAACCGTCCAAAAGTCATTTTTTGTACATCATACTCCCCTAATATGTTTTGATTTTCTGACTGGCTTCCACTCAACTTCCCCAGTAATTAAATTGTTTGTAGTGCTTTAAGAGAAAAAAAGGTCAATCATTTCAGTTAAAATTGCTGTCAGTTTGAAAATAAACTCAACATGTATTGTTTATCAATTCTGTCAACTAAAAGGACCTGCCAACCAGGTAATAAATCTTTCTGAACCCCCAGTGGTTGCAGTGACACATGGACAATATTGGAGTACCAACTGCAATCTACTAGTGAGAAAGATCAGTTGTTTCTTTCGCTGTATTTGATATATTCTGGTAAACACTTATCCTTCAACCACCACCTCTAAAGCTAATTAACTGCTGATTTATCTCATTATTGTTGGCAGGAGCTAGCCACATACAAATAACAAACTATATTTGTGTATATATAACAGGGACCAGTTGATTATTGCAAGCTATTGAGTGTTCTGAATGGGTTTCACAATGCAAGCGCTTTCTTTTTCTCCTTCGAGACGTTGTACTCTCTGGAGGTGCTGTCCAACATTGCGGTACAGTTCCATGAATGACTGCAGCTATTTTCAAGGGGTTGTTTCTCACATCTGTGACAAAGTCACTGAACCTGTATCAGCATTCATGCAGAAGAACTTCTGAGCATGCGCACAGATAATAATTTTCTGAAGAAGGGTCTTCTGAAGAACATCAAGCTTTCCTGCTCCTCTGATGCTGCTTGGCCCGCTGTGTTCATCCAGCTTCACACCGTGTTATTGCACCGATAATAATTCTGTTTTATCTCTCATCCAGGAATATTAATATTCCAGGTGGGCCAGCTGAGATCTACTACCTTAGCCAAAACCAAGATTTGTACCAGGGGCCTTCCTAGTGTGATAATGCAGTTCTACTCCAGTTGGTGCATTTACTCATTGAATACCTTGAAGAACAGAATTTATAAAAATCTTGAGCAAGTTCCAGCAATGCCCTTCAGTCAATTTAAACAAACAGTAGTCCAAGCATTAGTCCAAAAGAGTACATTATCAATTGGCAGTTTTCCCACATATCTGGAGATGACTAACTGCCAACTTTGAAAATAACAAGCAGATAATCATGAAAGAATTGATTGGTTCAGCTTAGTTTTGTCTCCTAACTCAATAAGTTAGGAGCTCTTGTGCTTATTGAATCTGGAGCCATTTATAAATGACAATGAAAAGCACTCAGTACTGCAGGTGTACAGCTGCAGAGGAATGGTCACAGTTGTGAACTGATGCCCACATTTTATTCATACATGAGCTGGGAAATCATTGATATTACCTCATGACAATTTGCTTTCCAGGAGAAGAATGTTAATGCATGAATTAGCATCCTTTCCTTGCTGTGATATAGGTTAGCAATAAAAAGCCCAGTTATGTTACCTCTTTACTTTCCATTTTTAAAATAAGTGAGCATTCTTCCATTTTTTTAGTGAAAGACCAATTTCACTTTCACTTGCCTTATCTTCAATTTCAAAAATGCATCTATTTCCTGGTTTTGCTGCATGTTTGAGGCCTAGTACTATTTAGTCTCACAAAAATATGCTGCTTGAGTCCACGGTGCTTTCTGTAAGAACTCTCTATTTACAGCTCGAAGCATGCATACATAGGGCTGGATTTTCCATTGGCCAGAGAGTTAGCATTTCTGTGTAGGTGGAATTTCCATGGAGGGACCCTGCAGAATCCCCATTAGAGCAGGATCTGAAGGAATTGCTCAGAAAATTGAAGACCCGGCTGAGTAATTCCACTACACCTGGAACTCTCCAAAAGTTTCCATTTGAATTGAAGAAACTAAGTGAATAATTAATGATTCAGGAAAAGTTAGTCCACAAAATATGTATTCTAACACTTGAGCAACTACTCAACTAACTCCGTACTTAATTCACACACCCTCAACTACATCTCCACCAGACTCCTTACAACTCAAGATTCTCATCTGACATTCCCCTCTCTCCCTCCCCACTGACATCCTTGCCCCACTCTGGACTGGACACCCACTTCCCCTGCTCTGGGCATCCTACCTCGCTGCATTTCACTTCCCCACTCTGGACGCGCCATCCCCTCCCCTTGCCTTGCTCTGGGCGTGACCAATTGCTCCTTTTTCTCCACCACCACAATCCCTTCCACACAACCACAACACCACCCCACCCCCCAAATCCCTCAGCCCAAGGTTGTCAACACCCATTTCTCTGCTCTGGACCTGATGTACCCCCTACCTACTTGGTACACTACACTTCCGGAATCCTATTCAGCTGGCACCCTATCTCCTGCCTACTTGGCATTCTATCCCATTTGACACTCTACTCTTTGAGCGCCATATTCTCCCAGCACCCCAAGGTTATACTTATCTTGTGTGCTTACCATTTAACAACTGCTGTCAAAGTAGCTGGCTCTGATTCTGCACCTTTAAATTTTAGAACACGTCAGCTTCCCACACCTGGTACTGAGATCTCCATAAGGCACTTGATATGCTGCTATATCAAAGATAATTACAGAAAATAAAACTTCATAGTTTCAGGGGTAACATATTGTCATGGACAGAAGACTAGCTAGCTAACAGGAAATAGAGAGTAGGCATAAATAGGCCTTTTCATCGTTGTCAAGTTGCAACAAGTAATATGTCACAGGGATAGTGCTGGAGCCTCAATTTTGTTATATAAATTGTTTTGATGAAGGGACAGTAGGTACATTGGCTAAATTTGTTGATGAGATAAAGGTAGGGTGAAAAATGAGTTATGAAAGGGATGTAATGAAGTCACAATGAGATATAGATACGCTGAGTAAGTGAACTAAGACCTGGCAAATCAAGCATAATGGGGGAAAATGTGAAATTGTAAAATTGTCCAGATTAGCAGGAATTATAAAAATGAAACAAAATTTAAAAATGAGTAATGTCATTTTCAATTGCAAATCTTATTCTACACATTTGCAAAGAGTGTTTGTTTGACTGCTACCACAATATCCCAATCCTCTGGGTCAAGTTGGTTCCTGAGTACTTTTATGACTCCATCTGCTGTGATATTATGCAGATGGTTGACTTGAATCAATTGTAATAATAATCAATCACAATAAGGAAGATTTTCCTTTGAACTCAAATATATCCATGCCTGGGAACATCAATGTCTTGACAGAGAGGATTAAGGTAGCTGTGGTTCTTTGTTCTCTTGGCTATTTACTACACAAGGAATGCAGTTGGCACTCATTTCTTGTAAAACAAAATGATACCTGATCACCAGACAAATATAAAATCATGAGGGGCATGATTAGGATGAATAGCCGAGGTCTTTTTCCTGGATAGAGGAGTCCAAAACAAAAGTGAGAGCGGAAAGATTGAAAAGAGACCCGAGGTACAACTTGCTCACACAGAAGTTGGTGCACGTATGGAATAAGCTGCCAGAGGAGGTGGTGAAGGTGGATACAATTACAACATTCAAAAGGCATCTGGATGGGTATATGAATAAGAGGTGTTTAAGAGGGATATGGGCTTAATGCTGGCAAATGGGTCTAGACCAGTTTAGGATATTTGGTCAGCACAGACGATTTGGACCAAGGAGTCTGTTTCTGCACTGTATAACCCTATGGCTCTATTTGTGCTGTTGGGTAGCACATTGTGATTTCCAAATGTCTTTAATGAAGAATCTCAAATTAAAGAACTCTTAGTAATACTAATCTCCCATTGAAGACTAGCAAATCATCCATGCCAGAGATGTATTTGCACTGTTTAAAGTATTGTTTTAGTTTGGATTAATTGTTACAATACGTTGGTGAGCTTTCCAAATAATAGTTCTGAATTTAATCATCGGAGCAGAGGTTGAGAGGGTTGAAAGCATCAAGTTCCTTGGAGTGACAATAGCTGACAACCTGTCCTAGACTACCCACAAAGATGCGATGGTCAAGAAAGCACAACAACACTTTGCCTTGCTCAGGCAATTCAGCATGTCCATAAGGATCCTCACCAATTTTTACAGATGCACCAAAGAGAGCATACTATCCTGGTGCATAATGGCCTGGTACGGCTACTGCTCTGCCCGGTACCATAAGAAACTGAAGAAGGTTGTGTGCAAAGCCCAGTCCATTATGGAAGCCAACCTTCTATTTGCATGGACTCCACTTACACGGCCCATTGCCATGGAAAGGCTGCCAGCATCATCAAAGACCCCACCCACTCCGGTAATACTCTCCTACATCCTCTTCCATTAGGCCAAAATACAGAAGTTTGAACCACATGTCCCAACCGGTTCAAGGGCAGCTTCTTCCCTGCCATTATTAGACTGATGAATGGACGCTCCAACATCAAATAATGTTGATCGTGCTTCGCACGTCTCCTGTGGGTGTAACCTTTGTGTCTCACTCTGTACAAATACCCCATGATCCGTATACCCTTGCTTACTAGGATCTGCCTGTATTGTTTGCAAACGTGGCTTTTCACTGTACCTAGGTACACGTGAGAATAAATCAAATGAAAATCACTTCATCCTATTTGTGGGTTTCTCTTATCTCTTGGACCTTTCTTTCAATAACTGTTAAGTGTTTAATAATTTCTGACATATACACTGAAAACTCCTCAATAAAGGGCTAAATCTTGTCATGTGCTCTATTCATTGGTATCCTTGAGAGGGTGTTTATTGCTGTTTGGCATTTCCCCTGGACATGTTCAATAAATGCAGCAGAATTGAATAGACTTAATCTGAACAACTGAATCCTGGACTGCATCTTTGTAACATTGTTCATGCCCAGAAGACAACCATTGCTTTATGGTCAGGTTCAGTTTTGTAAGGTAATCCTATCACATAATCTGAAATATTTTCACATACCTACTGTACTGCTAAAAATTCTCTCTCCAACACGGCATAGCACTATCTGTTTCTGTCAGCTATCTAGATGCATGGCAGACTGTTACTCATCTACATTTCCATCTTTATATACCCAACAGTGTACTGTCACAAAAATGTAAATGATGTAACTGCCACGACCATAGTCAGTAAATGTTGATCATAATGTGGTAAGATATCTATAGAGATAATAAAATGTGAGGCTGGATGAACACAGCAGGCCCAGCAGCATCTCAGGAGCACAAAAGCTGACGTTTCGGGCCTAGACCCTTCATCAGAGAGGGGGATGGGGTGAGGGTTCTGAAATAAATAGGGAGAGAGGGGGAGGCAGACCGAAGATGGAGGGAAAAGAAGATGGGGGAGAGGAGAGTATAGGTGGGGAGGTAGGGAGGGAATAGGTCAGTCCAGGGAAGACGGACAGGTCAAGGAGGTGGGAATTGTATCAGTGATAATGGGAACTGCAGATCTTGGAGAATCCACTCTGATGAAGGGTCTAGGCCCGAAACGTCAGCTTTTGTGCTCCTGAGACGCTGCTGGGCCTGCTGTGTTCATCCAGCCTCACATTTTATTATCAAGGAGGTGGGATGAGGTTAGTAGGTAGGAAATGGAGGTGCGGCTTGGGGTGGGAAGAAGGGATGGGTGAGAGGAAGAACAGGTTAGGGAGGCAGAGACAGGCTGGGCTGGTTTTGGGATGCAGTGGTGGAGGGGAAGAGCTGGGCTGGTTGTGTGGTGCAGTGGGGGGAGGGGACGAGCTGGGCTGGTTTTGGGATGCAGTGAGGGAAGGGGAGATTTTGAAGCCGGTGAAGTCCAAATTGATACCATTGGGCTGCAGGGTTAGAGATCAGGAGTTATTTGATTTCTTTCAAAAGCATTTCAACTGGTTGTTGATTCAGGACCACGCTTGAATCTGCTTTACAAGTTGTCTGAAGGACTTGTTTAATTCTGCAAAGCATGGTAGAAATGAACTCACTTGAATGACCATAACTAGGAAAATTTGCAGAACTGTAACATTCCTTACAGGTGGAAATTCTCCTATAACTTTTGTTTTTTTTTTGTAGATAAATTGTGATCCCATTTGCTGGAATGATGTGCTTGTCCAAAAGTCCTATTTTATGTTTTACAAACTTGAGCTTCCCATCAAATATTAGACCTGTATTTTGTGGGATTACATCACTGCTCTGACTCTTTGCTCATGTTACTATTTTGTGAATTCATGTATCAGGTATGTCAACCATATGGCATATTATGCCATTAATTTCCTCTTAAATACCAGACATCATCAGGCCTCTGGGAAGCCCAGAGGATCAGAGGGATCCTAGTGAGCAAGTCAACTGATCCTTTAAGGTAGTGAGACAGAGAGATAAAGTGGTTAAGAATCCATATAGAATATTTGCCTTTAATGTCCAAGGCAGAGTTTGAGAACAAAGAGGTTATATTGAAACTGCATAAAATGTTAGATGGGCCAAAGCTGAAGTGTTGTGTGCAATTCTGGAATCCACATGTCAAGAAGGGTGAGATTCCACAGGAAAGGCACAGAACAGATTAATCAGGATGTTACCTGTGCTGGAGAATTTTACTTATAACAAGCGATTTGATAGATTGGGTTTGTTTTCCTTGGAGTAGAGAAGACTGAGGGAGTACATGATTGAGATGTTTTAAACTGAGGGGCATAGGTAGGGTAGACAGAGATAAACTTGAACTCTTGATAAAGAGATCAGTGGGCATAGATTTAAGGTAAGCAGCAGGAGGTTAAGAAGGGGATGTGTGGAAAAATGTTTTCATCCAGAGGTTGGTGGGAATCTGGAACTTATTGACTGTAAAAGGTGGTGAAAGCAGAAATCCTCATAATATTTAAGAATTATTTAGATGTGCACTTGTAATGCCAAGGCATAAAAGACTATGGGTCAAGCGTGGTAAAATGGGATTAGAATAATTAGGTACTTGTTTTTGATCACAGCAGACTCAGTGGGCCAACAAGGTGTAGAGCTGGATGAATGCAGCAGGCCAAGCAGCATCAGAGGAGCAGAAAAGCTGACGTTCAGGCCTAGACCCTTCTTCAGAAAAAGGGTCCAGGCCCGAAACATCAGCTTTCCTGCTCCTCTGATGCTGCTTGGCCTGCTGCGTTCATCCAGCTCTACACCATGTTATCTCAGATTCTCCAGCATCTGTAGTCCCTACAATCTCTCAGACTCAATGGGCTGAAGGGTCTTTTTCTCTTCTGTAGACCCCTGGGGCTATGATTGTGTTGTTATTTGAAAAATATCTGCAGCAGACACAATTCCAAAAGGTAATCTGTTAAAACAATACCACTCGAAAGGTGTGAAAAATGCTGTCAAAACTTTGGAATCTTCATCTAACTTTAATTGCAAAAATTCACACTTAACATCCAGTTTGGTGAATAGGGCATTCTTGACTACCTTTACTGGACATTCATTAGATAGATCTTGTATTCGATTGCTTGTTTTACTGATTGAAATCCATATAGATTCTTACTGAACCATTTTACATTTGAGTCTATGACCATTCCACAACACTCCCTTCTTGGTATGGTAACTGTTGAGATAACTCCTTATTATCAAAAGTGTCGCACTTCCTGTTTAATTTTTTTCCAGCAGTGAATGAGGTACTATTTCCAGAGTGAATATGCATTATCTCATGGGGCAATGTAATACTCAGGTTTTAATTTTGCCAGTATTGAGAACATTTTAGAAAATTATTTCAAAGTGAATGTGTTTGCTCAGAATTAGCAGTCTCAATGACTTTATGGATCATTCTCAGCTTTAAGTATACTCTCCTTCTTAGCAGACAATATTTTTGACTGAACAATACCAAGATTCTGAAATTTCCCTTCTTTTAAATCTGACCTTCTCCGTGACCTGGCCTTTCACGTTTATTGAAATTCTTCCTGAACCTTGCAATTCCATTAATGCTGATAATACCAGAACTCCCTCTTCACTACCTATTTTAAATTCTGTGGACTGTCCATTTATTCTATTTGACACTACAGTATTTGTTCTCTTTGTCATTAGTTTCTCCTAAGAAGTATTATTTTGTTTGGATCATTTTTCAACCTCTTGAATGTGATTAAAAACTTTCCCCTTTAACTGAATGTGATTTTATTTTGGAATTATGGGATACTTTATAAGATTTTTCCCACTGTTGTGGCCCTTTGTCCAGTAGGGAACAATCTTCGCTTTTATGTGTCCTGATCCTGCCACACTTTAGGATGGTGGTTGGCAGGGATTGTTTTTCCCATTGGGCAGGCTGAGGATTTTTGTTTGATTCCTTCTTTTGTAGCCTGTGTATTTAAGTGGCTTGCTTTTTTTTTACCATAGCCACGGCCTCTCAAATGAACAATCAGTTTAAGAATCAGGTTTAAGAATTGGGTTTGCTTAACGACCTATATTACATATTGTAACATCAGTCCTTCCCTGGCTTGCACTAAGTACAATCAGGTCTTGTCTGCCACTCTGTCTTGGATCTGATCACAACTCAATTCTGCTTTCAATCCTTTCGTAAGCACAATTCTCTGCTAGTCTATACAGATGTTTAACAACCAAATCTACGCTTTCCCTGTAGCTCTTGCTTCCTTCTATTAAACTTTGCCCATTCAATAATCAAACTTCAGTAAACACTGAATTGTGTGTCAGACATCTGTTGTATCTTTTTGTACAATGCTAGATTACATCTATGCTGTGCCTTGCTTGTATGTTGTTAGTGATAGTGTCAAGCATCTGAAGCAATATACTAACATGGTCCCTTCTGGTCTTTCTCATCTAATCCTGATGCAGTTCCATAACTGGTGAATAATTTCTTCCAATTTTCTTATTACTGGGTTTGATGTGGTCCGTCAATGGCCTGGAATGTTTCTACAAAGGGTAAGTTGGCTTTCATGCCTCTGGAGCTTGTACTGCAACTGCTACTCTGTGTGACCCTTGCTTATGACTGCAGATCATTACGCGCTGCTGAACCAGCTTTCGGGTCAGTTTTCCAGCTTCTGCTGCTCCCATGATGTTCCTAATATCTTGCTGAGACTTCAAGAAATAGTTTTCGTTCTTCTTCACTGACTTTGTTGTTCTTGTTTTAAATACCTTTTCTGCTGCCATTGTATTTTGTTGAGCTTGGAATATAGCACTGGTTAGTTTCCCATGGGTATGTTACCTTTGTTCATGCTACTTTCTGTAAGAATTCTTTACTTACAGCTTGGTCCATACACACATTATCTTCACAGGAGTTTAAAGCTTCTACTCCCTTCCACGTCTCACTACTCAATTATGTGACTGTGATATTATTACATCATTACAATGTATGTTTCCAGAGTTAATCACATTAATCTACATTTCCCATTGGGTCAGTTTAAAATTACCATTAGTGAAAAAAAATCCATTTACTCTTGTACCATATTTTGATTTTCAAAGAGAATCAGATAGTTAAAACATTTTTTTCAAGTCATAAAATTAAGACCTAACCAAGCTGCCTGACTCAAATTCGCAAAATTTCTCATATTGGGCCATTCTGTGTTGAGGAAATTTTTCAAATCATAGTTGTTCATATCTAAATGGAGCTAACAGGCATGCCACAATTGTTGCAAAATGCACGAGTATTGAGAAAACCTCAAGGTACTTAGTCACTACTCTCATACCACAATTAAATTTAAAAATTGTAAATGATTTGCGTGTTGCATAGTGAAGCACTACAGAATACAATACAGGAGAATGACTTCATTTCCATCAAGCCTTATTGATCTTTCTTTGGCCTCTATATCAAATGTGGCTGCGCTTGTAAGGTTGTGGTGTGGAAAAGAAATTGTATATTGTTGATTAATCTTGGCAGAGTTCATCTTGCACAGCTCCATTACAATACCAAATTAATACCACATTCCCTGATTGGCATGAAGCTTTTAATTATTCCAAAACTGTAACATAGAGTCTCCACACTCATGGGCTTGAATTTCTTGGCATTCTTGCACAATAGGTTTCCCTTTCTTTGAAATGCGGCAAAGAATGAATTGTATAAGCACAACAGATGCTCCTAAGATGCTGCTTGGCCTGCTGTGTTCATCTAGCTCCACACTTTGTTGTCTGGATTCTCCAGCATCTGCAGTTCCCATTATCTCTAGCACAAGGGATAGGTTTGTTTCGATACTTGGAGTACCTTATGTTAGCCTTATCATTAAATTAATAGAATCTTGCCTCTAAGCACTGTTAAAAGACCATAGTTAAATCATTTCCTGAAGCACGGAAAAAGTACATCTCAGCACTTCTTTAACAGTTTGAATTTTTTACCAGTAAAATCGAGAAATTTCTGTACTCAAACTTCATAATAATCTCACCAATATTAATTAAACTGACTTGAACCAATAGTCAGAAAATATTGAAACTCCCAGGAATAATCCCTGTTTGCAATGTCCTGACTTGCAGCATACGTCGAAAAAACTGAAACAGCAAATAATTATTCGTCGTAAAATTAAAGAGTTTCAGATGCCATCATGCTCTTTACTGCAAAGGCTTTAGGCCCTGACAACATCCCGACTGCAGTGCTGAAGTCTTGTGCTCTGGATCTGGCCATGCTCAACATGTAAAGTGCAGCTGACATCTACCTGTAATTTGGAAAATTGCATAAGTGTTTCAAGCCCAAACAAAGCAGGACAAAGCCAATCCAGCCAATTTCTACAGTCTGTCTATTATTCATCACCATAAAAATGATGGACGATGCCATAAACAATGTCACCAAGTGCACACAATAATACCCTGTATACTGATACTCAGTTGCTGCAAGGGCCACTCAGCTCCAGACAGCAATATAGCCTTGATCCAAAAAATGTAATAAAAGAACTGAATTCACACCAATGTGCAAGTGATTCCCTTTGACATCATTGGCTGCATATCAAGGAGGCCTGTGTCAATGAGAATCAAGAAGAAAACTCTCGCAGACTGGGAGTTCACAATGGAATTCAATAGCATGACCATCATTGACCTCCTCACCATCAACCTCACTGGATTAAAAACCTAACTGGACAAATCACAAAAATAGGTAAGAGCCTTGGAATTTTGTAGGAAGTAACTCACCTCTGGGCTTTGCAAAGACTGTTCACCAAATACAAGGCACAGTCAGGATTGTGATGGAATGTTCCCTATGTATGTGGATGGATGCAGCTCCAAAAACATACAAGTGGCTCAAGTGCCATTCAAACAATGCAATGTGCTTGATTAGCACCCATATCCACCATCTCAAACCTTCACCCCCTCCATCACTGGCTCGCAGGAGAATCAGTGCGTGCTATCTACAAATGCAATGCAGCAACTCATCAAGGTTCTTCAAGATCACTGACCAAGCCTACGGCCTCTACCACTCATATGGACAAGGGCAGAAATTTCATGGGAACAGCACCATTTGAAAGTCCTTCTCTCAGACACACATTATTCTGAGTTGCGACTAAAGTGCTGTTCCTTCACTGTCTCAGGGTTAAAATACTGGAATACACTTCCAAATTGTACTGTGGATGTGCTGCCACCATGTGAACTGCAATGATTAAAGTAAATTGCCTCCAATAACTCCCCCAAGGGATTAGTGCTGAGCAACAAATACTGGCCTTTTCAGCAATGCTCACATCCCATGCAGGAAGAAAAAAGATAATTTAGCCTTTAGATTTTTTAGTATAATTTCAGAAATTTGGCAATGAATTCTAGACACAATTAGCAGAATAATCCAATGAATTTCACCAACTGCATAGGATAATATCAGCATAGAACATAGAACATTACAGCACAGTACAGGCCCTTCGGCCCTCGATGTTGTGCCGACCTGTCATACCGATCTCAAGCCCATCTAACCTACACGATTCCATGTACGTCCATATGCTTATCCAATGACGACTTAAATGTACCTAAAGTTGGCGAATCTACTACCATTGCAGGCAAAGCATTCCATTCCCTTACTACTCTCTGACTAAAGAAACTACCTCTGTAATCTGTCCTATATCTTTTGCCCCTCAATTTAAAGCTATGCCCCCTCATGCTCGCCGTCACCATCCTAGGAAAAAGGCTCTCCCTATCCACCCTATCGAACCCTCTGATTATTTTACATGTTTCAATTAAGTCACCTCTCAACCTTCCTTTGTCTAATGAAAACAGCCTCAAGTCCCTCAGCCTTTCCTCGTAAGACCTTCCCTCCATACCAGGCAACAGCCTAGTAAATCTCCTCTGCACCCTTTCCAAAGCTTTCACCTCCTTCTCATAATGCGGTGACCAGAACTGTACACAATACTCCAAGTGCAGCCGCACCAGAGTTTTGTACAGCTTCAACATAACCTCTTGGTTCCAGAACTCGATCCCTCTATTAATAAAAGCTAAAACACTGTATGCCTTCTTAACAGCCCTGTCAACCTGGGTGGCAACTTTCAAGGATCTGTGTACATGGACACCACAATCTCTCTGCTCATCTACACTACTAAGAATCTTACCATTAGCCCAGTACTTTGCCTTCCGGTTACTCCTACCAAAGTGCATCACCTCACACTTGTCTGCTTTAAACTCCATTTGCCACCTCTCAGCCCAGCTCTGCAGCTTATCTATGTCTCTCTGCAACCTACAGCATCCGTTGTCATTATCCACAACTCCACCAACCTTAGTGTCGTCTGCAAATTTACTAACCCATCCTTCTACACCCTCATCCAGGTCATTTATAAAAATGACAAACAGCAGTGGACCCAACACCGACCCTTGCAGTGCACCACTAGTAACTGGTCTCCAGGATGAACATTTCCCATCAAGTACCACCCTCTGTCTTCTTTCAGCAAGCCAATTTCTGATCCAAACTGCTATATCTGCCACAATTCCATTCCTCCGCATTTTGTACAATAGCCTACTGTGGGGAACCTTATCGAACGCCTTGCTGAAATCCATATACACCACATCAACCGCTGTACTCTCATCTACCTGTTTGGTCACCTTCTCAAAGAACTCAATAAGGTTCGTGAGGCACGACCTTCCCTTCACAAAACCGTGCTGACTATCCCTAATCAATTTATTCTTTTCTAGATGATTACAAATCCTATCCCTTATAACCTTTTCCAACACTTTACCAA
This sequence comes from Stegostoma tigrinum, assembly GCF_030684315.1. Lineage (NCBI taxonomy): Eukaryota > Metazoa > Chordata > Chondrichthyes > Orectolobiformes > Stegostomatidae > Stegostoma > Stegostoma tigrinum. The sequence goes on along the minus strand of NC_081371.1, from coordinate 25,869,991 downwards.
CAACTGAGGTAAGGCTCACTGGTCTATAATTACTAGGGTTGCCTCTACTCCCCTTCTTGAACAGGGGAAACCACATTTGCTATTCTCCAGTCGTCTGGCACTATTCCTGTAGACAATGACAAGTTAAAGAGCAATGCCAAAGGCTCAGCAATCTCCTCCCTGGCTTCCCAAAGGATCCTAGGATAAATCCCATCCGGCCCAGGTGACTTATCTATCTTCACCCTCTGAAGGATTTCTAATACCTCTTCCTTGTGAACCTCAATCCCACCTAGTCTAGTAGCCTGTATCTCAGTAATCTCCTCGACAACATTGTCGTTTTCTAGAGTGAATACTGTTGAAAAATATTCATTTAGCGCTTCCCCTATCTCATCTGACTCCACAGGCTGGGCTGGTTTTGGGATGCAGTGGGGGGAGAGGACGAGCTGGGCTGCTTTTGTGATGCAGTGGGGGGAGGGGAAGAAGTGGGCTGGTTTTGGGATGCAGTGGGGGAAGGGGAGATTTTGAACTTCCCACTACTATCCTTGATTGGGCCTAATCTTACTTTCGTCATTCTTTTACTCCTTAAATACCTATAGAAAGCCTTAAGGTTTACCCTGATCCTATTCGCCAACAACTTCTCATGTCTCCTCTTGGCTCTTCTGAGCTCTCTCTTTAGGTCTTTCCTGGCTACCTCGAAGCCCTCAAGTGCCCTAACTGAGCCTTCGCATCTCATCCTAACATAAGCCTTCTTCTTCCTCTTGACCAGAGATTCCACCTCCTTCGTAAACCATATATCTATTTAGATAACCCTCACAGTGAATAACAAAGAACAAGGAACATTACAGCACAGGAACATGCCCTTCAGCCATCTAAGCCTGTGAAGACCCATCTTGCCCTTCCTTATTAAAACTGTTTTCATTTACAGTATCCATATCCCTCTACGCTCTTCCTATTCATGTATTCAATTAGGTGCTCCTTGAATGCTGCTATTATGTTTGCTGCCATGACCTCCTCTTGCAGCCTGTTCCAGGCATTCACCAGCCTTTGTGTGAAAAATGTGCCTCACACATCTGTTTTAAACAACCTCCCCACACCTTGAACCAGTGTCCCCTAGTAATTGACCCCTCCACCCTTGGAAAAGCCTCATAATTCCCACTCTATCTCTGCCATTCACTTATAAACTTCGATCAGGTTGCTCCTCAATCTTCTGCATTCTAGTGAAAACAAACCCAGTCTATTCAACCTTTCTTCAGAGGTAAAATCCCTCATACCAGGCAATACCTTGGTAAAGATCACAAAGTGTGAAGCTGGATGAACACAGCAGGCCAAGCAGCACAAAAACTGACGTTTCGGGCCTCGACCCTTCATCAGAGAGGGGGATGGGGAGAGGGAACTGGAATAAATAGGGAGAGAGGGGGAGGCGGACCGAAGATGGAGAGAAAAGAAGATAGGTAGAGTGGAGAGTATAGGTGAGGAGGTAGGGAGGGGGATATGACAGTCCAGGGAAGACGGACAGGTCAAGGAGGTGGGATGAGGTGGTAAGTAGGAGATGGAGGTGCGGCATGAGGTGGGAGGAAGGGATTGGTGAGAGGAAGAACAGGTTAGGGAAGCGGAGACAGGCTGGGCTGGTTTTGGGATGCAGTGGGGGGAGAGGACGAGCTGGGCTGCTTTTGTGATGCAGTGGGTGGAGGGGAAGAAGTGGGCTGGTTTTGGGATGCAGTGGGGGAAGGGGAGATTTTGAAGCTTGTGAAGTCCACATTGATACCATTGGGCTGCAGGGTTCCCATGCGGAATATGAGTTGCTGTTCTTGCAACCCGAAGGGAACCCTGCAGCCCAATGGATTCAATGCGGACTTCACAAGCTTCAAAATCTCCCCTTCCCCCACCGCATCCCAAAACCAGCCCAGTTCTTCCCCTCCCCCCACTGCAACCCAAAAACAGCCCAGCTCGTCCCCTCCCCCCACTGCATCCCAAAACCAGCCCAGCCTGTCTCCGCTTCCCTAACCTGTTCTTCCTCTCACCCATCTCTTCCTCCCACCTCAAGCCACACCTCCATTTCCTACCTACCACCTCATCCCGCCTCCTTGACCTGTCCGTCTTCCCTGGACTGACCTATCCCCTCCCTACCTCCTCACCTATACTCTCCTCTCTACCTATCTTCTTTTCTCTCCATCTTCGGTCTGCCTCCCCTCTCTCCCCATTTATTCCAGTTCCCTCTCCCCATCCCCCTCTCTGATGAAGGGTCTAGGCTCGAAACATCAGCTTTTGTGCTCCTGAGATGCTGCTTGGCCTGCTGTGTTCATCCAGCTTCACACTTTGTTATCTTGGATTCTCCAGCATCTGCAGTTCCTTTTATCATTAATACCTTGGTAAACCTTTTCTGTGCCCTCTCCAAAGCATCCACATCCTTCTGACAGTGAGGAGACCAGAAGTGTACACAATATTGTAAGTAAGGCTTAACTGAAATTCTATAAATCTGCTGCATAACCTGATCTATCCTTATATTCAATGCCCCTTCCAATGAAGGCAAGCATGCCATAGGCTTTTTTTACAACCTTATCTACCTACGCTGCTACCTTCAGTTATCTGTGCATCAACACGCCTAGATCCCTCTGCATATCAATAGCTCTCAGGGTTCTGCCATTCACTATACAATTGCCACCTGTACTTCGCCCTCCAAAATGCATCACCTCACATGTGTAAAATTAATAACTTCATTCTCTATGCAGATTCCAGAACTAGTAAAGCATACTAGCAACACAATGTAACTCTGCTCCCCATGTAATAATCATTCCATAGACTTGACAGACTCCACAGAATTCGCTGGCTCTTGTTTCCAATGGTACAAAGGGTTGTTCATTTAAGATCAATCAACTGCAATGATGAAGTATTGTACAATCCAGGATCATCTGTTCATGGATCCAGTAATGGTTAATTATTTTTCTGGTAGGACAGAAACGATAATAAATGCTTTCCTGGTTTTGATTACAGAAGCAAATGATATTCATGTGGATTTGTGAGAGCAAGTTCTCCTTGACTAGCCCAATTGATTTTGTTGACTACGGGCTTGACAATTGGCAGTATCTCACCTCATGCAGTAATAAAAGGAAGCCCACAGACTAGTTGTAATGTAACAGCATTATTTAAAAAGGAATCAAAAAACAGATAAGTAAAGGTCAGTTTGTTTAATATCTGTTATCGGGAAAATTCTGGATTGTAGTTAAAACATGTAATACCAAAGGATTTAGAAATACAAGCAGAGTTGGCATAGCGTCATGAAGGGAAACCATGTCTGACAATTTAACTAGAATTCTTTGAGGAGGTACCAAACAAGGTAGATAAAGGGGAAGCAGTGGATGTAATATATTTAGATTTTCAGAGGGTTGCTGATAAGGTAACACAGATTAGGCTACTTATTAAGAGCCCAATGGTGTTGGAGGTAGAACATTAGCCTGGATGGAGGATTGACTATCTAATAGAAGACAGCGAGCAGGAATAAAGTGGACAATCTGTAACTAGTACTGTGTCACAGGGGCCAGTGCTGGGCCACAACTATTTACAATTTTTTCACTTGGATAAGGAAGTGAATATACCTTAGCCAAATTTGTGGATGAGACAAGAATAAGTGGGAAGGTAAGAGGTGAGGGTGACACAAAGAGCCTGCAGATGGATGTTAAAACAGGTTGAAGCAGGTACAGCAGAGACTTGTCAGAATGATACTGGGGTTAAATTACGAGGGTCCATTTTCTCGGATGGATGTAGAAAAATATTCCTCTTGGGGAAATCCTAAATATGCATAATCTTAAACGAGAGTGCAGTCATTTAGAGTTAGGAAGCAGTTTTTCACAAAAAGCACAGTGGAAACACAAGTTAAGCATGTAAGCTAAAACTGGGCGTTGGAATATAATGTGGGGAAATGTGAAGTATTGCGCTTCAGCAAATAAAATAGAGGAGGTAGATTTAGGAAGCAGTTTTTCACAAAACGCATAGTGGAAACACAGAATTCCAAAATCAATACAGATTCTGAGACAACTGAAAAGTCTCATAACTGAAATCAATTGAGGTATAAAAATGGGCTGGATTGACTGAGACTTTTTTCACTGGAGCACAGGAGGCTGAGGAGTGACCTTATGGTAGTTTATAAAATCATGAGGGGCATGGATAAAGTCAACAGCAAAGGTCCTTTCCCCAGGGCAGCGGAGTTCAAAACTAGCGGGCATACTTTTAAGTTGTGAGGAGAAAGATTTTAAAAAGAACACGAGGGGCAATTTTCTGACTCAGAAAGTAGTTCATGTGTGGAATAAACTGCTAGGGGAAGCGGTAGATGTAGGTACAGTTACAATATTTAAAAGACATTTGGATAGGTAGATGAATAGGAAAGATTTAGAGGGATATGGGCCCCCAAATGCAGTCAAGTGGGTCTAGTTTAGTTTGGGGACATGGCTGGCATGGACCAGTTCGATTGAAGGGTCTATTTCTGTGCTGTATGACTTTATGACTCTATAAATTGGTTTTTATGAGGTGGGTGTATTGAAAATTACTTTGAAACATGTAACATTTTAAAGGGGCTTGCAGGGTGGTTTCACCTGATTGGGGAAGTCCAACACCAGGAGTACTTTGGAATAAAAGATCAGCTATTTATAATGCTGATAAAGAAAGATCTGTTTAGTTATGAAAGGTGTGAATGTTTGGAAATATTTATCCAAAGAGGTTAGGATGCTTAATCATCAACTATTTACAACAGATAAATTTACTACTGGGCACTGAATAAATCAAGGGCTCAGAAGTTGGTGTACAAAGTTGGAATTGAGATGTGAATCAGCAATGATCTTATTGAATAATGGAATAGGCGGGAGAGGTTAAATGGCCTCTTTCTATTCCTATGGCATTAAATGGATGAGAACATGGCATTGGGAGCAGATGAGGAGTTAAATCAGAAAACATCCTGAATCTGTCAGGATGCCAATTCTAATGTGCCAACTTCTAAGTTTCACAGTGGTGAGTAAGTGGTGAACAGGCAACCTGTTCTGAGGAGGCTGGATGTATATGAATTTGATACTGAAGAAAGTAGCCTGTTTTACTTGGCTGAAGAGCAAGCCTATGAATCAGAATGACCTCAGGCTGAGGACATTGTTAAGCCTAAAAGACACACACTGTGAGAGAAAAACTCCATGGAGAGGTTTCTGCATTTAACATCTCAGCTCTGTGGTCCTGCCTAGGAAGCTCTCTTATTGGTATTCAGGCTGACCTTTTATTACACCTATTAATTATTTATGCAATCAATGTTATTTCATGTAGTTTAGTTTTATATTCATACTGACCCCTCTGAACTAAGTAAATTTGAACCCACTTGGTCCCTTGACTGATACAGTGGCATCCATTCCTTTTTAGCTGTTTGTAATTCTGGGCCATGTGCTGCACATGCAGTTTACTTTTCAGTTGTTTCAGCAGCGGGAGCCCGGGAGAAAGCACGAGGGCAGCCTGGGAAGGTAAGCTTCCAGCCAATAAATTTTAACTCATACCCGACACACTACATGCATAGTGTCTCCCACCCTTCCACCTCCTCTAACGACGAAGTGCGGTGAGCAGGTAAGCTGTTTGCATTTTTTTCTTATCTCTTTGTTATCTTTCAAGGTGGTCAAATCCTTTGGGAGTGGGTTGGAAGGCAAAGGCGGAATCTGTTTGAGTATATAACGGAGTAAACTTACTGGTGCAGAGAACACTGCAAAATAAAAAAAATCTAATTATTTTAAATAATTACTAAGTAGAGATGGCAGGCCAAGTGATGTGTTGTAGATGTATGATGTGGGAGCGAGCTGATCCCACTGAGAACAGCAGTGACCACATCTGCAGCAAGTGCTGGCTGCTTGAGGAGCTCCGGCTCAAAACTGATGAGCTGGAGTCGGAACCCCAAACACTGCGGCACATCCGGGAGGGGGAGAAATACCTGGATGCTGTGTTCCAGGAGGCAGTCACACCTGGTAGATTAACTAATGTTAATTTGATCAGCGGGCAGGGACAGCAGTGTGAGACTATGAGTGAGGCAGGTAGAAGGACCCCGCAGACAGGAACAGGAGCCGCAGCCCTTGACATTGTCCCACAGGTACGAGGCACTTGCTCCCTGCGTGGATGAGGAACAGGGCTGCAGGAAGGATGAGCCAACTGATCATAGCACCATTGTCCAGGAGGCCATTCAAGAGGGGGGAGCAAAAAGACAGATTGTGGCTGTAGGGGATTCCATCATCAGGAGGATAGACAGTATCCTTTGTGAGCAGGATAGAGAATCCCGCATGGTGTGTTGCCTGCCTGGTGCCAGGGTGTGAGACATCTCTGGCCGTCTTGACAGGATACTAAAAAGAGGGAGGGGGAGGATCCAGTTGTTGGGGTCCATGTAGGTACCAACACCATAGGTCTTTTCTCCCCATCCTGCCTGTTTCGGGGTTATGAAAAGCTAGGAACAAAATTAAAGAAACGGGTCTTCAAAAGTCATAATCTCTGGGTTGCTGCCTGGGCCCATGCGCAAATTGGCATAGGGAGGCAAGAATCAGGGAAGTAAACACTTGGCTGAAAGAGGGCTTCCTTTTCATGGGACACCGGCATCAGTTCTGGGACAGAAGGGATCTATACCGGTGGGATGGATGCCACCTGAACAGGGCCAGGTCCAGTGTTCTAGCGAAAAGGGTAAATACGGTGAAAAATAGGACTTTAAACTAGTAAGTAGTGGGGAAGGGAAAAGTGAGTGTAGAGGGAGAAAAACAATTAATGTAAGGCAAAGCAGCAAGTTAGCAGGTGACGAGGAAGCTTCAATTTCATTGAAAATTAGGAAAAAAATTAAAGAGAAGGAGAACTCAAAATCTGTGAGAAATGGGGGTAACAGGACCCAAAAAGAAGGTGCAAAAACTGGCATAAGGTCGCTTTATCTGAATGCTCGAAGCATTCGAAACAAGGTGGGTGAGTTGACGGTGCAAATCATGGCAAATGTGTATGATTTAGTGGCCATTACAGAGACATGGTTACAGGATGGTCATGACTAGAAGTTAAATATCCAGGGGTATCAAACTCTTCAGAAGGACAGACAGAAAGGTAAGGGAGGTGGAGTTGCTCTGATTTTTTTAAGGATGATATCAGGGCAGTAAACAAAGAAACCTACAGCACAGGAACAGGCCCTTCGGCCCTCCAAGCCTGCGCCGATCAAGATCCTCTGTCTAACCTGTCATCTATTTTCGAACGGTCTGTGTCCATTTGCTCCCTGCCCATCCATGTACCTGTCCAAATATATCTTAAAAGATGCTAATGTGTCTGTGTCTACCACCTCCGCTGGCAACGCGTTCCAGGCACTCACCACCCTCTGTGTAAAGAACCTTCCACGCTTATCTCCCTTAAACTTTCCTCCTCTCACTTTGAACTCATGACCCCTAGTAATTGAGTCTCCCACTCTGGGAAAAAGCTTTTTGCTATCCACCCTGTCTATATGCCTCATGATTTTGTAGACCTCAATCAGGCCCCCCCTCAATCTCTGTCTTTCTAATGAAAATAATCCTAATCTATTCAACCTCTCTTCATAGCTAGCACCCTCCATATCAGGCAACATTCTGGTGAACCTCCTCTGCACCCTCTCCAAAGCCTCCACATCCTTTTGGTAATGTGGCGACCAGAACTGTACACTGTACTCCACCGAACCAAAGTCCTATACAACTGCAACATGACCTGCCAACTCTTGTACTCAATACCCTGCCCAATGAAGGAAAGCATGCCATATGCCTCTTGACCACCCTATTGACCTGCATTGTCACCTTCAGGGAACAATGGACCTGAACACCCAGATCTCTCTGTTCATCAATTTCCCTCAGGACTTTTCCATTTACTGTATAGTTCATCCTTGAATTTGATCTTCCAAAATGCATCACCTCGCAATTGCCCAGATTGAACTTCATCTGCCATTTATCTGCCCAACTCTCCAGTCTATCTATATTCTGCTGTAATTTCTGACAGACCCCTTCACTATCTGCTACTCCACCAAACTTAGTGTCATCAGCAAACTTGCTGATCAGACCACCTACACCTTCCTCCAGATCATTTACATATATCACAAACAACAGTGGTCCCAGCACAGATCCCTGTGGAACACCACTGGTTACAGGTCTCCAATTTGAGAAACTCCCTTCTACTACTACCCTCTGTCTCATGTTGCCCAGCCAGTTTTTTATCCATCTAGCTAGCACACCCTGGACCCCATGTGACTTCACTTTCTCCATCAGCCTGCCATGGGGAGTGAGAGATGATATACATTCTACTAAACAAAACATTGAATCCATTTGGGTGGAACTTAAAAATGGCAGGGAGAAGAAGTCACTGGTAGGTGTGGTCTATAGGCTACCAAATAATGACATTGTGGTGGGGTGGGCAATAAACATAGAAATAGCTAATGCATGTAAAAATGGTACTGCAATTATCATGGAGGATTTTAATCTACGTATCAATTGGTCAAACCAGGTCGGTCATGGCAGCCTTGAGAAGGGGTTCATAGAATGCATCCGCGATAATTTCCTTGAACAATATGTAATGGAACTGACGAGGGAGCAGGCTATTCTAGATCCAGTCCTGTGTAATGAGACAGGAATAATTAATGATCTCACAGTTAGGGATCCTCTCGGAAGACTCGATCACAGTATGGTTAAATTTAAAAATGGAGCATGAGAAGGTTATATCCAGTACCTATGTCCTGTACTTAAACAAAGGAGACTGTGAAGGAATGAGGGAGGAGTTAGCTACGGTAGAATGGGAGCAAAAACTTTTTGGTGGGTCAATTGAAGAACAGTGGAGGACTTTCAAAACAATTTTTCACAGTGTTCAGCAGAAGTGATAAGGAAGAACTGTAGGAAAAGAGAGAGCCAGCCAAGGATGTCTAAGGAAATAAAGGAAAGTTTCAAATTGAATAAAAACACATACTAAAAAAGCAAAGAGTGGTGGGAAAGTAGCAGACTGTGAAATCTTTAAAGGCCAACAGAAAGCCACAAAAACAAGTTATAAAGAAAAGTAACAGAGATAATGGGAACTGCAGATGCTGGAGAATCCAAGATAACAAAGTGTGGAGCTGGATGAACACAGCGGGCGAAGCGGCATCTCAGGAGCACAAAAGCTGACGTTTTGGTCCTAGACCCTTCATCAGAGAGGGGAATGGGGAGAGGGTTCTGGAATAAATAGGGAGAGAGGGGGAGGCGGACCGAAGATGGAGAGAAAAGGAGATAGGTGGAGAGAGTTCGGTGGGGATAGGTCAGTCCAGGGAAGACGGACAGGTCAAGGAGGTGGGATGAGGTTAGTAGGTAGGAGATGGGGGTGCGGCTTGGGGTGGGAGGAAGGGATGGGTGAGAGGAAGAACAGGTTAGGGAGGCAGAGACAGGTTGGACTGGTTTTGGGATGCAGTGGGTAGAGGGGAAGAGCTGGGCTGGTTGTGTGGTGCAGTGGGGGGAGGGGACGAACTGGGCTGGTTAAGGGATGCGGTGGGGGAAGGGGAGATTTTGAAACTGGTGAAGTCCACATTGATACCATTAGGCTGCAGGGTTCCCAGGCGGAATATGAGTTGCTGTTCCTGCAACCTTCGGGTGGCATCATTGTGGCACTGCAGGAGGCCCATGATGGACATGTCATCTAAAGAATGGGAGGGGGAGTGGAAATGGTTTGCGGCTGGGAGGTGCAGTTGTTTGTTGCGAACTGAGCGGAGGTGTTCTGCAAAGCGGTCCCCAAGCCTCCGCTTGGTTTCCCCAATGTAGAGAAAGCCACACCGGGTACAGTGCATGCAGTATACCACAGTGGCAGATGTGCAGGTGAACCTCTGCTTAATGTGGAATGTCATCTTGGGGCCTGGGATAGAGGTGAGGGAGGAGGTGTGGGGGCAAGTGTAGCATTTCCTACGGTTGCAGGGGAAGGTGCCGGGTGTGGTGGGGTTGGAGGGCAGTGTGGAGCGAACAAGGGAGTCACGGAGAGAGTGGTCTCTCCGGAAAGCAGACAGGGGTGGGGATGGAAAAATGTCTTGGGTGGTGGGGTCGGATTGTAGATGGCAGAAGTGTCGGAGGATGATGCATTGTATCCGGAGGTTGGTGGGGTGGTGTGTGAAACGAGGGGGATCCTCTTTGGGCGGTTGTGACGGGGGCGGGGTGTGAGGGATGTGTTGCGGGAAATACGGGAGACGTGGTCGAGGGCGTTCTCGATCACTGTGGGGGGAAAGTTACGGTCCTTGAAGAAAGTAAGATGGGTTATGCATGTAAACTAGCTCAGAATATAAAAAACAGGCAGCAAACGTTTCTATAAAAATGCAAATTGTAAAAGCGTGGCGAAGGTAAACATTGGTCCTCTAGAGGTTGAGAAGGCCAATTTATTAACTGGGATTGAGGAAAAAGCCAAGACATTAAACACTTATTTCGTGTTAGTCTTCACAGTGGAAGACACAAATAACATGCCGTAAACTGATGGTAAGAAGGTTATAGCAGGTGAGGACCTAGAAACCATCATGATCACCAAGGAGGCAGTGCTGGGCTAGCTAATGGGGCTAAAGATAGACAAGTCTCCTGGCTCTGATGAAATGCATCCCAGGGTACTAAAAGAGGTGATGTGGGAAAATAGCAAATGCACTAGTAATTATTTACCAAAATTCACTGGGTTCTGGGGTGGCTCCCGCAGCTTGAAAACAGCCAAAGTAACACCACTGTTTAAAAAAGGAATTAGACAAAAAGCAGGTAATTATAGGCCAGTTAGCCTAGCTTCCGTAGTGAAGATAATGCTTGAATCTATCATTAAGCAAGAAATAGTAAGACATCTGGATATAAATTGTCCCATTGGGAACACCCAGCATGGGTTCATGAAGGGTAGGTCATGTTTAACTAATTTGGTGGAATTCTTTGAGGACACTATTTGCATGGTGGACAATGGGGAACCTGTGGATGTGGTGTATCTGGATTTCCAGAAGGCATTTGACAAGGTGCCACACCAAAGACTGATACATAAGATAAAGTTGCATGGTATTACAGGTAATATATTGGCACGGATAGAGGATTGGTTAATTATTAGAAAGCAAACAGTAAGTGTAAATGGGTGTTTTTCTGGTTGGCGGTCAATGGCTAGTGGTATGCCTCAGGGATCAGTGTTAGGAGTGCAATTGTTTACAATTTACATAGATGATTTGGAGTTGAGGACTAAGTGTGGTGTGTCAAAATTTACAATGGCACTAAGACGAATGGTAGAGCAAAGTGTGCAGAAGACACTGAAAGTCTGCAGAGGGATATAGATAGTCTAAGTGAGTGGGCAAAGGTCTGACAGATGGGGTACAATGTTGATAAATGTGAGATCATCCATTTTGGTAGGAATAACAGCAAAATGGACTATGATTTAAATGGTGAAAAATTGCAGCATGCTGCTGTGCAGCAGGACTTGGGGGTCCTTGTGCATGAATCGTTAAAAGTAGGATTGCAGGTGCAGTAGGTAATTAAAAAGGCAAATGAAATTTTGTCTGCCATTGCTAGAAGGATGGAGTTGAAAAACAGGGAGGCTACGCTGCAGCTGTACAGGGTCCTGGTGAGGCCACACCTGGAGTACTGTGTGCAGTTTTGGTCTTCTTACTTGAGAAAGGATATACTAGCACTAGAAGGGGGTACAGGGGAGATTCACTCGGTTGATTCCAGAGTTGAGAGGGTTGGATTATGAGGAGAGACTGAGTAGGCTGGGATTATACTCATTGGGAATTCAGAAGAATGATGGGAGATCCTATAAAAACATAAGATTATGAAGGGAATAGATAAGGTGGAGGGAGGGAGGTTGTTTCCACTAGCAGGTGAAACTAGGACTAGGGGGCATAGCCTCAAAATAAAGGGAAGCAGATGTAGGACTGAGGTCAGGAGGAACTTCTTTACCCAAAGGGTTGTGAATCTGTGGAATTCCCTGCCCAGCGAAGCCGTTGAAGCTACCTCGCTGAATGTTTTTATGGCAAGGCTAGATAAATTTTTGAACAGTAAAGGAATTAAGGATTATGGTGATTGGACGGTAAGTGGAGCTGAGTCTCAAAAAGATTAGCCATGATCTTCTTAAAAGGCGGGCAGGCTTGACGGGTCGGATGGCCTACTTCTGCTCCTAGTTCTTACATTCTTATGAAGTCAAGCTGCACATGAATGGGTATTTACTTAAAGTGAAATACTATTAAGTTTATGATTCGAAGGACAGCAAAGAGATTTGCTCTCTCAATAGGAATCTATAAAATCAATTTTCAAGGTAAGTTCCTGGTGCTGAAAGTGTAATTTACAACTTCTGATACCTAATAAATCCCTTATTGTTATGACCAGTTCAAAGCTTCAATGAGAGCTCAGCTTACTTCGGAAATAGCTGACCTTTTTGGACCAAGAGAGTATTCCCACTGGAACTTGCCTAATTCCTGCTGGGTGGTGTTGGTGAAAACGGCAACTGACGTTTCCAACACCTCATTGAATCGTCTACTTGCTACACTGGTACAAGGTGAGGGTTATTTCCAAGTCATTGGAATGGGTTCAGAGTGAGAAGAGTGAAAATAGCTTTCAGCTCAGATGAAGCCTTGCTCTCTTCTGGCATTCCTCATGGTCAAATGTTGAAGTCAGGTTACGAACTCTCTTGGATGTCTAGGTAATTAATATAGAAGTTGTTGAGGTTCTTAAGAAGCCAACTATGAAGCAATTTAGCTCTGGATTCTACATTTCCTAGCCACGGAATCTATTTTCAGACCAGTCACTAGTGGAAAGAATTTCTTCAAGTTGGGAATTCTTCATCAATTATTCTGAAATTCTCTAGCCAAAAGCCATTGAGGGCCTGCTGCTCAAAGCTTGTGTTCTCTCAAAGAGTGTTACATTGCTTGACAGGTAACTGCCAACCATTTGGAGGGCACTTCATTGGTCCAGCAACTCATCTTCAATTGTACATCCCTGCTGCTGTTCTCCATCATGGAATGGCAGCAGCTTAGCTCCCAATTTCCACCTCTGCTGAGGACACGGAGCACAGGACGCAACATCACTGAGCACCTGCAGGAACAACATCAGATATCTTCTCATTAGCTTCTTTGACCGCTCCACAGAGCAGATGGGATGGACACTATCAGCTGGCTAGGATGCAAGGCACCAACATAGGATCCACAGGGCAGGGGCCCCCCCCAACCTTTATTATATTTGAAGACTAACGTACCAGAGACTCAGGCACTCACAGCGGTTCAGTGCTGACCTCTGCAGCCTCCTGAAACAAGAACATATTTTGAATGGAGCAGTAGGGCCATAATTAACAATAGCTGACAAGATGCCCAGTCACTGGAGGGCTAATACTGGTCGTTCAATCTCCTCTTCACATTCAGATCACCATATTTTGTCAGTTGCATATTCTTCCTTGGAAGGGGAGAAAGCGGGGCGGTATGAGTGTTAGTAAGGATGTGTGTGGAAAAAGTAGAAGGGCAATCGGAAGAGTAACTGTAAGTCAGTTTGAACAAGGAAGCTGCAGAAAGAAGAATGAGCGGTGGTGCAATGTGTATTGGCCTGAACCATGCTGTGCAGGGTAACAATGGACAAGACAATGAATGAGCTTTGGCACCTCAAAGTCATATGCCATTCACCTTAAATCACTCTCCTGAGGTCTTGTATCATCAGTGCACTCATTCCAGGTTGGAGGGACCATACTCTTGCTGCTGATACCTTCAGCATTTTAATCTACACCTGTTTGGTCAGAGAAATTCTCTTCCTCCTGTTATTCGCAATTACCATACTTCAAACCATCAGCTCCTGTAACAAAACTTCCAGCTTTCCCTGATCTTTTCTCCATTCCTCTGGTTTCAGCTGTCTGACAAGTCCAAGTGTAGATAAACTTTTCTCAGCCACTCCATGGCTCCTTAAATTAGAAATATTTCCTTGGACAAAACGAATGTATCATTTTTGCTTGTTTAAGTGCCAGGCAGCGACGATTGGTATGCTTTGGTAAAGAGCAGCCAATGAGAATTCTGCTCAGAGTTAGGTTCCAAGCCTGAAGAAGCTACCAACTTACAGCAGAGGATTTTGCCAGTAATTGACCAAAATTTTCATGTTGCTTTCTCGGAATATCTGTTTTCATTATGAGATGATGGTAACACTGACAGGTCCTGTATATTAAACATCAGGAAACAGTACTGCAAAAATTAATGTCAGATATACAGAATCATGGGGTTGTGGGGTCTACTTAATCTCCTTTCCATTAATGTAAAATAATAAACCAAATACAGGAGCATAAAGGGCATTGGTTCTCATGTCTACCAGTGAGTTCCAGATAACCACAACTTTCTGGATGAAACAAATTCTTGCTGAAATCTCCACTACACCTTCTGCCCTTTACCTCAAATCTCTGGTTACTGATTTCTTTACTAAGTTGAAATGTTTCTTCATTTTTATTCTATACCTCTGATCAGTTTTACACCACAATCAGATCCCCATCAGCCTTCTCTTGCCTGGCCAGCCTCTCTTCACAGCTGAATCACTCCAGCCCAGACAACATCCTGTTGATTTTTATAGGACTTGATCAGTTCAGTCAGTAGTGAGGCTGCTGAGCCACTCTTGGTGATCAACACTGAAGTGCTGCACTCAGAGTATACTCTATGGAGTTCGATATGGAGCAATACTGATTCATCAGCTAACAGGGAGGGGGTTTATGATATAATCAGCAGATTTCCTTTCCCAAATTTGATATAATGCAACAAGACTAGTTGGGTATGGAGTCAATGGTGACAACTCGAGTAACTCCTTCCTGTCTGTATACCACTGTGCCATCACCACTGTTGTTTTGCCAGGACAGGGATGGTGTTGGTGTGTCTGGGACCTTACTTAGTCTGTAAGGTGTGATTCCAGGAGTATGCCTACATCAGGCTGTTTCTCCACAAGGCTGTGCAACAACTCTCTGAATTTTGGCACTAACTCCCAGACGTTAATGAGTTGGTTCCGGGTTGACAGGGCTGTATTTGTTACTTCCAGCGCCTAGGTTAATGCAGGCAGTCCATCTGGTTCAGTTCCTTTTTTCAGAACCTTCTAGTGGCTTATACAACCAAATGGCTCTGAGGACAGCCAACAGTCAACCACATTGCTGTGGATCTGGTGTCGCATGTAGACCGGACCTGGTAAGGTCTCCTCCTGCCTTGGGTAAATGAACAGCAAAACTCGGATGAAGTGCCTAATTCATTACTGCTTAGTTGATCCAAGAGCTTGAAAATCAGTTGGGGTTGGCAGGAAGGCAGTGCACTGCATTTTACAAGCCACCCCACCTTCAAATTCGACAGTAGGGGAAAAGTACACAGAGTCATTTACAGCACAGAAAGCAACCATTCACTCCATAAAGTTCATGGTGGCTGTCCTCAGAGCAACCCCTTCAGTCCATTTCACCTACTCGAAGCAGCAAGATTATTTCCCATCAAGAACACATCCAGTTTCCTTTTGGATCATCTGGTGTTTCCACATCCACGGGACCGTGTTCCAGGAAATTCCAGAGAGACCTGGAAACAACACTGGACATGACACTACCACTTGGAACTTAATTGTCACCCAAGGGAATTAATGTCATCAATGCACTAAACTGACCACCCATTTCATCCAAGTTCAGCACTAATTCATACTTCTCTTTTCCCTAAGGTACAATTATGGAGCTGATAGAGGAGATGAGGGCTGAGGCAAGAAATCCTCAGTGGAGGATACATGCTCTGAAACACCGAGTCATTACATGACTCCTGCACACACCTCACTACCACATATACCGAAACAGTTTATTATCTCCAGCAACAGACAAATAGAGTAGCACATGATGAGGTACATATCACATGTGAGCATGAGCAGATGCTGGAGTCAAGAGTGGACAGTACCCATCAGATGGCGCAGGAGAGAGCTCTGCTCCCTTGAACATAGCTGTTGGAGGTTATACATTAAAAGGTAACTAGTGGAGTAGTATTAGAAGATGTTTAAGGGTCAGTCAAAATTTCCATAGGCCGTGTGTACCACTGCACAGAAAATGGACCATTTTAGTATGAGTGCTGCAATGTCTGCATTCATGACAAATCGACACTCAGAGTGGCCGCACTCATGGAGAATCAGATGAGGCAGACCACTGAGAGCCTGTTGCACTACACTAATGACCATCACTGCCAGTTGAGTCAGCATTGATCAAAGATTTACATTGTAGCTGAATGGTACACTACATGCAGCCACCTGCTTTCCTGCTTTTGGTGAACAAGAACATGCGGGCAAGCCTGACAAGAATGAATGTGAACCAGCACATGACAGGTGCTATTTGCAAGGTGCCCCCAATTCTTCGCCCTTGCCCTCCTCAACCTCCAACACATATTGCTTTCTGCCTTGATGAACAGCTCTGTCCCTGCAAACTGGAGGAGAGGCAGTCTTTAACAAGTCATCAAGGGCTCCAAAATCCAGAGAAATTCAACCATGAGCAGCCTATTTCTCACTTTATGGAAGCCACAGGGATAACACTATATAGCTGTCATAGAAAGCATAATCAGATTGGTCAGCAGCTCTCTAGCATAGATATTCCTAGATGGGGACAGAAATTCAACCAACCAATTCAAGTTGGCCATAGTGTAATATGGCCGAATCACAGGAATGGTAGAGCACTGAAAGTATCCATTATGTCTGCAGGGACTCTCCAAATGAATAATGCACCTGGTGCCATTCACCTGCCTTCTCCACATCATCCTCCATGTTCTTCCTTTTTTATGTAAAAATATAATGCCCATGTGAATGCCTCAATTGGAACTACCTCCACCACAGCCTCTGGCAGGGCAGTACATATTGCTGCAGGTGAACTGGATTGCTGGACTGCAAGGTACCCACTGACTTGTCAGTCAGGGCAAAGGTGATTGCAAACAATTCATCCGCAATGATGTTCTCAGGCCTGAGAAATCTGCTTTGCCACATAGCATAGATCCAATTGGTGCATTTTGGAAATCTGTCACTGGAAATACCTTTTCCTGACTTTGTTACTGGGGGTGAAAAAAATTTGTGCCTGAATCAGATCACTGTGGCCTCCACAGAAGAAAGGTAAAGGAGCTGAGTGGTATCATTGATATGTAATGGCAGGGTTTGGGAGGGATAGGGAAGGTAGTTGGAGGCAAACCTCCTGAGGAGTTTGACATGCGGGGGTGGAGGTGGAAATGGGCTACCAGATGCTTTCAGGTAAAAGCTCCCGGGGGCATGTGGCAAGCAGGAGGGCTCAGTGCTGACAAAATTCACCTGTGGAGTGCTCTCTTTTGAAAGACTTCCATTGCCCTCATGTAGATTTTCCTACAGATAGCTGCTCCCAGTCCACTTGGTCAGATCATATCCCACCAGATGAAAATTGGCCTGCTCCCAATTCAGAATCTTTATTTCCTGTCCTCATCTACCTTAAATCTTACTTATTTATTGTCACTATATGGTTATTCTTGTTACTCAAATGGCTGCATCATCTTATGAAAAAGTTGGTGAGACTTGAAAAGGAGCTCCTGAAAATCAAAAAATAGGCTTTGAGAAATCATAATTCAACTCCACAGAAATAAAAAGAAGAGTTTGAGTCCTACTATGTTCATGTTGTGAAGGACTCAACAAATCATTATTATCTGGGAGACCGTTGCTGGGCCAGAATAAAGTGCGTTCACATAGACGCAGGCAGCAGAACCTCAAGTTCAGCTAACCAATAGCTTGCTTTATTGTTGCCTTGATGTTGACATGGCCCTTTTGTAGCTCTCTTGCAGACCTGTGGTGGGATTCTTCACTAAAATCATCAATCATGTGTTCACTAAGTGTCCATTGTCTACCCAGAGCCAACCACTGTGGCTGTTTGGTGGGAGAGAGGAGCTGCACAATCCGAGACTGTCAAAGTATGATTAATGGTTTATTGTCACTTGCATTTTACAGTGGATAATACACAGTGAAACATAGCAAAAAGCTTCAACAGTTGCCACAATTTCAAATAGTTCAAGGATAAAAAGAATAAAACAATATAACAGAAAGAGAGTTCTGAACCCTGAGCCAGCTCACCAACAACATCTGTGCAACCAGCCCTCCTCCACCATCTCACCGCCACCTGGGTGGACCCACCAACAAAGGAGTCACCACTATTTAGGTGCCATTTCTGCAGCAGTGGGCTCACCTTATCATCACCAATGCCAGGTCCTGTGCTGAACCCGCTCTCACCCTGCAACCAGGAATCCCTGGCTCCGCTCCCACCTCGATGATCCCTGGAGCCCTGGCTTCGGGACTACAAAACCTGTGTTGAGGACCTCCTTTGATCTGTAGCCCTCTGTCCCGACCAGTTGCATTTGGCTGTGAAGGTGGCAGCGGCTACTGCTCCTCTTCTGAGGTCCAACCAACTTCAAGCTAAGCAGACCTCACGTGATAGGGATATTTTGCAGGCAATAATGTGAGATGACTCTTGGATATATCCAGGGTACTTGCAATAACTTGCACAGATTTGCTATTCACAGCAAAATCAGTGACTTCAGACTGAAAAAAATGTTCCTGTCAGTTTCAGCCTTTTTTCACAGTTGATCACAGCCACGTCAATTTCACCTTTTACGATGCTCATATCATGTGAATTTCATTCTACAGTTGCTTATCACAATGCCCTCACTTTTTATGACCTTGCAAGTTGTAGATACTGCTTGTAAAGCAGGCAGTCTGGTAAAAAAGAATTCCATGCTTAACAAGGTGCACTAGGGTGGTATTTTCAACCCAACATCTTGTCCCAAAGATTTCCCATTCACTCATCCCCAAATCCATTTCCAAAACATGAGAAATTCTGCCATTCATAACCATGTGAAAGATGAAATATGATCCCTATGTCATATGTATTTTATATGTATAAATATATAAGATGTTTAAACTTGTATAGCCACATACTACAAACACAGTCATAGGCCAAGATTACAACTGCCAGGAGATGTCTGGCAAGAGTTTGTGCTGGGAATTTATTTTCCCATCCATGGTGGAAAGACACATGGCTAGTGAAATCCTGCCAACATACACGATACCAGTTTCAGGTAGGAATACAATGGAAATTATTGAAAACCACATGCCTAGATAACTTTTACTACACCTTTGGCACATTTTCAGATATGGATGACATTTCATAACTTAGTTTGAGGAATTATGACTGTCCCACAGCTTTAATGTAAAGAACAATTGAGTCTGTGCATTCTAGACAGATTTAAATAGAAGAACAGAACAGCTTAAAGCATGAGATATTGAAGAATATAGAAACAAAAATACTAATATAAAGAACAAGTTAAAGAATCAGAGTAGGAGATACAGAGATGTGCAAATGAAGGGGAATGAGAACAAATTAAAATAATGGAACACTGAATGAACAATCATGCAATAGACTGACACATCCTTTATTACATTATGTGTATAGACCCGAGCTAAAACATGGAGAGAAAAATGTGACAATGTTCTGCTTTAACTAACTACAAGACTAATCAATAGAATTTAGCCATGATTTATATTCAGTAACAATTTTGGCAAATCTGTGACATAGTAGCTTTCAGTCTCTTGGACAGACAAGTTTTTAAAGATGAAGATCCTATCCATTTATCTCATTGCTACTTCAAGCATCTGCTAATTTTTATAGAAGGTGGATACATTTTATATTCTCAGATGGCCACCCAGTAGCTTTCGCACAAACTAGATAGACTAATTCAATTCACTAACTAAGAGCTGACCTGAGTTCATGTCCCTTAAGTAGAAAATAAAGCAGCCTGACCTGCTGGAGATCCTGGTTTGGTTCGGATGTCAAGCGGAGCTCCATTATTCTTTGAGGAAGGGGTTTTTGCCCCCTGTTGTTTTTCCAGCTCCCCTGCAGTAGGAATTTAAAATGAGCCATGAATTTGATATGAATTTATATACAACTATTTTACTTGCATATTTTCAAGGAAATTCTAACTTACAACTTTTTCAATTACTTGCTGTGCAAAGGCCACTGAAAAGAAAAATCATCCATGATGACTTTTATTTATAGAATCCCTACAGTGTGGAAACAGGGCCTTCAGCCTAACAAGTCCACGCAGGCCCTCAGGGCATCCCATCCAGACCCATTCCCCTGTAACCCATTTAATCTACGCATCCCTGGGCACTATGGGCAATTTACCATGGCCGATCCACCTAACCTGCACATCTTTGGGCTGTGGGAGGAAACCAGAGCACCCGGAGGAAACCCACGCAGACATGAGGAGAATGTGCCAATTCCACACAGACAGTTGCCTGAGGGTAGAATCGAAGCCTGGTCACTGGCGCTGTGAGGCAGCAGTGCTAACCACTGAGCCACCGTGCCAACATTTTCCTCTCTGACCTTTTTTTTGCTCGAAAACAGGATTGTCCTGTAAGTTAAAAGCAGAGGGTTAAATCTGGCCTGCCAACCTGCTGGCAATTTATTTTCTTCTCCTGGATTCTATGCAGCAGATGAAAATAACCTTGAACTAAGATTTTGATTATAAACTTATACCAAGGGAAATGAAAACACAGTCAAGTGGTAAATAAAGGCCATATTCCAATAAGTGCAATCTGTTCAAATCCTCCATCAGGCTGTCCCTCGAACTATTGCCCATTGCCATTTAAACAAGGCTGACATCTTGACCTAATTGAGACAGAACAGCAGCTATGTGGGAGATTACATAGAAGCAGAGCGAACAAAATAATCAGATTTTTTTTCACAAAAATGGAAAATTGGATGAGTGTCAACTGTGATTGTGCTTTGCTGCTTGCGCCTAACAATTTATTTTCAATTCTACCAAAAAGGTATTAAAATTGGAACAGTTTGAATAAGAAATGCTGATTGAACAATTTTATTTTCTGTCAGGATGAACAAAACCCAGTGTCTTTTCAATCACAATCATTTCACATGCAAGTTCTAGTAACTCAATGCATTTTAAAATTACTTACAGCAGTGTCTCACAGTTGTAAAAATAAAGGAATAAGGGCTTAAGTGGAAAATAAATTATTCAATCAGGGGCCTTCATTTCTTTGTTTTAATAAGCTTTGTTACTTTGAAAGAAAAGCCTGGTAATATTTGGCAATGCAATTTTATGTAATCTATGCAGTAAATAGAGATTCCATCCTCCAGGGTGTGTATTTTGATCTCTCAGGGCAATAGTATTGTCTGTACTGAGCCTTCATTGAAGCTAGCTGCAAAATGGCAGATCTAGTCAGCACCTCATAGTAGAGGTCACATGACTATAAGACAGGAAACACATTGAGACAGGTTACACTTCTAACTCAAACATCTTACTTTTCCTACAAAAGAAGAAAAAAACAAGGCTTGCATTATCATGTAGATTGTGAGTTATGCAATGTGTACATAACTGTTCTGATTCATTAGCAGTCATTCTTATCTGTTTCTGCATATGCATTGCATGGATAGCCTTTAAATCATACCTGTCTCCTAATGGTACACATGTGTGTTGTCACTAGCTGCTCATTTGGGTGATCTTCCCTATCCAGGGAGTGACATTCACATGACATTTACTGTTGTCATGGTACCTGTTGCTGGGATGCTGAAGACCTCTGGGTCTGATGGTTGATCTGTGGACTGTGCTGGTGGTGAGTTCACACTGTCCTTATTGGCTGTCTGCTGTTAAGTTCTCCAGTTATGCACAAGTGCCTGTGGTTATGATGGTATGTCTGGTTACTCACTTCCACTACTTATGAACAAGGTGACAGGTGATGTACACAGAGGCCCCAAGCTGTGACTTAGGTTTATTCTTGTTGACAGCAGTGAAGGTTTGAACCTTGATTGGCTCTTCAGTGCTCACCTCTGGCAACAGTTTAGCATTCTTAGCTGGCTCGATGTCAAAAATGTTCAATAATGTTCCCCTGAAGTGTCCTGGGACATTTTCTTACATGAGTGGGTCTATGGAAGCAGCCCTTCAAGATCAATGCCAATATCATCAAAATATTTTATTCATTTTTGTATATAATCTTCTCACAAATTTATTAAGAAGAGGAAAATTTGATGGACAATCCTTTTCTTTCTTTATTCTTTCACAGAATGAGGGCATCGCTGGCTCGACCAGCATTTATTGCCCATCCTTAATTGTCCAGAAGGCAGATAAAAGTCAACCACATTGCTGTGGGTCTGGAGTCACATGTAGGCCAGACCACATAAGGATGGCACCTTCTTTCCCAAAAGGACATTAGTGAGCCAGATGGGTTTTTCCCTACAATCAACAATGGATTCACGGTTATCACTTGATTCTCAATTCCAGACATTTACTGAATTCAAATTCCACTGTCTACCATAGCTGGATTTGAATCTAGGCCCCCAGAACATTAGCTGGGTCTCTGGATTAACAGTCCCGCAATAATATCTCAAGGCCATCGCCTCCCCTATGAGTTAGGCTTGTTTCTGTAGTAAAATGCTCCTTTCCATGAAATCACCTGATTTCCCCAGCAGGACAACTATTAAGTAACCTCCTCCTGGCATCTTGTTCACTTCCCTGACAATGATGTACAGCAACAATGACCCTCGTTCCTGTCTGGAACTATCCACAAGCATTGAAATGGAGGGCCACATTGATCTTCACAGGAACTGGCAACACAATCCTCATCCCATTGTGCAGTTGAAATTCCTGTTATAGAAAATGGAACAATGCTCCTAGCTTTGTTTGAATGAAGTTGTTAGAGGAGCTTCAGCAGGTTGTTGCTGTGCCTCTTGTGGTTGCCAGATGTTGTTGCATTGTGTGATGTGAGTGAATGTTGAACAAGGTGGATGGGGAGTCAGTCAAGTGGGTTGATTTGTCCTTGGACGATTCTGAGCTTCCTGAGTGTTGTGGTTGCACACACATTTGGGCATGTAGACAGTATTCTATCAAGCTCCTTGTTCGTGGCTTGTAGCCACTAATTGTGAGTGATTCAATGCAGGATTCACAGCATCTGCACTGCTCTTGTAGCCACAGTATTTATATGACTGGTCTAGTCTAGTTTCTAAAGCTTCAAACTCTGTCATCTAAAAGGACAAGGGCAAGGGGAAGCAGGTGCTTAGAAATGCCTCTACCTGCAAATTCCTTTTCAAGTGGTGGGGTATTTGGGGAGGGAATAATAGGGAATGATCTTCATGCAGCAAAACGTATGTATAGCTGGGATTTTAACAGACAGCATTGATAGAGCCTGAGATCCAGAATAGCAGTACATATACAAAATTGGCATTAGAAATTGTTTGACACCATGAAGTTTCTAGTATGTTTGCTCCATTCCAATGACAGCACCTTACAATCATGATGTGACTTACAGGTCAGGTGCAGTTCCATCACCATTCTACAAGCTCTCAACTTCCGTTGTATTCTGTTGAACCAAATGGTACAGCTATTGCCTTTTAATATATTCTCAATACCTTTTCTGGTACCTTAAGTTTCTTCTGCATGAACCATACATCTGGCGGTTTGAAGATAAAGACTAACACAGGTCAGCAGTTTAATAACATTTTGATTTTCATTCTGCCAAGCTCCTCTGCTTTAAAATGTATCATAAGAGATCCTTGGTTGAAATGTAGGGATTCATTGGTACAAGATTTCCATGGTTTATGGTGAGAAATTGTTTGAAATGTTAAAACTACAACTCTCTAAACACTTGTTCAAACAATTCTGGTGTCAAACATTTAGACAAGTTTCACCATGACTATGTGACAGTTACAGCTTGCTGTCTTTAATCACATTCCTGTTTTTGACATGAGATGACACCTCAAGTACATTGCTGACTCACGGCGGAAAATTTGCCCAATTTCTCAGTCTGTGATTCATTGATACTGTAAATAGAATAAAATTTCAAATATATTTTACAGACTTCAAAACATTTCCACAAAACAGCCATAAGAAACTGGTTTCAGATCAAAACAATCTTGTAAATGCTGAACATGGCAGTAAATAACATCCGGAGGGAATTAAAAATAATCTCTCGAGGATTAAATTAGCAGAATTAAAATTCAATCTGTATCTTCATTCAGGAGTAAGTAGAAACATTACATAATTTTATTTTAATTTATGAGGAAATTTTGGTACAATATTTAGATAAGCATAGCTGTTAAATATCAATCAATTTGAATGAGGCCCACGCATTTTGGTACAAACTCTTATTAACTCATCTCATAACAAAAATATTAGGTCATTGAATCCCTAAAGCTCGTTCTTCTAGTCTATCAGTTCATGGCTGAGCTGTATCTGGACTCCATTAACCTCTCTTTGCTCTGTATCCCTTGATGCCCTTAAGTAAACAAAGACTTATCAATCTCACTCTTGAAAATGTCGATAGTGAGCCAAGCTGAAAATTTTTCCAGTTTCTCACTGTGATTCATTGTTGATGTGGTATAAAATTGCAACCATAATTTGTGGACAAAACATTACCACAAATTCTGAATTTGTTCTGAACTTTCACTACCTTTTGTGTGAAAAAATTCTTACTCATTTTTGCTGGAAATGGATGATCTATAATTTTTACGATTATGGCTAATTCTTTCAAATTCCTGACCAGAGGAAATAGATACTTTATAATTTTGACATCTCAATTTGATCATTCCTCAACAATGGATTTATGCAACTTGTCCTCATAATTTAGTTCCATTCTGATAACTCTACACTGTATCCTATCCAACGCCAATATAGATTTCCTGAGGATTGATGTCCAAAGCAGAATGCAATGCACTAGGCAGGGTGAGAACCTAACTTCATCATTCAACCCTTTTATTCTACCTGCATCAATACAAAAATTAACTTTCCTTTAGCTTTTTTGATTACTTTTTGTATGTGTCCACCAGCTTTAAGTGGTCTCAACAGCTGGAGCTTCAGCTTTTTGCCATATTGATAAGTAACTGAGACATAGGAATATTGAACTGTACATCCAAAGAACTAGAAACTGTGGAGCAGCAATGAAACTAGGGTCCAAATACAGAAATACAAATCTAGTGCACAGGTATGTTAATAATTGGCTAGCGCAATGTTGGCATTTATACCAAGATGACAGACATAGAAAGGGGAGTGATCTGCAACTATAATGAATGCTTTCCTTGCTGCAAGGTTTTGTTTCCAATGCCATGATGCAACGCTTATGTTAGATGTTAGCTTGTACACTACACGAACTAGACATAGTTAACGTGGTCCTTAAAAATTCAAAAATCATTTACTACAGCAGTTGATATATACACATATGACAGGCACAGGCACCTCTGGTCTGAGCTAACATTAAACTCTCCAGTTATTAAGAGCAGCAAAATTTCATCATTTTCTAGTTACTTCAAATAACCCTGGTTACGACAAAGTGTCAGGCCTTTTAACTTTCAGGTCACATGTAGTGATGATATGTTAGGCATGTCTTTTAGAAGTGCACTAAATATGAACTGTGAGGCATAACACAACAAGGAGCAAGTTAGGCAATGGTTGCATGAAGTCTGATCAGTCTCCATTTAGAATTCTGCAATAATTTCAGATCTAAATTGTGCTTCAGAGAGAATATATTGCCTTCTTAGGAGTACAGTGCAGATTCATCAGAATTATATAAGGGATAAAATCATTAAGGGTATCAGAACAGGTCCAAAATATAGGTATAGAAGTTGCTGGAAAAGCTCAGCAGGTCTGGTAGCATCCATAGTTCTTTCGCTTTCTATATCAGAACAGGTTCTGTTTTTTGTGGGTGTGTATTCCTTGGCAGATGAAGACTCGGGAGTGATGTAATGCAGGTGTTGAAGGCGATGACAGGGTAGGTTGAAGATACCATCTTATCAAGGCAGGAGCCGGGATGGGAGTTTGGGACAAGGTGGTCTAACCGCAAAACGCGAGGTAGTGCGGTATGGCATCAGAAGGCACTCCCTTATATAAGACGTAGTGGAAATTTGGCACGCTTTCATAACCGGCTGGTGATCAATTACAGGCTTAATTTCAGAGTTTCTTCTATTCTTATTAGGCATTAAGTATTAAAGATTACAGAACGAGGATGGATAAATTGAGTTAACATACGCATCAGCGCTGAGTTTTTTGTCTGTTGGAACATGCTTGAGGAACTGTGTGACCTACTACTATTCCTGTACTCCTTTGGGAAGTATAGAGGATATACATAATATATCACATTACATGCAGCTTAATTTGAATTTAGTTTTACCGAGGGAGAAACTTGAAAACTCTGAATGAAACATACTTTTAAAAGAAATAAGGAGTAACCTTTAAAATTCTGGTAGAACTTTTCGATGTATGGTTTTCCTCCAACAGGATATTTTACCTGATGTGGCAAGGCTTATGTTATCTCCTGTAGCACAGGAAACTGGGCATGGAAATCATGCCATTGATGCACCCAATAAACATTTATTATAGACAATTATTATGTTACAAACATTACATTCACAGGCACATCAGTGTCTGGGCTGACAGTAAGCATGCAGGAGAGCAGGCTTCCAATAGGATGTCATGCTTTCAGTGATCCCAGCGTAAGATGGAGTATAACAGCCAAGATTGTTATATCCTGAGGTCATATGTTATGACAGAGTAATAGTGTCATGAGCAGGTCCCTTAAAAATATACTGAGATGTATATGGATATGGAATACAGCAAATTCGATTTCTCACACATCAGTTAAAAATATTCAGAGATAATAGAAACTGCCAATGCTGGCGAAACTGAGATAACAATGTCTTTGGTAGTGGGGTCAGATTGCAGGTGGCAGAACAAGGCGCCACCTTTTGCTCCCATGAGGAGCTCGAACAGTTCATCCACTTCACTAGCACCTTCCACCCCAACCAGTTCACCTGGACCATCTCCAATACCTCTCTCTCCCCTTCCTGGGCCTTTCTGTTTCCATCTCTGGCAACCAGCTGGAAACCGACATCCACTTTAAGCCTACCGACTCCCACAGCTACCTAGAGTACACCTCCATGCATCCACCTTCCTGCAAGAATGCCATCTCCTGTTCCCACTTCCTTCGCCTCCACCGCATCTGCTCCTGAGATGAGGCATTCCACTCCTGATCATCCCAGATGTCCTCGTTTTTCATGGATCACAACAACCCCTCCACAGTGGTCAAAAACACCCTTGACCGCATCTCTCACATTTCCTGCAACTCATCCCTCACACTCCCTCCCCGCAATAACAAAAAAAACCAGCATCTCCTTCGACCTCACGTACCACCCCACCAAGCTCCAGATCCAACACGTCATCCTCCAGCACCTCTGCCACCTGCAATCTGCCCCCACTATCAAGGACATTTTTCCCTCCCCATCCTTATCTGCCTTCCGGAGGGACCAGTCTCGCCGTGACTCCCTTATCTGCTCCACAGACCCCAGCTGCCCCACCACCCCCAGCACTTTTCCCTGCAACCACAGGAAGTGCTACACCTGCCCGGACACCTCCTCCCTCATCCCCATCCCAGGTCCCAAGAAAACCTTCCACATCAAACAGATGTTCACCTGCACATCTGCTAACGTGGTATACTGTATCCGCTGTTCCCGATGTGGCCCAATCTACTTTGGGGAAACCAAGCAGAGGCTCGGAGACCACTTTGTGGAACACCTATTCTCAGTTCGCGACAAACGACTGCATCTCCTTGTTGCAAACTACTTCAACACCCCCTCCCAATCCGTGAACAACATGTCCACCCTGGGCCTCCTACAGTACCACAACGATGCTACCCTAAGGTTGCAGAAACAGCACGTCATATTTTGCTTGGGATCTCTGCAGCCCAATACTATCAATGTGGATTTCACAAGCTTCAAAATCTCCCTGCCCCCGACCGCATCCCAGAACCAGCCCAGTCGATTCCCACCTCCCTAACCTGTCCATCCTTTCTGCCACCTATCCACTCCTGCCACCTCAACCCCACCTACCAGCCTCATCCCCACCTCCTTGACCTGTCCGTCTTCCCTTGACTGACCAACCCCCATCCTAACTCCCAACATACACACCTTTACTAGCTCCATCCCCACGTCCTTGACCTGTCCGTCTCCTCTTCACCTATCTGCTCCTTTGTCCATCTACCATTCACCTCGCCCCCTCTCTCTATTTATTCCAGAATCCCCTTCTCCTCCTCCATTTCTGAAGAAGGGTCCAGAGCCAAAACGTCAGCTTTCCTGCTCCTCTGATGCTGCTTGGCCTGCTGCGTTCATCCAGCTCTACACCTTGTTATCTCAGTTAAAAATATTATGTTCTATAAAATGATGTGACAGTACAATGTTGTCAAAACGTACACATTTGTTGAAAATATTTAGTGAGCAGATGGCTTCACAAAGTAACATTTCAGGATCTGTTCTTTTAGTGCTCCAATGTGAGTATTTACAGTGGCATTGTATGTTGTGAGAAGTACTGTGCTGTATACAATGTGCTTATTGCATTTTTGTTCTTAGCTTTGAATATTTCTATCAGACAACCTCCTCCTCTGTGTTCCACAACCCTGCACCACCCATTCCAACTGTCCGAATGAACAAAAAAAAATTGCTGGAAAAGCTCAGCAGGACTGGCAGCATCCAAACAGAGAAACTAGAGTTAGTGTTTTGGGTCCAGTGTACCTTCCTGACAACTCAGTTCTGAACTATATCGAGAACAGTCAAAAAGACCTTACAAATATTGCAAATGAATAGTAAAAACACTCTTAACAAATTTTTAATATCTAAACAAATTAGGCTTTCCACTGGTGAATGTAGACTCGTACAATTTTATCCTACATTATTAAACTTCTGGAACAGAGAAGTTTGAGAGTCCCAAAATCAATTATTACACAGTTGAGGAACAAAGGCTTTCTGTTAACCAATTGCACCCAGTTAACAGATCAATGTATTTGCAGCACCAACAATCAGAGGAGATGTGGCTACTCACAATCAATTCGAATTTGCTCCATCTCCGTCACCTCTGCTATTGATTCCTTCAGCTCCTCCACAAACTTCTGTAGTTCCTCTGAACTCTGTGCACAGAAACTCAGTGCCTGCTTCTTCTCTGAACCAGAAGCAGATGATATGAGAGTGATCGCATGAGGATAAACTAATGGAGAAAAATTACAGCCATTAGCACAGGTAAATATAACCCTATCACATTCTTATTATTAGCTTGCAGTGTGCATCTTCTGAGTAGGAGGACAGATGAGTGCATTACAAACAATTAATCTTAACTTGTACAACGTGAAACTTGATGTAAAATTAAAAATACCTGAAGGGTATGTCTGGGGAAGTATATTTTTTACAATTTGTGAGATCAAAATTGGGTACTTGATAGTATGATAGATTGTCACCTTAAGAGTTCAATGCTGTATCATCATCATTAGGTTATCAGCCATTTTGTGTGGGGTACAGTTTAGTGTACTGTTGCTGCCAGCAGGGTGGAACATATCCTTATTAAAGCTCCTGTTGTTTAAAACTTTAGCACCCTAGTTTTTCTTGGAATGTGAAACGTGAAATTTTAATCTTCAGGTGATGTGTGATTACCACATGGCGGATAAATGCGCCTTGGAATATAGAGATTATTCAGTCTCCATTACTATTTATATCTGCTAATTTTGGGGGATCATGATCACAGTTACTTAATATAGGCAGTCAATAATTTGTAGCAATTTTCTGATAGTTTTTGTTGTATTTAAGAAGCAACTGTTTGGATACAACGCATTTGTTCATTAGAAACAGAAAGTATACGATAGTGACAGATGAGAACATCTCACTGTTTTTGAAGCTGTTCTGTAGAATGGAAGAGTCAGAGTGACAGTTTTGAAGTGGTGGAACGTTTGATCTTCTATCTCATGTCCATCTTTCCATACCCCTTGATTTCCGTAATATCCAAAACTCTATGAATCTCAGTCTTCAATTTATATGATTACAGAGCACCCAAAGCACTATAACTTATAAAAGGGTTAATTAATCCTTTAACTAATCCTCAATCCAAAGTGGTCTTGTGGTGTAATGGCATTATATCTATCGCAGACCTAGAAGATCCACATTTAAGTCCCACATCAGGCTGTGCTGGTCACAGAGGTATATCAAAAAACATCCAAACGTGTCAATTAAAAAGGGAATTCTCAACCAAAACTAATATGTTACCCCAAATCCCTTGAGCTCAGGAGGTGATAATAATTGTGACTGATATCCCTAACTTTGTAAGAGTATTCCAAGATGCAAAATATCCAATGAGTCAAAACAAAAAAAAGGAGTAGTTAAGGGGTTGTAACATCTTGAACTAATCATGCGTTACCTAGAAGGAAAAGCCACTATTAGTTGGAAATTTTTGTACTGGTCCTCCATGTTGAAATATGGGAGGCAAAATAGACCTATACTTATCATTCACAAGTTTTACCATCTTTTTTCCTTCTAATAGAAAAGATAGTGTAAATTTAGGT
Organism: Stegostoma tigrinum; assembly: GCF_030684315.1. Classification (NCBI taxonomy): domain Eukaryota; kingdom Metazoa; phylum Chordata; class Chondrichthyes; order Orectolobiformes; family Stegostomatidae; genus Stegostoma; species Stegostoma tigrinum. The sequence goes on along the minus strand of NC_081371.1, from coordinate 25,839,674 downwards.
ACACCAGGGCTAACTCCTGCACTCTTCTCTAAAATAATCTCATGGGATCTTTTTCTTCCAGCCAAAGGATGGCATTTCTAGCTGTGCAGTCTTCACTCAATGCTATGTTAGAGTTTCAGCCTTGATCTTTGGACCAAGTACTGAAATGGGACTAGATACCACAAGGTTCTGACTTATAGGTGACATCACTACTACCTGCTGTTTCCTCCAATTAGAAAGCTTAGAACTGATGAGTGTGACCTCAGTATACGGAGTTGACATGACCCAAAATGCCTTCACTCAAAGGATTGAAAAAGTTAGGAAATTTCTAACGCAGAATACTGTATAATCTCAGTTGTTGAAGATATTGGAGGTTGAGATCAATAGACTTTTGGACGTTAACGGAATCAAGAAATGCAAGGATTGGGTAAAAAAATAGAGTTGAAGCTGAAGGTCAGTTTGTGGATTTATTGATCAAGCTCAAGGAGTCTTGAAATAGGATGAGTTGCAAAAAGCTGCATTGTGGAAGTAGAACATATTTTTGGTAACATTTTTAAAGTGAATTCTCATTTAATTTTACAGTCAAATTTCAGAATTAGCTAATGACTGTAATAGTCAAAAAGCGTTGGGTTTTATAGCAACAGTCTCCAATGATGAATTGATAAGCGCAAGAGAATTATTTTGGAAATTTGTGCATCTCTTAAAGTTTTGGTTTAACAGATTGAAATACAAAAGTTGCAAGAAAGTGGCTAGAGTGCAAAATATGTTGCCACTCAGATTCTGACTTCATGACAATTTTGATTCAAATATGAACCAAAGAACTGGCAAAATTGAAGTTAGTGGAAATCAAGGGAAAATCCTCCACTAGATTGTATCATACCTGCACTAAGGAAGACAGATATGGTTGCTGGAGGCCAATCACCTCAGTCTAAGGACTGAGCTCAGACCATCCAGTCCAAAGCAACCACTTCACTGGCACTCTAACCACCAACATAAACATTTACTTCCTCCACCACTGACACACAGTGACCACAGAATATACGATATTCAAGAGCTTCTGCAGCAGATCACCAATGTTGCTGCATCAGCTCCTTCCAAACCCATGTCCTCTATACCTACAAGAGCAAAAGTAAAAGATCTAGGGGTGAACCATCACCTGCAAGATCCTCACCAAGCCACGCATTATCCTATTTTGGGACTGCACCCCTACTCCTTCATATCACTGCTGCAAAATCCTGGAACTTCCCTACAGACCTTTGGGCTTACCTGCACATTGTGGATTGCAGCAATTTAAGAAGGTGGCTCACTAACACCTTCTCAAAGGCAACTGGGATCAACAACAAATGGTCATCTTTCCAGGAATACCCTCATCACATTAAAGAATAAAAGATTCGCCAGCAATTATGCTTTTGTCCTGAATTTGTTTTAAAACGTTCGTGTGAAGTAGTTTGGAAGATTTAATTACATTACAGGCACTATATAATTACGAGTTGTGATTGTTTTCATTTCTAATCAGCAGGGGTTTACAATGGCAGCTGAACTGATTTTATCTGTTTAACTCTGTAAAAGGTCACAAATAATCTTAATTCATTGATTACATCTGTAGAGATTGGGAACCACAACTATGCTTTAACCTAACAAGAAGTAACATGAGTCAAAAATATTTACGCTCAGTCTCAAACAGATGAATTTGCATTCCCAGAAGGCCAACAGACTTGTAGAAAGTGTATGTAGCAGAACTTCTCTTCTTTGCACACAGTTTAAGTATCTGTAAGGCAATAAATTACAAGATTAAATAAGTTCTTTAAACTGAGTCATGTGTAATGATGTATTGCAAGAGCCTTGACACTCAAAAGCTATTGCTATCCCATGTACTGTAATAAATGAATTAGAGGGACTTACACTGAATGTTTTGCCAAACACAGGTGAATAAGAGCAGTAGCAAGAGGAGAAAACAGGACTCAGCTCCCTGACTGTGATAGAATCCATAGCCTAGTCTGAAGCAGACTGATAAGTATGCATTAGCAATTACTCAGTAGTTGCACCAACTGTCAGTGAGCTTTAATATCATGTTGGACAAGGTGGAGGAGCTCACTTTATAATTTATGTGAGATCATCATGACAATTCAGTCACACTGTGTTCTCAGCTCTATACTGCTGCAGTATGGTCCTCAGTTGGAGAGTGTATGCTGACATCTCACACACTGTCACTGCTGCCACTTGAGGTCAGAATTCCAGGGTCTCTATAAAATTGTGTGAAGCTGGATGAACACAACAGGCCAAGCAGCATCTTAGGAGCACAAAAGTTACATTTTCTGTGAGGAAGACACAAAACAGTGCCTGGAGGAGCTCCTGGCTTAATGAGTAGGCAAAAACTTGGAATATAATGTGGAAAAATGTGAGGTGATACACTTAAGTACGAAGAACAGATGTGCAGAGTATATCTTAAATGGTTAGAGGTTAGAAAGTGTAAATGTGCTAAGGGACCTAGGTGTCCTTCTCTTTAAGTCTCTGAAGCTAATACGTAGGTGCAGCAAGCTGTAAGGAAGGCTAATGGAATGTTAGCCTTTGTTGCAAGAGGATTTGAGTACAGGAGTAGAGATATATTCCTTCAATTGTCTAAAGCATTGATTAGACTGCACCTGGAGTACTGTGTGCAGTTTTGGTCCCCTTTCCTCAGGAAGGATATTACTGCCATGGAGGGAGTGCAACAAAGATTCATCAAATTTCTCCCTGGGATAGAACTGTCCTACAAAGAGAGATTGGGCAAATAGATCTCTGAGAATACAGATCCAAATGAACGAGAATCCAAATCAACCAGGAAACACAACTAACAATAAGGGGGATATCGCTTGGATTCAAGACAAGGGGGACATTTTTATTGGAAAGGTTGTGAATCTTGGGAATTCTCTAGCCCAGAGAACTGTGAAAGCTCAGTCTTTGAAGATGTTTAAAATAGAGATTGATCGATTTCTGAACTACCGATAGTAGGTTTTGGAGTGGGGTGGATAAAAAGCATTGCAGAGTTGGATCAGCCTTGAATACATTAAATGATAAGTAGGTATGACAAGTTGAATGGCCTATACCTGATCCTATGTTTCGTTCTTAGTTTAGCACCTGTATGAGGTTTCTTAATATACAAGCTGAGCAATGTTTGCTGTAAACAGCCGTTGTTCCTGGACAGTCAGCCACAGGCCCATTTTGAGCTCTATACTGGAGACCAGAAACGTGCAGTAAATGATGCCTAGTGCAATTAAAGATAACAAAGTGTGAAGCTGGATGGACACAGCAGGCCAAGCAGCATCTCAGGAGCACAAAAGCTGACGTTTCGGGCCTAGACCCTTCATCAGAGAGGGGGATGGGGAGAGGGTTCTGGAATAAATAGGGAGAGAGGGGGATAATTCACTCAGGCACTCTAGCAGGTTGTCTAATTTTGCTAATGATTTCAGGTTCAGTTTGGAATAAACCAGAGATATTAAAATGTGATAGTATTTTTTTCATTTTGGGTGCCATTCCTACATCTAAGCTCAAATGTAAAGTACAGCTATTTGGACAAAGAATATTAGTTTATACAGAAATGTATCCAACTCCAAGAGAAGGAGTGAATCAAACGATGCCATTTCATGCACCAGTTACAGCAATCCTTTTGGGTTTTAATCAATGTTTAACCAACGCACACTGTCAAACTGTATCAGATAGCTGGAGTATTTTCATTCATGCTTTGTCTGCTTATTCAGATCTGTAGTTATTAACATTCATTGCCATACACTAAGGGAGAGATTCTTACCACAACTAAGTCATTAAACAGAAAAACTTCTCGCTGATGTGCTGCTTGCTTCTGTGCTTTGTTGATGTCCATGATCTCAAAGAGCCGGCTGCAGCAAACCAACCTCCGGTGGGGAACTGAAAGGGCCTAGGAAAACCACCAAACAATGAGAGCACTGGAGGCTGGGATGAGGATTCTCACACATCACTTTAGAAATCAGCAGTTGAGGTAATCAGACAATACGCTGGAGTTTTACTGGCATATCATGCGTTGTGAACCCACACAGGTGACAAGTGAACTGTGGTGACGTTTTACCAGACCATGGACAATTAACAGCCTGTCAGAGCCTCTGTGTCACATAAAGTGGTTGCTCACCTCTCTCAGCTGCTGTAGCCGAGCAGTCGCGGCAGAAACATGAATACAGGCAGGTGTCTGCTCTGAATGGCAACTACTGGCAGCTTATGGTTGGGCAAGTTACTGCCACCCAAGTGAGACTTAACAAGAAGAGGCTCTTGTTTTAATCACAGTATAGTTTACTGCAGGTACCAGTTAGATTAGTAAGATAAACATTTTATTGGGGGACGGGTACCCTTTTGGAAAAAAAGGGTATGAGGAAACTTTTGTTTTGTCGCTCAGAGGCTTGAGTGTCTTTGGAATTCCCTTCCTCAAAAAACAGTGGATGCTGACTCTTTAAATAATTTTAAGGCAGATGTAGATAGATTCCTGACTATCAGAGGGATGACAAATTATTGGGGATATGCAGGAATGTGGAATTGAGATTAAAATCAGGGTAGCCATGATTTTATTGAATGGCAGAGCAGGCTTGAAGGGCCAAGTGGCCTATTTTTGCCCCTTTGTTAGTTGTACCTAATAAGACGTTTTGGGACTTAGGATCTAAGACATCACCCCACAAGATCCTCAGATTCACTCCAAGAGATTTAAAACCTTATTCCTGTCTAAACCAGTACGATATCATCAGATTGCGTGGAGCTTCATGTTGTCCTGAACATTAATCCTTGCAGCATCATTATCTTCTCCAACAAGCTGTATTACTAATAGTCTCCTCATAGCGCCAGACTGACTGCTAACTTGCGATATACTACATTGTGTTTAAGACAAGAGCCTCTTCTCATTAAGACTCTCATCGTGGAAGCAATTTACACCAAGCATAAATTGGTAGTGGTTGGTAATTCATACCAAATACAACAACTCTCTCTGCATAGAGTTGGCTACTTGGGAAGGAGAGGGTGCCTCAAAGCAAGGTACCTTCAAAGGGCCATCACAAAATGACTAATGCCAGGTTCCAAAGATGGAAGAGGGATAAAGCTTTCAGTGTCATTGTCAGGTCCATGGGTGTGGTCACTGTCCCTTAAGGGTTCTACCATGTGCCATGGAATTTCAGTAAAGTCTCCACTACTGTGGGAAGCCACTTGGAGGTGACTTTGACAAATCTGGGGGACTTTCCATTGGAAATAGGGGGGGGGTGGTGGTGGAGAACCATCAACAGTTTAATTATGTATCTATGACTGACAGACAGCTGCGTTGCTGCCATCCCAACTTTGGTAATATTACATGGTGATGGAAAGGTCTCCCTCCCGAAACCTTTGACCATCATTTTCCCATCCATCTCACTCTACAAAATCGTATTCAGCATGCCTGATCTTAATGCTCCTTTTTGACCATTTTTCTGCTCGATATTGAAGCTTTACCCAATTATTGAAAATAAGAATTTCTGTTTTAAAAAAACTGAAGAAGTCCTTGTAAATAGCTTGTTCCGGCATTGAAAGAATCCCAAATTAAAAAGGATTAAATGCTGCTTCTATTTCTCCCTAATTCCCAGTCCATATCAGAAAATTATGGTTTGCAGATCCTTTTATCTCCGTATGGAGTTGATTTCCATTAACTTGACACTTCAAGCAGGATTTTGATTCAGAACAGAATTCTCAAAGACCAAATTACTTCTGATACACCCCTGTAATTTAGCACAATTCCCCATTTACTTACCTTGTATTGAGTTCCAATGGATCCCACTCAATAACCTTTTAACAGACCAAACTAATCTCAGTCCCAAAGCACAGGTTTGAGAAAAAGGGATTGAATAAAAGCGCTTTCTGCTTTCAAAGCTGAAGAGAATTCAGCTGGTGGAAAATAATTTCCATTTATTTTTCACTGTATTGAGTTCCATTGAATCAAATCACTTCTCATGTTCTACATTAGAAAGGATTTCAGTGGAATAAATTAGCTGACATTCATGCCAGTTGCATTAAACTTTAATGTCTCAAGCTGTGGAAAATAAACAATATCATTAAACAACTGGTCGCACTTCAACATCAGTGATGAGCTGTTGAACAACTGATCAGGGTGCGAGCCTCCGTTCAGTTATTGCACTACTGTCACCTAGACAGAAGGCTGCGTTTTTATGATCTTTTTCATAGATAAGCCCAAAAGCAGACACTTCAGTAAAAAAGGGAGAGAGCTGTATTGTTGAAGTTCTATTTTTTAATGAGAATTCTTCAAATACAAGATTTTTGTGTTTTAAACTGACATAGTCATGTAGGGTAAAAGGAAGGAAAGAAGGTGGTTGTGAGATCTGTTCTGAATTCTGCTGACCAGTCTAGTGGCTTGGTGTTAAAGATTAAAGGATTAAAGTTATCAGGATGTTTATAGGGAAAAAGGTGCAAAATATTCACATCTATAAACAATGGCCAGAAAAGCTGTGCTGGTGGTGGGTATACTTAATTTCCAAGATCCAAAGTGATATTAGGAACGTCAGTCTTTATAAATAGTTATATGTTAATTTGTTGATTTAATTCCAAGCTTCAAAAACATTGGGGGGTCGACGGGATAGCAAATTAGCATTTTGACATTAAAAGGGCCATACGATTCCCAAGGAGATGGCTTTTCAGAGAGGAAGAGTCCACAGGAAGGCATTATAGGGTAGTTATGTAGATTTTCCTAAATCTCAGTGAATCTTTCAGACAGGATCATGCGGCAAGAATCAGAGGGACAGAGCGAGAGAGAGGGAGAGGGAGAGAGAGAGAGAGAGAGAGAGAGAGAGAGAGAGAGAGAGAGAGAGAATAGAGAAATAAGGCAGCAGGTTCACCATACAAACTTGAAGTGAAACTCACTCTTCGATTGAAGTGACTAAGCGCTTAAATGTGTCTGGAAGGATCATGTAGCTTTGGCTAGATGGAGGAATTTCCAATTCATTTATCATAGTAGGAGTCAATTCTAGGAGTAGTAGTTATTTGGAAGGAAAAGGACAATGGACCTAAGAATATCTTTGGACTAGTTCCTGCATAATGAATTGTCTACTCAAGAGTAAAGCCTAACCTAAAGCCAATAATTTACCAATCAACAAAAATTAAGTAGGTTATCTTCTCTGTAGTTTAGAGCATGGATTGCCCCTTAGATAGTGTAAAATCCATGTTAATTTAGCTTGTGTGAAATAGTAAAAGTCTTAAGACTTGAAATATTGTTTAATGATCTATTTATTTATTCACTGGAAGTTCAAATTAAAAGTTTTCAATCTCTACAGAGATTATTACCGACATTATTGCTTTCACAAGGGGAGGTAAAATCTCGTATGGCATTATTCCAGTGTTCCAGCCAATATTTATCCTACTAGCAGAAGCTTCAAAACAATCTCATCATGAGGAAATGGAAGGTTCTTAAAGACAAGTTCTTACAAATCTTAATCCAATACAATCCAGATTTAATCACAAAATATAAATCATTTCTACTTCTTGTGATATTCTATATGTTGTTTCGTATAAAATTCAATGCTCATACATCTTTGCTTGTTAGAATGTTGAAAACACTGAACACACAGCAGCTTTATGATAAATATTTCTGTTTGCCAACAAAACAAATACTCTACATTCCCCCAGAAAATAATTCTACAAAGCACTTACAATGTTTTGTCAATATGGTAATGTGTACAAAGTCAAATGCTTTTATTTTCCATTATTTTATTTCTAGCTGTAAACAGATGCACTGAAATTCATAAAAGTTGAAGGACTTTTTTATTGGCCACTAAGCAAGTAGAATGCATTAGATATCTTAGATAGATCATAAAATGTTTTGAATAGGTGATGTTTTAGATTTTTAACCTAAACCAGTCCTGATTTCATTGGACTGAAGCAAATCCCATGGCTAGATTTGATTCATGAGCATTAAAACAGCAGTGATCTCAGCTGTTTTGTTTTGTGTTAAAATAAGAAGTTTATAAATCTAGCCATAGATTGGAGTAGCCAGAACTACTATTTGAAATTGTGTTCAGGTTTATGGAATCTCAATGCTTATTTCTTTCAGATCACATAAATACTTTTGACTACTGGAAGAAAATGCCAATCTGTAGTTTAAATCTTCCACAAAAACACATGTTGCCAACTTTGATAAATCTCTTTTGGGTTCCATTTAATGAACATTTTAGGGAAAAGGTGGTGAGGCTCTGAGAATGGCAGAGAGCCCTGCCAAATGTAAATACAGGTAAGAGTTACAATTATAATATATGACAACACGCGGCTAATGGATATTGACTATTTCATATGCTCTAGTGTCAGGATGATACACTCTGAATCAGGTGCGTGCAGATCACAACTTCATCTACTAAATTTCAAAGAACATTTTAACTTATAAATCTGTTAAATGATTAGATACCAAAACATCCTTACAGTCCTCTTGGGTGATAATAACAATGTAAAAATTAATCAACTAGTTTAAAGCTGTGAACCTATGCCCTAGAGTATAGATGGAAATTGTTTTCTGTTAACCTGTTAAGACATTTCATGACACATCTCCAGGACAGGTGGGTCACAAACCTATACCTTTCGACCCAGGGAATATAGATCAACACGATGTCAAGTCCATCTTATTTGGAACTCTTATGATCATGCAGGTAATCATAAAACTCATGTGAGATATTATAGCCGAGCAAAATAAAGGACCCTGGAGAAAATGCTGCAAGAAGTAGACAATTTGATTCTAGGGACAGGAGTTTCAATAATGTGGAGAAACCAGAAAAGCTGATATTGTTTGCATTAAAGCAGAGAAGTTAATTGAATATAAGTATTCACAATTCTGAGGCTTTGAGAGAGAACAGAAGTGGAGAAACTGTTTCCATTGACACTAGAGCATATGAAATAGTCAATATCCATTAGCCGCGTGTTGTCATATATTATAATTGTAACTCTTACCTGTATTTACATTGAAGGGAGAGTTGATAATGGCAAGATACAGATTTAAACTAACTGGCAAAAAGTTAAGGGTAAAGAATAGGAGAAATGCCCAATTATAAGTAAGAGTGTGTGTGTGTGTGTGTGTGTGTGTGTGTGTGTGTGTGTGTGTGTGTGTGTGTGTGTGTGTGTGTGTGTGTGTGTGTGTGTGTGTGTGTGTGTGTGTGTGTGTGTGTGTGTCAGTCATAGGCAGACAACTTAGCCTGTTTCTCTCTCATGAGACAGAAAAGGATGTATTCAGCTTCCTTGGAAAACACATTCTCAATAAACATTACTTCCCCCACCTAGCCCAGCAATGATTGGAAAAATGGGAAATGTTGTAAATACTTTCTGCTCTGAGCAGGAAAGTATCTGAGACATAAAGCATAATTTTCCCCTTCCTGGTGTGGTATGAATAATGGTGAGAATGATGATAACACGATGAGAATGAAAAATTGAAATACTCATATGTGGAGAAATAATGTACTATAATCCCAATTTTCCTCTCAGATTTTAAATGGTGAAATTCAAAATCTCATCACTGAGAGATAATCCAATTGTTTCCATGTATTTGCATGTTTTAAAAACCCAAATCACTTTGTGTATGTTCAACTTCCCATTCTCCTCTTCTCCATCAAGAAACTAGATGGTGCAAATTCCCGACAAGTAAAACAGCGTGGGTACGTGACAGCTGTATCTTGCTGATGCTTGTCCTGGCTATCTTGCAATTATATCTGCAGAGTTCCTGGCATGTTACATGGCCACTATCTCCTCAGACCTTCAGTATCAGTAGATCATCTGAGTGCCATGGAGACATGAGTCTGGGGCTGGGTTGTGGTCAGTTGCAAAATGTCCTGATTCAGTGGCTAGTACTGCTGCCTCACAGCGCCAGGAACCTGGGTTCAAATCCACCCTCGGGCGACTATGTAGAGTTGGCATATTCTCCCCGTGTCTGTGTGGGTTTCCTCTGGGTGTTCCTGTTTCTTCCTACAGTCCAAAGATGTGCAGGTTAGGTGGATTAGCCATGCTAAATTGCCCATAGTGTTCAGGGATGTGTAGATTAGGTGGGTTATCGGGGATGGGTCTGGGTGGGATGTTCTGAGGGTCGGTGTGAACTTGTTGGGCGGAAGGGCCTGTTTCCACACTGTAGGGATTCTATGATTCTATGAAAGTCAGTATGGAGGAGCTGCCACAGTGAGTGGCAAGAAAATAGTGGTCAACAAAATTATCAGGCAGCAATCCATGGAGTTCTGCAGAAAGTAGCCAACTCATATCTGGGGATAGATTTAATTCTGTTGAGTCACTATGATAGGGGGCAATTGGAGAGGGTCAAGAACGGTCGCATAGAATCATAGGATCATAGACACCCTACAATGTGGAAGGAGATCATGTGGCCCATTGAGTTTGCACCAACCCGCTGAAGAGCATCCTACCCAGACACAACCCCAGCCCCCTAACCTAGCCCTGTAATCCAACATTTTGATGGCTAATCCACCTACCCTCCACAGCCCTGGACACAATGGGGAAATCTAGCACAGCCAATCCACCTAACCTGCACATCTTTGGACTTCATTGTGAATGGGAGGGGATTGGGAACCCTGGAAAGGGGGTGGTTAGAGCTATGGTAGCTCTGACCTCTACAAGCCAAATACTAAGCTAACAAGAGCATGGGAATTTCCAATGTCATGTTCTCTGGATATAAAGTGGGCACATGAATGATTGTATAAAGGGGTTCAACTGAAATGGGAGTGGGTAAAAGGCTCATTGGAGCCACAAGGGAGGCAACAGAAAAGAGAACATGACAAATGTGAGGGAATTTGTATTTCCTAGGCAAAACCTGCAAATGACTCCCATGAACACAAAATTGGAATCTTGCCATTTTGGATCAAAAACGAACTGCATGATAAATCATTACCACCATGTACAAGCTGGATAAGTAAGATCATGTTTTTTTCTTTGGGAGTCGAGTAAAAATCTTGGAAATGAGATCCTGCTAAGGTTATTTGCATTAATCGTGTCACCCTTAATTCAGAAATGCTACCCATGTGGCTTCAAGTTGCACTTCATCAGGAGGCCATTCATTGTTCAAAACACTAAATAAAAAAATAGGGCCTTAAGCAATCCTCAGCGTTACATTTGTATGCTAATTGCATCCTTGTTAAATAAGTTAAACAGGTGTAATGAAAACAACTGAAGCTCCCATTCACCAGTCACATCCACTGATGGTAGTGGTGGACAATGTTTCACAGCAATTAGATTCTCAAACCAAAATGGAACAAGAGGTCACGAATAATAAAGTGAGAGTGGGGTCGATTCAAAATTGAGACAAGGAGAAACTACTTCTGTCAGAGGATTGGGAATCTGTGGGGCAAATTAATCAACAGATTCAAGAAAGAAACAGCTATGTTTCTGATGAAAAGCAGGATAAAGGGCTACGGGGAGCAGGCAGGAAAGTGGAGTTGAGATGAGGGTAAGATTAGCCAGGGTCATGTTAAATCGCAGAGTGGGCTCAGAGGGCTGGATTGCCTACTCCTGCTCCTACCTCTTATACTTATACTATGTATGGAAGCAAAGACATGGTCTGTGACATGGAAGGAAGCCTTTTCTTTTGGGGATGATAGGAACGCACTATCATGTTCACATACTGGGAGTGCATGCACTATCACGGTGGCATCCTGGCAGAACTTTGATGGTGTTAAGTACAATTTAATAGAATCATATTCCTTAAAGCTCCTTCAGGAAGTGTGGCATTGACTTCCTTCAGAAACCTCCATGCCACTTTTTTTTGAGGGTGTAACATTTTTGCCAAAAGTAAGCTGTATCTAAACCTTTGCCTTCAGTTGGATGTGTTCCTTCAGCTGTAACCCAGGCCACTGGAATAATTGACACAAACGAGTCAGATATTTCGCCTTAAGGGTTAAAGAGAAAACTCTCATCCAGCCACAAAGCATTGAGAAGAGTCAGTAACAAAACCATTGTTATTATAGATGATTTATGACAACAAGTTATCCATTAAGGGCATGAAAAGGAAAAAAAATCTGGAACAACTAAACTTGCAGCACACAACTATTACTCTTCTCAAGTTATAACAGAGCCAGAAATAGTCAATAAAATTCAGTGAACTTACTGCTTTCATCCCCACGATTGATTTTTCTACCTTGGTAACATATGTCACATGATCTTCATTGGACTTCAATTCCTTCTGTTGAATTCGTTCATAAATACCAACAACCATCTCACGAGGAATGTCCACTCCATCATCCACACCTCATTAGGGAATAGAAAAGGATGAGAGGACAGAAATAGTATGTAAATTCAAGGAAGATGGATTCAGTTTTGAGTTAAATTACGCATCTTTGAAGTCCATATATTTAAACACATTAAAAGTTAAAAACAAATGTACAGACATGAAAAATAATGTGTTTTACTGATGCTCCTGCAAGGATCCTCATTCTTGAGTATTCAGGCAGTGATTCAAAAGGATAGTTTTTGTTTTACAGTTAAGTACATTATTACACTCACCAATCACCACTTCTGCTCGAGCGAAGAGTAGAGGGGGAAGGCTGAGGTCAGGTAGTTATGATTCCAATTCCCCAGTGATTGGTCACGTCATTTTCCAATGGCATTCTTACTTTAATTTTGAGCACTCACTCAAGTGAAACTAACCCCAAGTTAAAATTAATTCCATTTCATAAAAATCCAATTAAAACTGTACTGTTGCAATCATGTTACATCCAAACCTGTCAGCCAGAATTCTCATGTGGGTGATTTTATTACAGTGTTGTCCTCTGCTCATTAATGTCAAATGATTTTTACTTGCTGTAACTTCCTTCCAGACTCATCATTAGCCTAGAGAGCAGTTTCGAAACAAGAAAACTACCCTTCTTTGGCTTGTCATAATTAAAAGAGATGGAGCTACATTCTGGTGTAACGTTTAAAGTCCAGCAGCTAGTTAAAGGGGAACATCATTTCTCAACAGGTTGGCTGTAAGAGCAGGGGCCTCAAGATACTAGCAGGTAGCAGGGTTCTCAGATTTCCATAAAAATGACCAAATAAAATCTGAAAGAACTGCGGATGCTGTAAATCAGGCACAAAAACAAAGTTGCCGGAAAAGCTCAGTATGTCTGGCAGTATCTGTGAAGGAAAAGCCAGAGTTAATGTTTCAGGTCCGGTGACCTTTCCTCAGAACTGTTCTGACAAAGAGTCACCGGACCTGAAACGTTTTAGATTCCCTACAGTGTGGAAACAGGCCCCTTTGGCCCAACAAGTCCACGCCACCCTTTGAAGCATCCCACCCAGATCCATTCTCCTATAACCCACACACCCCTGAACACTATGGGCAATTTAGCATGGCCAATCCACCTAGCCTGCACATCTTTGGACTGTGGGAGGAAACCGGAGCACCCGGAGGAAACCCACTCAGACATGGGGAGAATGTGCAAACTCCACACAGTTACCCGAGGCTGGAATCGAACCCGGATCCCTGGCACTGTGAGGCTGCAGTGCTAACCACTGATCCACTGTGCCGCCCTGACAGATGCTGCCAGACCTGTTGAGTTTTTGCAACAACTTTGTTTTTGTTCCTAAAAAATAATTGCCTTCTGCAAAGGATTTTAATTTTTTTATAAGTTGTAATCTCATTTTCAGTCCTCCACTATTGGTGGCACTTATCAGCTGACATTTCTTCTGGAATTTCTCGTGGTTCTTGCCGACAACAGAACAATTTCTTTCCAAAACTTCACTGCATCTGTATCTCCTCCTTTAAAACACTCTTTAAAACTTATCTCTTTAACAAAGTTTTTGATCATCTCACATTTTACCTCACCAAGTGATTCAGGGACAAAATATGTTTCACGTGATGGAAAAATTTCAGGATGTGTTATCATATCAAAGGCACTAATAAATGAAGTCATTGCTGGCAGCATGAAAGTATAGGGGAACTATTTGTCAGATAACAAGTAAAAGCAGCCCTGTGAAAGAGAGAGCAATGCAGGCCACTTATGACCACTCAGAACCTGAGGGCAGTCAGTGCAACCTCCAACACACAAAACCTCGCAGGCAATGCAGCAAGAACTTAAATGGCCAAGGTTTTTGTGCTAATCCACATTATTGACTATTCAGAAATAGTAGGAACTGCAGACGCTGGAGAATCTGAGATAACAAGGCGTAGAGCTGGATGAACACAGCAGGCCAAGCAGCATCAGAGGAGCAGGAAAGTCAAGACCTGTCCATCCTCCCTGGACTGACCTATCCCCTCCCTAACTCCCCACCTACAATCACCTTTACTGGCTCCACGCCCGCCTCCTTGACCTGTCTGTCTCCTCTCCACCTATCTTCTCCTCTATCCATCCTCTATCCACCTCCCCCTCTCTCCCTATTTATTTCAGAATCCCCTTCCCCTCTCCCATTTCTGAAGAAGGGCCAAGACCCGAAACGTCAGCTTTCCTGCTCCTCTATTATTGACAATTCATACTACTTCACTCACTTCATTACCGATTATACTGATTTAAGTAGCCAATGTTTTAACCCCTACAACAACTCCTTCATGTAAAAGCATAAGGACATAAGAAGTTGGAGCAGGAATGAGCCATTCAGCTCTGTAAGCCTGTTCTATCATTCAATAACATTATGGCTGATCTTGTAAATCAATTCCACCTTCCTTCCTAAAGAATGTAGAGAACTTCAAATCTTCACAAGACTTTGAGCAACAAAATTTCTCCTCACCAAATCCTCAAGCTAACTCCATATTCTAAGACTGTAAACCCTCATTCTAGATTTCCCAGTCAGGGAAACCAGCCTCTCAGCAACTCTTCTGCTAAACCCCTTAAGAATTTTATAATTTTCAATTCAATCATCTCTCATACTTCTAAACTATAAGGAATAAGGCCTATCCACTCTGCTACTTCTTAACAACGTCTAAAAATTTGCGGTTGTATCTGACATGCACAGTCTCAGTCTCACACATGCCAATGCTACAAGTTTCTCTTTCACATTCCACAGCTCCTGCCTAATTGCAGATATTCAGCTATTGCTTATAAACTAAATACACTGTAGCACACTCACCAACATTCTCTCCTTTCATTTGAGTCAAAGACACCAATAACAGGAGGTGACAGGAGAGAACCAGTTGATACAGGTACATCTGCAATTCAAGGGTCCACGCTATAGACTATATTGTGAATTATTCAGAGTGGCTGCAGCTTTTGCAGCCAGAGTTGTCATGATCATACAGGATGATAATATATTCCTGACATATGCCCCTTCTCATTTCCTATTTCATCCTTTTCTGCAATCTGGCAGAAATTACAAACTACAGATGATGTGGCCACAGACTTTCTGTATCCATCACAATACTGACACTCCTTTTCCCTCCTCCCAGCCTTCCTCTTCTGCATTTATGTTTACAGATACCCATGACCTGTCCTCTAGGCCTCCTCATGAAGAAGGGTGGATCAGGAGTTGACCACTGAGGAAGAAGACCCATAGTTGGTCTGATACTCATAGGTCCCAGCTGAGATGTTTGAATTGAACAGACTTCAACTGGTCATGCAGTGATGAGAATGCCATTTGGTCTAAATAGACTTTTCTGGTGTTTATGAGCCTCCTCATTGCGTTTACATCATCCCAACCATTCAGCAAGTCTTTCTATTCCGTTTTTCTCTCTTGTACATATCTAGTTTCCCTTTAAGAGCATCTAATCCAATTGCCTCAACCACCTCATTCTACATTCTGTATTCACACTGAGGAAAGAAATTTCTACTAATTTCTCTACCAAATTTGTTAGTAACTATGCATTCATGACCCTTAGCTTTGATTTGTTCACAAATGGAAACAAACACTCCACCTCGTTCTGTTCAATCCATTTACAGAGGCGCTTTTTAAAAAAATTATCATATCACCCATAAGTCTCTCTTCTTTTCCCCTCAAGAACAAAAACCCAAGTTATAGAATCCCTACAGTGTGGAAACAGGTCATTCAGCCCAACAAGTCCACAGTGACTCTCCAAGGAGCATCCCACCCAGACTCAGCTGCTACCCTATCCCTTGTAACCTTATTTTTTTCCCCATGGCTAATTCACCTCATGTACGCAGCCCTAAACACTATGTGCAATTTAGCATGGCAAATCCACCTAACCTGCACATCTTTGGAAACTGGGAGGAAACCAGGCCACCCGGAGGGAACCCACAAAGAATGTGCAAACTCCATGCAGACAGTTGCCTGAGGCTGTAATCAAGCCCAGGTCCCCAGCACTCTGACACAGCAATGCCAAACACTGAGCCACCATGCCACCCTAAGTTGTCACATATTTCAAGCTAGTTGTCATCTCTGAGTTTTTCCAAATCTTTTCTGCCCTTACTCTAGTGCTTCTCACCATTTTTATTATACAGGAATTAGATTCATGTACAGTATTCAATGCAGTATTGTATACAAGTTTAATTTCACTACCTTTGAGGTTAATACCCGAAAATAAAAGGTCAAGTTGCCATAGTTAAATCAGGCCATAGGCCTGCTCTCTCTTTAGACTGAGATGACTGGTGGTGGTTTAACCTGAGGGTCACCACACCTCAGGTGACGGGTGAGGTTGAGAAGGAGAGTCCTTCATGGCAACTGGGAATTGAAATGTGGGAATTGAACACATACTGTGTGCACTCTAAAAATAAATCTCAATGTTCTGTAGCCTTTTTAATTGCTATGCTGGCCTGCAATGTTACCTGAAATGATTTCCTCTGGTCCCTCTTGATTCCTATGTGCTTTTACCTCATTCAGTCTCTTGTTTTCTGAGATGCACATTATATTTCTATATTTCCTACCAAAGAACATCACTCACAGTTATCAGTGTTCAAGTTAATTTGTCACTTTACTACTACACTGACGATTTCCTGGCATCTAATATGCCTTGCATCCTTCCTCAGTTTTGCTGTAACCCAAGTTCAGTATTACCTCCAAAAATTTTGAAACAAAGTTATTTATTTCTACATCCAAATTATTAATCTAAATTCCAAATAACAATGATCACAGCAGAAATCCTTCAGCCTCCCTAATTGTTTTAGCCAATATGCTAACCATTCAGCTAACTGCCCAGATTTCATGCGGTCTGGCCTTTTGAAAATACAATTGCATAACATCTATTATATTACTCTTATCTGTCTTTAGCTTTGCTAGTTTATTCCATATTTTCTCCCTTCTATGCCAACACGCTAGTGTTATTTTTAGCATCATCATCCAAAGAAATGTCAGTTTTGTTAATTTCAGTAAAAACTGAGGTGAAGTAGCTGTTCAATACTTCTACCCTTTCACAGAGTCACAGAAGAGTTATGGTGTAGAAAGAAGCCAGTCAGCCCATTATGCCTGTTCTGGCTCATTAAGTCAGCATCATTACTTATTGCCAATCTCCTGCTTTGTCCCCACTCCCTAGCACATTGTTTTTATCCAATTACCTGTGAGTTAATTTTGGTCAACTTTCATTGGTCCTATTCCTATGTTTACTCTGTTTTGGTTATTCGCATCAATATTCCTTTGATTTCTTTGAATTATAATTATTGAGTTGCCCTCATCAGAAATGATGTTACCTAAGCTGGATTCAAAGGGGCAGGGCACAGTACTTAAGTGGGTGACATTGGAAAGCCAGCAAGACTCCTTTCCAGGTGGTAGTGCTCATCAGGTATTTAAATGGCCCACAGCAACGCAGAGGCAGTTTCGTTACTAATTGAGCCACAAGACCTCAATTTTTTTTATCTCAGTAAAACAATTTGCTTAATTCCAACGTTTCTAAATGTCAGGTAACTGAACTCACCTCGTAAATTACGGATGAAGTCTTCCAGCATCATTTTTCGATCGGGTTTGATGTTGGGGCTGTACATGTCTGTGTTAAGTAAAATGATAGCAAAGGCTAAGATGAAGATGGTGTCTGGATTGTGGAACTGCTGAACCACGTCTGGGTTGCACATACAATAACGTTGACTGAAAGAAACGGAAAGAATTGTTAATAACAATTGGGATCATACATTGATGAGTGATTTATTGACTCAAGTCGTTACAAGTATTCACAATGGAGCAGAAGCCTGGAAAATCCAAAGCATGACAGGACTGAATAAGTCAATCCTCCCCTATAAGGTACACCAAAATAATGAGCTGATTTTCCTTGTGTTTGATTCAATCGAAATCTTAATAATTTGCCAGTGAGTCAATGAAGCTCCAGTTATACTGATCATAAAAAGAGATGGGAGATAGGTCAGTGGCCTTGTTGACAACAGTCCTAGAGATCCTCTTTCCAATGACACTATTATCATTTTAATATAAATATCTGTGGGTTCTTAGTTGCACAGAGCTAGTTGTACAGCTTGGTTTTGCTACATGTAGATGTTTCATGGACAGATTCACTTATTAGCAAAATGCATTATCGAGGTTCTTACATTAGCCAAAAAAAGGAGGTCTGTTGTAAGCTTTCTGCTTGCGTGGGATGTTAGTCTTAAATCTTGTGAAACGCTGTTGCAGTTCAGAGCCAAGGGGACCATCAGCCAATTTTACCTAGAGCTCTGTGGAATTCAGACTAAAAATAATTTATCTCCCATAGTCTTGTGCATATTGGCAGGACTGTTATTTGGTTGAGAGGGTAGGAATAGGGACGGAATTATTTTGGGTCAATATTCTGATTTCCAGGCACAAAACCATATGCTCAAAGTTTAAAAGACTCTGACAGCCAAAGGAGTCTATCTACCAGAGATGAATAAATGGCCAGTTAAACCTCTGAATGAGTTTATTGTATAAATATTAGTGGCTCCTTTTGGGTTTTCTTTGTGAGGCACAGGATGCATTTGGGATGGCAACTATGAAATGGAGTAGGCAGTGCAGAGACTGTGGGAAGCCAATCAGAATGGCAGCATAGTAGAAAGAGACAGCATTGAGGAAATGCTCAGAAAAGTGCCTCATTCAAAATCAGTTGTGTAGCATCCAGAAATTATTGGTATCTCCTCACTCTTGCCAAGGGAAGGGACAGGGGTTGTGGCTGGGTCCCTCTGTTTACAAGCTTCACGGTTTCATAATGTGGAACAGCAGGGGTCGTGAAGATTACATATTTCATTCGAAAAAAGGCAGGACATGACAGGAAATTGGATTCAGCAATGCTGAGACTGGGTTAACCAAAGATGAGAGGCAGCATCTGCAGGTGCAGAGATAGACTCCTAGGAAAGATGAACACAGCAGTGAAAAACAGGAGGAATGAGGGCAATGAAAGTGATAGCAAAGAGTCTCCTGCCAAATGAGAAACTACCTGGACGTGTTGAAGTGTCAGTGCCACAAAATGATGCACCTGACCAACCTTGTTCCTTGTCTCCTCATTGAGAATAGTCCAAACATCTGAGATTGTCACCATGGTTAGATTAGAAGGAAGGGCATACAATACGGTGGCAGGGATACGCGAGCGATTGTGCTCTACTCAAGGGATATCTATTCTGCAGGACACTTGGAAAGAAGATTCTTTCTCATCTGAGTGAGAGCAACTTTTCAACATCACAAACATGGCAAGGCTACAGAATCTCTATCCAACACGTTCCTTTGTTTTGACAAAACTTATTCGACATCCTCCTGCCTTTTACAATAATGAACTGAAACCACAAAATCAGTTTTACTACAATGCCATGTCTGGTACTTTGTCCAATAACAGCTTGATGACATGTAGAACATAAACACTCAAATATTTCACAAGATGTCATTGTTGCGTGAAAGCCAGTGTGAAGATCCTCCTGGTTTTTGTGTGGATGAAGTAAGGTAGACTGCTGGCTGGTATCTCAGCAAGGGAATCTAGGATGGGACAATGGGGAAAGTTTGAAAGGCTGCAGCACTGGCATTACAGCACGGTAGCTTCTATTAGAGGATGTAACGTTATAGATTCCCCGTTCAGAAAGAAAACAGATGATGGAGCCCCATGATTATGGGCTTTTCATCACTATCTGTCACCTTCTCAGTCTTTTCACAGAATTCTTGATCACTAAAGGTACCAGCTGGCATCACTCTGTGCTTCCTTACATCACTGGCATTACTGATTGTTTAATACTACAACCTACAGCATGTATTCTACATATAGCAGTGCTTTGGCCCTGCATTCATTCTGAGTCACGCTGAACATGGCTCTCCATGAGGTTGATGACTTACTCAGTGGAGGTGCTCATGCGGTCAAGGCACTGAGATACTGTGGATCACAACAGATGAATGTGCTCTCATTCCATAACTGCACAATACCTCAGATAATTCTGACAATGTGGGCACACATCTCACTCTGGTTCTCCAAGTGTAACCACCTGTTTCATGATTCTTGAGGCTCTGCATCTCTTATGTCAAGCCATGCCACCCCTTCAAGGTGGGCATTGAATCTCTGAGGCTTTTGCCAAGTTGTGTACCTCACGCTGCTGTCCATTCTCCCTCCTAACCTCAAGACCTCTCCCTTCCCTAATAAATCCATTGTCTTCTCCAAGACCACTCATTCTTCCATGCCACCCTGCATCCTTGCCCATTCAATCAAATGTAAAATGTAAGAAATCGAAAATCTACATATATATTTGCCAAGTATTTAAAACATTTATGAAAAAAAAGAGATTTCCCTTTAGAAAAATTGTTGCTCCTACATAAAATAAAAGTTTCGAGCAAAACTATTCATAGTATCAATAGCAGAAGCTTTACCCACTTCACAACTCAAAACTGTCTAAATAAATAAAGAACATTGACATTGTAGTAAGCATGGTTGTCAAAGATTTTAAGCAATCAAAGCTAATCTATCCCTCGAGCAGTCTAAATGGCCCCCTGCTGATGTGATTTCATAAGAGTGTCTCAGAATTCAGCCAATCATTCTGAATGTGGTCATCTGGTGAAACCAATGACAGACCAAGCTTCCAAAAGGTTCCTGATCCAAATTATGGTTCAAGATGCTTTGGAAAAAGCCATGAAATATGAGTTCTGGCAAAGCTAGCTTGATTCCAACAAAATTGTGGCTATTAGAAGATGCCTATGCTGCAATGGGGGTGAGTAGGTTTGCAGTCCAGGATGTTGGTTCACAACTCACACCCATAACCAGCACCAGTGAATATACTAGAAGTGGGATCAGGGCAGGAAATCTGGAAATGAGAGGCATTCGCCATTTTAAACAGTCTCTAAACTTTGCTCAGTTCCCCAAACTCTGATATCTATAAGGCTGACAAATCTGATTGGATGTATACTTGGAGACTTTATCACAGAACCACCTGCCCAGACCCCAACCTCTCCACTGACCACCCAACATGTCCATCCTCACCACTCACTCCTCTTTATCTCCTTACATAGCCTCTCAGGGTACAGAACGAGTTTCTTCTATTCCAGTTCAAGGGGTTCTCTGTTGGTTGCTACATCCAATGCACCATGTACAGACTCCTGTGCAGTAGGTGGTGTTTGGATAATCAGGTAGATACATTGGTAGGGGGTTTGTGCTCTGACTCCATGTTCCTGATGAAGTCTCTCAAAGTGTTTAGTGCCTTCGTGAATAACATTCTCCATTTTTGCCGGTTACAAGCCAAAGGCTCCTACAAATCTTTTTTCAATTAAAATTGGGGTC
Source organism: Stegostoma tigrinum (assembly GCF_030684315.1). Classification (NCBI taxonomy): domain Eukaryota; kingdom Metazoa; phylum Chordata; class Chondrichthyes; order Orectolobiformes; family Stegostomatidae; genus Stegostoma; species Stegostoma tigrinum. The sequence goes on along the minus strand of NC_081371.1, from coordinate 25,818,133 downwards.
AAACAAGGCTATATCAACTCAACAATCCACCTCTCTATCTTCCTCACCATAACACTAGACCTTAATTGCAGGAAGTTACCTGCATGCATGGAGATAATAGATGAAAAGTTGTTCAATCAATTCCACTTAAAATCACATACATCAGAGAGGGGGGATGAAAGGTCTAGGCCCGAAACGTCAGCTTTTGTGCTCCTGAGATGCTACTTGGCCTGTTGTGTTCATCCAGCTTCACATTTTATTATCTTGGATTCTCCAGCATCTGCAGTTCCCATTATCTCTGATACAATGATTTGGAGTTTAGTTTGAGGGAGGGCACATGCAAGAATTATCTGCATACTGGAGCTTAATGCCTGAAGTTAATGATTTTAGTTTTGGATTGTAAGTGGAATTGATTAAGCAGAGGTTCACCTGCACATCCGCCAATGTGGTATACTGTATCCATTGTATCCGGTGTGGCTTCCTCTACAATGGGGAAACCAAGCGGAGGCTTGGGGATCGCTTTGCAGAACACCTCCGCTCGGTTCGCAATAAACAACTGCACCTCCCAGTCGCAAACCATTTCAAATCCCCATCCCATTCTTTAGATGACATGTCCATCATGGGCCTCCTGCAGTGCCACAATGATGCCACCCAAAGGTTGCAGGAACAGCAACTCATATTCCGCTTGGAAACTCTGCAGCCCAATGGTATCAAAGTGGACTTCACTAGCTTCAAAATCTCCCCTTCCCCCACCACATCCCAAAACCAGCCCAGCTCGTCCCCTCCCCCCCACTGCATCCCAAAACCAGCCCAGCCTGTCTCTGCCTCCCTAACCTGTTCTTCCTCTCAACCATCCCTTCCTCCCACCCCAAGATGCACCTCCATTTGCTACCTACCACCTCATCCAACCTCCTTGACCTGTCCGTCTTCCCTGGACTGACCTATCCCCTCCCTACCTCCCCACCTATACGCTCCTCTCCACCTATCTTCTTTTCTCTCCATCTTCGGTCCGCCTCCCCCTTTCTCCCTATTTATTCCAGAACCCTCACCCCATCCCCCTCTCTGATGAAGGGTCTAGGCCTGAAACGTCAGCTTTTGTGCTCCTGAGATGCTGCTTGGCCTGCTGTGTTCATCCAGCTTCACACTTTATTATCCAAATCATTGTCTCCTCTTTCTTCAAATTATATGAGAAATAAATTTTTCACTAAACATTTGGAAAGCTAAGGTTCTCTTTCCAACTAGCCCCATATCCCACAGCACAACGCCTTCCCCAAGCCCCCAAACCCCCTGCCAAATACAATCAATAGTGAGATTCAGGAAAATGTTGGCCACTTTCCTTATTCCCTCGACGAGGGCAGACAGGAACACTGCAAGTTCTCATCACCTCCAATGTGGCAGCTGAGCCTTTAGCCAAGTGAGGGGAGGGATATTTGAGGAGCAGGATCTCAAACCCAAAACTACAGTTTACTGGGTAGCACTGATCCAAGTGCTCTCACCTGTTTTGAAGATGTGGACAATCCATAACTGGCACCTCAGAGCACCAAAAGGTACCATCTGCCCAGGCCAACTGATAAGTAAGCAAATCTGCATCACCTTATTGAATGATTTGTGAATATCAGATATGGAGCATTTGTTCCCCATGTACTACATTGTTACAACCATTGAAAATATTCAAACAAAATGAAAAGAACAAAAATAAATTATTTAAAATCCCCTCTGATTGTTTGCTCACAGCACTGTCCTGGAGATTAATCTTTAAATACAGATGACTTCAAAGCAATCCTGGATGATTGAAAACACTAATCAACGAAGGAATAAGAGTAATAGCATTCTACAACAATTTCCAATGCTAATTAAATATTTATTATTCAAAATTTCATTTTTTTTGATGGGAACTAAAAGCAGCCGGTCTCTTTAAGTTAGGTGGCATCTAATTAGTAGCTCAGGGGTTAGTCGCAGCTGTTTTCTGTTAGAACAGCTTACTGTGAACTGGATCCAATGTGAGAGCATCGGAGTGCATTGGATCTCTGATGCTCAGTGACATAGACTTTGCATTGTTGCATCCTCTCCGGGCACAGAGACTGCTACCAGCTGGAAAGCCAAAAAGCAAAGCTGCAGTGTTCTTCAGCTGCAAAACTCAGACAATGAGGATCCATTTTTAGTCTCATGATGCTTGTTTTCCCAATACTGTTCAAATGCTAACCCCAGCAAAGTTAACTTTACTGTGTTAAGCACAGTAAGACCATGCAAGCAATGGCATGTCACTTTCATGTTCAGATTGCTTCCAGTGCTTTGGGATTCATTACCTCACAGAGCTGTGCAGTTCAATTACTATCTATACTGTTAACTGAGATTCATAGATTCTTGGGCAGTGGAAGAATCGATGTTAACGTTCAGCCTAATGGAAGATAACCTTCCAGGGGTGAATATCAGACATGGGGTACACAGAGAACAGAATAACACAGCATAAGAGCAATTTACTCCAGATAAAGAGAGTTATTCAGACAAAAGTTAGCTTACTCTGTGTGGATGTTGCCTGAGCCATTGTGATGTCCAGCATTTGTTGTTTTCAGGATAACATAAGTAATTTTCTGTCAATATCAACTCAACTGACCATGAACCACAACTGTAAAACTGACAATGAAACATGTCTTCAGATTTGATTTTCTAAAATGTTACATTCAGAGCACACTCAGGTTACACGGCCACATTCAATTCTGCTCGGTGATAGGGCAGGACATATCGTTAGGTTTCTAATAAGTCATACAAGGCAATTTTGTTGTCATGGAAGAGCAGTTCAAAAGCTTACAGATTGGCACCAAAAACATTGTGTTGGAGAAAGAGACAGAGACAATGTTGACTTCCAGCTGTATAGGGAAGGCAATTGGAGTACACCGAGTGTGTAACAGGAGTACTCAACACAGAGCAGAAGCAGTTGAATAGCTTTGCATAACTAGGACTCAGAGAAGTTCTAGGTAGAAGGTGAAGCATTTGCCATACAGAAATTAGCTGTTGACCTGTATTGCTGAAAGAGCAACAAAACTTCACTGAGTCTATAAACTTGAAGATCCAGTGAAAACTCAAGAGCAGTTAGGTATCTCTATGCTGATAGAACTCAAGCCAAGTTATAGGAATTAGTAGTTAGCTGGGTGTTGCAGTCAGGGCTTAGAAAAAGTGCTGGTGGCTCATAAGAAATCAAGTTCCCCTAATCAGTACAGCTAAGAGCAGGAGTTTGATGCAGTTGAGCAAGGTGGGAACTCAGGGGAAAGCATCAGGAATGATCCAACTTGGTGAAACTGGCAGCAAAAAGCTAGGGTTATGCCTGTGAGTAAGTCCAAGAACACAGTTTGAGCCCAGGGAATTATGGGCCAAGGAAAAGAGTGCGATCAATCAAAACAGGCAAGAAATGCTGGAAAGAGAAAGGAAAATGTCTGAACTTGAAGTTCAAAAGAGAGAAAGAAACATGAAAACGTGAACTGCATAAAGAAAACCTTAGGTTATGGACAACAAGAGATGCTAGTCATTCAAATTAGGAGAGAATTCCCATTCACGAGTTACATGTGATTAAAAATCTTCCTTTTGTGCCTCAATTGATGAAGAGACAGAGATGTATTTTCCTTAATTTGAGGAAGTTTGTGAAAAATTTGAAGTTGTCAAAGGAGTCAGAGATTCTTATACTACAAAGTGTCCTGACTGATAAAGCAATGGATATTTATTTGACTCTTTCAGATGAACAATCGTCAGGTAATGAAACAGCTATGACTGTGATACTCAATACCAATAAACTTGTTCCTGAAGCTTACCACTGGCTCAGAACAGTTAAGCATACCTGAAATATATACCTCAATAAGAAACTTATCATTGCTGCTCCAGCAGTGATATTCACTTAGCCAGCTAGTACTGTTGCATGCTGCATTAAGGAAAGTCAACGCTACAAAATGCTTGTAACAAAGAAGTGATAACAGCTTGCCTGAATATGGAGTAGGCAGAAACAGGAGTGCTCCTCTTAACCCTGAAATAAAGAACTGCCCCAAGCCTGCATTTCCAAGTTTCATTCATCACTCCTGGTCCTTCACTCCTCCTGGACTGATCACCTATTATTAATTCCTGACACTGATCCACAATCACAAACTCAACGCTCCTCAATGGCCAATCATGAAACTAGATCCACGAAGTGGGCCCACATACCCAGGTAACTGAAGGTCAGCGCAATATCAGCATTGGCCAAAATTTACCTGATACTTCCTCAATGGTGGTCCAAGGCTAAATATCTCTGGAGCTTGGATCTGAACATTCTGTCTCAAAAGTGCTAAGCCTCCTCATTTCAGCACCCACATGGACATGCTAATTTCTACTACAAGCATCCATGTATACCTGCTGTGCAGCAGCACAGTATATCTCTCACAGTATGTCTCAGCAAAATGTCATGTCGATATTTTATGGTTAGAGAAATTTTGATGAATATTTGATTGAAATATCTTCTTTTTAATCTGTGGGATCTATGATTTTTTTTCTTTTCTAACTACAATTTTTAAATACAAGTATGCATTTTAATGCATTTAGTTTTAAGTACATAAATGATTATTAAAATTCAAAAGGAGGCAAGAGTTATACATTTTGTGTATATATCATTGGTGAAGAAATCCCAAACTCAAGTAAACTATGTGAATCAGCTGACAGGTAGTCTACAAATCCAAAATCATTACCATTATCTGGCTGGAGCAGTAGAAACCCTAATGATCTGCCAGGCTGCGCTATTCTAGGATATTTACAAATGACAGCATTGAAAACTGAATATACCTTTACAATTATTCTAAAAGGTTCCAAGTCATTTCAGCTGTGATCACTCTTTGGCGAAAATTCATTTTCATTACCTAAATGCTTCGATAAGTCGTTCAACCTTCTGTGCCTCTCCCTGCACTCGAATGTGAGCCTGAAACTTCCGCAGAGCTTCATCCAACTCCATGTTAGAAAAATCCATTTCATCAACAACACAACTAGAACAAAACAGAAGAAATATTGTCAATTTATTCCTCCTTTTGGAGAAGAAATTCCATATTATATATGTAAAATTAGACCATGGCTCTTGGATATCAAGATCCAACAACTTGCACCTCATCAATCACACATTAAATTTTTTGCAGTAAATTTTCATCTTCTTTATGAGAATCACCCACTGTTTATGGCCCATCTAATTTTCAATCCAACGTAATCATTAAAACCACATTTTACAGCAGCCTTTAAATCAGATGTGATTTTGAGCAATGGAGGTGGCATACCCAGCACACTGTGTTGCTAAGGTGCAAATGATGAGAAATGTGCCATGTAATATTTCTTGTATTTTATACCGCAATATGATGTGGTCATTCGCGTTTGAGTGGAATCATTATACATTTCAGGTTTTGACAAGTGACAAAATTGATAAAGATGCCATTGACTGCCAGGGGCCAATTTATTGCCAACCCAATGATATTCTGAAGTAGAAGAGGAGGCATAGGCTAACTGATGATTAGTTGTAAGGACACTGGGTGGCTTGGGCTCCTCCTCTAAGCGGCCATTCCTCTCGTACCATTTTAAGCAGAGTTTGGTAAGGTTACTTAGCAATTCACAACCAAGATCTGCTCCCACTCAACATGCAGAGATATAACACCACCACAAGAGCTGTTGGATGGTAATCATGAGGAGGAATCACATCAACTCAGCAGTGTTATGGTTAATTGTAGTATTCTTTTGTTACACAGATTAAGGCAGAGACCTGAAATCACAGCACCTTATTGGTTGTGTGGCTCACGACTCAGTGCCAAACTAGTTGAGTTTATAGGAAACTTGTTACTTCATCTTCAAAACCATAGGTTTGTCAATAGAAAGCCAATGTCAACTGAAAAAAAGGCAAACTAACATGATGCAAAATGTTCGCTGTCTACATTGTATCATGAAGAAGAGATGAATTGAATTATGTTATTTTCATTCTCTTTGGTTCCTAAGTCGTTGGCACTTTCATTTTATTCTTCTTTTGTTTCATTGGCTGCACTGTAGCACCTGAAACCCTCCAATTATGAACTCCAAATTTTAAATGACCCATAACAAACTCTCTTTTGGTTTAAAATAGAAGCATGGTTTATTATGCATTCAAACCCGAGTACATGTTGTTGCAACACATACGCATTCAGGAAGAAAGGAAAAAACCAAAACAATAAAAGTTGTCAGGACTCTCCAGCGTAGCTCACTAGATACCAAGCCCCGCTATTCCCAAAGTCATCACAAAAGTTAAAGCTGTGTTTTAAAAAGAATGCAAAATTCTCAAACTGCCTGATTTTCAGACTGAGATTGTTAGAAAGCATGGACCAGGTTTCTGTATTTAACAGCAATCACTATTCATTACAGTTTAGCTACAAGGCAACAATTAAGATAAATTAAATAGTAAATATCTCTACAAATTGATTAGTAAACAAAACTTGATGAATAGTGAGGAGTACAGCCTTACATTACAGGTGGATAAAGTTGGGTTGGTCAGGCAGGCTGATCAGCAGCATAGAATTCAATCCTGATAAGTCTGAGATGGTGCACTTGGGCAGGACAAACAAGACAAGGGAATATATGATCAACAGTTAGACCCTAGGGAGCACCGAAGATTAGAGGGATGTTGGTGTACATGTTACATCAGTCACTTAAGGTGGACGAAGTGGTTAAGAAGGCATGTGGAATACCTGTATTTCTAAGTTGAACAATACAGCTTAAGAGCTATGAGGTTATTTCGGAATTTTCTAAAATGCTGGCCATGCCACAGCTAGACTATTGTGTACAGTTCTGGAATCAACATTATAGGAGGAAGCCGATTGCACTGGAGAGGGTGCAGAGGAGACTTACCGGGATGTTGATTGGTCTGGACGGTTTTCATTATGAAGAGCGACTAAATCGACTGGGATTATTTTCCTTGGGACAGACGAGACTGAGGGACTGATGATAGAGATGTACAAAATTTTGAAGACATAGATAGAGTAAACAGGAAGGAACATTTCCATTTGATGAGGAATTGATGTCTAGAAGGGCAGAGTTTTATGTAAGGGATCAGGTGGTTAGAGAGCATGTGAGAAAAACTCAAGGTGGTTGTGGAAATCTGATACCCACTTCCTGTAAGGATGGTAGAGACAGAAACCCTGATAACATCCAAGAAGTATTTAGATGTGCACTTGTGATGCCAAGGCATACAAAGCTATGGGCCAAGTACTGGAAAATGAGATTAGAAAAGTTAGGTTTTTTTTTAAAGATTTGATGGGCTAAAGGACCTATGAAGAGTTGATCTCTGACTCAGAACTAAAACTTAATTTTGAAAAATTAAAATTTAAAATTGATTTTTTCAAAATTTAAGAACTTAAACCCCACATAAATACCTCCTTACACAAACACAAACAGAGAAACATAAATAGGAAAAAGAAGAGAGCATACGAATTAACAATAATATTTCTATAATCTTTGTTCACATGATCTGTTGTTCGTTCTTTGTGAGAGGCATAGAATGGCTGTTTCATTTACGGTGGGTCTCTTATCCAATTCAAATTCACAAATTGCAGCATTCTGCTGAAGAAAAATAAGCTGGGTTTCTTCAAGTTTAAAATGATTTACTGCAGGGAACTGAGAGAGAATTTTCCTCTGGCTGCTGCAGAACTGTTTGTTTCTCATCTGGAATGCCTAGCCTTGCTCTGTCTTGTTCACAGCCCAAGCTGTTCAGCTACCTGACAAACAATGACCTGTTGTGGCAGGAAGAGGAACTTTGTCATTCAGAACTGGTCCCTAGTCATAAACTTACCAGCTTCACATGTAAACAATTTCTTAGCTACAGTTCATCTCCACATTGCAGGAACCCACAGCCTCACAAAAAGATTTTACATTAGGTATCAAATGCCTTACTTTCAAAACATGTAGCCATCTTTGTAAATTTTGGTTTAAAACTGTTCCTCCTCATTTCAGGAACAGAAACAAAGTTGCTGGAAAAGCTCAGCAGGTCTGGCACATCTGTGAAAGAAAAAAACAGAGTTAACATTTTGGGTTCAGTGACCCTTCCTCAGAACTCCACATTCCAGTGCAGTTTTTAAAAAGCAAAAAAAATTTACAATATTAGAATAATGGATAATTTCTAAATCAACACCACAAACTGCAGCTCAAAGTTGAAAGGGTCTCCAAGAAGATCGCACAAATCAACACAGACATCACGTTTCTGCAGAGATGATCCCGAAAGGAGCTCCGATCTTGAACCCACTCAAGGCGATCTATAACACAGAATGCACTGACTCTGCCATCACACCTCTCACACACTCCACAATTACCTTGTACACTGGCTCTACACTAGATCCCACAACCTTGAAATTAAGAGAGAGTCCGTATTCTCAGCTTGTGCTCTAGATACAGCGGATTAGTTACGAGACACTACCAAACAGATGAGGCAACTGAACAACACCACCTACATACACACCACAAACAGGAAACTGGAGAAACTCGGCATCAACATCAGCAGTAACAAAGCCTCCACTAGTGCCATGGTTGAAACTGGTACCACCACCAGGAAATCCATTGTCAACTTGTCTGACCACATCCTTCAAGCAGATGAGTCAATGTTCTTGGCTGAGGTCTCAATTTCTGCCCCACAACTAAAATGGGCCCCTTTGGTCTCAAGGCAAACACAGAGGAATTTGTCAGGCAAATGGCACTTAGGAATTCTTTCACAAACCCCAAGATGTGAGCAGTGAGCCCAATGAGATAACCAGTGAACTGGAACAGTCAACAAAGAGATCTGCACTGCAGTGACCAAAGAAGCAGTTGGATTGCACACTTCCAGAAGACCGCTGCCCTAGGCTCGACTTGTACGGTCAAGCCACCAGGAGATATGTCAACATCTGATTCATCAGCCATGCTCACAAGATAGTGCAGAATGTCACTCAAGCACAACACAATACCATCCATGCGCTCAAGACCAACTGCAACATCATCATCAAACCAGCAGATAAAGCAGGTGCCATTTTCATTCAGAATAGTACAGACTACTGCAAAGAAGCATACCGACAACTGAATAACCAGGAATACTACAGACAACTACCTGCTGATTTGACCAAAAAACGCACTCATCAATGCAACAGACTGATCAAGATCTTTGATCAGAGCTTTGGAGTATCCTATGAGCTCTCATCCCATGTACTCCTTGCATAGGAGATTTCTATTGCCTTCCAAAGACACACAAAGCCAACACACCTGGACATCCCATTGAATCAGGAAATGGGACCCGGCGTGAGAATTTCTCTGACTATGTTGAGGGCATCTTGAAACCCATTGTACAAGGAACTTCCAGCTTCTGTCACAACACTACAAACTTCTTACAGAAATTCACCCAAAGACTAGTCGAACCAGAAAAGGTTCCTCATCACAATGGACATTTTGGCACTTAGCATCAGATACATCAGCAACCCCCACGATGACAGCAACAGCCTCAGTACTCAGCACCAACAACTGCCAATTTCTAGATGCCATCCGGCTCTCATCTGCTTCATCATCAACCACAACATCCTCACCTCCAACAATCAGCTCTTCATCCAGACACATGGAATAGCCATTGAGACCAAATTTGTGCCCCAATGTGCTGACATTTTCATGCACAAATTTGAGCAAGGCTTCTTTGCTACACACAACCTCCAACCAACACTATACACCAGATACACCAATGACGTTTTCTTCCTTTGGACTCACAACGAAAAATAATTGAAATGACTACATGACGATACAAAAAGTTTAATCCCACCAGACTTACCATGGACTACTCTTCAGGATCAATGTCATTCTTGGACACATGCATCTCCATCAAGGATGGACGCCTCAGTACTTAACCCTACCACAAGCCCACAGATAAGCACACAATGCTTCACCTCTCCAGTTTCCATCCTGAATGTTTTAGAGAAGCCACCTCCTACAGACAAGCCCTGTGTATATGCAGGATGTGCTCAAACGAAGAGGAACATGAAGGTCGCCCACAGATGCTGAAAGACACCCTCATAAGAATGGGATACAACGCTCAACTCATCCATCGCCAGTTCCAACGTGCCACAGTGAAAATCCCTAATGACTTCCTCAGAAGATAGACACAGGAAATGACCAATAGAGTACCCTTCATCGTCCAACACATCCCCAGGGCAGAGAGATTACATCATGTTCTTCACATCGAATATCTCACCAGGGCCATCCTTACATATCCACTTCTCACCATCAAACAACTGCTAAACCTTTAACAGGCCATTGTTTGCAGCAAACTGCACACAAACAGCTATCACCCTAAAGATGGATTTGAGAGGCCATGGTTAAGCAGCAAGTTCCTGAGCCCATGTTTGGTCTGATACCATGAGACTACATGGGATCTGGGGGCAATGTTGAGGACTCCCAGAGGAATTCCTTTTTAACCGTAAACTGCTGCGCTTTCACTTCTGGTGATCTTGTCTTGCTGGAAGTACAGAATGTATCCAGAGCAGATGATGATGTCTGGGATTTTGTCTGTAAGGTCATTAGGATGGCTGTCCCAGTTTTGACAGAACTCTCAAGATTTTAATAAGGAGGACTTTGCACAAGTTTGCCATTGCATCTTATGTCAATGCCAGGTGGTCCATCTAGTTTCATTCCTTTTCTAAGGCTCAGTGGCTTGCTTGGTGATTTCAAAGGGCAGTCAAGAGTTAACTACATGGCTGTGGGTCTGGAGTCAAATGTAGGCCATACCAGGTAAGGATAATAGAATTCTTTTCTGATAGGGCATGAGTGAAACAAATGCCTTTTTACAATTGCTAATGGCTTCACTACTGCATTTCAGATTAATTAATTAATTTAAAATTTCACCATCTGTCGTGATAGGAATCAAACCTACATTTTCACAGCATTAGCTTGGGAGTCTGGATTAGTAATCCAGTGACATAACCATTTCACCACTGCCTTCCACACTTACACTAAAGAGGCCTTAAAAAATACTGATTCACAATCTTAGATGTAACACAATAGCAATTCTATGTCACGTAAGATTCAATGCCAATGGGACAGCTAAAAAGCTATCTCTTCCAGTCATTATTGTCTTGCACATCTGCTGACCTATTCTCTATGACTCAATATTTCTTCAAAGATATAGTTGACCAATTGACCAATCCCATTAGCACTGCTGATGGAGATATTTTTTCGCTGCACAAAGCTGTCCAATGTCATTAATATTCTATTTTAATTTACATTTTAGGAAAATATATCTACTTAACAGCATGAAACGTCAATGTCCTTGGCTGCCACAGCTTGCATATATATTTTATATATATATGTAAAAATCTGTATTGAAATATTAATTATTAAGAAGTGCCAAGATAACTATATCCACCTCTGTACACATGATTGTCAAGTGACTACAGAAGACATGAAAAAAAATCTAAGTTGCTGCATCCTCAGTTAGATAACATGCAAAGCCTGGAGATAATCTTTGCTGAACTTACAAAAAAAGCAATTTCGATGAGGATCAAAAAACCCTTTCCAAGCAGCTCCAACTTCAGATTAAATAACTTCTGTCATATTAGATTGCACACATATTGCTTTGCTATTCTTTTGCAAAGGAAAGAGACATGCTGAATGTAGTCACATTTTCAGAATAGGTTTGGACTCTCTCGGGCTCAAGATTTTTTCAGTAAAATGGCAGCAGAGTAAGGCTTCTGAGCCCATCTGCTCCGTCCACTCTTTTTTTTTCCTATCTCTTTTCTGTTTTCTTCTCTCTTCACTTGCTTTTTTTCTGTCTTTTATTTTATTTACCTCTTGGTGAAGAGTTTGGTCACGGTGATGGCATCAACAGCAACTGGGCCCAGCGGCGCACATTTGAATGGGCCCAGCAGCACTGGCAAGCGGCAACACTGTACACTATGAAACATTTACATCTGCATCATACAACAGCATAGCTCAGACAGTAGGATAAACCCACAATTTTGTAATAAAATGCACGTGATAATAAATAAATCAAATCGAAGAAATGAATTCATGGAAAGAATTGGCAAGAGCAAGTTTTGAAGCATGTTGCTATCCATTATTCTATGTTTATTGTTATCCTGCCCAAATTAAATCAGAGTGTTTGATCCTGCAATTTAGGAGGAAATTTGAAATTAATCCACCATTGTGAAGCTGCCAGAATTCGGAGAAATGTTGCGTTCATAACCTGTCAATTTTATTCTCAATTGAATATTGAGTTACAAATTATATATTTTCCAGCAATTGCAATTCCCGAGTCAACTATTTTGGAGGGGAGGCGGGGTGAAGGAGAGGTGAGGAAATGGAGCTTGAAACTGAGTAAATGGCAGATCAATTGTTCTGCTCTCACTCTATATTAAACCACTCCAGTACTTATTTGCACTGCCTGGGGTGAAACATTTACATCTGCATCATACAACAGCATAGCTCAGTCAGTAGGATAAACCCACAATTTTATCAACTGCAAACAAAATAAAATCAAATGCGACTTTTCAGATCACTTTGGTTTAACCCGGTGTGTGTGACCTATTTCTCTCCATCTGCAGGATTCTGTGGTTCACTGAGGCCTCAGCTTAGAGCAAAAAGCTAGCTATAATGGAGATGCTGATTCCAACTCATGAAAAACATAGTAAATGAGAAAAGGCAGTGATCTGAAAAATCACTGAAAGCTCGAAAAGACAAGAGCAGCAGGCAACGGAAGGACAAAAGTCTTGGTTTCAAAGTTCATAAAAAATATAATTTTAGCTTCGCCTTCACTATTTTATGCAGAATTTTAGATCTAAGGCAATTTTTATTTCAGCATTTCTAAGCTCTAGTTGTGTGTTATTATGTAAATGATTCATGTTGATTCCTTACCACTGAAACCTGCCTGAAATGCTGATGCAAAAATTTATTGTTTTGATGTTCTATGTCATCTAATCTGTGGGGATTTGATTTCCTCTGGCAGGAGACTGTTCTCTATGTTGGAACGTAATTCCTTTTGTTCACTTTTAATACAGTTGACAACCTATTTATATCCAATATGTCTAAGCATCACATCAATGGCTAGGTTAACATCAAACATCAAAACCAATGAGTGCTCGTTTAAATTCTTCAGAGCCATGGCCCTACTTAAAAGTCTTTAGCCGGTCTCTTTTATAGAGTAACACTGCCATTTCTCTCAATGGGTCTGCCTGCTGCTGAGAGCTTCAGATATTTAAACTAGCCCTCCAGTCTGTGCAGCGCACTTAATGCCCTTTATTGGATGGCATTCCCAATGGCAGCTAATTAACATGCTGCCTCCAGGCTGATTACACAGCCACCTGACCACATAAACAACAGAAATACAAACTGGTGTTGTTGTTGTCATAACTATTTCAAAATCAATGGAGAAATAAAACAATGATCATCTTTTTCCATTATAACAGATGAAAAAGACAAATTAAGCACAGTAATTACAGTCAACGTTAATCTGTGTATTCTGTAAATATCCTTTCAGACATTAAAAAATTCTTTTCATTTTAGATCCTTGTAACCAGCAACATTCATTCTATGAGCCTAAGATATATTCAAACCAAAATTGAAAAGGTATTGAAGTGTCTACTAACCAGTTCTTCCATTAATATCTCCACTGCATGAATTTAAATATAACTATCCAAGTCCTGTGCAAAAGACTAGAAGAAAGCTGTTACAGCAAGCTATACCACAGTTTCATCTTTTAATAATTGATGCCAAAAATGTCACAGTACAAAAGCATATGAATGCTCATGAGCTTCCAAGTGTTCAGTTCTGACCTTACACATGCTTATCTGAGAAGACAGGATAAAAGGTGAATTGGTCATTCTTACTTATTGGTGATTGTTTAAGATGGTAATAAACAGAGATAATCAAAACGGATCAAAATAGGTCTCCATCCTTGAAACTGTCCAAAGATGTTGTTGTGTTAAAAATAGAAGCTGGTTTGCTTTTCTTTTCCTGTCTTTGATAATGCAGAGTGGCAGCTCTGTTTGAAACTAAGTCACAATCTCCTGGAGGCAACAGCACCTTTGAACAGCCAATGCTAATCCAGAACATATTATTGTGCTTTGGTGATTTTTAGCAACCTTTAAACTGAGAGGATTGACTAAATCAAAGGTGACATTTCTTCAACTTGTTCATTAATCAGTATTAACTCTGGCGAACAGATCATTAAGGACTTGGTTAGCCCCCAAACTACTCAGATGACAATGATAAACAATTGTCTTGGCTTATTTTATGATTTAAAATTTGATCAAACTTAGATTATTAATTCATTTAAAGCGCTTGTCTTTGAAATTCTGTGATGGCTGTGCCAGCCTTCCACTGTAACTCTGGTGGGAGACTCTAAGCAATCCTCCTTTGATTAGTTAAATGAGATCTTGCATTCAAACTTGTACGTGTTGTCGTAATGCCAGGAACAAAATTAATTATGGTGGTCACGCGCAATGATCATGCTATATGGTTTCTTCAGATTCAAGGTTGCCTTCTCTCAGTGTATTTCTTCTGGTTGCTCATAAAATTTCTTCCAAAAGGATCCTGACTGTCTTTCCACTAAGAGCCAGAAGCTTCTCCTTTGAAATTGAGTCATGTCTGCAGATATGCCCTCCATATGAATCTCTGGTCTATGATATAACGTCTTTTTCTACCATCCAAAAGAACAGTACATATCCTTAATACTTAACAACAAGTTTCCTGCTCCCCATTGTTCTAACTACACTATGTTTGTTTACCCATCTTCCAGCTTAATGAGCACCATGATGAGAAAAACCTAAAATGGATGGCATGAATCAAAGTGGAGAATGATTTGGTGAGTAGTATAAAGAGGCAGGTTCTATCAGAGAATCTGATAGAGACTGAGATACCAACTACCTGGGAACTGAGTACCTTATTCTGTCACTTAAATGTCCAGCAACTGTGAAAGGCTAAGTATGAGAGGTGCATGAGAGAGCAGCATGGGAGAGGGGGCTGCAGGGGGAGGTGGTTGAAGGGGATAAATTGCCAGATGGGTAATATGCCAGGTAAATACAAGTGCCTTCGGTTGGATATGCTGGGGGAGAGTTGGGCACAGTGGAGGGTGGGGGCTGTGCCAGCCTCAGATTGCGACTGGATGGGATGCTCTTCAGTCAGGTGGGGGGAAGACATTGGGTCAGAATTAGCGAGTGTAGAGTTCAGGTCAGGTGGAAATGTCAGGTTGGGTCGAGCTGTTTGTCGACTCTATGGAGTCCTCTCAGAGGGGGCGATTGGTATGGCAGAATGTCAGGTTTTATTGGGGGGGGGAATGTCAGGACAGGCCATGGGGTGTCACATTTTATTGGGGAGAGGGGGATATCAGGACAGGTGATGGAGTTGTCAGATTAATCGGGGGATGTTGGGTCATGGTGGCATCAGGTCTACTGGAGAGAGGTTGATGAGTTATGGTGTTGTCAGGTTTAATGGGGGCGGGGATTGATGAGTTATGGCAGTGTCAGGATTAATGAGGAGGGTTCATGGGTTATAGCAGCATTGGATTTAATTGGCGTGGGCACTGTTGGTTTCTGGCAGTGTCAGGTTTTTAATCAGGAAAGGATGTCAGGTCATGGGGTTTCAGGTTTTATTGGGTGGGGGGGCACAGATGTCAGGTTGGGCAAGGGGTCCGTTTGAGGTCCAGGGCTTGATCAATTTTGGTGGGTTGGTCAGGGAGTAAGGTGAAAGCGTTTGTCAGGTGCAGTTAGTGTTGGAAAGCCATCCTGTGTGAAGCTGTCTAGACTCCGGTTTGTAATTTTTGTTTAAAAGACAGTATTTGCAGAATTTGTTGAAGCCGGCAGTTTGTAAATCACATTAATAAGACAGCCTACATTCAATGGTATTTTAAGGACCGCAACTGGCTGATACCACTGAAGAGAAATAATAATTCTTTGTATTGCTCTGATCTTCCACATCTACCTATTTGAGAATTCACCTTTACCAGACAGCTTATATTATCTTCCAGTGCCTGGGTGAAGACTTCCCTACAAACCACTCCCTCACACAAAACCTCAGGAAAACCAGCCTCAGGGATGCTGAGCCAATTGTACCTGACATAAACCATGCATAAAAGGCATTGAAATAATTTAATTTAATGGCTCTTTATTGTCGACAAAGTTATATGGATCAAGGGTTGGTCACCTTGCCATTGGGCTTGTGTGTGCTGTGTGTAAGTACCATTGCCTCCAGTAAACCTCTAAATAAAGACAAAAAAGGATGAACTGTCCAGATTGGTGCTTGGGAAACAACTGGCATCCAAGTCATAGCATTCTCACAGACAACAGTGTCGTTTATTAAACAGAAAGACCACCAACATTTAATTTGCAGCTTCTGGCACACATACATTTAATAACTTACCACATTTCATCAGAAGATGTAATAATACTGCCGCATTACCTATAAAACAAAATCTTCTTCAACTCTAATGGCAATTTTTAAATGTTGTTGGTACTTTTAAAGTTCACAATGCACCAATTATTCCTTTTCTTTTTCTAGCTGTGCCCTTCAATTAGGTTAAGTTGAAGAAGTCGTCTAGCTGTGCAGATTCTAGCCCAGCAGTATGCGCATGCAGTGCCCTCATGGTTAACTCTGTTTCCTGAATGGAGGAAGATCTTTTCTGTATTGCTCCAATACAGGTCTTTCAGAATTCCCCATCCCCATATTCCAGAACTCTATGAAAGTACTGTGATTGTACTTTGCTTTTCTTCCAGCAGCAACTTTTCTGCTTTTAAATTTTTATTTAAAAGCCTCTTGTGCCTCTCCTCAGAAACAGCTTATCTGCCACACTGTACTTTGCATGGCTTTTATTTTGCTGCTGCTGCATCGATCAATTGGCACTTGGCATTGTAAAAGCAATTTTAACTGTTTATGAAAATTGCAATGTACTCTTGGATTATGAAACAGAACTTTTTCACCGAGGCATTGTTTAACTTTCTACAGGATCTTTGAGGGTCAATAGCCTCTTGGTCTGTGTGCTGTTAAATGGAGCATGGGGGTGATGGGTGGGGGAGGAACATATTGCCACTACTCACTCCAAAACATCCCTGTTGAATTGCTTCTTGCTGTTGCCCAGAAACTCTCCAATCATCTGGCGGCTCAATCCCTTTCGCTGCAGCAGGAAGTGGGCAACTCCGATCGCTGTATCAGGGATGAATCCACGCGCAATCAGGAACTGAATTCCTTTGTCAGGATTTCTGAAAAATAAAGGAAAATGGAAAATGAAATAATGTTGAAAATGAAATAATGTTGAAGGCAACTAAAAGGAGGTAATGTACAAGGATTAGAAGATACACTAATGTAATGGCTGATGTTCTGAATGCACACTATAACAGAAAATCTTACCTCTGCTGGCCAAACCGATGAAGAAATCAACAAGCATTTACATTGTGCTTTTAACATAGCAAAGACATCCCTAAGCACTTCACATGATTGGTATCAGACAAAGTTTGACACTGAATCACAGAGGTATTGGACACATGACCAAAAGCTTAGACAAAGAGGTACATATTAAAAAGTGTTTTAATGATGGAAAGAAAGGGGAAGAATTGTGGAAGAGGTTAGTGAGGGAACTCCAGAGCTTGCATCTCAGAAGCTAAACAGTGCAGTCACCAGTGCTGGAATGAAAATCAGAATGCACAAGAGGTCAGAACTGTGACAGATCTTGAACAGTTGTAGATTTTGAAGAGGAAAAGAGGCTGCATGGAGTATATATTAAAAAATGAGAACCGAAAGATCAAAGCATTGCCTAGGTGGTCGCCAATGTCGGCCATTATCAGGGGTCATGCGTGAAAGGAACTTGGCTTGAGTTAAGATTTTTCATCCATTGAAATTAACACATGAAAGGTTGTGCGTGTCTGATGTGCAATCTCAGATATGGCGACTGGAGTGCATGCTGAAAATCCTCAGTAGCTAGAGATGGTATTGTACTGGTTATGGTCCCGGACAAATGGTCCAGAATCCAGGAGTAATGACCCAGCGACCTAAGTTTAATTCCCACCATGGGAGCTGGAGAATTTTATGTCAGTTAATTAAATAGTTCTGGAATTAAAAGCGAGATCAAGTAACTACCAGAATGTCATAAAACTCCAGTTGGTTTACTAATGCCCTTTAGGAATGGAAAACTGCTATTGTTACCTAGCGTGGTCTACATGTGGCTCCCATCCGCTTACTCCTAGCTGCCCTCTGAAATTCTCCAGTGGCATAAGGATGAGTAGTAAATGCAGACTTTGCCAACAATGCCCACATCCTATGAAGGAATGAAGACTTGGGGAGATGTGAAGTCACAGAACATAAATAATTATTTTGCTGAAAAATTACAACAGCCGACATTAAGGTTGTTGCAATGTATACCGGTAAAAATATTTAATGGTATACAGCTACTCATGCTGAAAAACCACCCTGCAGTTTTCAACATTGTTTTCAGCTCTTCCCTCTTCCATCCTGCTCCACAGCTGAAAACACAAACTCAAAATGTTCAGATACTTTTCATGCAAAATCTATCGGAGATGCAATAACATTCACTATATTATGTAATTATTGATGTTTTATAAAATACAACAACAAACTAAGTTTATACAAGTGAGTTAACAGAACTAAAAATGCAATGAAGAAACCATTTGGGATTTTTATCATTTTGCTGTAGGCTGCTGCAGCTTTAACACGATACAATTCTAAATCCAGTGCCAATAATATTCTTCTGGAACAACCCTTCCATTTATTTCTTTCCAGGTTCTGCACAAGCTCTGAAAAGGGTTGCTATCCAGCACAAAGCTAGTCAGCGGCGAATCATACTGCTTCAAGCAAAGGGATGCAAACAGTAACTAGCCAGGGTGGTTAAGTACTAGCAGCAACGCATGATGCAGAGTAAGTTAATGCCGCAAAAGTTCTAATGGTCTTACAAAGGCAGTTTAGGATAAGAGCAGTAAGCAGTACTGCACAGTACACTATGTTCTCAACCATTTGCGGTCAGAAGCCGTTAATCCATGTTAAAGTACATTAATAGGTCAGGATTAGTGGAACAGGAGAAGGAAATTTAACCCCATAGGCCTATTTCACCATTCAAGGCTGATCTGTACCTCAACTGCATTTCTTCATCTTTGTTTTGTATTTCTAGAGTCATACAGAAATACAGCACAGAAACAGACCCTTCGGTCCAACTCGTCCATGTCAACCAGATATCCTAAATTAATCTAGTCCCATATGCCAGCATTTGGTCCATATCCTTCTAAGTCCTTCCTATTCATATACTCATCCAGCTGCCTTACCCTCCAGTATTTCCTCTGGCAACTCATTCCATACACACTCTGTAGTGTTGGACAGTTCTATCCTGGAAAACAAACTTGGCTATTCAACCTATTCATGCTCCTCCCGCTTTTATAAACCCCTATAAAGGTCACTTCTCAGCCTCCGACACTCCAGAGAAAACAGCTCCAGTCTATTCAGCATCTCCCTCTGGCTCAAACCTTCCAAATCTGGCAACATGCTAGTAACTCTTTTCTGAGCTCTTTCAAGTTTAACATCTTTCCTATAGGAGAGAGACCAAAATTGAATGCAGTATTCCAAAACTGGCCAAACCAATGTCCTATACAGTCTCCCAACTCCACACTCAATGCACTGAACTATAAAGACAAGTATACCAAATCCCTTCCTCACTATCCAGTGTACCTACAACTCCACTTTCAAGCAACTATGAACCTGCACCCCAAGGTCCCTTTGTTCAGTAAAACTCACCTGGACCTCACCATTAAGTATTTAAGTCCTGCCCTGATTTACCTTTAGAAAATGCAGCACCTCACATTTATCTAAATTAAACTCCATCAGCTACTCCTCGTCCCATTGGCCCATCTGATCAAGGTTCCATTGTCCGTTGCCAATTACACCATCAATTTTGGTGTCATCCGCAATCTTACTCATCACACCTCTTATATTCACATTCAAATCATTTATATAAATGACAAAAAGCAGTGGACCAAGCACCAATCCTTGCAGCTCACTGCTGGTCACAGGCCTCCGGTCCAACAAGCAACCCTCCACCACCACCCTTTGTCTCCTATCTTCTAGCCAATTTTGTATGCAAATGATTAGTTCTACCTGTATTCCATGTGACCTAACCTTGTTAACAAGTCTGCCATGTGGAACCTTATCAAATGCCTTGTTGAAGTGCGTATAAACAACATCCACTGCTCTGCCTTCAGCAATCCTCTTTGTCACTTCTTCATAAAACTCAATTAAGTCAGTCGAACACAATTTCCAATGCATAAAGCCATGTTAACCAGCGCCATTAACTTGTTCTTTTCCAACTACACGTGAATGCTGTCCCTCAGAATCCTCTTCAACAACTTCCTTACCACTGACGTCAGGCTCACTGGTCTATAGTTCCCTGGCATTTCCTTACTGCATTTCTTAAATAATGACACCATGTTAGCCAGCCTCCAGTCTTCTGGCACCTCACATGTGGCTATCGATGATTCAATGAATTAATATAACCTAATAGCATTGAGGGGGCAGAATTCTGGATTCCCATCATTCAACTTGAAGAAGGGTTCCTGAGATAACCTTCCTTTGTTCTAACTTTACCTTTACACCCTAACGCTCTGGGCTTCCTACCAAAATAAATAATTTTTCTCCATCTATTCTATATCCATCCTTGAATCATCTTCAGTCTTCCATTCATTCCCTATTCTCAAGAGAAGCCTGAATGAGGGGTACTGCCTTTAATATTTGATCACTTAGTCACTGTATGTTCCCTGTGATTCTAGCGCATAGCTCCAATGTTAATATGTCTTTCTTGAGGTGCACTGTCCAGAATGGATTCAGAAACTCTAGATTAGATCTAAGCACAGTAATCACAGAAAGTGTAGCATCTGCCCATTTACTTCCTCCCTCAGACCAAGGCCCCACACACACCTTCCAGGTGAAGCAGTGATTTACTTGCACTTCACTCAATCTAGTCTCATGTATTATCCAGTCACGACGTGGCCTGCTCTATGCTGATGAGAAAAAAAATGCACATTAGGTGACCAGTTAGCAGACCACCAATGTTCTGTCTGCCAAAATGACACTTAGCTCCCTGTTGCCTGTCACTTCAACGCATCAATTTGCTCCCAAGCCAACATCTCAGTCTCGGGCTTCCTGCTGTGCCTCAGCGAAGCTCAGTGCAAGCTACAAGAACAGCCACCTCATTTTTCCCTTGGGGGCCTGGCAGCCTTTGGGATTTAATACTGTGTTCAAAGGTTTTAGGAATCTCTCTATTACCATTAGAATGGTGCATTAAGGTTTCCTATTTGCTGGTTGGCTAAATCCCTGATTCTGCTCCTGGCAAAGCTGTGGTGCTTATTCAGTGGGTAGTTAGAAACTGTGGCTGTTCATTGTGGCTTCCTCTACATTGGGGAAACCAAGCGGAGGCTTGGGGACCGCGGTGCAGAACACCTCCGCTCGGTTCGCAATAAACAACTGCACCTCCCAGTCGCAAACCATTTCCACTCCCCCTCCCATTCTCTAGATGACATGTCCATCATGGGCCTCCTGCACTGCCACAATGATGCCACCCGAAGGTTGCAGGAACAGCAACTCATATTCCGCTTGGGAACCCTGCAGCCCAATGGTATCAATGTGGACTTCACCAGCTTCAAAATCTCCCCTTCCCCCACCTATACTCTCCTCTCCACCTATCTTCTTTTCTCTCCATCTTCGGTCTGCCTCCCCCTCTCTCCAGAACCCTCAACCCATCCCCCTCTCTGAGGAAGGGTCTAGGCCCGAAACGTCAGCTTTTGTGCTCCTGAGATGCTGCTGGGCCTGCTGTGTTCATCCAGCCTCACATTTTATTACCACTGTTCATTGTAGTTAGGTTCTATGAAGAAGCAAGAAGCCATCACCGATTTACCTTTTAATGGGAAGACTACACTTTACTGTCTGTTGCTGTCTTTCAACAGCAACTAGGAAAGCAGCTTGTGTAAATTTGACAAGTCCAGCACATCAGTTTGCTGTACCATACATCTGGTTCCTAGGCTGCTTCATGATATATTCATATGCAAAATATATTTGTGTTCCCATGGGTGACAGAAATGTGAAACAAAATTAAATTACCCTGTTACTTTGAATTAGATGACTGAATATGAATTCTCATGAGAGGATTATGAGATTTTTGCAGCATTAAATTTAACCTCTACCTTTGAAATTAAAAACAAATATTAAAAGCTACAGGTGGAACTTTATACAGTATTCAATCAGTTACCATTACTAAATAGGTACTCCACACAATAAGTTAATTTTGCCTACTAGCTAAATTGAATAGTTGCTGAAAATGAGGGTGGGAATCTTTTGCATGCATGTAATGTAACGTGAATAGCATGGCAGCTTCTTATGCTGTTCATTTGAAAGATTTTTGCAGCTACTGCTAACCATGCTGCTAACTCAGGGCACATATCAGTAGGGAACCTAATGTCGTTTGGAACTTGCATTACTTAAAGCTAGCTTGCGCCTTTTAAAAGGGAGGTAATTTGCAGATGGTGCAGGATCTGGGAGTCATGCTGCAACTGCATCTGACCTAGAAAAGGGTGAAGAATGGCCAGTCAAAAATATGACCTCACATGAGTGGTCAAGGTTAGTGAATGGATTTTCAAATATCATTACCCTATCAAATGCATTATCAGACTGACACACTGCTTAAAGCAAATCCACTACTTCCCTTTTGCAGGACCTTACGGGACCTCCCAAATCTGCAAGGTCCACCACCTAAAAGAAAAATGACACAAGAGAACACCACCACCTGCAAGTCTCCCTCCAAGACACACACTACCCTGAATTGGAACTATACTGCATTTTCCACAATGTCACAGAGGCAGAAACCCAGAGCTTCCTTCTTGTGGGTGACAGCTATACCGGATGGACAGTGATGGACAGCAGCTCACCACCACTTTCTCAGAGGAAATTAAGGATGAATGATTTATCTTGCCATCAATGCCCCGGACCCATGGACAGAAACATACGTAATATTCACTCACCCTCACACACTCAGCACTATTGCACTTGCGCATTTCACACTTCACAGCTTGCACATACTGCCAGCTTTTCAACTGTGACAGTCTCATCGGCCAAACAGATTGCATGAACCTCACTGACACATTTCCCACTCTCTTACAGTTCACATCCTTGCCCTAACTTTTGTGGAGGATATGGATAATGGCCTTAATGAGAAAGACCCTTGCTTAAGCTGTGACTACTGTTAGGGCTGAATTTGAAGATAATGGTATCCTCATACATACACACACCCTTATTATGTACACCTATCCTTCATCCCACAATCTCTTTTGGCAGAGAAGCAATAGATTGTACAATTATGCATCATTTATTTACCCCTCTTTCTTTACCACAGCCCTACCCTTATCCATATTCTTCTTAGATCAGATTATGAGATACCCTGCGTCCCAATTCTGAAACAGCAGGAACCTGCCAGGAATCAACAGTCTTCCGAATCCAAAAAGCCATGCAGACAGCCACCAGTGCAGTGAGCACCTAACAGTGTATCATCTACACCTACACTGACAGACATATTAATCCCAACTCTTTGTCCTTTTGGAAATGGGCCATAAGTACATGTGGAAATAGGTCATAAACATATCCTGTTTGCTTGCGGCACTGGTAAATTTGGAGGGAATATATATCAAAGCATAATTAATGCAAAGAATTAACAAAATGAGCCAAAATTGTACACCATTCAATGTTGTGGACTCACAAGCTCCAAGAAGTAGACTGAAACTGCGTAAGGTTAACCTCATTGCTCCAAACCTTCCAGCTTCCAGATCTTTGGAGATTGGACATAAGTTGGAAGTTGCACTTCGCTCACTCACTCAGTCACTCAGACACTCAGTCACTCACTTAGTCACCTATTCAATTACTCAGTATCCCACTGAAGACTTGAATCTTCAAATACCCTTCTAGATCCTGCAGCTTCTGTTATAAGAAAAGGCCATTTCCTGGTTTTACTGGAGCTGCAGTCCTCCCCACAGAGGCTGCACTGAACTTCTGGATGCTCAAAGTCCGAAACAAAAACTGAAATTGCTGCAGAAGCTCAGTAGCAGCATCTGTGGAGAGAAAGCAGAGTCAATGTTTTGGGTCCAGAGACCCTTCATTAGAATGTTGATTCTGCTTTCTCTCCACAGACGTTGCCAGACCTGCTCAGGTTCTCGAGGAATTTCTGTTTTTACTTCTGACAATTTGATACTTCATCCTGAATTTCAGAATATGGCTGAAAAATCGTTAAAGTGTCAGCATACAGAAATCTTCACAAGCAGCATGTGTGTGCTGAACATTGATGTTGATCAGAAGATTTCAGTCAATAACACTTAACAAAGAAAGGTGACTTCTGAGTCAGATTACTCCTAAGAGAGTGCAGAGGAGATTCACTGGGATGTTGCCTGGGCCAAAGCATTTCAGCTATGAAGAGAGAATAGATAGGCTGGCATTGTTTTCCTTTCAGCAAGGGAGTCTGGGTGGTGGCTGTGGTGTGGGCCGAGTGAGGTCGACAAAATTAGGAGGGGGATTGATAAGAAGAAACTTTTCCCCTTAGTAAAGGGATCAACAACCAGAGAAAATAAATTTAAGCCAAGGGGCAGGAGGTTTCAAGGAGATTTAAGGAAAGATTTTTCATCCACAGTTTGTGGCTATTCAGAATTCACTGCCTGAAAAGTAGAAATCAGAAACATCACAACATTTAAAGTGGTTTTGGATGAACACTTGAAATGCCATAGCATTCAAGGCTTTGGGGAAGGGCTTTTGAGATACAATGGTAGTATCATTATCTCCTGACCAGAGTCCTGCATTCAAGATCCATTTGCTCCAAAGGTGTGTCAAAATATATCTGAACATGTTAATTAAAATATCTGCAAGATTATGTTCTGGGAAATGGGACTAGAGTAAACAGGTACTTCATGACTAGCACAGACATGATGGGCCCCTGTGCTGTAAAACTGTCCGCAAACATGGCCAAGTTCTGAAACAACTGAGCAGCTATATACTCCACTGATGTACCTAGCTCTGTCGCAGATTATTTTCAAAGGATGCCCAGCTGTATGTCAGAGAAAGCTGTTAAACATATTCATTGAAATCAGCAGAATTCAATTGACCTTTAAAGACACCATTTTACAGCCTGGGCTGTGGTGTTCTCAAACCACATCAGCAAATTCAACTACATATATAGTTGTTTCTAATCAATTGTACACGTGAGGGTCAATTCACTTAGATAGAAATTGCTATGCTGCTTTGTTTGTGTCGATTGTTAGAAACTGGTATTGGTGACCCTTCTACAGCACTGCTAACAAAAAATACAGAGCTAGTCTTCACCTCCGAGAACTGTTGCAGCATCCTAGGCCATCCTAATGATAAGCAGTTGTTTTCCATCCTATGAGCTGTTACCTATGACACCAAGTTGCTCCACAACTTGATAGCTTGCTCTCAATCATATGGAGTTGACTTCAGTCATATTGAGTCACCCTGATCCTTTATCCGATATCAAATACCTGTGAATTTCAGTGACTAGCTCTCACTTTATTCAGTTATATCCCTTCATAATGATAGTTTTCCCATCCTGTTGAAATCTTTCTACATCACAGACCTGCCTCCCCATCTCATGGAATGCTCCAATCTGCAAGGCTCCCATTGACTTCCTCTAAACTCATGAAACTACGCGCAGCCACAATAGCATATCACTGAAACATTTTAACTCTCTGCAACAAATACTTGTGAAAAAATAAATTGAATCATAATACAGTTTTGTGTCTGTATAGTAAGCAATAATTAAACATAGCATTTAATTGAAAAATGTGGCATAAGGCATTATCTTGCAGTTAAGTGGCGTGTCCTTAATTATAACCCCTACATAATTATTACTGCTTAAATGTTTTCTTCAATTAAAGTGGCCCGAATAGCAGAATGCCTCTCTTTCATTTAACTTTAGAAGCTGAAGCCATAATCACAGTTTCATGGTCAAATTTCTAACCAGTCCAATACACTGCTTGAGAGCAAGTGGCAATCCCACAAGTTGTCCTCAAACCTGAGTTGGGTCAATGTTATTATGTGCTGCAGCTGGGTCAGGGTTTCCACAGTTGCAGTCAGATGATGTTTTAAGTTGCTACTTGTACAGCACTAGCCTGTTCAGCCATGTCCAGTTAATTGAGGCTATTCACACATTCCAGGAGACTGAAGCCTGGTTATCAGCAGGTTGGGTCAGAGACAGTGGCTGGGATTTTCCCACCTCCACATCAATTCGGAAATCTGCAGCATTTCCAGGAGGGAAACATGTGCCTTTCTGAGGAAACTGGGCCCACTGGATATTCCGACATTCAAGGCTGAAGTTAGGACCCTGGAGCAGGAAGCCACAGCTAGCTGGTGTGCTGATCCATTGAAGGCCAACAGCACTGGCTCTCAGCAGTACCACGGCAGACAGTGCAGTATTGCCAGGAAAGCTAAACCCAGACTCCCTGGATGAAGGATCACTGACAGGAAAAGTATGTGCTGATGGGGGATTTTGGGATCATGGGAACAGATGACAGGGGGCTCAAAAGCCTAGGCAATGGGGTAATTCTCAGGGGTCCTATAACTTGCTTTATTTGGAACAATGCATGTTGAAAAGCCTTCAAATATTTGCAAGGGTTAACTTTTATTGACAACAGAAAAAGCAAAGAAAAACAAAATATTCTGTACCTGCTTCTGGGAACAAACAGAGGCTGAACTGCTTTTTGCACAACAACGAATATACAGTCAATGAATAATGACCTCACCCAGCCCACATCTATTACAACTGTATGGCAATTAAATCCTGTCCAGTTTGTTGCGTCTGGCACTACAGCTCTCTATCATATAGAAAGTAATGTTCCTCTTGCTCAATGATCTCAACATCTTCCTTAGAAGATTGTTGTTGCTACTCTCTCAGCTCTTCAGCATCCATCACATCCTCATTGCCTGCTCCCTTTGTGAAAGGAGCAACATGTACAAATTATGAAAAACATTTTACCTGGACTGGACTGGACTGCAAGCCTCCTCCAGAGCGATCCAAATAACAGATCCTCATATTCAGCAGACATCTCTTCTGCTACATTCCAGTGGAATGGTAGAAGATGGGCTGCATCGTATCTAATACTGTCCTTATTCAGGCACTGCATAATGGAGTCATTGCCCATAGATTCAGAGGTTAACTCTTATGCCCCAGATACTACCTCGCTATGACATCTGACTCCAGCCCAATGCAATATTGTGCCCCAACTCTGCTGACTTTTCTCATGCTCAATTATTGTTCCCTCTATATTCCTGCAGCTGTCTCTAACTGCCACAAGTAACTTTCCCAAAATCTCTTCCACAGTGATGGTCCCTGATAACCAACTTCCACTTTCAGTGAACTGACGTCCCAGGACTGATGGTGTAACTTCTGATAGACTTGGAAGGACAGCTCTGATTGATTGTCACCATACCACTGATCCACCTCTGCGTAGCTCCCAAACTTACACATGACTATATCCAGACTGAGTGGACTGGACCTGTTGGATTGACCATGGCCCACTCCCTTGACTGCAGTGATGTGGAAACCCTGACCACCCCAAGCAACTGACTGACTGTATCCAAGCTGCTACACTAAGATCAGACGCAGCCTTTGACTGATTGTGCCATTACCCTCCGACTATGGGCATCAGCCCTTGACTCAAATCAGTATAACTCCTCTTCAATTTAATTTGGTGAGACATACTGCTGGTGTGACATTAACACAGCATGCTGTCATTTGGCAACACAACCACCTCCTTCACTGATACAGTTGGCAACTATGGCCATCCGACTGGGTTTGTGTCCATGTGAAACATTAAGGCAAGTCGGGGTGTCCTAAGCCTAACCATTATCAGCTGATTCAACAATGACCTTCCCTCCATCATAAGGTTAGAACTGCGGATGGCCATTGATGATTGCACAGTGCTCAGTGCCATTCGTGACTCCTCAGATATTGAAGTAATCCATGTCTAAATGCAGCAAGACCTGGACAATATCCAGGGTTTGGGGTGACAAAAACTGGTGACATTCACACCACGCAAGTGACACACAAGACAAATTCTAACTATTGTTTCAGTCATTTCATGGTATTACTATCACTGAATACTCCACTATCAACATCCTAGGGGTTACCATTACCAGAAACTGAACTGGACTGGCTATATAAATACTATGACCACAAGTGCAGGTCAGAGGCTAAGAATCCTTCAGTGAGCAACTCATCTCCTAACCCCCCCAAAACCTGCCCACGATCTACAAGGAAGAAGTCAGGAGTGTGATAGGATATTCACCACTTGCCTATGAGTGCAGCTCCAGCAAGACCTGAGAAGCCTGATACCATCTTGGTTAGCACACCACCCACAAACATTCAGTTCCTCCACCATCAATGCTCATTTACTGCAGTGTGTACCTGTGTACTGCAGAGATTTACCAAAGTTCCTTAGACAACACCTTTAAATCCACAACTGCTATCATCTAGAAGGACAATGGCAGCAAATACATTAGAACACTACCACCTAAAGATCTCCTCCAAGCCACTCACCAACCAGACTTGGAAATATATTGCAATGCTTTCGGTGTTGCTGGGTCAAAATCCCAGAACTCCCTCCCTAAAGGTCAACCTATAGAGATGATTAGCAATGGCCCAATAAGGCAATTCACCACCACCATTAGGGGCAACTAAGGATGGGCATTAAATCCTGACTCAGCCAACAACACCTGTATCCCATGAATGAATAGAACAAAACTGTGAGTTATTAAGTTCTGAATTAGCTGGCAAAACACAAAAAAGCAAGGCGAAACAGATATAGTGGGGGATCGAAGTAGGGACAAACTGAATGAGTGCTAATTCAGCAGGCAAACACCCTGAAGTTCACCGTCCTCTGATGTATGACATGGGTGTCTGTCCCTGGATGCAAAGTGGCCTGGCAGCAGCATTGCAATGTAAGATGTTGGCACATTCCAATGTGCAGAATTAAAGTGGAGAACTATTTCCAAATTAGTCTGGAACATGCTCTGATAGTGTGCTCGGGTCATGGGTATCCAGCACTGGCCTCTGTGGGTGGTCGATATAGGCATTTGCTGTGTACAGAATGTACCTGGCCATGGTGGGTACTACTGGTCAAATGGAAGTCTGGAGGAGCAAGGGCCAAGTTGGCTTTCATGCTGGGAATTGGTGGCATCTACATTTTCTCTGCTGTGTAGGCAAGTAATAAACTGCATATAAATTAGGGGTGAGATAAGGTACTAGTGAGACAGAAATGCAAATAGGCCTCTTGTCATTCACTCGTGAGATTCTCATCTTGCTATTCAAATCTTGGGTTGAAAATCATTTCCTTTTTCTCAATATTAAGAATCTCATTTTTTGTTTCAATTTCATCATATTTTCCCCACTCACCATTACCCATATTTCTTGAAGGCTGTAAAAGCTTAGTCTAAGATGTTTATGTGCAAGCATTTTTTTTTTGCCCAGGTTTCACCAGTAGTTCAATATGCTTGAGGGGGTTTTTGGTTCTGTACGATGAGCTGGAGGTCTCTACACCATGTTAAACACTGATCTGTCAAAAGTAATGAACATTTCTATGATTGGAGATTGCAACCAAAACCAGACAAGTCCATCATTTCACCTTGAAATTTTAAGGTACACAATTCACCCATTTAGTCCTCAAGTCATCATAGCAAATGCGCCCACACACATTTCATTGCAATGAGGATAATTTCTGAAACTCTGAAAGCAATTCCAGTTCAGTGGCTACCAGCTCTCCCAAATATCACCCTTTCCTATATTCGAAGGGAACAGAAGCACACAGAGAAATAACTAATCACTATCTTGATAGAAGAGAATGTTGCTGCAAGTCAAGGCTGCCTGAATTTGAACTGAATACTAGATTTTCTGAAGAAGGGTCCAGCCCCGAAACGTCAGCTTTCCTGCTACTCTGGTGCTGCCTGGCCTGCTGCATTCGTCAAATGCTAGCCCAATCAGCAACACTCACATTTTAGAAGTGAATTAAAAAAGGAAAAATGGGCACACTTTTCACCTTGACAGTTTGGCACTAATTTTAGTTATAGAGAAACTACTACGTTGATAAGCTACTGATAGCATCTAAGTTGCTTTTTTTCTGAAATATTAGCATGTGTTTCAGCGTCGCAGCACTTCAAATAAAAACAAAACATTGTTGAAACTCCTTTTGACCTGCTAGTGAACAGTGATGACAAAAAAAAAGAACACTTGAATTGTCACAAATCCTTCAAACTCATTCTACAGAATAACACATTAATTAGTCCATTTACTGCTGGATAGACGACAAGAAATACATTATTAAACATGCTATTAAGTAGGATGCGCTGACAACACACAGTAGGAACTAAACAAAAACTTAGAGATCTATTGCTGGAATCTCAGTGAAGGCCAAGAACTGTAGATTAGTTTCTGGCTCTACCCTCTTTCCAAGGCAATTCTGGATTGTTGGAGAAGAAATCTTGAGAAGAAAATCGCCAAGAAGTCATGACGTTGTTTAAAAGAGAAGTTACAGAGTGGATTTTTAGGAGGCATCCAAAAGTGACAAAATATATATTCAAACTCAGGTTTTTAAAATCTTTTTCATCTTGACAAGAACCACCAGAACGTGTTATGACTGTGTGAAAAAGGTGCTAACAGATTTGGAGAGCATCAAGAGCAGATGATCAAGCACAATTAATTTTTGAGAAGGAGAGACAAAGAGTCCTAATCTGACATGAAAGCAATCTGGAGGGACTATATGCATTATACACTAGGCCCCTTTTCATATAATGCACAAGCAGGTTCATATTGACTACATTATTAATATGTAGATCGTGCAGATCACTTCGTAAGTTAAACTGTTAACATTGGACATTTAAATTCCACCAAAACTTAGATTAATATGTTTTGTGGAACATGATGGAACATATGAAACATAGAATAAGAAAAGAGCAATGAGCCCATCAAACTGCATTACACAAATAATTTATGGTTAGTAAAGCCCTTTTGTATTACTCCAAATGTTCATAGATCAGAAATACCACGGGATCTGATATAGAACAGAATTGGCATTATGAATTTTCTATTTTTTGCAAGAAACATTCTTCTCCGTTTCACCCATATCAATGATTAGTTCTAGATGTAATGCCTAAAGACAATATTGATCACAAGGCATAGGTATTGTGAAGGTATCTATTACAGCAGACAGCATAGAAAATATTCCTTGCATAAGGTAACTTACAATGTACCGCTGACTATAACTACAAGCACAATGTAAACTCAAAGAAGAGTCATAACTAACTGTATTTCTTTCTCCACAGATGATGCAGGAGCTGCTGTGTTCCTCCAGCACTTTCTGTTTGTATATCTAATGGAGGGGATCAGGTGGTTTCTGTGAAGGATAATGGATGCCCAAATTAATTCAAGTTTTGGTTTTAATCGAGAGATACAGGTGGTTTATTCTACAGAACGTTAATACCGGTAATCTTTCTTTCTTTATTACTGTTGTTCCACTAACTATTATATCTGCTGAAAGTGAAGTATAAAGGAGAAATTCCATTTTGGTTGATATGTGTGATGAGGCAATAATGGCCAATTTGTTGCAATGAAATTGTAAATACATTCAATGAGAATATGATTATGAATTTCATGAGAATAGTCCATTAGGGTTATTTTCCTTCAATTAAAGTTCAAATTGCTTTACTTGGTTGAGTAAAACACTTTGGTTAGCTACAGGACAATACTCAGACTATACTAAAGACAATACTCTGTATTTTTCTTGAGCAGAACAAATAAAATTGATACATAGAGTAGTTTGCTTCATTCTCTGATATCATTTTTAAAAAAGGAAGAAAAGAAAAAAAAATCAAATATTGCAACTTTATGGATAAAGCTACATTTGCAAGCATGTTTATCAAAATAAGCCGTCAACACTGTAGCTGCTTAATAATGATGGGTTTGCACATTCACTAAGTAATGCTTTGTCAAACTGATTGCATTAGACAGGTCTATTTGTTGCTTATTTTCTCATATTAACTTGCTTTCTATTTGAACACCACTGCTGTGCCAAGACTGCATATGTTATTAGCACAATGCGCTTGTTTGCCAAATGAATATTTTCATTTGCACTTCGGCAACTCATTTGCATGTTAAGCAGGTGGTCAGGGAGTTTTAATAGGTGAATTGAAACAAGGTCCAAATAGATGGTGACAGTCCATTGGCAATGAATAATGAAGGTCTAGTATGATGCAAGATAAAACCAAGTTGGGTTTAGTTTCCAAATATGTGCCAACCGATGTCAGCACAATTTCCAACCGATGTCAGCACAATTTCCGATTATCTCCATCATTGACTTCACTGAATGGAACATGGTGCGAAATACAGTTATAATTTTCTAACTTGCAATTCTGTTTTAAATTATTCTGATTTTGCTCACAAACAAGTTACCACAAATATTCTGCATGGCCCACACCACAAAAGGATAAAACCTGATAAAGTCTCGTAGGTGCTACCTTCAGTTTAGACATAATGCTGATATTCACTCCTTTAATGTGCACTACAGAATCTACAATCAATATTTGCTGCAAAAGTCAATTTTCTTTTCATTTTATGACCACTTAATTAAACTGAGAACTAGTTTACAATAATTCTTTCAAAATCGTATCTAAATCCTGCTGAAAATACTTAGCATTTTGACATGGTAACATGTCATGCAGGAAAACATGGGAGCCTCTGTGATATTATATTAAAATCCAAAAGAATTGTGGATGCTGTAAATCAGCAACAAAAACAGAAATTGTGAGAAAAGCTCAGCAAGTCTGGCAGCATCTGTGAAGAAAAAAATCAGTTCACATTTTGCGTCCATTTACTCTCGATCCCATTCCCCTCTCTATTTTCTGCATATAAACCGATATTTTCCCAGGCACCATCTGTTCCGAGGAAGGGTCACCAGAACCGAAACATTAACTCTGTGATATTATAACTGACAACATTAGCTTGGCCAAAACTGATGATTAAAAATGAACATTTTCTGGTTTATTATGTTCAACTTTCTAGCAGAAAAGTGTGAGGACGTTTGAAAATTAATTTTGTTTCAAATTTTACAGGCATAGTTTACTTACAATAAGAATGCCACAAATGCATCAGAGAGATGTGTCTAGGAGTTCATGTTAAGAATTCTTTCATAGAATACATACTTAAAGCAGAGGTGTGGTCTACCAGACGTCCTACAATGCTTTGATATTATAAAGCAACATCATGATACACTTACTGGTGTCTTTCACACTTTGTTAGCATGGTGTCTCAATACAGGGTACTAAAACAAAGTATCCTTACATTTGTTAACAGCTGTAAATTAGAAACAGTAAAAAGGGGCAATTGAGAAGATCCAGTATAACTACCTGGAAACATTTTCAATTAAAGCAGAGTTCAGAGATCTATCATTTCATGTTAAATATTCACCTCAGGAACTATCAGAAAATTATGTTAAATTGAATGAGGGAGAGTAAACTTAAGCAGTTTACAGCAGTAAACTGAAAACAGTAAATCTAACTGAAAATGTTTATATTTATAAAAGAAAGTGTCCAATGTAATCAGAACATATAGCCAACAAAAAGGAAAATAAAGCTAATAATTCATTTAATGTTTTGCAACTGCAACAAAAACATGCAAAAATGATTTATCTAGAAAAGGAAGCAAAAAAAAACAAATGATCGGGGACTAAAACTTCATTAGTCTGAAAATGCGTTGTGAATATTCACTAGAAAGCATGTCATTTGACCCTGCTAATATTCAAGATCAATGGGAGCTAACCCAATCTTGCTGAATACCCCTATGGGTTCATCTCAGGCACCTGCCATAGCAGAGAACTGGAAACAGGAGAAAAATTACAGATCAGAGTGGATCTGGGTCCTCCAGCCATTTGATCAGGGCTACAGCTGGTTTCAGATTAGTTCCTACCACGCTGTCTGACAGCTGAGGTGTGCCAGGAAGCTCAAGATGATTTCGTGGTCATAAATTGCAACAGCATGAGAGTTTGTAGCAATGTACAATCATAACTTAAAAAGCTTGTTTCTTTAGGCAGCATTTCAGCTTCAGGAGATTGTTAAATAAACTTTCCACAAGAGGACTTTCTCAATTTGTATTAATATTATTACTCACTTGCTTCTCCAAATAAAACCTTGTATTCTGCTGTTACTGTTTACTTACACATTGAAAAGATTGAGGCCGATACGATACAGGCGTTTGCGGATGACATCAGTAGAAAGAGTTGGTGATTTGCAGGTGCTTGGATTCTCACAGTGGTATCTGGGCATGCTCAGTATCATGGCATGCAATGCCTCCTTTGAAGAAACTTCGGATGGAGATTTGGCAGAGATGGAGGTTGTACTGCTGCTGCTGAGTTGTTCTGCATTGTCCAAACGATTAGATTCCGATTGAGATTCTGGCATTATTCCATTGTTATGGTCAATCTGAACATTCTGCATTGCCATTTGACTCTGCCCCACCAAATCCCCTCCTAGTCCATTTGCGTTGATATTATCATTCAGATCTGTGAAAGAATGATTATTTTGAACGAGCATCTGTTCCAGTTCTGAAGAGGAATTTTGGGAGCCCTTCTCTTCCTTTTCCCTTGGACTCTGCTCATCTTTTGTAACGACTACATTCTGCTCAGGTTCTGGTGGGGCACTCTCACAGTTTGCCATGGCAACTGATGCAGATTCCATGAGGGATGAAACCGACATGTTTTTGTTTTCAATATGGAAGGTGACATCCCTGAAGGCCATCATAAGTGTACTCCCACTTTGTGCAAGGCCATCTTCCAGTTTGTCATCACTGCTTACTTGTCCTGTTTTCCCCATCTCACCTCCTGCTCTGTCCTGCATTGATGCGCTGCTGAAAGTCTCTGTGAATTGATAGCTACTGCCATCTTGCAGCGAACACATTGTCTTCAAGCTCCACGAGCTCAGAGCATCATCAATTGATTTTGCTAGGGATTTCACCTGCTCTGTGAAGGAATCCTCAAGTTCAGTCAGAGCCCCACTGATACTTGCAGGTAATGATGGTGACCGCACTAGAGGGATTCCTGCGAAGTTATACCCTTCCATTAAATTCTCGGCATTCTGTAACCTGACCTTCCGTAGAGAAATACGCCTGGGCATGCGACTTTCCACCAAGGAATTCCGAATCTTTTCAAAGTTCTTGCTGAGTTGATACTGACGGAAGGCTGTCTGGATGGTACAGGCAGCGCGGCGAGATACCAAATGGCCTCCATACTTGTGTTCCAGCATTTCAATCTGAAACAGGAGAGATATGGGATATCAAATACCGTTCTGATGATGGCTGTCTGCATAGAAAAACTTAAATAAGGAAACTGCTCATTCGTATAAAATCAAAATACTATACGAATGGGGAATGCGTAAGAATTCCCACCTTAACATTTAATCTTTGTCACACTTTCATTAGTCTTGGCTGGTTAGAGGGAGAAGAAACCTCATAGCTACTGCCACTTCACAGAAAAACAAACTAGCCTTTCCACAAAACACTGTAAATAAGCTGTTGTTATGTCATCATATTAAGACACTATATAACTGCACTGCAACTTCTCATATTAAAAATCTAACACAACAGCATATGTGACATGCTAAGACTTCCCACTGCTGTTGAGACTACACATCCACATGAGGAATTGCAAACTCTAACCTCATTTCAAGACTGTGATTTCCTGTCAGCAGGATTGCAGACAGAGGGCACCTATATTGCCCAGCATTATGCTTGGTTACTTTCAGCAGCTTAATGAAGGACAAGCAGTGAAATGAAAAATAGGAACAGAACAAAAGAGACATTAAAAAAAATAAGTGGGAGGGTGAAGAGAGAAATTTAAAATCAGGGAAGAGAGAAGAGAAGAATATAATGTTTTGTAAAATACATTCAGAGTGTTAGCTTTGCTCAGTGGTAATATTCTGTCATAGGCTCACAGCCCATTCCAGGAACTCAGTACAAATCTCAGATGTAATTGCAGTATAGTGTCAGGTAGTGTTATTCTTTCAAGCTGCAGTCTTTTAAGGGAGATACAAAACCAATGCTTCAGTTGAGTTAACTGTAAAGCATCTCAAGGTACTTTGTGAAAAGCGCAAGGACATTCTCCAATGTTGTGATCAACTTGTGTTTAATTCCTCAAATTTCTCAACCCACAGTATCTAAACACATTTACTGATCATTGATTTCATGCCTTTGTGAGTCCTTGTGCACAAGCTGGTCACCACATCTGCCTGTATAACAACACTGACTGAACTTCAAAATGTATTCATTAAAACAGTTTGCATCAGCCCAACCTTGAAAGATGCAATATAAATGCAAACTCTTTCATTCTAATACTAAGATTATGTGATGACATACAATGTGCTTTACATTTTGTTTCTGTTGTAATAGCTCAACTAAGATTCATTGCTTTTCACTAATTATCATTCAATAGAAGCTGGGGGTGAAGGGTGTTGCAAATTTCTTTGACTCAACAAGTTATGATCTGGTATGTATTGTCTAAAATATTGGTGAAAACAGATTTGTTAGTTACTTTGAAGAGGGAGATAAATAATGAAGAAGGAAATATTTCCAATGTTGATGCTTTAATACTTATCCTCTCAGAGAGCTAGCATGAGCATAATGTATTGAATGGTCACTTTCTGTATTATATAATTCTATACTGAACTAATGTGAATAAATCAAATAAAAAGCCCTGAAAATAGTTTCAATGCAGAGAGAGTGAGGTAACTCTCTCTGAGATTATCTTTCTGAATGGGGCGGTCTTTTATATATGTTTTCATCCTCTAATTATGGTGAAGACCTGCAGTAAAAGCTAGGAATCCCACACAAAACCAGAGTTCATAACAAATGTACATACTGATCTGGCAAGCCCTGGCAAGCCCAGTAACAAGTAGTCCACAATGGCTCACTTAGTGGAAGATAGCCTAAAATTCTGCAGCAAATAAAAAACTGCAGATTCTGGAAATCAGAAACAAGAGCAGAAATTACTGGAAAAACTCAGCAGGCTTGGCAGCAACTGTGGAGAGAAATCAGAGTTAATGTTTTGGGTTCAGCGATCCTTCTTCAGATTCTTCTGATGTAAAATTAATGATGAGATTGAATAGAAGAAAAGAGATGGCCTATGGATGTGGGTTTGCTCACTGAGCTGGAAGGTTAGTTTTCAGACGTTTCATCACCATTCTAGGTAACGTCATCAGTTAGCCTCCGACGAAGTGCTGGTGTTATGTCCCGCTTTCTATTTATCTGTTTAGGTTTCCTTGGGTTGGTGAGTCATTTCCTGCATTGGTGATGTCATTTCCTGTTCTTTTTCTCAGAGGGTGATAGATTGGCTCCAAATCAATGTGTTTGTTGATGGAGTTCCAGTTGGAATGCCATGCTTCTAGGAATTCTCGTGCGTGTCTCTGTTTGGCTTGTCCTAGGATGGATATGTTGTCCCAATCAAAGTGGTGTCCTTCCTTATCTGTATGTAAGGATATGAGTGATAGTGGGTCATGTCGTTTTGTGGCTAGTTGATGTTCATGTATCCTGGTGGCTAGCTTTCTGCCTGTTTGTCCAATGTAGTGTTTATCGCAGTTCCTGCAAGGTATTTTGTAGATGACGTTCGTTTTGCTTGTTTGCAGCAAGAACTATGACAAACACTACATTGGACAAACTGGCAGAAAGCTAGCCACCAGGATACATGAACATCAACTAGCCACAAAACGACAT
Organism: Stegostoma tigrinum; assembly: GCF_030684315.1. NCBI lineage: Eukaryota > Metazoa > Chordata > Chondrichthyes > Orectolobiformes > Stegostomatidae > Stegostoma > Stegostoma tigrinum. The sequence continues at coordinate 25,780,359 of NC_081371.1, read as the reverse complement.
GACCCACTCAACAACAGTCCAGAAAGCGAGGAGGAAGGTGCGTCGACGGGCCCAGGAACCGCAACCATCAGGCGGGAAGAGGCAGCTACAGGGGGGCTATAAGAGCTCCTCTGACGAGGAGGATTCGGAGAGGGCCCACCCGAAGCAGAAGTTAAAGGTCTCGAGGGGGAAGGAAAGCAGAACCCCGCTTCCAGGTGATGGGGGGTGTCCTGAGGCTCCCTCCGACATCCAGCCATGTGCCGCTGGGGCACTGGAGGGCCCCCCAGAACTTCCAGGCGGGAAGGAGGAAACAGCACGTCCCCAGCCTGACCCGGAGCCGGACCCTCCTGCCTCCGCACCCCTGACGGGGGGATGCCACCCGGAAGGCAGCACGGATGGTTTCCTGAGCCCGGAGAGCGTCCAGCAGTTAGCCCGGGCAATGGGCATGAAGGGACAGATGGAGGGGCTGGACCTTGAACTTGGGGAGGGTACTGCGGTCACTGCCCACACTGGGGGCACGAGTTGCGAGCATTAATGTGCGCAGCGTCAAGTCAACCGCGAGATGTGTGTTTACGTTGGCCTACCTGACCACCATCAAGGCGGACCTCCTGTTTCTGCAGGAGTGCGGGATACCGCACCTCGGCAGGTACGGGAAATGGTCCGGCGCCTGGACCTGTGGGCCTTCGATCTGGTCGGGGGGTAACGACTGTCGCTCCTCGGGCCTGGCTATTCTGCTGCGGGGGCGCGACTTCACCATCTCTCAAGTTCAGGAGGCGGTGGGGGGGCGCCTCCTAGTGGCTGACATCACCTACAGGAATGCTCCCCTGAGGCTGATCAACGTGTACGCCCCAGCGGTACGGAGTGAACGGTTGGCCGTCCTGCAGCGGCTTCCACCCCTGCTGGCTACGTCCAGGCCGGTCATCCTAGGCGGACACTTCAACTGCATCATCAATGCAGATGGAAGATCCGGCGTGGAGACAGCGGGTGGGGGGAGTCAACTGGACGTCACACCCAGATTCCTGATGGGCACGGTGAAGGACGCCAAGCTGCTCGACGTCTTCAGCACCCCTGCAGACGGAGCACAGCAGAGGTACACCTGGTCGCGGCCAGACGGGTCTATCCGCTCAAGGATAGACTTCCTGTTTGTGTCACGGACGTTCTCGGTCAGGTCCACCGGCGGGAGCCGGTGTTCTTCTCTGACCGCTGCCTCCTGCTGGCTGACTGTCACTTACAGGACGACCAGCCGGCCGGCAAGGGGACGTGGAAGCTCAACACGACTCTGTTGACCCCAGAGAACGTTGAGGAGCTTAAGAGGGAGTACGCCGGTTGGAGAACCGTGAAACCCCTCTTTGAGTCTCCAGGCGACTGGTGGGAGACGGTGAAGGTGAACATCAAGAGGTTCTTTGTCCTCAAGGGTGTTCAGAAGGCAAGAGAGAGGCAGGCAAAGCTGTCGCGACTCCAGAAAAGGGTGCAGAACCTGCTCCTTCTGCAGTTGATGGGGGTCGATGTCACGGAGGACCTCCGCGAGGTGAGGGGCCAGCAAGCCTCACTCTTCGCCACGGAGGCCTCCAGGATAATCTTCCGGTCCAGGGTCCGCTCCGTGGAGCAGGACGAGACGTGCTCGCGTTTCTTCTTTCAGAAGGTGCACAAAGAGAGCTCTGTGCTTAGCCGGCTGAAGGAGGACGACGGCTCGGTGACGTCGTCTCGGCCCAACATTGAGGATCAGCAGATCCTTCTATGCCGGACTGTACGACACGAAGCCCACGGACAGCACGGCCTCCGAGTCGTTCCTGTCGTCTATCACGGAGGTCTTAGACGACAGCACGAGGGAGTGGCTGGACCGGCCGATATCCCTGGACGAGCTGGCCAGAGGCCTCAAGTCCTTGCAGAGGAATAGGACTCCCGGAAGCGACGGCTTACCGGTCGAGCTGTATTCCGCTCTGTGGGGCCTGGTCGGCCAGGACCTGCTGGAGGTGTACGATAGTGTACTTCCGGCAGGGGAAATGTGCAAGTCCATGCGGAAGGGCATCATCACCCTCATTTACAAGAGGAAGGGGGAGAGGGAAAAAATTAAGAATTGGCGTCCCATTTCACTTTTGAACGTGGACTACAAAATCCTGGCCAAGGTCATTGCCAACCGGGTCAGGTCTGTCCTGGAGTCAGTGATTCACCCTGATCAAACCTGTGCTATGCCGGGCAGGAAGATTGCTGAGAGCCTCGCGCTCATCAGGGATACGATCGCCTACGTACAGGACAGGCGGGTGGACACCTGCCTCGTCAGCCTGGACCAGGAGAAGGCCTTCGACAGGGTCTCTCATGCTTACATGAGGGACGTCCTCTCCAAATTGGGGTTCGGGGAGGGCATCCGCAATTGGATCCGGCTGCTCTACGCCAATATCGTTAGCGCAGTCTCGATCAACGGGTGGGAATCAGACAGTTTTTCTGTTAGATCTGGAGTCAGGCAGGGCTGCCCACTCTCTCCTGCCTTGTTTGTGTGCTGTGTGGAGCCCTTTGCCGCCTCCATCAGGAAGGACGTGAGCCTGAAGGGCGTGACTATCCCAGGCAGCGGAGGCCTTCAGGTCAAGACCTCCCTGTACATGGACAATGTCGCCGTCTTCTGCACCGATCGTCGGTCGGTGAGTAGACTATTGGACATCTGCGGCCAGTTTGAACTGGCCTCGGGTGCCAAAGTCAATAGGGGTAAGAGCGAGGTCATGTTCTTCGGGAACTGGGACGACCGCTCCTTCAACCCTTTCACCATCAGGACAGACTACCTGAAGGTGCTGGGTGTTTGGTTTGGTGGAGCTGGGGCATGCACTAAGACTTGGGAGGAGCGTATTGCCAAATTGAAGCAGAAGCTGGGCAGGTGGACGCTCCGGTCCCCCTCCATCGTGGGTAAGAACCTGGTTGTCAGGTGCGAGGGGCTTTCGGTACTGTTGTATGTGGCACAGGCCTGGCCTATTCCCTGGACCTGCGCCGCTGCGGTCACCCGGGCCAGCTTCCACTTCATTTGGGGGTCGAGGATGGACCGGGTCTGCAGAGACACCATGTACAAAGACCTGGAAAATGGGGTAAAGGGCGTACCGAGCGCCACCCTCGCCCTGATGGCTGCCTTTGTGTGCGGCTGCATTAAGCTGTGCGTAGATCCTCAGTACGCAAACACCAAGTGTCACTACTTACTGAGGTTCTACCTGTCCCCTGTGTTGCGAAGGATGGGCCTGGCCTCGTTGCCGCGGAACGCTCCGAGTAGTTGGACCGTTCCGTACCACCTGTCCTTCGTGGAGAAATTTTTGAAAGGAAACACCTTTGACCACAAGGCCGTCAGGCAGTGGTCAGCACGTAGTATCCTCGAGACCCTTCGGGAAAAGAAAAGGGTGGATCCCGTCGTGTGGTTCCCCACGCAGACTGCCAAAGTTGTTTGGCAGAATGTCTCATCGCCAGAACTTTCAAACAAGCACAAGGACATTGCTTGGCTGGCGGTGAGAGGGGATCTGCCAGTGAGATCCTTTATGCATGCCCGGAATCTCTGCACCACCGCACGCTGCCCTCGAGGTGCCTGCGGGGGGGACGAGACTGTTGATCACCTCCTTCTAGAGTGTGCCTATGCGCAGGAGGTCTGGAGGGGGATGCAGCGGTATTTGTCGAGGTTCGTCCCAAGCAGCTCCGTGACGCGGGACTCCGTGCTCTACGGGCTGTTTCCGGGGACGCACACCGAGACCAACATCAACTGCGCCTGGAGGACCATCAATGCGGTGAAAGACGCTCTTTGGTCTGCCCGCAACTTGCTGGTCTGCCAGCTGAAAGAACTGACCCCGACCGAGTGTTGCAGACTGGCGCACTCCAAGGTCCAGGACTACGTGCTGCAGGACGCGCTAAAGCTTGGGGCAGCCAACGCCAAGGTGTGGTGAGGAAAGACCACGGTATGAAACCCCTCGTCCAGAATAGAAAAAAGGGCCCTATCTGGGAACTGGGCCCAGCTGGCGCCTTCCCCAACTGGTCAGGGGGCCAACTGGGACTGTGCGGGGTGACGACTGCCGGGGCGGTTTCTTTGCTTTGTTTTTTTTCTCTCTTTTGTTTTTTTCCTTTAGTTGGTGTACGTACCCCCGGGTAACCCGGAGTGGGTTGCATGACTGGGTAGGTGTGTAAATGTTTTATTTTTTGTACATTCTATGAATAAAGTATATTTTTTCATATAAAAACAAAAACAAAGGTGATGAAACATCTGAAAAATAACCTTCCAGCTCAGCGAGCAAACTCACATCCAGAACCTCAACCTGAGCTACAAATCTTCTCAAAACTCGCTAGAGATCGCCTGTCTAAGTAAAGCCGCCAAGGCAAAAATGGAGAACAATGTCACATGTTTAAACACTTAGCCCTTTAATTCTTCCTCCTCACTTTCCTAACTGCTGAAATGTAGTCTCCTTTATATTGGTGAGATCAAACAAAGATTGGTATGCAAAACACCTTTGCTCCATCCACAACACTGACTCAACCTTATCAGTTGCTTATCATTTCAATCAACCATCTTGCTCCCATGATAACACTTCCATCCTGGACCCACTAAGTATTCCAGCAAAACTCAACACTTGCTGGAGGAATAACTTTTCACTTTCTACCTAGGCAATTTACAGCTTTCAGGGCTCAACACTGAATTCAACAACTTCAGAGGATAAACACTGTTCTCTATTTTGATTACCCACCTCCATCCCGAAACCACGTCTTCTTGGTTTCGGGTCAGGACACTTCTCAGACTCTTTTCAAGAAGGGTCCTGACCCGAAACATCAACTTTCCCGCTCCTCTGACGCTGCCTGGCCTGCAGTATTCCTCCAGCTCCACACTGTGCTATCTCTGACTTCAGCATCGGCAGTTCTTACTATCTGAGTTGTTTGTGTATTGTTGGCTTTGTCTCTCAAATCTGACCTATTTTCTCCTATTCAAACCTAGCATTAACCCCAATTTTCCACCCACTTCTTTACAACCATTAGCTTTCTCTTTGTATCAGAGATAATGAGAACTGCAGATGCTGCAGAATCCTAGATAAGAAAGTGCAGAGCCGGATGAACACAACAGGCCAAGCAGGACCCCAAGAGCACAAAAGGTTTGTGCTCAAATCTGGAGGTTTCTTTTTGTGCTCCTGGGGTGCTGCTTGGCCTGTTGTGTTCATCCGGCTCGGCACTTTGTTGTCTAGCTTTCTCTTTGTCTCTTCTTCTGGTTCATTCACTGCGTGCCCCCACATTTGTCAACCACATAAAAAGGTTAATTTTCCCTTCAGCCTTTAAACTCAAAATGTTAACATTGATTTTCCTCCCACAGCTACTGCCAGACCTGATGAGTTTCTCCAGCATTTCTTTTTTTGATTGTGGAATGTGCCCTGCTATTGATGCTGCTGCAGAATTCAGGTTCAGCATCAGTTTCTTCAGTTCAATATACTATTGGGTATATGTGCCAATATTAGTTCATCTTGGGCACCTACCAGAGCAAGAAAAGACAAATAAAAGAGTGATGCTGACTAATCAATGACATATATGCTGCAAGGCCGCAATTTTCCATTGCCAGTTGGCTTATCTCTTTCCAATCTAGACCAAGGATAATATCTGCTGGTCAGAAGGTTGGTTTATCTCTTCTGACCTGGCATTGTACTAGTTAACAATCAATCAGATACTTGGCCAGCTAAGAAGCCTCTTCACCACCTGATTCAGGCTATCATGTTTAAAGGTGAAGGAGGTCCTACTTCAAACAAGAGTCAGCAGAAATTATCAGTAGAGCAAGAAATTGGCACATCAGAGTTCTATGCCTAATTTGGGAGCTTTCAAACACACTTTGGTCCTACTTGTCAACCTATAGCAAGATGTCAAAATTAGAAATCAGTGTGAGTCTTTTTAATCAAAGAGCATGTGGTAATTACAGTTGGTTTAGTTTAGCAAATTTGTTGTCAGCAGCAGTAGTAGCCAAGCAACACTTTTGATGAAGGGGAAAATTAAACTGCACAAAGATCCCAGAAAATAATAGTGACATTAGTAGAGGTGGATCTCATTACACCACGATTTCCAACTGTTTCTATACAATAACACAGGTAATTTCTGCATGGATTAGCCTAGCCATTATAATGATGTGACTCTCCAAATTCTGGGCCAATGTTTTTGTCGCATGGTTATTACCATCACAACAGAAACAACAAGGTTAGAAACAAAAGGTCACAGATCAGTAGTGTCCTTCAAGTGAATTACCGTGTTTCTTCCAAGTTCAATCAATGGGAGAAAGTCTCCTGAAGTTCTGTTCATCCTTCCTATTCCTGCTTAACAATATTAATCACTGAACATTCATCATCATTCCAGAACACGAAAAGCATTCACATCTTGATGGTTAAAAATGACAGTAATTCCCACAATATTCCTCAATCAGAATAATTGCTAAACTGTATAAAATCCCCAAGAGAAAAAAGATGCAAATTGCAGTGTCATTATGATTAATTACCATGAAAGAAACAACACAGCATCTCTCTAAACATCCTCACCTTGTACTACCTTCAATGTTCTTCGAAAAATAATTACCTCTTCAACTGGACCATTGGTCACCGCACACCCTACCACCCACCCCCCATCCTCCCCATCTCCTTGCTACTGGAGATAATGGGAACTGCAGATGCTGGAGAATCCAAGATAACAAAGTGTGAAGCTGGATGAACGATGAAGGGTCTAGGCCCGAAACGTCAGCTTTTGTGCTCCTGAGATGCTGCTTGGCCTGCTGTGTTCACTCCTTGCTACTGGAGTCTGATTACAAACTGTGAAGGGTGTTTAGAAGTTTTGTTATTTTAGAGAGGCTACAATATGCCAAGTTGTTGTCACTGAGTGATAGTGAAGCAACATTCTGATCAACAGTTTCGGCTGAACTCCAACCGAGAGATTGAAGCTTGTCTGATCCATCAGATTTCTATGAACCAGTAATTATATTGTGGATTTTGCTTCAGGCTTACTAACCGCAAAATGCTGTGATCACATTTAAAGTTAGAAGCCTTGCCTGTACGTGTAATATTCCAATTCTCTCAACATTCTGAAAACATAGCTTATCTTTCATCTCCCTCCTCCCTACACTGCCTCTCAGGTCACTCTGCAATCGGAATGTAATGTACATTTACAGGTACAAAAGAATGACATACAGTGTGGAAATCAGAGTAAGTCATAGGCTCACAACTCTTACATCAAGACGAAGTATGTTATTATGGATACACAAAGGATGTTTCACCTGTACCAGGGAGAAATAAACACAAGGGCAGCAACTGAAATGACAATGATCAAATCATTTGCTAAGGCCCACTTTTGGACAGGGAGGTTGCAATTCATGATCTGACTGCATCTGTTTCTTTTGAGGGAGACAGCATCTAGACTTTATGATGCTCTTGTATTTAAATGACTAGACCAAGTATGACCTACACTGTTGCTGCCTGAGCAGCAGATTTCTCAGCATCATGTATTACTAGCAACTGCTGCAGCAATGCCTTCTCTATTGGGAGGACACTGCTGCTGACTGCTTACAGCGCTTAGCTGCAGAAAGGAGCTGCATAAATGGAACACGAGGATAATGCGAGGACTCCCAGTTCATGAATTCAGTATTGAGTCCTTACTGGAGGAGAACAACAGGTGGAGAAAGGTCTCAGTTCCACAGGGTATGTCCAAAGGCTTGAAAGGGAGGTGGCTGGAAGCCCTCAAAGATAGCCTCTGCATCACCATTCTCTCACTCTATTTAATTTCCCATATTTAGTCATTAACAGCCCACAGAAATCAGATTCAGGCTTTTATACCATATAGCGGAGTTAACACTGACTGGTTAAATTAACCTCATACCCGCCTTCTACTGTTTGGATCATGCACCTGCCACAGTTGGATAGCTGCAAATTTGTGGAAACGATATAACTGTTTTCTAAGTAGCCAGCTCAAAGGTGTTATTGCACACCTCTAGGCCAGATGGGACTTGAAGCCAGAAGGGCAGGTATGTGGGTATGTGCCAGTGTATACCCGCAGTGGTCAGGTGATTCTAAGGGCCTTTGACTTTATAGCATCAACTCCAGTACACAACTGAACCAGATTACTAGCTTACCGAGTCCCAAAATACTTCAGCTTGAGAGGGAAGCAACTTCACAGTTTACTTTCTCAATAAAAATGTTACCAAGGGGTTGAATTGATTTGTATTATATGTCACAGGGTTAAGACACCTGATCATTTAAAGGATGCAGAGTGTTGCCATGCAACAATTCAAAGACTTTTTGTTGTTACGACTTGACTCAAATCAAGTGTGAGACAGGAATGTTTTTCTTTGTGTTAATAGCATCAAATTAGTTTTGTACTGTTTCACCCTAGATCTCAGGAAATGCAGGAAATGACTGACTCACCACACAATGCTTTGATAAGGTTATAGTCAAGTTACTTTAAGGTAATAATTTTAAACATCACTGAAAGGAATGTTGCACAAAATCGACACTTTTGTTTTTCCTTCATCAGGACAAGGGTACAAGAAATAAGACATAGAAAAGGAACACCAATCAACACAGCATGAGAACAGACTGTCGATTGGTTGAGCCAATGTTCTCTTAGAGATGACAATGGTGGCCCTATCATTCAGCACTTTCTTCTCATGTTGTTCTAAACTGGTGTCCTATTGTCTAAGTCTACCTCTTGCATCCCATTCCTTGAGAGTGCAAGTCAAAAAGCCTCAACTTTGCATCTCCTTTTACAATGTTTCAGTTTGGTAAAGATTTCTAGCTGTCAAGTGAAATCAATGTTAAAAACCAAAAACATGTTCTTTGCCAAATATACTTCCAATATTAATACAAGAGTTAGCAAGATAGCAATAGAATAGCAAGAAATTTATTACACCATTGTTGGAGCTGAGATTTACTTTTCCAGTAGACTTATCCTGTCTAGGAATCCTTTATATTAACTACATTAACTTGTTTGAACAGAACTGCCTCCTGCAGCACGATGAGATTCAGGGTAGATGCTTGCTCACCATCTTGACCAACCTTTCTGGTTCAAGATCATTACCTCTGCAGCAGGTTCCAGATGGGATCCCTGCGACCAAAAGGGAAAATGCAGACAATGCAGCAGTGGGAGAAGGGAGCTTGTGTAAACAAGGCAGGAAAGCCCCAAAGATTCTAGGCTGATAATAGTTGGTTCAGAATGGAGATTCAAAATAATTAATTACTGGGGCCTAAAGAGAGAAATATGTGCGTAGGCGTAGTTCCCAACGTGCAGAAGGGCTTTTGGCAATGCCTTTCCCTTGGGATTGGCTACTAGTCTACCTCCTTCTGGAAGGATCATCAATATAATGCAAAAAGAATTGGCTCGGTTTGCAGCCTGTTGCCATCAGTGTGACATCTTGCCCTCCTCATGCTTGTGAGCATTCTGCAATCTTTTGTTTGATGCAGCTGTTGTGTGCAATCTATGAGATTTGGGCATGAAGCTGCACCAGTGCCAAGTATCTGAGGATGAAGCGAAGCTATGGATGCTACGCATAAATCATAAATGACAGGGATTGTTGATTGCCGAATGATTGGGGTGCATTGGGTTTCATGTCAGGCTGGTGTGCAGTGTGGGATATTTGATAATGCATTCACCAACCTTACATTCTTGTGAAATCATTGCTCTTACAATACTCCAGCCAAGTCTTCAGGGCTATATTGTTCACATGTCTGACCAGAGACCCTCCTTGTCCACTGTTATGGAAGACATCTCTCAACCTATCCACCTTCAGCACCAAGGTCTCTAGTGTAAACTCTGAGAAACCTGGAGCCTCCTTTCATCCCTGTTGCTTAATATTTACTCTTCTTGCAATTTGAATACTGTTCTCCACCCATTTCCAGCACCTGATAGAAGTTTCAAAGGTTGAACTTCCTCTTTAAGTGATGCTAAACTTATGCATTTCCATGTCAGATGGCCTGCAGCAACTCAACAGTAAATGTTAATGTTAGGCTATACACGCAAACAATAAGTCGGCAGCACTATCTTTGCAAACAAAGAATGCGGGATAATAGCACAATGTGATTTTGAGGGCTATTCCATTTTGTCCACTAAATTCACTTTAGTCATATTTATTACCTCTTAAAATGACTCATGTATCAATCAGGAAGCTTGCAGCAACACTGGGGACGAGAAGAAAAGAAGTAAATTCAAACACAACAGCTGCGTTGCCCAAAAGTTATGTTGTAAAAACATCAACAACTCCAAATGTTATTGAGGTTTTACAAAAATAATAAAAGAGCAATACAATAATGAAACATCCTGCTTGTATGTGCCAGCCTTCTGGTTTACGACTGTATGATTGCACTGTAGTTTCTTTATTTTACCTCCACAACTTCTTTTTGTTTTGCTTCTGTTCCTGTTTCCCAAGCTAGGGCCTGTACTGTGCTGTTACGTTCTACGTTCTATGTAATATGAGGGATGATGGTGCGAGGAGACTAATACTTTGAAATGACAGGCTCCTAATGTTAGTATTATTATGGCTTGATATAGCAAAGTCAATGCTAATTTGCTGCACCAAAATGTTGTAACATTGGGAACCTGTCATTTTTTTTATTCATTAACAGGACAATGATATCACTGGTTAGGCAGAATTTATTGCCCACCCCCAATTGCCCAGAGGGTAGTTCAGGGTCAATCACATTGTTGTGGGTCTGGAGTCACATGTAGGCCAGACCAGGTAAGGATGGCAGTTTCCTTCCCTAAAGGACATTAGTGAACCAGATGGGTTTTTCACAACAATTGGCAATGGATTCTTGGTCATCATTAGATTCTTAATTTCAGATATTTATCAAATTCAAATTCCATCATCTACTGTGGTGGGATTTGAACCTGGGTCTCCATAACATTATCTAGGTCTCTGGAAAAGCAGTCTAGCAATAATACCATTAGGCCATTGCCTCCCCATTTAAATGTATCCCTTTCCAACACTATGGTCCCTTGCATTGGGCAATCTCTGGGTTTTAGGAATGTACGTGATGGGGAGTATTACCCATGTTGTGTGTGTTCATTTTGTTTTCTATTGAGAGGGTAAAATAACTGCACAGAGGGTGTGTGTTCATTAAGGAAGTAATTGTGGTTAATTAATTAATTGACTGAGTAGACATGAAAAGGGAAGAGGAGGAGACGAATATGTGGAAGGAGCTGTAAAACTGAGTAGTTAATAAACTCTATCAGCAAGAAATGTTCCTTGGTTTCTTCCTCATCAACTGGCTTGGATCATATTTGGCGGTAAAATATTGCTCGGGATTGTGATTGTAATACAGGATAACAACCTGTTCAGCTAAATCCCTGCATTCATCAAAGTAATGTTTGAAGATCAACAGAAGAGTGGATTTTGTTGATGTACTGTACTGGGATGAGTGGTGAGATAGATATGAGGGAGGGGTTAGTGCTGAGGTAGAAATGAAAGTATGGTTGAAAACATATTCACTGTTTGCCTGTCGATAAGAAATAAGTCTGGCCCTGTAGATGATCGAGGGACCCGAACTTGAACCTTCTGCTCACTCCCACTATGCATGATGAAGGAATTTTAGATTTACAAACAAAAAGAGATGTCCTGCTCTGGCAGAGAAGAGGACTGGGAAGGAAAAGGGAAACAATTTCAATTTCCATTACTAACTTTCATGGAGAAAAAAATTCTACAACAACGCACATTCCACAGTGCCTCTGAGCAAATGTACTTGCCTTTGCATCCATCCTGAAGCTTCACCATCAATCTTTATCTTTCACCTCCCTTAGCAAATGTTTATAAAACTCTATTTAGCCTCAATAAGAATTTTGGGGGAATCTCCCAGTCCTCAGGGTCGTGGGTCAGAATGGTAAGAAAGCAACCTAATACTGTGGGACTATACCATTACTGAACTAAGTCATCTTCCCATCTACCCTGAGTTCCAGTCAACAAAGCCCAAGCTTGATTCTGTGCGGCCAACAACTGAGTCAATTAGGGGTCAATTAATGTCCAATTAGGGACCTTTTTCTGCCTTAGCTGCAATTATCACAGTTTGGGATGAGGCAAATAAGAATCAGCCTAACTAATTGAAAACTAATTGGCACCATGATTGTTGGGTGATGGAGGTACAGAGGATGGTCTCTCAAGTTGTACTAGTTTACTCATGATCTCATGGACTTTTTCCCCATGAAACCACAACACACCAACAAACACACTTGTCTGACATTTTGATCATCACAATATTATTTGTCCTTCCAAGTGGTAGCCATAGTTTTCTCAACGGCACTCCTAAGTGTAAGACTGGCTGCCACTAATTGGCCAACAGCTCTGACTGGTCTGGACGTCTGCCCCAAGGGTCTTGACTTCAAAGGAAAGTCTGCCACTGTCTTCTAAACTGCCTCTCTGGAAGTCTATGTGACTTTAGATTCAAGAAGCTGGTGTTATGCTCTTTAGAAAAAAAGTTGAGGGTGTACTGTTGACATGTTCAAAATCATCAGCAATCTGAGCAGAGTAGGCTGAGTGAAACGTTGGTTGAATAATAACATCTTCTCATCAATGCTGGTGCTGTACCACTCCAGTTTTACATCACTGAGGTACGAAGCCTAGACTGTAGACATTACTAAACTGTATTAAATTATTATTGTTATATAATGCTTATGCTCCAAGCAATTCAACTTCTCAGTTTCGTATTTCCATTGAATTTTACCTTAATTATAAATAACAAAATTGGAAAGAATCAAAAAAAAAATTCAAATGAGAAATGGCAATAAATGTATCCAGCAATGCAGACATCCCTTGATTATATAAATAAAAATGTCTTTAAAATAATATTTGTATTACATTAGTACACCTTCATCTAATTATCCTGAGAGAATATTTGAGCTTGATTTCTGGCCACCAACTTAAAAATATCTACCAGATGTGAAGTATAAAGATTTATTAATTAACTAAAATATACAGTTTACAATGGAGAAATTCAGAATCAAATTCTGCCCCAAGCTACCATATCCCTGTCTAAGTAATTTGTATCTTCAGCACTTATAGCTGTTGCTACAAGCTTTTGTATACTCATGTTTTATTTTAATGTCAGTGAAGGAGTATTAGGTACACCTACAGCATGTGGTCTAAAGACAGAGTAACTACTTGGTTTTGCATAGCTTACAATTCACATCTGTCCTTGAATATCAACTTTTTGAAACTTTTGGCTTTTTATTGGATTGATATATATGTGCAGAGCAAACTCAGCTTTTCAAATGAATTGATAAATTTAATTGAAGGAACTTGCAGGTAACCCTTACTGGGGAAATGGGAAGACCATTTCTGACTTCATAATGCATTTTTCATTAAAATAAATTGGCACGGCCCTTATCATTTGTTCTCTACCAGCCCAAATCCAGCTTCACAGTGAATGCAACTTATCTTCTGGGAATATGGTTGAAAAGTTTGAAGAAGTTTTATCAAAGTTTTTATGGCATCAGTTGATTTGCTCCACTTTAGTATTAACAGAGAAGCAGTGGATTTCAAAGACAACTGTGAGATAAAGAACAATGACAGAAATTTCAACAAGAAATAGGAAAAACTAAGAGGCTGGTGGATATTCTGAAAGGGGAATCCCAAGGGGAAAAAATACATAGCAGGTCTCAGGAAAGTGATATTCAGTCATAAAGGTAAGTTCACCGACACTCCCACCCCCTCCCCCAATTTTTAGTGTGGAGGTTTGCTCTCAGAGGAAAGGGTTAGAGCAACAGAGGTCCCTCTGAGATGTACTCATTGTTCAGAGTGCAGTGTTAGTTCATTTCCCCTTGAAAGGGCAGGCAGCGATTTGAACAAAGAAATGAGAAAATATGAGAGAAATGGATATTTTTAATCAGTAAAATTGACAGCCATTTGGACAGAGAGACACTATGAACAATGGGTATTCAGAACACAAGACAATATAGAGATAGCTAAGTATTTAGATAGTGAGAGGCATAGACATTTAAAAGGATTCACCACTAAATCCACTTTTCCTCAAGGTTTGCTGATCTAGTGGATTCTTCTTCAATTGGAACACAGTCAATAATGAATCTCTAGTTCTGACTAGTTGTTGAAAATTGTGTGAAAGTGTTTTCCTACAACAAAGCTTTGCTCAAAATATTTTCCCAAATCAATGAGAAGTAACCAGCAGTCGAACATCATCATAACGCACAAATTTCAGCATAAACATTTAAAGAACAATAATTTATATTTATATAATGCCCTTAACATAAACATCCCAAAGTGCTAACAATTGCATTGCAAAACAAAGGACAAGACTGAGCCACATGAGGTGATAATTAAGTCTAACATCCAAAAACATGGTTAAAAAAAATTGTTTTGAAGGAGCAAAGTTAAGAAAAGGGGGAATTCTAAAGCATTACAACTAGGCAACTGGAAGCCTGACCATCAAAGAAGGAGTATTTATAACTGAAGAAGCAAGGAAATCCGAATTAGAGGAATGCAGGTAGTTGTGTGTACAAGCATACTTTCGATGCAGTGGCGGTATTTCTATTTCTGAGCCAGGAGGCCTGGCTTCAAGTTCTACCGGCTCCAGATGTGTATAATAACCTGTCTGAGCAGGTTGATTAGAAAATATCTAGTTGTGTGTGAATTCCTGCAAATTTGAAGTAATGGAGTGTGGATTAGCATGTCCAGCTTTCAAGAAGGTCTTCTTGAGTAAACAATATGATGCTTAATTGCATTATTGCAACTGTTTACAGGTTACATGAATATAATCTCTAGTACTCAGATACATAGGAGTTCATTATCCCAGGTCTGTCTCTTTCATTTTACTTTAATCTGACCAAGTGTCATCATAGCTGGTGGTGTTTATTGCACTCAGTCAAATATTTCTACCCAACAACAGCCTCAATAAACATCAAATTTCTGCATAAATTCAACATACAATTACTGACTGTGTATCACCTTCTGTCCCACCAGCTCATCTCACCCACATAAAATAGGCCCAGTACTGTTTGATGGTCAGGACTGTAAGAGCTGGCTTCTCATTTTTTGCATTACATCCCTGGATTTTTAATTAGTATAATTATTTTTGTTGCAGGGAAGGCCAAGACTTTTGCATTACAAGATGTAGACTTTAACTGGGACTTCCCCAAGCTACTGCTTTAACTTCAATGGTAAGCCATTTAACGGAAGCTTCAGAATAAATGCAGAATGGTCATTAATGCTGTTTCTCTGGAGTTTCTGCAAACCTTCCCCTGAAGCCAAAGTTCAGGAGAGCCCATAAAGGGAATTATTAGTCAGGGAAATTCAATTACAGCTTCATTGCCTGAAATAACTTTACTTCCAGCTAGTCGTTCATTTCCAGCAAGCAAATTAGATAAGTTGAGAATTCCTTTGGGGATTTCAATGAAAGGTAATTTTTCGGAGATCAAGAACAGAATATCATTGCACACTTCAGACACATATCCATGTTTATCTGAGAAATTGCATTTATTGCTTTGCTTCTTTTTCCGTCAGAAGGAGATCTGTCTTTGCGACCTCTATTGTGCAAGGGAGGCGACCATAAAGCTTCCCATCATTGGAGACTGGGCTGCAGGAATTTGGCTACAAATGACGTGCTGGAGGAATGAAGAGTTGCTAATGGAGAACTAATACAAGTCACTTCAAAATGGAGGAACGGATAGACTGAGTAATTACGAGGAAGTCAACCCACGGGTTATGCAAATCATTGGGAAACGCTCTGAGAAGCAATCTGTAACTTCAGGTAAGAGAGAAGATACCTTCAGTTTGAGGCACTCTTTCAGCAATTTATGAAACTTTTAAATTAAAAAGAAGGCATAGATTTTGGACCATTTTCATGTTGGGTGAATATTTTGCACAAAGTCGATAATTTAAAACTGAGATAAGTGGTTTAATTCCTTTTCATAGCGTTGCATACTGCTTCAAAGCCTCTCATTTCATTTTGAAATTTAAGAAAAGAATTGTTTGATGATTTCATGTTCCCTCTTCTTCTATTGCTAAGTGGCTGCCAAGCTGCTGCCTCCTCCATCAATTTTGTACTTGCTGTGGGTTAAGACATCTCCCACTCCGAGAAAATGCACGGAGGTCACTGTTAACTTGGTACGTAGGAAAACAATGATGGAAATGTGCTTATTTAATAGATTCTTTACAATCTATGGTGTCTTGACACTATGAACTATTCCTGGCGTAGCACCTTAGGAAGGACATATTTGGAGGGAGCACAATATATATTTACTGACTCAGAGATAGTAAGAACTGCCAATGCTGGGGTCAGAAATAACACAGTGTGAAGCTGGAGGAATGCAGCAGGCCAGGCAGCATCAGAGGAACAAGAAAGCTGATGTTTTGGGTCAGGACCTTTCTTCAGATGTCAGCTTTCCTGTTTCTCTAATGCCGCCTGGCCCAGTGTGTTCCTCCAGCTCCACACTGTGTTATCTCTTATATATTTACTGACTGATGCTTCGACTCCAAGGATTAAATTACAAGACAAGATCAGAGATCAGTCAAATTAGGGATGTACTCACTGAAATTTAAAAGGTCGAAAGGGTGATTTGATCCACATTTACTAGCTATTAACGGAACAGGTAAGTTAGACAAGTAGATAGCCCAGGACTAGGCAACACAAATTGCCTAAAAATTAGGGACAAACCATTTGGAAGTGAAATTGGAAAACATTTCAACATCGTAGATATTTGGAATCTCTTCCTCAAATGGAATTTAGTGTTTAATCAATTACCAATCTTAACTCTGAGATTAAGAGTTGTTTTTCTTAACCAAACGTATTCAGGGAAATAGGGCAAAGAAAGGTATTCAGAATTAGGTCACAGATCAACCAAGATCTCATTATATGGTGAAACTGGCTTGAAGGGCTAAATAGCCTACTTCTGTTCCCATGTTCATTTTATAATGCAGTATAATCAAGCAGGAGAAGAAAATTTTATAAATTCATCAGATTGTGGTAAGATATTCAGATAAGAAAGACAATTGAGGAAAGCTTGTTAAGCTGTAACGGGAGTTCAGTAGGTAATTAAATTTTAGCATCAGTGTTCAATGGTTCTGAACATCAGATGGAATAAAAAGTATAATTAAATAGACATGAATTTATGTGGGATAAAAAGTACAGATGAACAAACATTATGAACAGTTATCTATCGTTGCCATGTGGCACCACTGAAAGCCTTGCCCTGGGCTTTTCAACATTCTGTAAAAACATCAAACCTTATAAAAAAAAACCACAAAGCAAAAAATGCAAAAAATAGAAACTTCAGGCTGGATTTTCATCTCACAATGGAGAAGTGGATTGGAGAAGTGGATTGGTTTAGTAAATGCTGAACATGGGTTTCCTCCGGGTGCTCTGGTTTCCTCCCGCAGTCCAAAAATGTGCAGGCTGGGTAGAATGGCCATGCTAAATTGCCCGAAGTTTTTTAGGGATGTGTAGATTAGGTGGGATATAAGGTGATGGTTCTGAGTGGGATGCTCTGAGGGTCAGTGTGGACTTGTTGGACCGAAGGGCCCATTTCCACATTTTGGGGATTCCATGATGATTCTATGATGATGATGATGGGGTTGTTTTTTCCAAGAGAAAACATTTTCTCTGTCTCTTGATCCACACCACTTTTCTGAGGAAGGGTCACTGAATTTGAAACATTAACTCTGATTTCTCGTCTCAAATGCTGCCAGACCAGCTGAGTTTTTCCAGTAACTTCTGTTTTGTTTCTCATTTGGAGAATCCACCATTCTTTCAGTTTTTATTTACCACTGCCATGGGAAGGCATTGGGTGCCAAACACTTACAAATCTCTTCTGAAATTATTAAGGACTACAGGAAAAATGTCTTCCTTCCTGTAAATGATTTTCATGTGTTGGTGTGGATTTTGGAAGCCCTAAAAAAAAGCACTTCCTTCGACAGTTTGTAATCAGTGTAGGAAGCCCACTAATGAGTTTGCAACATTCTGAATGAGAAGTATAAATTATTGGGCACCTTCAATTATTGGTATTAGATACTGTACTGTCAGGAAGATGTGTCTTGAAGCAGTGATTCATCGCAGGCATCGGTCTTGCAAAAGTAAACTGACCCTTACTGTCAAAATGCAAGTAATCACATGCATCATAAGAGTTTTTTTCTGGAAAAATTGCCAGAATGCAGCTATAAAATAAAGAAAAATGTGTTTGTAAACTCTCGTCATCATGCTTGGTGCTGTACGTTAAATGAGCAGATACCTTTGCCTCTAGAAATTAATACTCTTTTTTTCAAAAGATAAAAATAAACCTGAGGCCCTGTAGCACTCCAATGGTTGATAATAAAGTTTCCATTGAAATGAAGAGGACACTTTTCTTTTAATTTTAGACCCTTGTAATTTCAACAATGTTTTGATAACGATGACCATTATGAATGGCTGAGTTCCAAAAACCAGTAAATTACTCAGTTTCATCTCTTTTATACTGAATTTTATTCTACTGACACAAGTTTGTTCTTTGACATCTGCGTTCCAAATCATTTCCTAAGGACCGTCTGTGGTAGGCAATGATAAATGGGCTATGGAGTATAGATGGGGACACAGGAGTTTATTTTCTTTATTCATTCAAGGGCATGGGCTTTGCTGGCTGGGCCAGAATTCATTGCTTGTCCACAATTGCCCTTGACAAAGTGGGAGTGAGCTGCCTTCTTGAACTGTTGCAATCTAGTTGGTGTACATCCACAATGGTGTTAGGGAGGAAATTCAAGAATTTTCACTCAGCATGGAGGATCTGCCAGAATATGGAAGTCACATGAGGGATGTAAGACCCACTGTTTACATGGCTTGGACTTCTGAGGATGCATGCAGGTGGCCTAAGAGGTCGTGGAAAACATGGAGATACCATGGGGAAATTGGGGGAGGTGCCAGTTATATTGCAGAAAATGCCTTCAGAAGTTCAATGCAAAGAAACATAAAACGGTCTATTTTAGTGGCATTCATAAATTAGTGAAACAACTGGGTACTATCCAGCTAGACACTATTTCTGAGCTTTCACACACCCGAGCCTAAACTGGGGCAAAAAAACCACTGTAGTACTGTAGGAATAAGCATTGTAAGAATAAGGTCAGTATTCTTCTCCACTTCACCAGGGCAAGTTACGCCAGTTTTTCTCTGATACCTCACATTCACTCTGTGGCTGTGTCCACCTCCCATCAAGGCCCATGTTCTATCACTTTCATTAATAACTGCAACATTTTCCCTCATTCCATCACTCTCCTACTCCTACCCCCTAACAGCACTTACCCGGCACACCCTCTGGTGTCTACTCACTCATTTGGAGTACCTGCCCACCAGCACCAATGGTAATAGTTGTTTCATCTCCCATAATATGTCTCTCTCTCTCTCTCATTCCATGAGAAAAACAGCCCAAAATAGGGCAGAAAGGCTCAGGAATTTGGGGTGGTGTCTACTGTTTGGTTCCCCACCTAGAAGTGTGGAGAAGATCCAGAATCTGACCACCCCAAAACAGAATTGGAATCCTGAATTGGTATCAGAGGCGGTCTTTGACTCACTGTGCCATCAATACCTAAGCAGAGGCTACTTCCCTTGACTTGATTGAGACCTTTACAATATTTTATATGCTTCACATTCTTTTGAAAAGCCAAACAATTTATATTAGCTCTTCTAATGACTTCTCCCAACCTAATTACTTCCTCAAGAATTCCAATTGATTCGTGAACACCATCTGGTGCTTTTGACTCCTTTAGGTAAATATTTATATTATCTAAATAAACTGTCTTCTATTTCCTTTTTAAATATATTTGGATACCTGCTATATGGTTGACTGATCTCATTTCATTGTTAACTATGAAGCTTGGAATTGCTACTCTCAAATTCCAGACACCCATGAAACTCTGGAACTATTAAACCGAATCTCATCTTTTTTAATTGTTCATTTTCCGAAACATTTTTAGAAGTTTTCTTAAAGATAAAATACTATTCTATACCTACATAGTTCCTTGAATTTTCTCTCAATGCATGCTTTGCTTAAAGTAATGTATTTAATAGATTTCTGTTCTAAATGAGTTGGATCCAGAGTTTGATCTTAAGCTCCAAATTTAACTTTGGGTGGAGGAAACGAGGGCATGGGCCAACATGGATGGAAAACCATTCAGATCAGTAAACATGAAACCTACCAGCTTTCAAATCCTTTGCCCCTTAAGCATAGGCACCATCAGTCTCCCACAAAAAATGATGTAAAGTAGAAATTGGTTGATGGGTGCAATCACATTGTAAAGGCATTGAGAGACCGTACCCAGCCTATGCTTTACCATGATTTCAAGGGACACATGATGCAGGCACATCCAGGGAGCCATTTTAACTGCCCTTCTGCTTAGTTTTTGTCAGAGAGCAAGTTTTACGATCAGCTCCATAGACATTATTTGCTAAAAGAGAAGAATTAATTTAATACCAGTGCCACTTGCCCTTTCTTATATCTGCGCAACTCTCCTCTGAGTTTTGATCAAGGAAACTCTCTGGTCATTTAGCATGCAGATACTTCAAACATAAATATTGCAGTGGAAGAAAAGTCTATTCATTTAGAAGCATTTAAGAAAGAAATTTGATGAAAATTGGTCCACAGGACAGAAGCAGATGGTGACCAGAGGGCATAAGACAGATAGTGAGTGACTGGGGAGGAGAAATTCACCATATAGCCTGGAGAAAGTCTCCTCCTGTCCCACAAGCAGTGCTGGACTTGGCCTTTCTCACTTCATTACACCCACCTGAGGCCTGGGAAAACCAGCACACAAGGTAGGAAATAATGTTTCAAAAACAATGATTGTTAAAGCAAGGACAAACAGCCTAATTGTAATTATTAAATACCAACATATATCAACCTTGATTCTCGCACCTCCTTTAAAATTACAAGTGGATGCGTTTAAGGTAGGTTGGGTCATTGTTGCAGATTTTTTTGCCCCATTTAAAATTCTGATGCAACCATGCATCAGCAGTTTTTAGATATTAAGATTTGGAATCAAATGAAATCAAGTATTGGGTAGTCAGAAAAATCTATCAATGAAAGAATAAAAAAAATGTAAACCAAGCAAGTTGCTCCAATAATTCTTCGATATATCTTCAGTTGGAACCATGGACACTTCAGCAAATGAGCCACTCACAGCTAAAAATAAGGGCTGCAACAGAAGTGTTTAAGAAATTGTTTTATTGACATCAAATGATCAAGTTTGTTTACCAATGTTTCCCACATGAGAAATATGTGTAACATATGGCATGCGATTATCCCCTCCCTGGGATTGGCAAGAAGGACAAATAATTGGAGGGACTGGGCCTGGAGTGACACTCAGATCCTTTTGCCACTCCAGCACTAAAGATGGGAAAGAGAGTTCAATGGTGGGGGCTTCTCAACTTATCTCCAATTAAGGCATTTAAATGGTCAATTAGTGGCCAAAGAAAGACCTAATTCTACCACTGCTTTAGTTACCTCCATTCTTAGCTGGCAAGAAAAGTGGCTGGTTTTCTGACTAGGAATCTAGGTTGACCTGCCTGCTGGGCTGGGCCATGTCCTCCGTTTGCCCTAGCCTGGGGCTAAAAGGGATCTGGGATGGGGGACGAGGGAATAACAGCTGAAGACTGTCCCTGACCCCCTTTCCTACAACATGTTTGTTGATTTGACAAAGGTTTTTGACATAATCAGCTTTGAGAACCTTAGGAGACCAATGGAGAATTCAACTGTCTGGGAAATTCTTGATGATGGTAAGTCTTCTGACCCATTCCCAGTTACTAAAGAAACTAAACAGGGCTATATGCTGCAGTTGTGATAAGCTGTTTCTGTCTCCAAAAACCTGCAGCAATATCTCTTGTGGACTTGTTCAAATATCTGTACTTTTCCCCCAATATCTCCTGACAGGTTTTTCCACACACATGATCCATCACAAACATTACCCATCCTCTCATGCTGAGTTCCCTAAACGTCTTAAGCAATTATGCATTCTCAACCCAGTCTTCAGCCGCCCTATCATCAGGTCTAATTTCCTCTGCTGCTACCTGAACCTCCAATGATACTGAAGCAGCTCCAGCCTCCCTTGTGGACATTATCAGTTTCAACTTCTCCATCATCCCCTTCCATCTTGGTCAGGCATTTTTCAAACCTGTCCACCAAGGCTTGAGGCATATGCCATGAAATCCAGCTAACTATGTAAAAAAATGTCTCATGAGCTTTAAGCACACAGAGAGCCTGTAGATCAAGAAGCAAAGATTCTTTATTCAACCGAGATCAGGTCTTTATCACATGTAGATTAAATTGGGAAAGGAAATTGTTTACATGGAAACAAGTGTGTAGTTTACATCTAGTTCAGGAAATCTTTTATGTGTCTTTCTCTCTCTCCAGGAGGCTTCCTTCTGCTTCTTTTGGTAAGCCCAACAGCTTAAACACCCCTGTGTGCAGCTCTCCTTCACTGTCACCACCATCTGCTGAAGGCCCCATTGCATGATGATCTTATATGAAATTTTAACAATGTATCTTAGCATCCACATTTCAAACATCTGCTAACATTTGCAGCTTGATCTTTATTTATTGCCAAATATTCCAAGGCATACAGGGAAGTGCACAGATTGTAGATCTTATGATTACAAGCTTAAGATTTCTTAACTAACACATCCTTCATCTTCATCAAATTACTCTGGTTATCTCTATCCTTCTAACTTTGGCATCATAGTTGCCTTCATCTCATATCATTTTTGCTAACTAGATAAACTCATCACCTTGTTCCAGTGTGATTCCATCAACTTTACTCTTTGTTCTAATTTCTTCTGATGCATTGATTCACTACCAACATGTTTGTTGTTTTCATGTTCAACCACAACCCATTTTCTAAGCTAGAAAGAGATAATGGGAACTGCAGATGCTGGAGAATCCAAAATAACAAAGTGTGGAGCTGGATGAACACGGCAGGCCAAGCAGCATCTTTGGAGCACAAAAGCTGATGTTTCAGGCCTAGACCCTTCATCAGAAAAGGATGAAGGGTCTAGGCCCGAAACGTCAGCCTTTGTGCTCCTGAGATGCCGCTTGGCCTGCCGTGTTCATCCAGCTCCACACTTTATTATTTCCCATTTTCTAAGATTCTAGGCACTACTTGATCTAATATCTACTGAACAGCCTTTTCTGATTCTAGAAGTAGCACTGTCATATTTGTCCTGTTCCTATCTCAATGTTTACTCCTTCAAGTACTTCTGACTCTATTTAGTCCAAATAAAGATGGAATCATTTACCAAAATAGACAGAGAGATTTTTCCAGTTGTGTATGAATGTGAGAAATTTCAGACATAGCCCTATTGGAGAAAGTTCATAATGGAC
Organism: Stegostoma tigrinum; assembly: GCF_030684315.1. Classification (NCBI taxonomy): domain Eukaryota; kingdom Metazoa; phylum Chordata; class Chondrichthyes; order Orectolobiformes; family Stegostomatidae; genus Stegostoma; species Stegostoma tigrinum. The sequence continues at coordinate 25,757,085 of NC_081371.1, read as the reverse complement.
AGAAACCATTGTCCACTGTAGAAGATCTACAATAAAAATATATATTTATCAGCAGCAAGGTAAAGGGTCAAAGTTGTAATTTCATTCTGATACGTACCTTGTTTATTACTATATGAGGTTGACAAGGTGGAATATTTAGCTGTAAATATCCATCATCTGGTGAATGCAATACCACCAAAACTGCATCGAATTAGAGGCAAGACCAGCAAAGTTGGACAATTACAAATGCTCTCTCAGCAATTGATCCAGGGATGGCCTGATATGGGACAGTATAAAAGACTAGCAGCGGTGATTCAGTGATGACACCTTGCTGGAAGAAGGTGTTCTCTGGAGCGGCCCAGAATAATCATCACAAAAGGTTGCAAGAAGAATTCCTTCAAAAAAAAGGAGGCCACATGGGAATAGGAAAGTATAAACTCAGAACCAGATCAGCTGTGCACTGGATTGTCATCTAAAAAGACATCAAAAGAATGGAGTCGATGTGTAATATATGCTAGGAAGATTGTAATCCAAAGCACAATGAGCACATAGTATACAGAGGAGGACGAACCAGTCAATGTCATACTGTAAGAACTGAACTATTCATAATCAATCAAAATTTTGCTATACTATTTACACAAAGTTCCCGCTTATCAAAAAGACAAAGATTGAAGAACAAAAAAAGTCACAGCAATGAGAGGTCCTTTGCTGATTAAGAGATTCATGAACGAGTAGTGTGTAAGAACAGAACCCAATCCATTTGCCAAGAGTTGAAGGAATTTGCTGGAGAGTATGTGTATTACTAAAATCTCACTGCCTCACCCAAGGGGACTCAGCTTTATAAAAAACACATCCAGATGGTCAAGAAAACCCTGGTAAAATACCAAAGGAATAAAGGAAGACAAACTTTCCCTATCACTCTAAGTTACACCTCTCAAGACTGACATCAAATCACCGGCAGACTCATTCAATGGTAGAAACCACAAGGCATTTTTGCCAAGACAGATACATCCTCTAAACGAGCATGAGGAAGTAAGTTGACAACTCATAGGTAAAAGGAGCTCAGAAAGCATGTTAATTCCATACGTGAGAATTGAAAGCGATTTGTACATGTACAGGATCCAAACCTGAAATTCTGAAAGCTAGCAAAAGTTGCCAGTGAAGCTAAGATACCAAGGATACATCATTGAGATAAAAACAAATATGCAAGTAAGGAGGAGGAATAGAATCCATGTTCACCCTACACCTGAGATGAACAGTGACAATATTACTAATAAATGAGGGAACATAATAGCAGCGCGAACAAGCCATATAACATCAAGGTTACCAACAAGTGGCTCAATGCCAGCAACATCAGAACTCTTACAACACCAGAAGCATCCTGCTTAGCATTGCCAGTACAATATGTCAACTTACCCTCAACAGCGATGAATATCAAACCCGAGATATGGGCGGCACAACATCCTAACACACAAGGAATAATGTGAATAGTATTTTTGAGAAAAGAAAACAAACTATAAATGACTTTGCAGGTGTTCACTAAAATTATAAAGGCTGTTTATTAACCTCGTTTAGACTTGAATAAACAAAAATGATTGAAACATCAATCATGGGACATACGAATTGCTGGCTGGATCAGCATTTATTGCCCATTCCTCATTGCCTACAGGGCAGTCAAGAGTCCAGCACATTGCTGTATGTCTCGAGTCACATGTACACCGACCAGATAAGGATAGCAGATTTCCTTCCCTAAAGGACAGTAGTGAACCAATGTGGAGCTGGAAGAACTCATAGAGGATGCTGCCTGACCTGCTGTGTTCCTCCAGTTCCACACTGTTATCTCTGACTCCAGTATCTGCAGTTCTTACCACTTTGTGGTCAACCAATGGGTTTTTTTGAAAACCAACCACAGTTTCACAGTTCTGAGGAATGTTCACTCTGCTTTCTCCTCAAACCGGCTGAGCTTTTCCAGCAACTTTGTTTTTGAACAGTTTCACAGGCATCATTACATTCTTAATTCCAATATTGAATTCAAATGCCACCAACTGCCACTGCACATTCAAACCTGGGTCTTCATAATATTACTTGGGTCTCTGGGTTAAATCTATTAGGAGCATTAATATTAGTAGACCATTACTGAATCCAGAAATATAATGATATATTTATGTTTATATTAGTTATATTGATATACAATTGCATTATCCTTTTTATTTTAACAAAAATAGAGATGTTGTATTATCCCACTTTGCACTAGGAACTATATTGTCATTCTTTTGCATATGTGTATGTTTACCATGGCCTATCATGAGATCAGGAACAATACGCTCATACTCAACCCCACTATCTGTGTCTCAATATATGATTATTGAGAACAACTATCTGGGAACAACAAGACAAGACATGACAGCTGAGAATCTATTCTCCGGAGATTATCATGGTCTTAATTTAAAATGCTATAAATAGAAATCCTAGAGGAGAACTCATTCCCAAACTTCAATTACTGGTTCGTAGATATTTGGAAAGATTTCCAACTGCATTCCAACACCTCAGTGCCGTTGTTCTGTTACTCAATAGAAGTCCAAGGCAATAATAGTGCAGCATTGTACTTCTCAGCATCATAACACTGCCACAATTAAATACTAATATCAAAGAGAGTGCAGACAAATTCAACATATATGGTAGTATCTGTAGAGAGAGAAGCAGGGTTAACGTTTCAAGTCCAGCATGACTTTTTCAGGAGGTGAAAAATAGAAACTGAAGAGGAGGTCTGAGTTTCCCCAGCTTTCTCTGTTTGTTTCGATTCCCAGCATCTGCAGTGTTTTATTTTTATCACACTGATACAGCACAGCTTTGTAACCATGCAGCATTAGCAAACGGCTCTGGGCAGTGACTGAGCAGCACTAACATATAGCACTGTCAACAGCACAACAGCATTTTCACAGTAACTGAGTTGATTTTGCTTTAACACAGTATCCAGGTAATTGACTTCATTGTAGGTCAGGACACATAGTTTCCTGAATATTTCAAATGTATACATACATTTTGTCATTAACAGGACCTGCTTCTGTACAGGCAGGAAATTTGAGCTTGTTTTAGATATATATGATTACAATTTATGAAGTCAGTCATTTAATTATATGTTTTTGTATTGCATATGCAATATGGGATCAGTCACAGTACAATCCTTTCCATTGACTACTAATGAATTTGATCCCTAGAGTTAGCACTAGGTTTTTACAGCTGACAGATAATTTGTTTATACATCTTTCTACACAAGATTCATGTCATATAAACAAAAAATAAGACATTGGATCTGGAATAATATTCAAAAGCTTGCACTAACTGTCATAAAACTAATCTGAATTTATCACAAAACTGTGATAATGTTCAGCAGTTGCAAATAGGTATTTTCACACCTCACCAATACTATCTTTCTCCCCCTAGATTGCTAATGAGAAATTTTCAAAAAATATTTACCATGAGTTCTCCATTTTGCATATTATCAGTTCAAGGGTTCAACCTTCAATCAATGTCAATTGCATTTTAAAGATATTTTTATGATTATCCAACAGGACACTGCGGAAACGATTTTTTTTCTTCAATGTAGCTGTTTGTGCCCAATAAGATGAGAGGTGTCAATAAACCAAGATCAAAATATTTTCTAATTGGCAGAATGGAATAAGCAAATTTCCAGATCAGATACAACGTCAATTTATTGAAGAATAAACTTCCCTCTACTTTGTCCTGACAATACCTTTCAACTCCTCAAGAGACCTAACATGACCTTTTTTATTGTTTGTTCACATGATGTGGGCACCGCTAGCCATGCCAGGATTTCTTTTTATTTGTTAATGGCCCGTATGAATCAGTGGCCAGCATTTCTTTCCCATCCCTAATTTCCCATGATCTAAATAGACTGCTAGACCACTTCAGACACCAATTAGGAGTCAGTCAATCTCACGGCTGTGAGTCTGTAGTCAAATAGTCCAAACCAGATAATGATGGCAGATTTCCTTCCTTAATGGCATTTAGGGTTAATTTTTTTACAACAATCAGCAATGGTTTATGTGTATGTCATTAGGACAGCCTTTGCACCAACTGCCATGGTGAGATTCAAACACTTATTCCCAGAATATTAGAATGGAGTTCTGCATTACTAACCTTGTGGTATTACCATTATACCACTGTCTTCCTGTTTCTTACCTTATTGTCCATCCCTAATTAACCTGGGGAATATAGTGATGAGCCATCTTCTTCAATTCCTGCAATCCATGCCAGGAGATACCCATAAAGGAGTTTCAGAATTTTGACCCAGCAACACAGGATTCACGTAAATACAGCTCCAAGTCAGGATGCTATGTGACTCTGAGGGGAACATGCAAATATCTTTATAACTTCTACATGATAGAAGTCATGGATCTGGAAGGTTCTGCCAAAGAAGCTTCAATTAGTTTCTGCAGTGCATCTTAAAGAACTCAATCACCACTATGCACTGGAAGTTGTAGGTGAGGGTTGGATCAAGTGGGTTTCCTTGTTCTGGAAGGTGTTGAATGACTTTAGTATCATTGCAATTGGAATTATCCCGACAAAGGGGAATATTCCATTCATCTTCTGTGACCAGCTGTGTTCTGCAAGCATCAGTGCTGGGACTTCTGTTGTTTTAATATATACAAACAATCTGGATGAAAATATAGTTAGCCTGGTAAGTTTGCAGATGACATGAAAATTGGTAGAGATGTGGATAGTAAAGAATGTTCTTGTCGGATACAGCAGGATATAGATCAGTTGGTAAATTGGGCAGAGAAATAACAGACGTCAGGGCACTACATATAAAAGTTGGCAAGCCATGTTGCAGTTGTATAAAGCTTTAGTTAGGCCACATTTGAGTACTGTATGTAGTTCTGGTGACCACACTATAGGAAGGATGCAGAGGTTCTGAGGGTCACCGGACCCAAAACGTTAACTCAGTATTCTCCTCCACAGATGCTGCCAGACCTGCTGAGCTTTTCCGCAACTTTGTTTTTGTTCCTGATTTACAGCATCTGCAGTTCTTTTGGTTTTTATAAGAGTGGATATTGGACTGCTGGAAAACGAGGCTGGAGAAGTAGTAACAGGGAACAAAGAAATGGTGGGGAAAATAAACAGGTACTTTTCATCAGTTTTCATGGTTGAAGATACCAGCAGCATACCTGAACTTCACAAGAATCAGGAGACAGAGGTGTGTGTATTGCCATCACTGAGGAGAAATTGCTGAGGAACATATAAGGACTCAGGGTGGACTACACTCCATTGTTATGAAGAAGTTAGCTTAGAGATTGTGGAGGCATTGGTGGTGATCTTTCAGGAATAATTAGAGTCAGGGTGGGTGTCAAAGGACTGGATAATGGCTAAAGTAACACCCCTGTGGGAGGGAGGCAGAAGTCATGAAATTATAGGTCATTTAACTTGACCTCAGTCATTGGTAAGAGTTTAGAGTCCATTATTAGGGATGGGATTGCAGAGTATTTAGTAGTACATGGTAAATTAGGGCTGAGTCAGCACTGCTTCTTCATGCCTAACAAATCAGTTAGAATTCTTTGAAGAGGTAACAAGCAAGTTAGACAAAGAAGAGTCAGTAGATGTAATCTATTTATATTTCCAGGAAGCTTTTGACAAGGTGCCCCACACAAGGCTGCTAAATAAGATAGATGTCCATGGTGTTAGAGGCAAGTTACCAGCATGAATAGAGAATTGGCTGGCTGGCAAAAGGCAGAGGCTATTGATAAAGGGATCTTTTTCAAGATGGCAGCTAAATGGTTAGTGGAGTTCTGCAAGGGTCAGTGTTAGGGCCACAATTATTCATATCATACACAAATGATCTGGATGAAAGAAGTGAGGGCACTGTTGCTTAGTTGACAGATGACACAAAGAGAGACAGGTAGTGTTGAGGAAGTGGGGAGGCTGCAGAAGGACATGGACAGGTTAGGAGAATGGGCGAAGAAGTGGCAGATTAAATACAATTTGGGAAAAGTGTGAGGTTATGCATTTTGACAGGAAGAATAAAGGTGTGGTTTATTTTCTAATTGGGGAAAGGTTTCAGAAACCCGAAGTACAAAGTGACTTAGGAGTCCTAGTTCAACATTCTTTTAAGTTTAATATGCAGATTCACTTGGCAGTTAAGGCGGCAAACACAATATTAGCATTCATTTTGAGAGGGCTGGAATACAAGAGTAGAGATGTACTGTTGAGGCTGTACAAGGGTCTGGTCAGACACCATTTGGAATATTGTGAGCAGGCTTAGGCCCAGTGTCTAGGGAAGGATGTGCTGATCTTGAAAGGATGCAGAGGAAGTTCAATAGGATGATCCCGGGGATGAAGGGCTTATCAAATTAGGAGCAGTTGAGGACTGTGGAGTTTAGAAGGGGGATGGGGGAATCTCATTGAAACTTACAAAATACTGAGAAGCTTGGATACAGTGGACATGGAAAGAGTATTTCCACTAGTAGGAGAGAGTAGGACCAAGGGGCACAGCCTCAGGGAGAGGGGGCAAACACTTAGAACTGCCAGAGGGTGGTTAATCTGTTGAGCTCATTGCCAGGCTAGGGAGGCCAAGTCATTGAGGACATTTAAGACAGAGGTAGGTTCTTGATTGATAAGGGGATGAAGTGTTACTGGGAGAAGGCAGGAAAATGGGGGTGACAAGCATATCAGCCAAGATCAAATGGCGGAGCAGAACCAATGGACTAAATGGCCTAATTCTTGTCTTATATCTTATGTTCTTATGCTCAATGGTCACTCATCAATATAGTCATGGACACATGCATCTGCAATAGGTAGACTGCTGTGCAAATGTCAAGTAGCATTTTTCCTCTTGATCCCTCTGCACCAGCAAAAGCACCAGCCTAACAGTTATGTCCTTCAGAATTTGACCAGCTTGATCAGTAATAGTGGCACTTGTGTCGATAAACTTTGAAGTTGCCCAATCAAATTACATTTTGTGCCTTTGTCACCCTCAGTGCTTCTGCCAAGTGACGTTTAACATGAAGGAGTACTGATTCATCAGTTGAAGTAAGGCAGTTGTGGGTAATTAGCAGGAGATTTCTTTGCCTACTTTTGACTTGATATAATTAGACTTCACAAAGCCCAGAGTCAAGGTTGTGGACTCCCAGGGCCATTCTCTCCCAAATGTATAACAATGTTTAAATTATTGGCAAAGATCTGTAGTTCAGATTGTAGACGAGGCTGTTGACCTGCTCATCGAGTTGACTTTTTCTCATTCAGATGTTATGTCGCCATGCTAGCTGACATCACTACTCAGCCTCTGATGAAACGATGTTATTCTACTCCACTTGGAGTTTATGCTGTCCGGTCCATTTCGGTGAGCCCTGTCATGTCCGGTTTTGATCTGTATGGGTTTGTACATGGGGTCCAATTCTATAAGTTTATTGATTGAAGTATGGGTGGAAAACATGCCTCTAGGAATTCCTGTGCATGTCTATGTTTGGCTTGGGCTACTGTGGCTACCTTGTCTTAGTTAAACTGATGGCTTTCATTGTCTGAGTGTACTGATATTAAGGAGAGATCATCGTTATATTTTGCTGCTAGCTGATGTTTGTGAATTCCTATGGCTAGCCATCAGAATACACGAACATCAGCTAGCAGCAAAATGGCACGATGATCTCTCCTTAACATCAGTACACTCAGACAATGAAAGCCATCAGTTTAACTGAGACAAGGTAACCACAAGACCCCAAGCCAAACATAGACATGCACAGAAATTCCTAGAGGCATGGTTCTCCACCCATACTTCAATCAAAAAACTTATAGAATTGGACCCCATATACAAACCCATACAGATCAAAACCGGAAATGACAGGGCTCACCGAAATGGACCGGACAGTATAAACTCCAAGCGGAGTAGAATAACATTGTTTCAATGGAAGCCTCACTGATGATGTCACCTAGCATGGTGATGAAACATCTGAACGAAAACAAGGCAGCTCAGCAAGCAAGTCAACTACTTCATGGATACCACTGTACCACCATCCCGGCTGGGTCTGAACTGTTGGTGTAACAGGACCTACTCAGGGATACTGGTGTAGGAGTCTGTGCCATTGACTGTAAGGTATGAATCAGTGAATATGATTATGTCAAGTTTTTGCTTGATAAGTCTGAGGATTCTAATTACTCACATAAGTCCCTGGTGTTAGTGAAAACTTGTCAGAAGCAACTGGAAGGGTGTGTGTTTGTCATTTCCAGAGCATGGATTAATATTAAATACTCTTAAGTTTGGTATTTGGAGTTATGTTTGGTTTTCAGAACAGGGTTTCGCATTTATTGAATTCTGCTTAGCTTCATGCCCTGGTGTCACTGCTGCCGGAATTGAACGGAGAACAATGCAAACTATTTCATTTTGCTGAGAAACCTAAAACTACAGAGAACTGCAGAGTACAGTAGAAGGTAGACTGTGATTTGAAGCTTTAGCCTATATTGTTTTATTTGGCAAACAAACAGCAGCTAATTGATATTATTTCTGTTTGGATGTCTTTTGTTAGAGGTTAAATAATGCCCTCTGATGTTGCAAAAATACAGAAAAAAGCTATTAACTAAAAATACATCATCAGCTTCATCCTTGAATAAATACAGCTCTTGTTATTTCTGTCACAAAGTGTGAGTGATACAGGGATTTCTTTAGTACACATTATGGTACTTTGACACATCAGTGTTTAGCAATAACAGAGGAAGATATCTTTGCCAGACAATGTGATAAAATGATGTGTTTTCTAAATGCTTTGTGTTTTTTCGGTTTTCTAATTATGTTTTCTCTGGGCAAAATCCCAAGTTAGTCACATGGTATTTTGTAATCAGTTAATTTTAAACTTTGTTATAATAAGCTGAATAGCTTAAGCCTTCTAATCCTGGCACCATGCATGTTCACCTTTTGTACTACAGATGTACTCTGCCAGATGTTTGCAATACCTGCTTATTTTTGAGATCCATTGACAACTCATAGTCAGAGGTGGGCAAATGCGAACATGTTGCTGTGCCTTTGCTCCGTTGCATTCGCATTGGTGAGGCGGTGTGGTGCAGACTTGCTTTCTGTACCATTGTGTTGGACACAGGAATCATTCGGCATGGCCTTCCCTCCTTGACATCAGCTGATGAGCATTTCATTTGATCCATGCCAGATTGATCTGAACTGTTGATTTCACATTCTCCTCGGATTTTCATAGGGCCATCTGCCTCAGAGTTAATGGATTTGCCTCCAGGAGAGATTGTTTCATTACTGCAAAGCAAGGTGAGATGCATGCTGTTAGTAACAGGCAACACTTAGTGGCAGGCTGCATATCCATTTCCATCTCCCTCAGCGATTCACATGGAGGTGCTGCACATCAATTTATAACCACAACATATAGTTGGAAAGCAGTAGCAGTAAATGATGTTACAAATAACGAGGGGTTAGATCCAAACTCAAACAGTAAGTTTGCGAGTGATACCCTGGGGCAATTATAACTCACCAGACAGGAAACTGGCTTGATTAGATTGATTATGCTGTCTTATGCTGTCTAAACTTTTTCCTACAATGTTAATAAAATGTAAAATTGGACCAGGCTAAAATAGTAAGCCAATCCCATCTCACAATTCCTATTAGATAAGCTAAGTTAAAATTACCATAATATCTCAGAGTTAGTGTCAATTACTGTTTCAAATTCTGCACAGCTAAATAGATTAGGAGAGCAACTGTGTTTCGATTTACACTGTCTCGCTATCTCTCTTTTTCACTGAAACAATAGACAATAGACAATAGGTGCAGGAGTAGGCCATTTGGCCCTTCGAGCCAGCACCACCATTCATTACGATCATGGCTGATCATCCACAATCAGTATCCTGTTCCTGCCTTATCCCCATAACCCTTGATTCCATTATCTTTAAGAGCTCTATCCATCTCTTTCTTGAAAGTATCCAGAGAGTTGGCCTCCACTGCCTTCTGGGGCTGAGCATTCCATATATCCACACACTCTGGGTGAAGAAGTTTTTCCTCGACTCTGTTCTAAATGGCCTACCCCTTATTTTTAAACTGTGTCCTCTGGTTCTGGACTCCCCCATCAGCGGAAACATGCTTCCTGCCTCCAAGGTGTCCAATCCCTGCGTAACCTTATGCGCCTCAATCAGATCCCCTCTCATCCTTCTAAAGTCAAGTGTATACAAGCCCAGTCGCTCCAATCTTTCAACATATGATAGTCCCACCATTCTGGGAATTGACCTTGTGAACCCATGCTGCACTCCCTCAATAGCAAGAATGTCCTTCCTCAAATTTGGAGACCAAAACTGCACACGATACTCCAGGTGCGGTCTCACCAGGGCCCTGTGCAGCTGCAGAAGGACCTCTTTGCTCCTTTACTCAATTCCTCTTGTTATGAAGGCCAGCATGCTATTAGCTTTCTTCACTACCTGCTGTACCTGCATGCTTGCTTTCATTGGCTGATGCACAAGAACACCTAGATCTCGTTGTACTTCCCCTTTACCTAACTTGACTCCATTTAGATAGTAATCTTCCTTCCTGTTCTTGCCACCAAAGTGGATAACCGCACATTTATCCACATTAAACTGCATCTGCCATGCATCCGTCCACTCACCTAGCCTGTCCAAGTCACCCTGTATTCTCATAACATCTTCCTCGCATTTCACACTGCCACCCAACTCTGTGTAATCAGCAAATTTGCTAATATTACTTTTAATGCCTTCGTCTATATCATTAATATATATCGTAAACAGCTGCGGTCCCAGCGCCGAACCTTGTGGTACCCCACTGGTCACTGCCTGCCATTCCGAAAGGGACCCGTTTATCACTACTCTTTGCTTCCTGTCAGCCAGCCAATTTTCAATCCAACTCAGTATTTTGTCCCCAGTACCATGTGCCCTCATTTTGTTCACCAATCTCCTATGTGGGATTTTATCAAAGGCTTTCTGAAAGTCGAGGTACACTACATTCACTGGTCCCCCCTATCCATCTTCATAGATTCATCCTCAAAAAATTCCAGAAGATTAGTCAAGCACTATTTCCCCTTCATAAATTCATGCTGACTCTGACCTATCTTGTTACTGCTATTCAAATGAGTCGTAATTTCATTTTTTATAATTGACTCCAGCATCTTTCACACCACTGACTTCAGGACCTGGCTTCTTTGTCTTTCATTGTAAAAAAATAAGAAAGATTCACACCATTGTTTCTTTTGGTTTTTACAAAGATCAGATCTGAGATGTTTAGCATCTGTGAATTTGTGTATCAGGCGCCAGCTACCTGTGTATGTGACATTGGGTCTATGCCACCTCAGAAGGTGACTGGGATGTACATGTGGTACTCAAAGTTATGCGGCTCACTCTCCAAAAAGAGGCAAATTCGGCCCAGGCCCCAAAACAATAGAAGATACTTTGGGATTGAAATGTAAAAACAGGTTAGTGAGGCTAACCAGTCTATGCAGACATTTAGTGATAATGGGAACTGCAGATGCTGGAGAATCCAAGATCATGAAATGTGAGGCTGGATGAACACAGCAGGCCCAGCAACATCTCAGGAGCACAAAAGCTGATGTTTCGGGCCTAGACCCTTCATCAGAGGGTTGTTGAACCTCTCTGATGAAGGGTCTAGGCCCGAAACGTCAGCTTTTGTGCTCCTGAGATGCTGCTGGGCCTGCTGTGTTCATCCAGCCTCACATTTCATTATGCGGACATTTATCCTTCATGTGACCAAGTAATTCTAAACACCCTTCTCTTCCTGTTGCCATATCCTTTCAATTATTTTTCTAATTTAAATGATGGTTTTTTTTAATGACAGAAATATTTTTGTCATTCCAGACAGCATCCTATGTTATATCCTTTCCAAAGTCTAAATATCCTCCATATACCAGGGAGCCCAACAGTCCACACAATCCTTAGCCGAGATCAGAATAATGTTTTATGTATGCACTCAGGAAGTCTGAGTAGTAGCACCTTGAAGAGCCCTTCCATTATAGTGGGAGTTAGTTTCCTGAAGTAGCTGCATTGTCTTAAATCTTTTTGAAGTAGCTACTACATTTCATTTGAACTTTTGTTGTTGCCTTTTTTGTTACTTAGTGGTTTTACAAATAACAAACTTCAGGGCAAACTTCAAGGAAACCTAAACAAATAAATAGAAAGTGGGACATAACACCAGCGCTTCATCAGAAGCTCACTGATGATGTTACCTAGAATGGTGACAAAACGTCTGAAAATGAACCTTCCAGCTCAGCGAGCAAACTTGCATCCAACTTGTTCAAACTTGTTGAACTGCATCTGATAATAAGAAACTATTTCCCTAGAAATCCAAACAAGAACTGTGTGTACTCCTTCTGGACATCCCTCTCTAATTGCATGTTTTGGAAGAAAACTGTGGGGAAAAAAATCCCAGATAAATTTCTTTGTGCCTTTGTCAATCCAGCCAAAGCATTGCTTATGTTGTTACCCATGTTTACAGGGTCAGGTAATCAGCAACAAACCCAAACAAACAGACAAAACGGGCCCAGAAACCATAACCACTCTCCCCTACATCAAAGACATTTCGGAAATGACTGCCAGACTACTTGGACCTCTTGGCATCATGGTAGCCCACAAACCCACCAACACACTAAAACAGCAGCTAATGAACTTAAAAGACCCTATACAGACAACAAATAAAACAAACGTCATCTACAAAATACCTTGCAAGAACTGTGACAAACACTACATTGGACAAACAGGCAGAAAGCTAGCCACCAGGATACATGAACATCAACTAGCCACAAAACGACATGACCCACTATCACTCGTATCCTTACATACAGATGAGGAAGGACACCACTTTGATTGGGACAACACATCCATCCTAGGACAAGCCAAACAGAGACACGCACCAGAATTCCTAGAAGCATGGCATTCCAACCGGAACTCCATCAACACACACATTGATTTGGAGTCCATCTACCACCGTCTGAGAAAAAGAACAGGAAATGACATCACCAACCCAAGGAAACCTAAACAGATAAATAGAAAGTGGGACATAACACCAGCGCTTCATCTGAGGCTCACTGATGATGTTACCTAGAATGGTGATGAAACGTCTGAAAATGAACCTTCCAGCTCAGCGAGCAAACTTGCATCCAGAACCTCAACCTGAGCTACAAATCTTCCCAAAACTCGCTAGGGTCAGGTAACCATTGAGAGATCCAAAAGAACTTAAAGGAAGGGTTCCCCATGAAAGCAGTAACAGGATTTGATTGGCCCCTGCAACCAGAGGTTGAAGTCAAGTCCAGGACCTAAACATCCTTCTCAGTGACAGCCATGGTTTTTGCTGTCTTGACTGCTGATAAAGTAGTCATATGTCAAACGACATAGGGTCATAGCAGCATAGCACCGCTCCATCATCAGAGTGAGAGAGAGAGACGACTGGTTGTAATTTAACCAGAGGATCATCACACCACAGGCAAGGGGCAAGGACAGTAAGGTGGAACCTTCATGGTGACCTCAGCTGGTGCGGGATTTGAAGCTACACTGTCGGTGTTACTCTGTATCACAAACTAGCTGTCCACCAAACTGAAAGCCTCCTCTAGCAGATATTTAGTGTGTTTTGCCCTTCAGGAATGTACAAATAAAAGGGGTTGAGTACCAACTGCAGCCCTGGTCTGTGTTTATTAGTGGGAGGAAGTATGTTAGTGGGAGAAGGTATGGTCGTGAACTGCAGTACGTGTGTATTTGCCTCAGTTTATGTGTTGTGAAAGTCACAAAGAATCATCCACAAGTCAGCCATGCATCAGAGGTAAAAAGTGACTTTTACTCTAAGAGCTGAAAGCTATGTTAACTAGCAAGCCAGTCAGAAGGAAACAGGTCTGTCTAATTCTGAATGCTGCCAGCCAACACCAAAATGAAACAAGACAAGGCAATTTCAACTAACTGCAAAAGCCAAGAATCCTGAAATCGACTGTTCAACTATTGATGTACTGCTATCTCCTCTTCACAAAATTAGACAGACAGTCTATTCATATATCCTATAATCTTTATCATTTCTTGAGCTCACTTCTTACTTCTAAGCTGTGTATGTATGTTGTGATATGAATTCTTTCATATCCAGTAATTAATACTCATTCTTTTGTTAGCCTAGTTAAATTGGTATCTTTTAACATATAGATTCATTTGATCTGGAAGAAAAGCAGCCACAAAAGGAGCAATAATTTATAAATTAACCTGTTGTGACCAACCAAGGGGGAAGGTGAATAATGAAGGGGAACACATTCATCCCTCCTCACCCTTCAGCTTAATGATTTGGGCTATCCATCTGGAACCATGACAAGGAAGGGTTTAGAGGGATATGGGCCAAATGCTGGCAAATAGGGCTAGATTAAATTAGGAAATCTGGTCGGCTTGGACAAGTTGGACTGAAGCGTCTGTTTCCATGCTGTACAGCTCTATGACTCTATGTCTCTATGACTCCTAGGTTGGAAGCCTCGCCCAGGGTACGGTTATAAGATGAGATACTCAAAAACACTAAAAACAAGAATGATTTAATAAGGTGTATTCTGTCACAAGCAGAGTAGCATCTTAATGAAGCAAAGTGGTGTGATGAAGGTCAGTGATGTGGTCAACATACCACTGAGTAAACAGATGCTTTCTCTAAAGCAGACAGAAGATATGCAGTAGCAGCAAACAAAACAGCAGAAGATCATGGCAGCTATTTTATCTGGCCATAAAATCACGGGGAATATATCCATATGCTGCCCAGAAATGCCAGTCCTTATTGGGAACAAAAGATTAAAGGATGTTCCCTCTTAACATTAATGCAAGAAACATCCAAAAGGACGATCGCCTTGCTAACAGAAATTGCCTCTTCCCCGCCTCCTTGACCTGTCCATCTTCCCTTGTGACCAATCCCCATCCCAACTTCCCACCTGCACTCACCTTTACTGAATGTCTTCTGTCCACCTATCTGCTCCTTTATCCACCTTCCATCATTGCCTTCCTCCTCTCTCTATTTATTTCAGAGACCCCTTCCCCTCCCCCTCCCCCATTTCTGAAGAAGGGTCCAGACTCTCAACATCAGCTTTCCGGCTCCTCTGACGTTGCTTAGCCTGCTGTGTTCATCCAGCTCTGCACCATGTTATTTCTCCTTGCCAGTATAGTATGTTATGTAACTTCTCTATTGGGAGTTGACTGGAGAAACTGAACAAAACAATTGTGAATTCCACAATAATAAATTTTTGCAGTTATTGTAGTAAGATCAGGTGAGTGAACAATAAAAGGCTTTATTAAATATAGCTGACTATACACAGGACATAAGAAAGGGTGTCTTTTGGAATCTTACAGAGACTTAAGCTCTAGTTCCATGTGATCGGATGATTAATAATGACTTAACTCCTTACGCACTCACACAGAGTAGCCATTCATAGCGTAAAGATTAATCAGTGTACTGTTGAAAAAAGACACATTTTGTGTAAGCTTTTTATCTTGCACACCTCAAGTCAATGCACGACAATATCAAGTTAAAGGGAAATCTAGAAGTTACATTGTGTAGCAGGAGAATGGTGATGCTGGCAAGTGGATTCTGATTGGCAGTTATTGCTATGGAGAATATCAGATAGATGATGACGACTGACAGTTAACTGTAAGAATTTGTCTAAATTTTAAACCAGGCAGCTTTACTCTGATTGGAGAAGGCAGTGCCCTGAGAAGTAAACCAACAAATGTGACCAAATTTATTGATACAAACGCAGTGTGTGTATATGTTCTTACAGTCTATTATGTATCAGTATATGTCGTTACAGGGGCTGTTGTAGTGCAATGGCAGTGTCCCTACCTCTGGGCCAGGGAGGCCCTGGTTTAGATCCCACTTGCTCCAGATTTGTGCCATAAATTGTCTAAACATATTGATATCTAGATGCAATTTCAAGTGCATACAACATTGTGAGCTCAAAAAGAAAATCTTAAAGTGGCTGCAGCACAATTCCAGTTGAATTGTATTGTTAACCCTGTGAGCCAAATCATCTATACAGCTCTTACCATTATCTTACTCTGATCATTCTTGCAGAAAACACCTCTTCTCATCCGTGAAATTGTGGAAAGCTGACAATGCTTATCGCCCTGGTATAAAAAGTGCTAGGGAAACAAATCATTGCAGTTTCTTTCTGCAAGGCTTGGGCCCTACTAATGTTTGACATAAGAATCTGACTGGCGAGCTGTCAGGAAAACACCTCTTCATGCTCTCTATGGTTATGTACAGTTCAATGCAGCACTGTATAGATTGGCGTTGTTAATTTTTCATAAATGTTGAAACTCTGCAGGTTTCCAGGTGACGTTCCAGAGAGAACACCTCCTGGAACTCGGGTGCAGGGACCCTGGCAAGCCATTGCCCCCTGGACCTGGAATATCTTACAGTAAAATGCCGTCCCTACTATCTGCCGCAAGAGTTCGCCTCTGTCATCCTGACATACCACCTCATGCAGATGTGAAGAATGCCCAAGACGTGGTTTATACACCACAAAATACTCTGGAAACAAAATTCCCCAAGGCCTTATTCACTGTGGCCAGCAACTTCAATGAAGCCCACTTCAAGAGGCACTGCCAAAGTACCAACACTTCTCCTGCCTCACCAGGGGACCAAACATCCTCGCCACTGCTACGCAGCCATCAAACGCACCTACCGCTCCATTCCCCACCCACACTTTGGAAAATCAGATCAGAATGCTGTGTTCCTCCACCCAGTTTACAAGCAGAAGCTGAAATAGGAGGATCCTTCAAGTACAGTACAGTGCTGGTCCGAGGCAGCGGAAGAGCGTCTCTGGGACTGTTTGGAATTGGTGGACTGGACCATGTGCAACTGTTCAGTGGAAAAACTAAGCAAGTTGCCACCTCTGTCAAGGCCTCATTACTAAATGCGTTGAGGACTGAGTACCAAAGAAGTCATCCGAGTGTTCCCCAACTAGAAACACTGGATGAACTAAGAAATCCACTCCCTACTGAAAACGAGGTGTGCAGCATTCAAGTCAGATGACTGGGACCAATAGAGAAAATCTAGATACAGCCTCCACAAAGCCATCAGAGATGCCAAGAGGCAGTACTAGACCAAGTTAGAGGCCCAAACCAACCATACAGACTCCCGTCAACTAGGACAAGGCCTAAACAACATTACAGGACACAAAATCAAGCAGAGCAAGATAGCAGACAAAGACATATCCCTCCCTGTTGTGCTCAATGTTTTTTATGCTCAGTTTGAGCAGAATGCCAGCCATGTGGTGTCACCTGCCCCAACAGCCCTGGACGCACCTGTGCCCACTGTCACCGTTGCAGGTATTAGATTGGTCTTCCTGGGAATCAAACGAAGGAAAGCTATGGATCCAGATGGAGTCCCTGGGTGAGCACTCAGATCCTGTGCAGACCAACTGGTGGATACATTCACTGACGTCTTCAACTTCTCCCTCCTGCAAGCTGAAGTCCACACCTGCTTCAAGCAGACCACCACCAATCAGTATCTAAGAAGCTACATGTAACATGCTGTAATAACTCTGACCTCCATAATCATGAAGTGCTTCAAGAAACTGATCATGGCCCTTTTCAACTCTAATCTCTCAACCTGCCTCAATCCTCTACTGTTTGCCTAATGACGTAACAGGTCTACAGGGGATGTCATTTCCCTTGCCCTGCACTCATCCTTAGAATATCTGGATGACAAGGATACCCACGTTAGATTCCTGATCATAAACTACAGCTCCACCTTCAACATCATCATTCCCTTCAGACTAATCTCAAAACTCAAATATAGGTCTCGGCTCTGCCGTCTGCAATTGGATGCTCAGCTTCCTGACCCACAGAATGCAATCCATGAAGACAGACAAGCACACCTCCTGTGCAATAACCCCTAACACTGGCGCATGCTCAGCCCTCTACTCTACTCCCTGTACATCCACGACTATGTTGCCAAATTCTGTAAGAATGCCATCTACAAGTTTGCTGATCTCACTACTGTGGTAGGATGGATATGAAACAATGGCAGGTCAGAATACAAAAAGGAGATAGAGGGCTTGGTGACATGGTGCAATGAGAACAACCGCTGTCTCAACATCGGCAAAACTAAAGAACTCATCACCGACTTCAGAAAGAAGCGTGGAGAACAAGCCCCCATATACATCAACGAAGCTCAGGCGGAGATGGTGGAGGGAGTCAAGTTTCTAGGTGTGACAGTAACCAACAGCCTGTCCTCGATTTCCCCCATAGATGCAATGGTCAAGAATGCACAACAGCATCTCATCTTCCTCAAGGCAGCTCAGGAAATCTAGCACATCCACGAATTCCCTCACCAACTTCTATTTATGCATCATTGAAAGCATACTGTTCAGGTGCGTTATGACCTAGAACGGCAACCGCTCTGCCCAGGGCCATAAGAAACTACAGAAGGTGGCGTGCACAGCCCAGACCATCACAGAAGCCAAAGTTCCATCCATGGACTCCATTTACAGGGCTCGCTGCTACGGACGGGCTGCCAACAAAGACCCATCGTACCCCAGTAATGATCTTCTCCAACCTCTTTCATCAGGCAGAAGACTGAACACACACAACAGCAGGTTCAAGAACAGCTCCTTTCCTGCCTATGTTAGACTGATGAATGGGCACTCTAACTTCAAACAATGCTGATCTTGCTAATGTTGATCTTGCCGAGCACACACCCTGTGCAACAATAACCTGCATGCCTCTATCCAAAAACTTTTTTCACCCTATGATCTGTATGTCCTTCTGCCTGTTAACAAAGCTTTTCACTGTACTTAGGTACACATGACAACAAATCGTTCAATCAGATTTCCTACCTTACTGTTTAAAAAAATCCTTAAATAACAAATTCTACTTTTAGTCTATAAACCCTCTGGGATATGAAACTATGGACCAGCATCTCACCAGCCCTTCCATCAATTGCAAGTTGCAATTCTCCAGTTCCATCTGAATTTGCTTCTCTTCCTCATGTTAAGTACCTAACAAAGTAATTGACCGTAAAACTTATTTAGTGATTCTCTCTCTGAAACGGACTTACTAATGCGGAAGCTCGGCGTCAAGAAACTGGTGATGCAGGATGCTGTAACATGAGCATTGAGGCTGTATACAATATATTACCGTATCTACATCTTACTGGAGGAACAGGTATAATAAACAGGCATTAAGACACCCTTGAAAATGGATTTACAGGAAAGATATTTGAATGTCTCATGCTGCTGTGTTCCCATATTTGAGGGAGTGAAGTGTATGAGATTGAAGAAAAGTCTGATATTAGCCACCAGCATGTGAACACTATCCAATTCCTTTCACTCATTATCCTGTTACTTCCAGACACAGGACTGGACAACCCTCAAGGAGTCAGGGCTTTAAGAGTAGTTGAACAGTCTGGTTTGCATACAGGCTTTCTGGTGCAAGCAGGTGGAAAATCATGTTGTTTAAAGAGGGAAAATGTTGGCCATGGAAATTCCCATGCTATCATCACATTAACTGTGTCTCTTATCAAACATCATGTTAATACCATCACTGACAGCATCCTTGATACTCCATGCATGTCAAATGTGCTGGGCTTGTAGCAAGCATGTTGTCAAGGCAGCATTAAATAATGTCTTGGTAAAATGTGAACTTACTGTACATTTGTAAAGTACATGAATAATTACAAAGTGCAGTGGATTCTGCTTCTGTGCTGCCTCACAAACTTACACTGAAGCGCTGTCAACATGCATTGTAAAAGCATTGATTTAAATTAAATGAAATGTGAATAGAATGTAGCTTTGACAATCCATCTAATACCAGCAACGTTTCTCTATCAGCTTCTAGGTTCAGTATGTAGGTGAGACAACAAATCACTTTGCCAGCTGCCTCATGTTAACTCTGCTCTACACTACAAGTCAATCAGTAGAAAAGCAGTGTAGCTTTCCCCCAGGGCCGCCTCCAATAACACATCAGACTACTTACTTAAATAGAGTTATTCGGTCATGTTAATTTCTCATATCAAATTTGTCACATTTTTTCAGGAGCAGAACAGCTGTATGGGCAACAAAGAAGGACTCAGTAGTTGTTGGCAGTAGAAAGAGTAGCCATTATTCCTTGAAAGTTCACAGCAGATCATGGTGTCCGCATCAAGACTGCGATTATTTTATAAAATTAAGTTGGTCTTGTTTTTCGACACAAATCGACACTCTACACTACAAAGAGGGAAAAGAGTTATGACAGTGGGATGATCACTGGCAGAGTGCTCACTACGATTTTTAATATCCTCAGATACTGAAGCAGTCGTGGCCTGGGTCCTTGAGCAAGGCCTAGACAATATTCAGACTTCAGCTGAAAAATAGCACTTAACATAGATATCACAAAAATTCTTGGCAATGATGATCTCCAACAAGTTGGAGTCTAGCCTTCATCCCTCGAAATTCAACAGAATTGCCATATCCAAATCTACGAATTCAATCCTGGTGGTTGCCATTGACCAGAAACCTAACTAAATCACTGAAAAATACCATGGCTCTGTAAAACAAGGCAGACACTGATAATTCAGCAGCATTTGACTCAGATCGAAATTCTCAAAAATCTCCAGTAAAATATTCTCCATTTGCTTGGATCTGTACAGTTCCAAGAATAGTCAAGAAGCTTGACATCAAGCAAGACACAGCAATCTAACGTTACCTCATCCATTTGCTGATTCACTCTTCCACATCAATGCACAGTGGTGACAGTGAGTATCATTGATAAGATTCACTACAGCAACTCATCAAGACTCTTGAACAGCATTTTCCAAAGCAGTGACCTCTAGAAAAAGGGGACACTATCCCAACCATACCTCCTCTGCCAGTAATGGTATATCCTGGTTGTAAATAAGGAATGGAGAGGAGGTAATAGGTGGGACTCTAGAGTTAAAGTTAGAGATTCTTACTGGGATAAGTGATCACATACATAGGTTGGAGTCAGCATGAAACATGGACAATTGTTGCGTAAAGCTACTATGGGTAGATCCACTTCTGTTAAAGATTTATCTCACTTACTCTGTTATGAGCAATGTAATGCTAAAGGAACAAACACCTGCCTAGTTAAGAAGACATCTGTTTTTTGTAAGTTGGCTTAAACATTGGCTAGAATCTAACAGTTGCATTGCAAAAGGAATTGATGATAACTAAGAGGACATTATAAGTTATTCTGCACAGTAACTGAGTGGGTTATAACTACGGAGAGCTGTAAACCACTGCTGTGATGTACTACATTGTATTGATCTCTGACATGCATCTCATAAAGATCTTCTATCACCATCTGGTATTAGGTTGAACCCTCACATAAAATAATAGTTATCCAGGTTCAGAGATGTATGTGATGAGTGAATGATGTCCAGAAGCTGTCTGAATGAAAGGTTCGTTTTGCATAAATTAACAATTGGATTACATCCTCAGTCTAACGTGGAAATTATTTCAATTTGTGTTCTATTTATTGAAGCCAATTTCTATCAAATGTATGGTACTACACTGCCAATGCTTTTGAGTAGTGTTGCAACATATGATGAGTATTTAAGTCTTTATTTAAATATACTTTATACATATTTATATATTAGTGATACTTGGAAGCTGTAGTCACTAGTTGGCTTTTAAAAGGTTTGCTTTGAAAAGTTAAAAATTGCTTGTAAAACAAAGTCTCACTTAGTCACTACACTGTATTTTAATAATTAATTTTAATAAAGTTATCAGTGCCATGAGTGTTTGTATTCACCCTTTACAATGAGAAAAGTGAGCTACTCTCCCCCTTTTAATACCAGAGACCAGACAGACTCCACAGTAGAATTATTCCTCTTCATTGCTGTACCATTAGAGATCTAATTTTCATCTTTTGAGATTTTTGACCATTTATTTACAAAATGGATTAGATTTTGAGTTATGTTTTAAGTGTTGTGTTCAAAGACATGAACACATTAACTTGTACTAATTTAAAAAGTGACCCACTGTCATTCTGGGATGGAAAGGAGCTCAAGAGGTCCGGCACTGACAAATTCGCCACAATAATTGAGAACAATAAGCCATTAATTCTTTCACTCCAGATGGACAATAAATATCCACATCCACTGTGATTAAAACAATTATGTTCATCTGGATCCAATGTAAATTTTTTGCAGAGACAGAGAAGTAGCTGGTTTGCCTGACAGACCTGCTGGCAAATCCCAAACATCAGAATATATAAAAGGAAAAGTCTATATATAAAGTGTTAGCCAGAGTTTAACCCAAAGATGAAGCTCCAGGTTTAGCTAAAAGACAAAATGTCAGCAGCTAAACTGAGACGCTTGTGGAGAAAATAGTAATGCCAAACACAAGCAAGTCAAGCCTTAAAGGTGGCAATACATGCGATATTATCATTGCAAAGCTTTTGAGGAAATACTGATATGACTAAAAAGCTCTGTGCATTTTGGACTTGTATTTTCTTCCAGATCCAGGAAGCTTGAGGTGGGACCTCAACTGATGCCTTTAGCTGGTTCAATTTTCCTGTTTTAGGGCTTTTGGTTATGGAGGATGACTCCCCAGCCAATATGCTCAACACCATCGAGAAAACCTAGTCTACCCCAGGAGAACATAATAGAATCTTCTCAAAACTCGCTAACATAATAGAACCTCTGATCAGTACCCTTCTGGAAAAGAATTATTGTCAGGAAACAGAACAGTCAAATGGTCAACATTCAGTTTTAAATTTGAGATTCACCTTGGACCAGGGTTTTTATTTGCTAAATGGCTGGGCTTTCTGGAGACAGAATGAGGGAGTGGAGGGTCTTCTGGCTCGTCCTCTCCCCAAAAGATGGACCTAAATCCCACCATTATTCAGGCAATGAGCTCATCAGTGGAAGACACGGATTGTCGGGTTTGCTAATATTTCCCACCCTCATTTACATGCAGTAGGAGAGGGTAATAGTCCACCTTTGGTGAGGGCAGAAAGGGTGGGAGGAAGGAGTTTGGTATGGAGAACAAATTTGTCAAAGGAGCCTGTGCAGTGCAAAAGTTGGAACAACCTTCCAAAAGAATCCATTCATTCCAATATATTGCAATGTTTTGTATTCTATCCTAGGCATGAGAAAATCAAAACAACCCATACTTTCACTTCTCTGGGTACTACTTGGCCTTGTCCAACTGTGATCCCCAAATCACTTTTGGATTGACAGATTTTTTAGCCACATTTATAACCAAATTGGCTCTTTGTAAGCAATCAAACAAGTCGTGTAAACGTTCTTTTCAGGTTTGGTTAACTACAACAAGGTTGTCAATATAAGCCACATTGCACTTTTCATTTCAAACAGCGTGACTTGCAATTATGAAGCTTATCTTACATTACACAAGTGGGCTTTATTGCTCAATGGAATTCCTTTAACATGGAAATCTTGATGATGAACGATGCCTGTTCAATTTATTTCATTGCAGCCCTCCATTCTTGGAATAGGATATGAGTCTGTTTTAGTTACTGAATTGACTTTGAGAATCAATACAGAATTTTTTCAACCCATCCAATTTTGGAAACCCTCACAATAGGTGACCTCCAGCTACTATGAATTAGTTTAATACTGTCATCATCCATCATAAACTTGACCTCTTCCCTCACTAGACCTAATTTCTCTGGATTGAGTCTGTAACAATGCAATTTTATGGGTAACACATCTTCTACATTAACATATTGAATAACCAAAGGTTTTCCTGGCCTATTCACACAATCAGTTCAGGAGTTTATAATAGCCTTTGTATATCATTTTGATATTCCCCTGGAAGATAAAATGTCATGCCTTTTAAACACCTCTGTATTAACCAATCTGGTAGCTGAAGGACCAATTTTTGAATTTCAATATCAAATTCATTCTCTAATTTTTTGATAATTAATTTCACCCCTTACCTCTTTCCCAACCTTATACATAATACACCTTTCTCCTGATTATCCTGTATAACATAATATCTCTTTAGCAGATCAATATGACACACATGCTGACTTTTTCTTCTTCTATCTTGAGTGCACACTACATAAATCACCTTATTTGTTTTTCGAAAACATCTTGTTTCTAGCAACAAAGCTTGTGAACTTTTCATTTGCATTAATTTTCATTTTTGAGCAATCTTCAAATGTTTCTGGTTGCTTTGATTAAAGTCTGACAAACTCAAAACATTAGCAGGAATTGTAAACTCAGCCTTGATTTATAACATTTCTTTATTATTTGAAGTGGTTTTCTCAACTCATGACAACATATCAATTCAAAATAACTGAATCTTCTGAACTCATTCGGACATCCCTAATTGAAAACAGTAACAAGGGAATTCCTTTAGCCCAATCATTGGGACATCCTGAGAGGCGGATCTAATCATGGTATTCAAAGTCTGTCGCCATCTTTCCAACGCACCTTGAGATTGTGGTTGATAAGCAAAAGATGTACATTGGTTTAAACACAAACCAGTGATCACTTTTTGGTATTTGTGATGTAAAATTTGAAACTTGATATGATTGTATTTCTTTGGGTAATTCATTCCCTGTAAAAATAAATGACCTAACTTTTCCACAAACGATTTTGCATTTTTTTTTCCTAAAGGCATAGCTCTAAGAAATCATATTGATATTTTCATTATCAGTAACAGATATTGATTCCCATTTCTGATTTTACCTTCTGTCTTTCACTGTTTTCACTCTATTATAAACCTCATGCTATTGACAGTCTTCCATTAACACTCCCATGAGCTTTTAGTCACTCGCTCACTGACACAATCTGGATTAAGTCATGGTTTGGGAAAGGACTTGGACCTTGTTTTCTTTTAAATACTTTACAAAAAGTAAGCAACGCTCCTATGCCACTATTTTGAAACCCAAAAGCTAAAAATGATTTTATATATGTAAATCAGAATTTTCTTCACACTAATCCAGAAAAGGCGCTTTCTCAACAGTGCATTTATGTGTCAGTTTAAATTACGGGTCCATATTTAGAATTGAAACTCTCAACTTTCTGACTGTGAAGAAGAAATTTTTGAAAATGATCTCAAGAATTATCGTGAGAGTCTGAGGTTTACCGATTTTGCTGGTAAATTTACCTGCAGTATCAGCAGGACGTGGAGACCTTCAAAGCATCAATTAGGGCTGGATTAAAGCTCAGATTCTGGAGCGTTCACATTCATTGTGATATCCAATCTGCTCCCCAAACTCTAAAATGGTTTGGCTGCAGAATGCATGTAATGCATAAAATAAAGTGGCAGAGAAGAAAAATGAAATTTTATTTGTTTCTAAATTAGGCACACTTTTGTGCCCTGCAGCAAAGTACATCTCTCCAAAGTGGCAATGTGTGTATATCAGCGAGGAAAATATGAAATAATTCAAAGTGAAAAGTGACTTTGCTGTTATTCAGAGAAAGAATCTTTGTAATGAATGTTGGGGGAATTAAAAGAAATTCAATATTGAAAAGGATAATAGAAATTAATTTTAAAACCCTCTAACACTCTGCTGAATTCTATACACGTGGGTGAATCAGTGCAGCTGTTATCAGTATCTATCTGAGACCCAGTTACACTCTGACAGATGGCAAGGAACATTCCAAATGTAAGTCCTTTCAGTCTTTAATCAAAGTGGTCAGAGCATTGAATACTGTCAAGGATGATAACATGAACAAAAGAGAAATCTGTTCAACTACTTCAAAACAATGCTTTTATGAAACAGCCAGTACTAACTGAGGTGTATATCCTGTAGGAACATCTTTCAATTGAGAGACTGACATCATGAAAAAAAATTTGAAACCTATTGCTTTTGTTTCTGCACAAGTATATATATTCACCCCCTTTATGTTAAAATTAGATACACTGGGAAGTTTCAGATAAACTGACAATATAATTGCTACTAACAAACCACTAACCATATAACTATACTAAAAGAGAAAACAGACCTGTTAGATTGATAACAGTCGTACAGGAAATGTTGGAAATTATTATAAAGTATGCGATAACCGGAGACTTAGAAAATAATGGTCCAAATGGATGGAGTCACCATGAATTTATGAAAGAAATATTCAGTTTGACAAACCTATTAGTTTTTTTTGAGGATATTGCATATAGCATAAATACAGGAGAATCAGCAGAAGGGGTGTCCTTCAATTTTTGAAGGCTTTCAATAAGGTCCCCCACAGGGGTATATAAACAAAATTCAAGCACAAGGATTGGTGTCAATTTACTAATACAGATTGAGAATTGGTCAACATAGAACAAATATAATTGAAACATCCTCTAAATGGAAGGTAGTTTCTAGTGAGGCACCAGAAGGGTTAGCATTAGGCTATAGCTGTTCACAATCTGTATAATTAATTTCAATTTGGGGATCAAACGTAATATTTCTAATTTTATTGATTCCACAAAACTGGGAACAGGGGCTGTGTACAGGAAGCAAGAACGATTCAAGATGATTTGGACTGGCTAGGTGCTTGAGAATGAATGGGGCAGATTAAGTCAATGTGCAGGTAATTATCCACTTCAGTAGAAGAAATAACAAAGCATGGCATTTCTCAAACTTTGAGGAGTTTGAAAACTTGATATTTAAAGGAACCTTAATAGCTGCCATGGAGATGCAATAGGCCTTCATTGCAAGGGAATTAGAGTAGAGGAGCAGAGATGTCTTGCTATAATGGTTTTGATTTGTTTGATTTGATTAGATTTGATTTATTGTTGTCACATCTATCTAAGTACAGTGAAAAGTTTTGTTTTGCAAGCAGTGAAGGCATATCATAACAACAAGGACATGCAGATAATAGGGTGCTTAGACAGAGTAAGGCATTCTAGGTTACAAGTGCACAAGAGGTTCATAATAGCAAGGTCAACATTCAAACTGATTTTAAAGAGGTCCATTCAGCAATCTAATACCAGCAGGGAAGAACTTGTTCTTGAACTTGTTGGTGCATGTGTTCAAGCTTCTGCATCTTCCGCCTGGCAGAAGTGGCTGGAAGAGAGTATTACAGGTGTGTGAGAGGTCTTTGATGATATTGGCAGCCTTTCTGCTACTTGGTGAGACCACACCTGGAATATTCTTTACAGATTTGGTTTTCTTTTTGAAGGAAGGATTTGCTTGCCAGAGAGGAAATACGAAGGTTGTTCATAAAACTAATCTCTAGGATGACAGGAAGAGAAACTGAATAAAAAGAGATTATCTTTTCTAGAGTATTGAAAGTAAGAGGTGATCTCATTGAAACTTACAAAATTCTTTTGAGACATGACAGGATAGATATTGTTCAGATGTTTCCCCTGATTGGTGAGATTAGAACCAGGAAATGCAGCTTTAGGATTAAGGGGCAGCAGTATTAGAATAAGGAGCAGGACATTTAAGACTGAGATGAGGAAGAATTTCTTCACTCAGAGGATGGTAGATCTTTGGAAAGTTCTCCCCAATGGGGCTGTCAAAACTCAATAGTTCAGTTTATTCAAGACAAAAATCAACAGATTTATAGTTACAAATGATATTAAGGGATATGGCGATACTGGAGAATAATGGGTAGATGATCAGCCATGATCTGTATGTTCCCATTAGTTACTAGACAATTTCATTCCATCAGTCCCTGGGCCTTTCTTCGCCATTTCACTCATTCTATCACATTTTCCTTATTTTAATTTTATCACCTTATCTATGAATTGAAATCATGAGGGCAATTTTAGCTCCTAATCCTGACGAGATCAACTTAGGGCTTCTTGACTGATATGCATTAATGCTATACTCCCAGAACATTTATCCACCAAGCAGTTTTGTAGGCTAAAATTCTTGATGCATTCAGCTCCAAGCACTGCCTGTGAAAATGCAATCTTTCAATATGAGCTTAAAGTAAGATCTAAAAATAGTAATAAGCGGTTATGAATTACTGAGTTGATCAGAATAATATCCCATCTGTATCTTTAGTCTGTCATCTTGTATGCCAGATGTGTTTGAGTATAATCTCAATCCAGTTCCAAAATGGTACAAATATACGGCCCAAATAATTCTTTAATACAACACAAACAGAGAATATTGATTTCAAAAAGGTGCTGCAAAGGAAGAGTAGTGCATATTTTTCTGGGTTCAAAGCCAATTTACATCACCAGGGAATTGTCTAAGAAGCTTGATTGACATTTGTACCTAAAATACATTAGATTTGACCTGACTAGTTCAGAACACAAATAGAAATGAAAGTTCCACTAATATCCCACAGATTTAGAGATTCTTTGATTTGTTCCTTTCTGAAGGCCAAAGCCAAGCTGCACATATTCCCAATGATCTTGACCAGCAAAAATTCACAAAAGATTTTGATGCAAGTGACATCAAGATGAATTATATTTATGATGAAGGCAGCACTACTAACTTGTATGATATTTCTGAGTAAATCTCCTTAACTGATTTCATTCTCCTGTGCAATCACACATGTCCTTTCCACAAATGATGTGTAGTTCTGCTAAGGCATACAGGCCCATACACTACACTAAAATGCAAATAGATTGTATTGCATATGTGAACAGTTCTGAAGGGGTTAGTATTCATAATACGTTAGCTACACCCATTCTACTAATGTCATAAATGGTCTGTCGGTGCAGATAAGTTCTGGATCTAGAGGAAATCTCCTTCTAGTTTTCAGAGAGGGCAGATTATCCATACCAAATCCCTAGGGTCCTGGTTGTTCTGATTGAGAATACACAATAAACCTTCTAAGAATATTACCTCTTCTTTAGACTCTTCCATGGCGGTGTATCTTCTGCCACTAATCATGATGTAAATCAAAGGGAAAGGAGGTTTGGTTGTAAAAAAAACTTTACTCAGTACTACAAACTGGTAAGGGTGGCAAATGCCACAAGATACCAAGCCAGCCAACTGGGAAAACGCAGTGAATTGTACAAAATCACCCAAAAATTCTTTAAAGGTTTTGTTCATCTTCAGCTAAACCTCCAGCAGGACATTATTTCTCTACCCTCACCTGACCAAGAGTCCTTTTGGTCTGAGCTCCTGCAGAAATATGGGGCTAAGAAAGTAATTGAGACTTTCAGGATAATTATGTCACAGACACCTTGCATATTCGTACATATATAACTTAATTGAAGATGAAGATTTGACCTCTAAATTCAATACATATCATAGCCATAGATGAGATTTCACTTGAGTAAACATTTAGCTTAATCATAAAAGCCAGATTCCCTGGACAAAACAGCTTAGGTACAGATTGTGCCATGGAGAACACAATGGAACAACACAAGAGAGGCAATTAAAATGTAATTTCCATTCCTAAATCTCAGTGGAGCACTATGTGACTGTAAGCAGAGAACGTTAATAACATGTTTGAGCCATAGATCCGAAATTACGAATCAAATTAATAACCTGAACCTGCCTCTTTGATTTTTGAATGTGAGAGAACTCAGATTGTTGGATTGTGACAGCAATATTGCCTCATTGTACAGTCAATCTCATCAGAACAATATCTCAAAGTCTAATAAGATGGAATTAAAATGAACCAATATGTTATATTATCCTTGAATGATAATGTGTTATATACATTCTGTCATCATCCTTAGTAGAATTCCATAGATAGAATTTTTGGTTAAATGTATAGCAGCATAGAGGTAATTTTCATAATGATGTAATAAGGCATTAAATGACATTAATTTATATGGCACATTGCAGCACATACTTGACTGGAGAGTGTTGTTGGAACCGTCAGAGTGATTCCAAGCAATTTGGAATAGTTGTAATTCTGAGGAGCAGGATAAACAGCCAGAGGTCACACGATCAGTACCAATCATTTATATCGAACGTGGGTTGAGATCCTGTAAGGAGATTTCTGAGAGCTAGGAAATGCAGCATCTCAAAGATAGCAAACTCTGGATTACTCCTGGTACTATACATTATACATTAATGAGCACAGAAATGGGAATATTGTGGCTAGAAACCTGAAATAGGAGGAAAAGCTTTAGATTAGAACAAAGAACACCACAGCACAGGAACAGCCCTTTGGCCCTCCACGCCTGCAATGCTACATTGTGCCCTTCCATACTAAAACTGTCTTCACATTCAGGATCCAATTGCTTTTTTCCCTTCCTAATCATTTTTTTGTCCAGGTGCTTCTCGAATGCTGCTTTTGTGTCTGCTTCCACCACCTCCTCTGGCAGCACGTTCTAGACACTCACCCCTGTGTGTGTGGGAAAACTTGCCTCGCAGAGATTATTTAGGTCTTGGGGCTTGGAGGAAGAGGGGGTTAAACAGATTTAGCTCCATCTCAGTTAGTAAAGATGTCGTGTGCTGGAATATAGCTTGTTATGGCGTGTGGCTTATGTCAAGGAGAAAGCCATTAATTTGATGAGCAAGGGACATTAATGAAGAGAAGAAAGAGGTGCTCATTTCTCTTTCTAACTTCTCAGCATCTGAGAGAGCAGAAGTTGAAAAACAGCAGAAGAGCAAAGAGAAAGCCAGCAGGAGTTTGACAGTGTGACTCCTAATTGCTTTCGACGAAAATTATAAAGGGATGTCAAAGTGAAAGAGCAGAGTAATTTTTCGGTAAGCATTTTGCTCACTTCATTTTTAAAGCACAGGTAAGTTATTAGTAACTTTCAGGTATTGTTCGTATTTGTAAAGCTTACGAGCTGTAATAAAGTTTACTGGGAGTAATCAGGTTTATTAACTATAATTGAATGAATTAAAATGAATTATCATGTAATAAAGATGGCAGGGCATGTGATGTTTTGCAAGTGCAGGATATAGGAGTTTTGAGTGCCAATGCAGGGCAGAGTAAAAAGGTCTATAGTAAGTGTTGGAAGCTCAAGAACATTCAATTCGAAGTCATTGACTTAGAGACTAAACTCCAGAATATTCTTGCAGCAGTCACACAACTCACAGTGGTTAGAATACAGTCTCCTGATTTGGTCAGTAGTACGGTCAGCAGAATGTGACTGAGAATAAGACAGTTACAGTGGCCCAGAAGGCAGTGGGGGAGAAACTTCAGCCAATGCCATTGTTCACAAGATTTGAAGTTTTCAGAACTTGTAGGAATAAAAGCGCTGGCTGCAGGATGTATGAGCAAACTGACCATGGCACTCTGGTACACAAAGCGTGTGTGTGTGTGTGTGTGTGTGTGTGTGTGTGTGTGTGTGTGTGTGTGTGTGTGTGTGTGTGTGTGTATACCTGGCTCACTGCAGCCAGGAGTAAGAGTACAGATGGCCGTGTTATCTGCCCATACCAGCGTTTGGGAACTATGGAAAGGAACTTACAGTGGGAGGATCCAGTAACTGTGCTCTACATAGACCACCAATAACATTGTTTGAACTAAGACAGAGGCTCTGAAGGAACATGAACAGAACCTCAATTTACATAGGGTAAATGAGAGATGATTGGCATAGTTCAATTATTGCTGGGTTCTGTTTTCCGGGGCTATAGCACCAGCAAAGTGGGAGCCATACCACGAGGATTGTCTTCACCTGAACCCTGATGGGACCAGTGTTCTGCTGAATTATGTACAAGGCCAGCCAAGAAGCTTTAAACTATATTTTGGGTGGGAAAGGAAGCAAGCAATAACCAGGTTTTGTTGTATCTCAGTAAACTGTTGCCAAGAGGAAAAATATGGTTCTGGTGAGTTAAGTTGTGAATTTATTATTTCCCCTAAACTTTAGAACAAGTTATTAAACTTAAATTATACCTGAAAATCTAAGAACGCAAGTAAGGTTAGTTTTTACACGCTAAACAAAAACCAAAAGACGTGCGGATGCTGTAAATCAGGAACAAAAACAGAAGTTGCTGCAAAAGCTCAGCAGTTCTGGCAGCCTCTGTGAAAAGAAAATCAGAGTTAACATTTCAGGTCCAGTGACCCTTCCTCAGAACAGTTCCAAGGAAGGGTCACTGGACCCAAAATGTTAACTCTGATTTTCTTTTCACAGATGCTGCCAGACCTGCTGAGCTTTTGCAGCAACTTCTGTTTTTGTTCCTGATTTTTCATGCCCTGGTTTCTATTCAAGGAATCAATATATTAGTGAAAGGGAACAGCACAGAAATGACTAATTTGAAGCTGCTTCAGAGCAGTAGCTTTAAATTGAATTCAATGTGATTTTGGGAGGGAGAAGATTGTGATAATGAATGTGTGGGAGAATGATCATACCCAGGGACATGATCTAATGTGGTTTATACCTGAACAAAAATGATACACCAAACAGATTTGAAAGCTGTATTCTCTTTTGAAGCATCAAACATTAATTTGAACAAAGGGAGAAATACAGCGTTTGGAATCACAGGACCATTGAATTTTGCAGTGCAAAAGGAGGCTATTTGACCAGCTCCTGAAACAGCCACACAGCTAGTCCCATTCTCCATACCCTCTAAATTCATCACTTTCAAACATATATCCAGCTCTATTCTGAAAACTATGGATTCTGCCTCCATCACTCTCCCAGGCAGTGCATTCCAAATCCTAACAACTCTCCAGGTAAACAAGTTTCTCCTCATCTCACTCCTAGCTGTACATTTTATATTCATTCATGGGATGTGGGCATTGCAGGCTGGCAAACATTTATTGTCCATCCCCAATTGCTTGAGAAGGTCGTGGTGAGCTGCCATCTTAAACTGCTACATCCATATGCTCTAGATTGACCCACAATGCCTGTAGGGACGGAATTCGAAGATTCTGACACAGGAATACTGAAGGAAAGGCATTACCTTTTCAATTTAGGATGATGAGTGTCTTAGATAGCACCTTGCAAACGGTGGTGTTCCCATGTATCAGCTGCACTTGTCCTTCTCGGTGGAAGTGATCATGGATTTGGATGGTGCTGTTTAAGGATCTTTAAATTTCTGCAACGTATTTTGTACTTAGGCTCACACCACTGCTACCGAGCGATAGTGGTGGAGGGACGGAATGGTTGCGGGTGGGGTGCCAATCAAGGGGCCTCCTTCAACCTGCATGAAGTTTGCTGCATGTTGTTGGAGCTGCACCCATCCAGGCAAGTGCCAGGCATTCCATCACATGCCTGACTTGTGTTTGTATATGTTGGACAGGCTTTGGGGAGTCAGGAGGTGTACTACTTGCTGCAGCATTTGATCAGCTCTTTTAACCACTGTGTTTATGTGGTGATTCCAGTTGAGATTCTGATCAATGGTAGCCCCAATGGCACTGGTAGTGGCAGATTCAGTGATGGTGACACAATTGAACATCAAAGGACGGAGGTTAGACTGTCTCTTATTGGAGATGGTCATTGCCTGGCATTTGTATCATGTGAATGTTGTTTGCCAGCCAAGGCTTGGATATTATCCAGATCTTGTAATATTTGAACATGGACTGCTTAAGTGTCTGAGAATTTGCAAGTGATGATGAGCATTGTGCAATTATCAATGAACATCTCCACGTCTGACCTTATGAGGTATGGACGGTCATCGATAAGGCAGCTGAAGGTCATTGAACCTTGAGCACGACTATAAGAAACTCCAGAGATGTAACTTGATGAAAATCTTGAAATCGTGATCCTAGTTACTGGCTGTTAAGTAGTGGAAACAGAATATTCTTCTTTACCCTGTCAAAATTGTTCATAATTTTGAATGCCAAAAATAAAGTTACTTAATCTCTGCTCTAAGGAGAATAAATCCAATTTCTATAATTTTTCTTTGTATCTAAAATGTCTCAGTCTTAGTATCATTCGAGTAAATCTCCTTTGAACTCTCTCCAAGACTTTAACATCCTTCTTTAAATGAAGTGGCAAGAACTGAACACAATACTCTAAATTCGGCTTGACCAATAATTTGTAGAGACGTAGAATTAATTTCTTGCTTTTATAAGGAATGCTTCAATTTATAAAACAAAAGATCCTATAAACCTTCTTAATAACAGCTTCTAACCCTATCTCTGAGCCAGGGGTTCCAGGTTGAAGCTCCACCTCACAGCTCAGAGGTAGGGACATTATCAGCGCATCACAAGAGGCCTTGATTTTCTCATTTGTATTCTCACAGTGATAACCTCTGTAATGGTACGGTAGTCTTATTTAAATACAAATCAACTAGATTTATTTCATTTTCAGCATGGACAATAAAACAGATGGATATCTCAACATCCTTTCAGAAATCTGCAAAAATTAGTAACAAAAGACTGAATATAATAAATGTAACCTTTGCTTAGACTTAAAACAAATATTGTTCATTAAGACGTGCTGCTTTTGTATCCTCAGTTCCAATAACTGATGCCTGGTGATGCTTCATATAAAGTCACGGCTAACTGCTTCAGGAAACTGTACTCCTCAATGGTCCAACAGGTAAATGCACCAGGGTGTTGTGTAAGCGAGGAAGGCCCTGAATTCAAAATTTGCTTCATGCTCTAAATTAGCTGATTCCAAATTGGATTCTGTGATTGCTCTATATGTGCCTTGCCTTAGATGCATAAAGGTCAATCAGGACTTCCATTTTTTATTGCTATCCTGTGGTCTAAGTTCAAAGACATGCAGGTGAAGAGGAATCCAGTAAAGATTCCTGGTGAATTCCTCATGGGAGTGCTAGCCATGTTCACCACTCTTGGAGCTGCTGGTAGTGAAGAGCTGCCAGTCAAGCAGTTCTCCAGGATTTCTATACGACAGGAACAGAATCCAATGGGAGGCCTGTCCAGCTATGTCCCTGATTGAAATGTAACAGTTTCATGTCACTCAGAGTAAAACAACACGGGGCTCTCACCTATCAACTGGTAGGTGAGACCCCTCCAGCCCACATTAAATCCCGATCTGTTTCTCTCCCCACGTGTATTACTTGTCACGTTATTTCAGCATTTTCTTATTTCATTTAAAATAAATAGGATCTTTATTTAAAAAAAACAAAGGGGCCAATTATGATTGCAGCCAGTCAGCCAGATAACATTGATATGAGACCCAAACATTATTCATAACGAGAACTCATTTTAATAATCCGAGCCAGCCAATTGCACTAACAACTTAACCATTGGGAGGATATGCCTGGCAGGAATAATACTGGTTAAAACAGTCTTTCCTTTATAACTACATCTCCCTCTCCTCAAGTCTATCAAAAGTCACAGATCAAACTACAGCAGCCTTTTCAACTTAAGCCCAGAAACAGGCATCCGAGGTATTATCTGTTTGTAATATATTTTCATTCTCTTCTCACCCTGGAGAATGGTGTGATGTCTTGGAAGAATTTTACAGGCTAATTAACAACCTGTTTGGAGCCACTTGAAGGCTTCTTATATAGCGAGCCAGTCCTAAATTGGGATTTGAGCAAACAACTAACCAGCATAGATGCAGGAGAATTACCCTGGCTCATGTACTTTATTTATTTCAGGGTCTTCATTGGATGAAGTAACAAGCACAAGTGAAAACTAACAAGCGAAGGTGGAATGATTAGCCCAGGAAACAGCTACTGGAGGGCAAATTCACACATCAACTCTGCTAATATAGACAGAAAGGAAGAGCTCTATAAAAGGATAGTTCCTGTGCATCAACACTTGTACACTGTAATGTTAGCCTTTCATCAAGCTTTTGAAGTTTATTCGAGAGTGTGGAAGCATTCACTACCAACATGTGCAGGATACTGTTATGGGGCAATTGGAAGGATAGCAGGCACACACCTTCAGGATGCAAACAGGAATTAGAAAAACACGGTACTGAGACTAGGCACTAAAAAAAGGGGCAAAATTAAACAATATGCATAAAACTCTAACTTTGCTGAACAAGTATCAATGAAATAATAACAAACACTTATTAATTTCCACTCACTATTGCTTGATGTAATTTCCACCTTCAAACACTGAAGTTGTACAATCACAATTTAAATGTACTAAATATACAATTTCACAGTAACATAACTTTGCAAATCACATCAGTCAAATCTGAAAATTAAAAATGTCTCTGCTTCAAAAGAAAATTTCATGTTTACTTTAAGAAATGTTTATGTAAACTCTCACCGGTCTAATATATTCTCCTTGTTCAGTGCTGGGAACTTTGATGTTTGGAATATGTATAAACAATTTAGAGGAGAATGTAAATGATCTGATTAGTAAGTTTATGGAGGACACAACGATTGGGGAAGCTGTGGATAGTGAGTAGGATTGCTAGAGGATATAGCAGGATATAAATAGCTAGAAACTCGGACAGTGAAATGGCAGATGGAGTTTAATCTAGACAAATGTGAGGCGGTGATTTTGAAGAATCTAATGCAGGAGGGAAGTAAACAGTAAGTGGCAGAACCCTTAGAAACCTGTCACATAAAGCCTATAACCCTAACCCTATCACATACAGAGGGATCTAGGTGTAAAGGTCCACAATTCCCTGAAAGTGGCAACAGAAGTGGGTAAGGCAGTCAAGAAAGCATACGGTATACTTGCCTTCATTAGCCAGGGCATCAAGTATAAAAATTGGCAAGTCACGTTGCAGTGGTATAGAACTTTAGTTTGAACACATTTGGAATATTGTGTACAGTTCTGGTTGCCATACTACCAGTAGGTTGTGCAGGCTTTGGAGAAGTAAAGAAAAGGTTTACCACGGCATTGCCTGGTTTGGAATGTATTAGCTCTGAGGAGTGATTGAACAAACTTGAATGTCAGAGGCTACAGGGCAGCCTGATAGGAATTTACAAAATTATGGCAGGCATGGATAGAATAGATAGCTGGAGTCCTTTTTCCCCTGGGTTAGAAATGTTAATCACTAGGGGCCATAGGTTGAAGGTAAAAGGGGGGAGGCACTTGTAAAGGAGACATGAGAGGATTTTTTTTAACACAGAGGGTGGTAAATGCCTGGCACACACTGCCACAGGAGGTAGTAGAAGCAGCTACAACAGCAACATTTGAGAGGAATCTTTGTGGATACATGAATAGGCAGGGAATAGAGAATACAGACCACAGAGAGGCATAAGGTTTTTAGTTTAGAAAGGTGGCATGGGTCAGCACAGTCTTGGTGGGCTGAAAGGTCTATTCCTGTGCCATGCTGTACTTTATTCTTTGTACATGGTAACATGGGAAATCAAAACACAAATTTTAAAAATTAATTTAATCTAGACAAATGTGAGGCGGTCATTTCTGATGACAAGTTTCATACTAAGTTGATGAGAATTCTTTTTTATGTACAGGATGGAAATCAAAAGATTCTTCCAAAAATTATTCCATTGTTTCACCTTAATAGTGGGTGTGCTGAAATGGAATGGGAAATGTTAAAACAGCTGCACACAGCAGTAGGCACTGATATAAAAGCACAATCAGAAATCATGGCCACCAAGAGACTAAGCTATGTGCCAAGAAAGAACCCAAGATTTTTATCAATAAATTAGTTGATCTTCCTAGACATCAAACTCGGGGGAATAAAAGTCACGTGTCGTCTGCTTGGAAAAAGGGATAAGAGGGAGGAGTGTCTACTAGGAAGTAAAAATGTATTTCAATCTCCATTTTGATGTTAAACATTCTGTCTTCTTGGTTTTTGCATTTTCTTTACAATCATGAAGAGAGTCAAAAAACTAGTGTATAAAAATAAGCCAGTTAATAATAAATCTAATAGAGAATTTAGGAGAAATCTTTGCTTCCAACTGATGTCAATTAGAGTATGGAATTGGCCATCATATAGAGCAGTGAAGGTAAACAGCATATAACCATCAAAGGGGAAGCTCAAATAGTACGTGAGGGAGAAAATAAACGCTGAAGAGATTAGATGAAGTAGGATGCTCAGAAGTTTACATACCATACCAAATCAGTTGCACAAACGGCCTATTCCTGAGTTCCAAATTCTGTGTAATTCTCTGCAAACTCAACAGTCATTTAATACTTAATTAAAAAGTACGTAGATATCCTCAAGATGTTTCATCTTTATTGTTAGTTCTATGCCCAAAGGTCTTTGGTGATTAATTACCAAAGCGAGATTGAGGCAGGTACTAAGTCTACCTCAGGCCCAACAGAGAACAAATCCTGTTCTGTTGGTGTTAATGACGATCTATGCACTCACCATCAACCCTCATCCTCAAGGTCAACACAGAGCAGATCATCTGCAGTGTTTTTGTAAAATAACTGAGATGTTGAGAGTTAACAAGGTTGGGGAGGGAGAGAGGGTTGAATAGCCACCCTGGTTTCTGACTGACCTCTGCTCAGTCCACACAGGAGTGTAGGAGAGATTGCACCGAGTTAGCTGGCAAGTCCTATCTAAAAGGACCCCTCATCTGTAATAAGCAACAAGAAACAATCAGGCCAGTTAGACCTTGAAAGTTTGTTAGTCACAGATTCACCTCTCAAGGAGGTTGGGAGACATAAAATAAGGCCTGCCTTCGTGGATGAACAAAAACAATCTCACAGCAATATTCAAACTAACAGCAGAGTTCTCCCTATGTGCTGAGCAATACTAATTCTTCAATCAACATTGTTAATAAGAACATTATCTGACTTTTTATCACGTTGTTGTTTGGGATTTGTATATGTGCTACACTTGCAAGATTGCAACAGCACTGCTATTTCAAAAGTACTTCATTAGCTATAAAGTGCTTTGGGACATTGCAAAGTTATAGAATGTGTTATATAACAGCAAGTTTTTATTTACTTCTATCCATCTGTGGAGGTAGAGTGTTGACCAATTATTATTCTTTATTGAAATGGATCGTGTTGACCCCCTAAAAAAGTAGCTCAGTCTACCCAGTCGTGTTGATGAAATTAAACTGTCTTGACAAACTCAACACTAGTTTCTGCTGCTTTGAGCACTATGACAATATACTGGTGACATCGTCATTCTGCGCTCCACTGATTTCAACGGTGTATGATAGACCTGTCCTAGAAATAACACTTATGCAATTCTCCAGGGTTAGCTTTTAGCTAAGGAGAAGGAATTATCTGCAGTCAACCGTGGGTAGTTCAGAATAAAGAAAAACCTTAAATTATATTCATTTAACTTAACTCTTCAGCTGTCAGCAGTTCCAGAGAATTCCAGAGAATTCCAGACTACCTGATCCTGTCAGGCTTTATAAGTGTCCAGGGTTGTGCAGGCTGGATGGATAATCTATGAGAAATGCAGGATTACAGGGATAGGGTAAGGGGGTAGGTCTGGGTGGGATGCTCTTCGGAGGTCAGTGTGGATTCAATGGGCCAAATGGCCTGCTTCCACACTGTAGGGACTCTGTGATTCAGCTCTGTGCTGTGACAGTTCAGGAAACTCTAAAATTACAGCAATAAAGCAACTCACAGATCAGAGGTGTCTTTATTACTGTGATATTAGCTTATCATATTATAATTTGATACAAAACAGAATTTAATAGATATTTTAAAAACTCCATCAGGCTTTACCTCTTTTCTCCTATTCTCTATTTTTATACGTAAATTTTAATGCTTGCTTGATTCTTGTTTCAATTGTAAAGGTTCAAAATAATAAAAAAAGCCCCACTGTCTCATAAGTAATTCATCTTCCAAATCTGAAATATCAACTGGTTAAAAATCATCCTCAGAAAAATTGGCATAGCCATGTCACATTTATGATTTAGTTATCTTTCATATCTATATAATACATTTTATAACATTTTTACAGATATAATGTAATTTAAATATATTACATACTGATATTGAGGGGACTGAGTGAGTTACTCCTGCTCCTAGTTCATACGCTCACATGTTATGCTTACATAACACAAAAATTATAGACCTTTGACTTGCTAAGACAAACTCTAGACAGTAAGCACAACAAATACTGTCACTTTAAGAATAAACCCTTACACACATACAACTTGATTTTAATTCCGAGGTTAAGAAATTCCTTAATTTTAAAATTATCATCCTTGTTTACAAAGTCTTTCATGGCCTTGCTCTTTCCTATCTCACTGAATCCCAGTCCTTTAAGTTTTTGAATTTTCTGCACTCTCTAAATCTGATCTTCTTAACATCCTCAAATTTAATTACTCCCCAGTTGATGGTCATGCAGTCAGTTGCTAAGGGTCTTAACCCTGGAATTCTTTGCTATATCTCCCTAAACTTAATCCTAAATCTCTGACTCTCTAACTCTTTGTCCTCCTTTAAGATGCTCGTTATAATCTACCTCTTTGACCAAACTTTTGATCATCAGCCCAAATATCTCCTTATGTTGTTTAGCGTCAATTTTCTTTCGGTAGCACTCCTCATGGCATTTTATTACATTTAAAAGATTGTCTTTATAAATATAAGCTGCTGTCGTGAAATTCAGATGAATACACAATAATATTTTCACAAACTGGATTAGTCATTAATGATGCCGGACTCAAGTGGTCGTTTAATTGAATCATCTTCAGTTATTAATTTCACAGTTCATACAAAATTACCTTGGATAATAGACCCTAGCCATAGGTTACATCAATCATTAGATGTAAATGAGTTCACATCAATCATTATGTGAAACTGAGTTCATGTTAATTACTATAATAACTGACGGCACTCTCAATTCCAATCACTACCACTAATTTATTCCAGATTTAGGGGTGGCATGGTGGCTCAGTGTTCAGCACTGTTGCCTCACAGCACCAGCGACCCAAGTTTGATTCCAGCCGAAGGCAGTTGTCTGTGTGGAGCTTGCACATTCTCCCTGTGTCTGCATGGGTTTCTTTTCAGTGCTCTGGTTTGCTCCCATGTGCAGGTTAGATGGATTGGCCATGCTAAATTGACCATAGTGCCCAGGGATATGCAGGCTAGGTGGTTAGGCCCTGGGAAATGCAGGGGCCCAGGGATAGGGTAGGACATGGGATGCTCTTTGGAGGGCCAATGTGGACTTGATGGGCCAAATGGCTTGCTTCCACACTGTAGGGATTCTATGATTTGAAATCGAAACAGTATCTGCAATTCACCCCATTCAAACTATGTGGAACAAAAACTGAGCAATTCCACTAGGTAGAAACAGGTTAAAACACAATGGTGTTTATTGCGTTGAAACATTAAAAAGGCAAAACAATTTGTCTGAAATATCTTGACAATGAAACAGTAAAGCCAAGGCAACAGAAATCACAACAATAAATTAGTTCAAACATCCTACTTCTGCTACTTTGATTGCTGCTTATAACACTGGATGGCTGAAACTTGGAATTTTTTTGGGGGACAAGAAATAACCAATCAAGAACAAGGATGTAGGTACAAAAACCCCTTTAGTGCCCCTACCTTTGGACCAGGAGGGATTTACTGGCTCCAGAGATGTGTCACGACATCTCTGAGATGTTTGATTTTTAAAGAAAAATCTTAATATTAAGTGTAACAGCTCGGGACACTTATTGTATATTTACTTGTGCATGTACTGGTTAGCTCAAATGGTTATAGCACAGTGCATACTGGTATTCCCAGAAAGGCCAGCATGCCTCTTCTGAAAGACATCACATCTTCATGCTAACTTGTTTTGGGAGGTCTTTCTTTAGTTGACTACCTTATTTAATTCACTTAAAATGCCACAAGGAGAGTGCTATCAAAAAAATGTCAACATAAGGAGATATTTGGGCAGATGATAAAAAGACATTATTTGAGGGTGGGGGTGTGGGCAGTGGTGTTCCTTAGTTTTATTGAAAATCAGCTGCATACTCCTGACCTTGACCGCATGGGACAGAGGATTGGGGTGCGGGCAGGCAAATCAGAAAACCTTATCAGTCTGCCTCTAGGCCTGAACAAGTCCAGGCAGTGGGATGCTGAAGGAGTTATATCATCACACTACCTGTCTCTCTTTCATCTCACCTGAGTATTCCTGTAGAGTGAGCCTGTGGTATCCACTCGCACATCTTGAGACTTCTATAGAGTACATCATCCTTCACCAGAATGTAATGTTACATTGATTTAAACTTTACATGTTTGCCTTGTAGGATTTGTTTTGGTTTAGCTCAGTTTGCTGGACAGCTGGTTTGCGATGCAGAGCAATTCCAGCATTGGCTGAGGTTACCATGAAGGATTCTTCTCTGAACCGTTCCCCTCCCCTGAGACATGGTGACTCTTAGGTTAATTATCACTGGCCGTATTTCCCTAATGGAAAAGCAGCCTGATGGTCTGGTAAGGCTGTGACCACATTTCTTTTTTAATTACAATATTCCTTTAAAGAGTTACTTAATTTATTTGTTCAATTGTTTTGCTCAAAAGAGCAAAAGGGATACTCACACCAGCTTCACTCTAAGTGTAAAGAACTGGGAGAGAAATAAGCAAATGTTTTTCCCCTGCCAGCTACGCCATGTGCCTCTTGGACCAGTGGAGGGTCTGTCTCCTGCAGTGGAAAACAAGTACCACATGGGACCAGAGGGATCAGCCTTGACCAAGCTGTGGCCCAGCAGCAGTTCAAGGGGAAAAAGTGAGAAAATGGTATGATGGAAGTTATTTAAGAACCACAAGAAATGGTGGTGAGGAACCTGTACATGACTGAGTCGTCCTTGAGTAGGCAGCTATACCCAAAGAAGATTTGGTACCACATCCAAGGGATGTTTGGCAATCGTGAGCAAAGTCTATGCCAATACTCAGTCAAGCTGGTGGGAGACAGCCCTCTGGTGAAGAGGAGGATCAAAGTTTTTCACAAGCCAACGAGAATATACAAAAATTGGCGACAGAACTATTATTCATTCCTTGTGGGGGAGAGGGAGGGCAGTGTGAGACAGAACACATCAACAACACCAGAGATGGCATTTTAATTTAAATTATTTCCTCTAAAGATTTTTTCTTGTCACAGAAAATTAATAGTACCCCTTTACATGGGGGACTTAATTGGTTTACTAGTGTCAAGAAAGGTATAAAGAGGTTGTAGGAATTAAAGTTAGTACAATTGCATAGTTCCTGTCATATCTTGTGAATAAATCTATAACTAAGTACAGATTAACTTCTGGTGTCTCTGGGAAGACAATGGCCGAGTGGTATTATCACTGGTCTATTAATCCAGTAGCACAGATAAATGTCCTGGGAGCCTGGGTTTTAATCCTGCCTTGCAGATGGTGGTATTTAAATTTAATAATAAAATAAATACCTGGAATTAAGTGTCTCATGATGACCATGAGCTGATTGTCAGGAAAACTCCATCTGATTTACTAATGCCCTTTAGGGAAGGAAACTAACATCCTTACCTGGTCTGGCCTACATGTGACTTCAGACCATACTGACTCTTAAAGGCTCTCTGGTCAATTAGTGGTGGGCAATAAATGCTGCCCAGCTAGTGAGGCCCTGGTCCTGTGCATGAATGAAGTAAAAAAAAATCACAAATTGGCTGACAGATCAGATCTTAGAATCGATAAACTGCAGAAAGAAACTGACCAACCAACAACACTTATTCCATGGGTCTAGGTCCTTGATAGCTCAAAACATATCTAGAATACATCTAAAAGCTAAAGATATTTTTTTCTAAATTAGGTTCAAAGGATAAACATGATGTTGAATGGGACTCATGAGCAGAAACCTGAAGGACATCCAGCTGTGTCAGAACACAGCTGCTCGGAGCCTGAAATCGTACTGCTCCCAGAGTTTAAAGTGCTGCAGTTTCTTCTGACCCAATACATCATTAGAGAACTTACTTGAAAGTCTGTAGCTGCAGATGAATGCACAAACATGCAAAATAGGAGCAGAAGTAAGTCACTTGGTCCTCAAGCCTGCTTCACTATTCAATAAGATCACGGCTGATCTGTTTGCATTTGGAATTCCACATGCTCATCTCACCTCCATAGGATTCCATTCTCCTTCCTAACAATAATCTCTCCATATGGACCTTAAAAGACCTCCACCACCTTCCGAGGCAGTAAATGCCAAAGTTGCACAAACATCAGTGAGAAAGAAAGTCCTCATCTGTGTCCTGAAAGGGTAAGCAGAATATTAACGCAGTGCCC
The DNA here is from genome assembly GCF_030684315.1 of Stegostoma tigrinum. NCBI lineage: Eukaryota > Metazoa > Chordata > Chondrichthyes > Orectolobiformes > Stegostomatidae > Stegostoma > Stegostoma tigrinum. The sequence goes on along the minus strand of NC_081371.1, from coordinate 25,713,366 downwards.
CCTAATTCTACACTGATCCACAGCCTTTCCACATCTACCTTATCAAGACTTTTGAAGATCTTATACACTTGTATTAAGTCACCCCTCATCCTTCTAAACACCAGTGGACACAAACCCATTCATTGCAGCATTTGATCTATTAAACATCTTCTGAATCATGTCGATGGCATTTACTTCTTCCCTTAAATAAAGACATAAAAATGCATACAGTATTTGAGATCTGGTCTCACCAATACCATGTATTGCTGAAACATAACATCCTTACTTGTAGCTCGATTCCTCTCATAATAAAGGATAGCATCCCAACAGGGGAGGTGGTGGTGTAGGAGTAATTTCTGGAATATAAATGAATCTTGGGTAATGGCAATCTTGAATCCATTGCTGATTGTCATTTTAAAACAAACCCATTTGTTTCACTCATGTTCTGTAGGGAAGGAAATCTGAAATCCTTACCTGTTTTGGCTACATGTGACTCTAGATCCACAGCAATACGATTGGCTCTTAATTATCAACAAATAGAAGTGGGTAATGTGGTGAAGTAGGCATAAGGAGGTTGCAAATTGGCACTGGTAGGTTGCGGCCTACCAGCGTTGAAATGGTCCCATGAATTATTGTTTAAAAATTAGCCTTGTTTTTATGGCTGTCTGGCATCCTAACATTTTGTGACTCATGCACTGGGACAACTAGATCCTTCTACACCTCAGAATTCTATAGTGGTTCTCTGTTTAATCAAATCTGAATCCCCTGACACCCCTAAAATGTCACATTGCACATGTACACTTTGTGAAATGACCCGCCAGAAAAAAAAAGGCACCACACAAATGAGCGCAGTAAATATGAGCTGGTGGTCCTTGCAGGTGTACTGTGCACATACATTTCACAATTGTATGGCAAGCATTTTGGGGTTGTCAGCAGGCAGTCTCTTTAATTGGTACTTTTTCATCCTTCCTGCCAAAGTGAACAACTTCACATTTTCCCACAATTGTACTTTTCTGCCATATTTTGCCATTCCTGCAACCTACCAGTGCCAGTCTGCAACCTCCTTATGCCGACTTCACCATACACATTCTAATTATCTGCAAGGTTGGCTACTGTGCCTTCGCCCCCATGTGATTGATATAAGTTGTAAAAACTTGAAGCCCTAGCAAAGACCCCTGAGGACTTTTCACACCCTGCCAATCGATCAATCACTCCCACCCAAACGGATTCTAAAGTTGATCTCCTGAATCAAAGTAATGGCTAACTATGCATGAATTTTTAATTAAAATGCTAATCCTCAATCTTTAGATGCATTCTATTTTTCCTAAATGTCACATGGTCCTCATAATTCAGGTCATGATCCTGCATTCTGCATGCACATCTCTGTAAAGACTACATCAGATTTATTCAATCACTTTACTTTATTATAAAGTAAATGCTATCTGTCCCTCATTTTCCACATTACTAATTTTCTTCTCTTTGATATGATACAGTTGATTGCACTATTTAGTTTTAAATCATCTCTATTTCCCTGGTTATGCAGTTATTAAGAACACTGCTCCCAGCACTGTTCTGGTATAGGCTGGCTTAACTGTATAATTCCCACCTTCCCCTGTAATCATGTCAGTGGTCCACAAACTGAACCCACTTTTGCCACACCAACTCTCTAGTTTTATTTAGCCCATGCCTAGTTGCACTCAGTTCAGATAATAATCTAGAGAATATAACCTTTGAGGTTCTACTTTCGAATTAAGAGTCTAGCATTTCATGCTGTCTCTGCAAGAACTCTAATCCTATTTCCATCTGTGTCATTAGTACCTACACGGACCACAATGACTGGATCCTCCCCTCCAACTGCAAGTTTATTTCCAACCTGAGCAGATGTCCTGGGTCGTCTCAACACAGCCATCTGTTCTCTCCCTCTCTTTGCTGCAAAGAACAATATCGATCCCCTCACATTCATATCACCTGAATAAGAAAAAAGTTAAGATAAAAGAATGGAGGAAAAGCCATAATTAGACTGTAATAGGCAGAAATTCAAGAAGCAATCTGGAGAGAAGGAACAAACTGGAAAAATATTGGATTAAGCAATGGTGTGAAGGACTTAAAAAGAGTTTTACTTAACTAATTTCACTGATGAGAATCTAGAAGTGCACCTTTAGAAAATCAGGGAGTGGATAAGGAGGCCATCTTTGAAGGAATATGATAGTGCCTCCTTATTTCTCATCTACATACTCCCACGTAGTGACTGTTCTGAGAAAACTGCATCACTTTTCACACACAGGCTGATGATACTTAGTGCCACCTCATTGCCATCTCTCTCAATTTCCCCAAAATTGTATATAAAAACTGAAAGAACTGCAGACACCGTAATTCAGGAGCAAAAACAAAGTTGCTGCAAAAGCTCAGCACGTCTGGCAGCATCTGTGAAGAAAAAAACCGAGTTAATGTTTTGGGTCCGATGATCCTTCCTCAGAAAATGGTTTTCCAGCAACTTTACCTTTGTTCCCTAAAATTGTATCAGCCTGCTTTCCTGATAGCTAGTGCTCGATTGACAGGAATTTTATCTAACTAAAGAGAAGGAGACCAAGCCTCAGGCATTGGTGCCCACAGAAATTCCAATAGTTACAGACTTCATCACTCTGCTTGCCAACCAAGTCTGAACCAGATTGCTTAGTCTTATTTCACACCAAGATGTACTTTAGAACACGTATCCACACCATCACTAAGACCGCCTATTTTTACCTCTGATCATCACCTGCTTTTGCCTCATCTTAGGTCATCTGCTACTCAAACGCTCATCTGTGTTATATTTAGATTTGAACATCCCGACTCAGTCCTGACCAGCCTCCCATATTAGTAAAGTCGAGCTCATCCGATACTCTGTTGGCCATGCAATTACTCACACCAAATCCCGTTTACCAGGCACCCCTCATTACGCATGGTATATTACATTCATTAAGCAATGCCCTAATTTTAACATTGGCAGCTTTGTTTTCAAATTCCTCCAAGGCCTCACCCCTCCCTATATCTGTAATTGCCTCCAATCCCACAACACACTGAGTTATCTGCACTTCTACAATTCTTGGGTCTTTTGAGCAACCCCAATTTTAATTGCTTTACCACTGGTGGCTGCGATTTTACTATTTAGGCCCTCATCTCCAGAATTCCCTCCATGGAGCTCTCCACCTCTTCTTCTCCCTGTAAGACATACATAAAAATCCATCCCATTGATCAACTTTTGATTCTTTGTCCAAATATTGTTTTACATGGCTCTCTGTCAAATTTGCTTTCTGACAATTCTGCGAAGCAACTTGGCACAGTTATTACATTAAATGTGCTCTATAAATAAAGGTTGGCGTTGTTGATGGTTTACTTAAATAATTAGCATATCCAACACTAAAGTACTTAGTCAGATAGAATACTATTAAGTCTCTCATTCTTCCAACAATACCTAAATGAAAAAAAAACACCTACAGTGAGTTCAGAGAGGGTACAGAGGGCTGGGTGGGCTTTAGTTGAGTGAACTATAGGCTTTAATCACCTTTACCTACTTCCCAACCTCATCAGGAAGAAATTGTAGGAACACTCCAAAAACAAAAGTGGGTGAAGATAAAGGAGTCAGCAAAGTGGAAGCATAAGTGCAAGCTGGAGGTTTGCCAAGCTATTCCCAGCCTTTCCATTAATCTTTGTTTATCGAGAAATAAAAAGCAAACTTCACTGCAGCATCAGGATGTAGCTGACATCACAACATCGTAGGTTACCTTCACATCATCTTCTAATTTCCTGACGTCACACAGAGTCACAAGAGTTGGCAGATAGACAGAGGGGATGATATAAAGATCTGGGGACAAAAATACTTTTTCTAGCAAAAATCACAATTATCAGCAGAATCATGAGCCAAGGTGTAGACTAAATGTAATATCTCCAAATTTGCAGGCAACACAAAGCTAGGTGGAAGAGTGAATTATGAGTAGAATGCAGAGATGTTTCACTGTGATTTGGACAAGTTGAGTGGGCAAATCTATGGCAAATGAAGTACAATGTGGATAAATATGGATCAATGTCTGAACTGTAATAAAGGGCACTGCAGCATGTACAAGGTCACCCAGGTTTCAAGTTACTGAAGGTAAGCATGCTGGCACAGCAAGCAATGAAATCGCAAATGGTTTGATGGCCTTCATAGTGAAAGGATTCAAGTTCAGGAATAGGAATGTCTTGCGGCAATTGTGCAGGGCCTTGGCAAGACTATTAGAGTATTTGTGCAGCTTTGGTCTCTATCTGAGGGAAGATGTTCTAGCTATGGAGGGAAAGCAACAAAGGTTTACCAGACTGATCCCTGGGACGGCAGAACTGACATATGAGCAGTGATTGGATCGGGTAGGGCTACATTCACTGGAGTTTAGAAAAATGAAGGGGGATCTCATAGAATCCTATAAAATTCTCACAGGGTGAGGCAGAGTAAATGCAGAAAGGATGTTCATGTAGACCAGGGAGTAAAGAACCAGGACTCAAAGTACAAGGATATTAGTCGGCCATTTAGAACTAAGTGAGAGACAAATTTCTTCAACCAGAGAGTGACAAACTGCAGAATTCTCTGCCACAGAAAGCTGATGAAACCACAATACTGAATGTTTTCAAGAAAGAGTTAGGTATTGTACTTAGAGCTAAAGGAATCAATGGGTATGGGCAGAAAGTGGGAGCAGGGCAATATGTTGGATGATCAGCCTTACCGTATTGAAAGGCAGAGCAGTCTTGAAGGACAGAACTGCCCCACTCCTGCCCCTCTTTTCTATATTTCAATGTTTCTAAAGCTGTAGATTATCTCGGGAGGACTTTGGACAGATGGTGAACTGGGGAGTCTGGTAGCAATTATGACTTAATGCTGAATAATAAGGATTGTTGTATTTAGGGAGGCAAAATAAAGATTGTAAAATATTGTATGAGATGAGAAGAGGTCTGGAAGATTAGAAAGAAAACTGATGTTTGAGGTTAGCTCTTCAAAATTTTTATTTTCTTGACTTTCAGTGCTGATTTGCTGTCACCCTATTTTAAAGTACTAAAAAGAATCAACATTCTTGCGTAATAACCTGACAATTATAGCTCAGGTAAATAAAAATATAAAAGTTACAACTGCGCTTTAAATTATACAAACAGTTACAGAAGAGTTAACAAATAATGTACTAGGAAAAGATTAGAATGTTTAGACTATTGGACTTAGAGCACTGTTTGCAAGTTCGTACATCCTGCTGTAAAACAAAGTCATTAATGTCACAGAGATAGTAGGAAATGCAGATGCTGGAGAAGCCTAGATAACAAGGTGTAGAGCTGGATGAACACTGCAGGCCAAGCAGCATTATAGGAGCAAGGCGGCTGACATTTCGGGCCTAGGCCCTTCTTCAGAAATGGGGGAGGGGAAGGCGGTTCTGAAATAAATAGGGAGAGAGGGGGAGGTTTTTAACTAAAAACTTATGGTTTTTGGTGTCTAAAAAAGCTGAGTAGAATTGTGAGTTCAGGTTGTGGATCCCACAAAGAATAAAAAACAGGACAGGTCTTTTGCAGGTCTGGGAGAGGAAGGCTCTGAACTGGGGTAGGCTTGACTGTAGTGCCAGGAGATGCCAGCACATCGCTGCGAGTGTGTGTTTCAAGAGTCGCAGGGAGAAACATTTTTGAAGGATCTCTGATCTGAATGTAGACATTGTTGTGGTTGGGGAAAAATTGGGAAGGCCTAAATATGGACTATAGTCCATTGGGGATGATCCGGTTCTGTAGGCAGGTACTAAGAAAAGTAATGTGGCTGTGGCCTCCTCTACATCGGGAAAATCAAACAGAGGCTTAGGGACCACTTTGCATTAAACAACTGCACCTCCCAGTCGCGAACCATTTCAACTCCCCCTCCCATTCCTCAGACGACATGTCCATCCTGGGCCTCCTGCAGTGCCACAACGATACCCCCTGAAGGTTACAGGAATACTACCTCATATTCCACTTGGGAACCCTGCAGCCCAATGGACTTCACAAGCTTCGAAATTTCCCCTCCCCCAACCACATCCCAAAACCAGCCTAGCTTGTCCCCACCTCCCTAAATTGTCCTTCCTCCCACCTAAAGCCCCACCCCCACCTTCTACCTACTAACCTCATCCCTCCCCCTTGACCTGTCCATCCTCCCTGGATTGACCTACCTCCTCCCTAACTCCCCACCTATACTCACCTTTACTGGCTCTATTCCTGCCTCTTTGACCTGTCTATCTGCTCTCCACCTATCTTCTCTATCCACCTCCCCCTCTCTCCCGATTTATTTCAGAATCCCCTTCCCCTCCCCCATTTCTGAAGAAGGGTCTAGGCCCAGAACACTAGCTTTCCTGCTCCTCTGATGCTGCTTGGCCTGCTGTGTTCATCCAGCTCTACACCTTGTTATCTCATTAATGTCACAGATAGTTTATAATATAGATTTACGAGCTTGATGGGAAGGAGAAATGGGATGCATTAGTTACTCACAGAACCTTGAGACATTAGGACTATTTTCACGAGAATTGAAAAAACCAAGAGGAAGGATAACAGTTTATTATTTTAAATGATGAAGGATACAGTGAATTTGGGGAGCAGACCCAATGATGGAATGTCATCGATTTAATACGGTTTCTGTGAAGAGAGAGGGGCTAGAAGGAATGTCTTTATGCAGAGGGATGCTGGAAAATGAAACACTTTATGGTTGTAGCATAGCTGATTGCATCTTTTAAGGGAGACCTAGTGATATATATTTGTTGTGCAAAAAGCTGTGGAGAAAAGGACGAGATTAACCATAGAGTCTCTACAGTGCTGATACAGGCCAAACAGCCCATCAAGTCTGCACCAACCCTCCAAAGAGCATTAACATTGTCTTAATCCAGCAGAGAATCACCGCATATACAATTGGCCATATTGCCTTTGTAAGCAGCAAACCAGCCTTCCATACACTAACTCAATCTATACTTCCCACTGCCTCAGGAAAGCAACCAACATAATCAATGACCCCTCCCACCCTGGTTATACCCTTTTCTACCCTCCTTTCATTGGGCAGAAGATATCAAAATTTGAATACACGTATGAACAGATTCAAGAACAGCTTCGTTCCTAATGTCATCAGTGTTTTGAATGGTCCTGTCAAATGTTAATTTTGATCTCCCTCTCTCTCTCTGCTGCTGTAACTCTGTATTCTGCACTCTGTTCTGTTACACTGATGCACTTTTTTTGGTACGATCTGCCTGCATTGCACGCAAAAAAACACTTTTCACTGCATCTTGGTACATTTGACAATAATAAATCAAACTCAAACTATGTGACAAACACTATAGCCTATCGAAAAAATAAGCTGCAAACATTGCTTTGTGTGTAGCATTGAAACAGCCTGCTCCACATTGACTTCAGTAGCAGGTATTCAACAGATAGCTCTCTATTATAGGTGTACTGCCAATAACTAGTACAAATAGCTGTCAGCCTGTCATTCAAGTCATAATGATGCACAAATCTCAAACTGGCTCATGTCTGTTTTTCATGTCATTGAGCCAGCAGTACAAAGCTGCTTTCATTTTGTCCGAGTTTTAGGTGAAAGTAAAAGATTGCCTCGCCTTTCTTCTCTTCTAACTTTCCCAGTTCATATTGTTGGGCTTTCGCTTCTCAATTTAAGATCAGGCACTTGATCCACACAAACCTTTCCTTCACTCCTGCTGCTTGGAGCAATTTTGCCTCCAATGGGAGATTTTACTGATGAGGCAATGTTTATGTTGTATCATGTAACACAAAAAGCTGAGCAATTTTTCCTGTTTACTCCACGCAAACATTACATTTCTCAGATATCAAAAGAATCAGGGCTGATATTAAGCTAATAAGTTAAAGCAGAGCAGCACGCTTATCCTCTCTGATGAAGGGTCTAGGCCCGAAACGTCAGCTTTTGTGCTCCTAAGATGCTGCTTGGCCTGCTGTGTTCATCCAGCTCCACACTTTGTTATCTCAGCACACTTATGAGTTGAGTACTATGTTTCAATTGCTCCAAGGTAAGATGGAGTACAGGGCCTTTACACCCTCAGGTCATAAGCAATGATGGAATGATGATATTAAAAGCATTTCTTTTAAGAGTATATGACATTCCAAACATGAGACATGCTCGGTCAGCTGTACTGGGAAGTGCAGAAGAACTCAATTTCTGGTAGAGATCTTCAACCATCGCTCCCAACTACTTTACAATGGCTTCACAATGTGAAGAGGGGAGTTGCAAAATCCAGACTTTAAATAATGGCTTGAAAGAGACAATGCCTCAGTGAAACCACATTTAAATTCAAATGTCCACATTGTTGCACTTGAAAACACTAAGATTGTTTTCCTTTATTCATAGGGTGTAGGCATTGCTATCAACCAAATTTTACTGCCCATCCATAATAGTCCCCGAGGAGGTGGAATGTAAGCTGACCGTGTTAAAGTACAGCAGTCCTTAAGGCTGCAGCTCCAAAGCTGCTAGGAAAGGAATTCCAGGATTTTCACTGAACAACACTGAAGGAACGGTGATATAGTTCTGCGTCAGGATAGTATGCATCTTGGAGTGCAAGTTGCAGGTGGTCACAGCCCCACAGATCTACTACCTTTGTCCTTCTAGATGGTATTGTAAGTATTTATGGGGGAATGTATATCATTATTTTCAACATATACATTTACATACAAACATATGAAATAAGAGCAGAAGTAGTCACTCGAGCCTGCTCCACCTTTCAATATGATTATGGCTCATATGTTTGTGTTTTGATTTCTACACGCCCATCTACCACAGATAGCTTTTGATTCCTTTACCAAAGGAGAATTAAAAATATTTAATGTTCCCTGCCTCCTGAGCTAGGGAGTTCCAAAGTTGCACAATCCTCCGAGAGAAAAAAAAAATCTCAAATCAGTTCTAAAAGGTGAAGCCAAATTTTAAAACAGTGCCCCCTTGTTCTGGAAACATCCTTTTCACATCCACCTCACCAAGACCATTCAGGATCTCATACGTTTCAATCTAGTCAGCCTCTTCTCAATTCTACAGGAAACAAGCCATTTTTCAAACTATCATCATACAACAACCCACCTTTGCCAGATATCAATCTAGACAACCAACTCTGAACTTCCTGCAGCTTATTTACATTCTTCCTTAAAGAAACAGACTATGAATGGCTCATGTGGCTTAGTGGTAGTGTCCCCATCTCTGAGCCAGAAGGCCAAACTTCAACTTCCACCTCCTCCAAAGGCGTGCTATGATATCAGTAAACAGGCTGATTAAAATAAGAGTCTATGAGCTGTTGTGGCACACGTTAGTGTCCCTGTCCCTGAACCAGGAGGCCTGGATTGAAGTCCCACCTGCTTCAGAGATGTGTAACAGTCTCACTGATGCCCTGTATAATTGACAGTTAGTATCCTTACTTAAATGTTCAATATCTCTTTTAAAAAAAGCCTCCTGTTAGCCTCATTGATTACACCCTGACATTTTGTGACTAATGAAATAGAACTATTTTCCTCCACATGTAAGAAGTCAGCAGCTTATCTCCATTTCAGAAATATTCTTTTTCATTCTCCTGGCAGTAAACAACATCCCACTTTCCCCCATTATACCCTATCCATCAGCCTTTTGCCCACTCACTCAACCAATCCATAACCATTTGCAAATTCCTTATGTCTTTGTTACAATCTACTTCCCTATGTATCTTTGTGTCATCTCAAAATTTAGCTGCCATGCCTTCACTCCCATCATCCAAGTCAGGGACGAAGACTGTAAAACAGTGACACCTCAGCACAGATTCCCGAGGGATTCCTCTCATCATATCCTGCCAATCTGACAAAGGCCCATTTAAGCATATTTCCTGCTTCCTGCCAGACAGCAAATCTTAAATCATGCTAATACATTACTTCCTACATAACAAGCTCTTTATTTTTCATAATAACCACTGATATAGCACTTTATCAAATGCATTCTGAAGACAAAAGTATGGTGTGCCAACTTGTCACTGAGTCAATCTTTAAATTTTAACCCACTGTCAGGAAAATGGATCTGCAGCTCCTGCTTAATTAGCTCACCCCTGCTACCGCATTTCATGCTCTTGCATAAAATTCCACCTTTACAGCATGCTTCTGTCATGCAGAATCCAGGTAAAAGGGATAATGGACACCAATGTTTCTTTCTTTCTCTTTTTCAACCTTATTTTTCATTCATTTAGTTTGTACTGATATCAGATTGTCTGTATAATGGGAAGAATTTTGTGAAACTAGGCTGTTGTCAGTGAATTGAAAGCTTGAGTACAGACAGCCTGCGATTTTATAGCCATTCATTTTGTTAAACTTAAAAACTGGCAGGAATTGTGCAAATAAAAATCCAATACATGTTGTCAGTGGATAAAAATGCTCTACCAGCATCACCAACTTATAAAATGAGCTCTAATATCTTTCATGTAAAGCAACAGTCTGCTGTCCATTTTTCATGAAGTTATGCTGTATATTTACTTCAGTTCACTGCTTATAAGTAAGGTCCTAATGAAAGAAAGAAATTTAAGTCTTTCTGAGAATGCTGAGATTCTTGGTGAAATCCCATAGAGAGTGAAATCCCGTAGAGAGTTTGTCATCTGCACCCTGTAGAACAAGATGGTCCCGTCTTTTTTTTGAGTTGGGGAGCTTGCTTGCTTTGCCATATTCTTCCCATCTTTTGCCCAAAGGCAGCTGTGCTAGGGGAGTAACAGTACTAGCTACCCGTCCCTGTGTGCTCCTGCTCCTGGAAACTGTGTTCTTCACAGTTTCTACATACACAGATCATTATACTACTGGGACCTCTCTGAATCCCTCTCTACAGCCTGTCCCTACTGTGCTTCCAAGCATACTGAAATCAGCGTTTACCTTATCTTGAACTGCAGACTTTAAATGACTCAGATGGTTAGAATATTCTCTACAGATATTTCAGCTATCTTTGTTGTTTTGTGTTTGAGATGTCCTGCAGGTGCCATTACTAAAAGCTACTGAATCACAGATAGCGGACTGCCCTTACTGCTTGAATCTGCAATTTTCACAAATTGACCCATTTGCAACAGAGGCCAAACATCAGGAGTCCAACGTTATGCTTTGCAGGCTTTGACGTTGCTCTTGAACTCAGTCAGAGCATCATCATCCTACTTCCAGGTTTCCTGGCCAATCACAAAGTGCGGATGTGAAGACACTCCATGTAATGAAAGGGCATCTCTGGAAAGGCAGCAGTCAGAACGGGTGCACTTTAGATTGATTCCCGATGTCTCAGAAAGCAAGGAAAACAAGTGATACCATATGATGCTGTCACCCAGATTCTCTGCTTCTTCCCTGGAGGTCCAGCAGCAGTCATAATGTGCTCTGGGTGCCAATCACAGGCAGCTTGTGGTTGGGGTAATTCACTGCCATCAAACCTCCTTTGATTGTTTTAAATTAATAACTAATTGACCATATTAAACTAAAAATAAAATTGGGAACCCTTGAAAAGAATCTTCCTTTCTATGTTGAGATCAAGGGCTTATGTAATTACCTGTATTACAGGTCAGACTACCAAGGGATCTTAACAAAAAATGCCGCCTGTCTTATGTAAAAGTACGTTGTTTATCGCATCGTAGCAATAGATTCAAATGACACTGACCAGTTCAGCATAATTACAAAACAATTAGGAGCATGTGATGACATGTCTGTCTCCATTAGGAATCATACAAGACTGTCTGATTCTCCAAACAAAGATTATGCAATATCATCATATTGTGTATAGTTTTAATACAACTGCAACATTAACCCTTTTACACAATAGTGGTTAGGGACAACAGAGAAGAATTGGGCACTACTGATGGAGTTTCTCAAATTAAGCACTTACAGTAATGACCAACTCCATCTAAAAGTTGACCCATGACTTTTGACAAAAGTACCATTAATTTGTCGTATATCTTTTACTATAAGTTGAACACCAACTTTTAACCAAAAAAATGAAACACGTTGTACTCAACATTTGTTAGACTTACACCTATTACGCTACAAACATTTTGAACCTATCAGACAGTAAAATCTTTGTTAAATATATTAAAGAGAGGCTAAAGTGAATACAGGACACTTAGAGAATGAGGCTGGGAAATAATAAAGGAGAACCAGGAAATGACAGAGGAATTAAATAAATACTTTGCATCAGTCATCAAGGTAGAGAACACCAGTAGTACAGCATTCCAAAAATTCTTAACAATCAAGTGGCAAAAGTTTGTGTGGGTGGGGACAGAGTAGCGAAGAAAATAAAGACAATAACTATAACTAGACAAGATGTACAAGAGACTCTAATAGGACTGAAAGCTGATAGGTCTTCTGGGCCTGATGGGTTACACCATTGTATAAGTAGCAACAGAAATAGTGGATGCACTAGTAGTAACATTCCAAGAAACCTTAGATTCAGAAAAATCTCTGAGGATTGAAGAGCTGATTTTGTATCAACTTTATTCAAAAAGAAAAACAGCCTACTATAGGCTGTTACCTTAACATCAGTCATTGTGAAAAATGTTAGTCTATTACAGAGGGTGTAATAGCAGAGCATTTGAAAGTACATAATACAATAACGCAGAGTCAGCATGGCTTCATGAAAGGGAAATTAGGTCTGACAAATGTAGTAAAATTCTTTGGAGGAATTAACAGCCAGCATAGGTAAACAGGCATTAATAGATGTAACACATTTGGATTTCCAAAACATATTTGGTGAGGTACCACACATAAGGCTACTTAATCTATTTCATAAGATAACTGCCCACAGTGTTAGGGTGGGATGTTAGCATAGATAGAAGATGAGCTAACTTTAGAACACGAAGAGTTGGGATAAGGAGGTGAGGGGTTGTGCATTTTCAGATGGCTACCTGTAACTAGTAGAGTGCCATAAGAATCAATGATGGGCCCACACTTATTTATAATATGTAAATGACTTGAACGAGGAAAGTTAATTTATCAGAGCCAAATTTGTGAATGGCATAAAAATACTTACGAAGACAGATACTAAGGATGACACAGAGTCTGCAGAGGGACGCAAATGGATTAAATGAATGGCAAAAACTTGGCAGATGTACTATAAGGCTGTGCATTTTGTCAGGATGATTGGAGGAACTGAATATTATTTGTGAAGACAGACTGCAGAAAGCTGCAGCATAGACGGATGGGGATGAGCCTTGTGCACAAATCAAAAACAAGCTAACGTCCAAGTTCAGCAGGTATTAGGGGAAGAAACTAGATACATAGAACATTACAGCACAGTACAGGCCCTTCGGCCCTCGATGTTGTGCCGACCTGTCATACCGATCTCAAGCCCATCTAACCTACACTATTCCATGTACATCCATATGCTTATACAATGACGACTTAAATGTACCTAAAGTTGGCAAATCTACTACTGTTGCAGGCAAAGCGTTCCATTCCCTTACTACTCTCTGAGTAAAGAAACTACCTCTGACATCGGTCCTATATCTTTCACCCCTCAATTTAAAGCTATGCCCCCTCGTGCTCGCCATCACCATCCTAGGAAAAAGGCTCTCCCTATCCACCCTATCTAACCCTCTGATTATTTTATATGTTTCAATTAAGTCACCTGTCAACCTTCTTCTCTCTAATGAAAACAGCCTCAACTAGACTGTTGGCCTTTATTTTAAAGGGAATGGAGTATAAAAATCAGGAATACTAGCTGAAAAATAAACAAGGCACTAGTCAGATCACACCCAGAATACTGCATACAGGTTTAGTGAAAAAATGTATTGGTATTGAAGGTAGTCCAGAGAAGATTCACCAGGTTAATCCCAGGTATGAAAGGATTTTCCTATGAGGTGACTTTGAGTAGGTTGACTTGTACTCCTAGGAGCTTAAAAATTCACCAGGAGATCTTATTGAAACATGAGATTCATGGGGAAATTGACAGGATAGACACAAAGGGGATGCTTCCTTTGTGGAAGAGTCTAGGACCAGAGGACAAAATCTGAGAGTAAGGCGGCACCTTACTCATCTCTCAAAGTGCGATTCTTTACAGTAGAGAGCTTTTGAGAATGAGTCATTAAGTACATTTAAGGCTGAGATAAATTTTTAATCAGTAAGGGAATCAAGGGTTGGGGGTAAAGGCAGGAAAGTGGGGTCAAAGATTTTAAGATCAGCCATGATCCCATTAAATGGCAGAGCAGACTCAACGAGTAGAATGCCTAACTCTATCCCTACATCTGAGTGACACGGTGGCTCAGTGGTTAGCACTGCAGTCTCACAGCGCCAGGGACCTGGGTTCGATTCCAGCCTTGGGTAACTATCTGTGCAGAGTTTGCAGTTTCTTCCTGTGTCTGCGTGGGTTTCCTCCCGGTGCTCCGGTTTCCTCCCACAGTCCAAAGATGTGCAGGCCAGCTGGATCAGCCATGCTAAATTGCCCATAGTGTTCAGGGGTGTGTGGGTTATGGGGAGATGGGTCAGGATGGGATGCTCCAAGAGGTGGTGTGGACTTGTTGGGCCGAAGGGCCTGTTTCCACACTGTAGGGAATCTTATGGTCTTATTCATCCACTCACTGTTGAATTTGAACTTACCCTAGTTCATGCCCACTTATCAATAGAATCATAAAATCACATACAATGGAAGGCTTCGAGGGCCTGCATGTGATTTCAAGACTATCACCTTACAGGTGCATATTTAATTGCTTTTGTGCTACTTTTTCCATAGGGTTTTGCAGCAATAGCCTCTGAAATGAGAACTCTGTAATAGCGCAGTGATGGGAGAGGGTGAATTTCAATCCTTCCAGTACTTACTCATGTACAAGATGAACCATTGCCTTTTGGTTAAAAATTAGTCTTAAAAACTTGACTATTACACAGGTATATATGGCAGGAAGCAGGAGTGCAATCCTGACAGCCACATACAATGCCTCAAAGGGATCCAGCACCTCAAAGGTTAGCTCAGTTGGCTGGATGGTTGGTTTGCAACACAGACTGATGCCAACAATGTGGGTTCAAATCCTGCACCAAGCTGAGGTTAAGAAAGACTCATTTTCTTAGTCTCTCCCCTCATCTCAGGTAGGTAGCCCTCAGGTTAAACCAACAGTCATCTCTCTCCAATGAAAGAACAGCCCTATTGTCTGAAAATACTATGGCGACTTTACATTTACTTTATTTTGTTTGAACCTACCTGCACAAACCTCCCGGCAGTGCATTCTAGATCCTGACTATTTGCTGTGAAGAGATTTTCTCGTGTCACTTTTGTTTCTACTGTCAATTATTTTAAATCTGTGCTCTCCCATTCTCAATTCTTTCACAAGTGAGAGCAGTTTCTCTCTATCTGACGCATCCAAATTTCTGATGATTTCAGAATTTCTATACACTTGTTGTCTGGCCTGCTTTGTCTTGCAACCATTTTGCGTTCTTCCTTACCTCTGTTGACTCTTGATCTAATGATCAATGGCACAACCTGTGTTGCTTTTATAAAATTCACTATTAGAGTGCACATTTAAACTTTTACTGTTGGGCATAACTATGTTATTGACATATCAGCCTATTTACCACACTGCAAAATTTTTCATTACTCTGGAAATCACAAACTGATTGCTCAATAAAAATTAAACACCCATTATCTGCAACGATGGAGGGAAGGATACAAAGATGTCATGGGCATCACATAGCACTGCTTCTCTCTTCTAGACTTGTGGTTTTTCTGTAAATCTGTTGATGCAAACATTAGCATCTGTGTGGCAACCTACATCCATTTGTGGGCTATGATAGAATGTACTGGATTGGAAAATTAGGTGTCAAGCCGTCAATTTAGATCCAGTTGGTTTGGGGTGATTAATCGATTGATCTGAAGCAAATGTCAATTTGTTTAGAATATTCAAAATGAAGTAACATGCCATTCTGCATTTTGTCGCTTGCCGTTACATGGGACAGCTCAGTGTGTCCAGGAAACTGCAAGGCTAATCTCTGAAATGAAAGCCTGAGAAGAAGCCATAATAGTTATACGTGTGTTTAGATTATATCTGAGACTTTTTAAAATTTTATTTTCACTTAGATTTCATGATCCTTTCCCAAGGAAGAAGGTTAAGACCTGTAAGGCAATGGCAAGTAGGTCCAGCTCTTCCTCAAATCTAACAAGAGAGAGAAAATATCTCACTTTGGCAAAGATTCTTCACTTTTTGTCATGGAACTGCTGATATAAACAGATTTAGTTAAATAAAAAAAGCATTCTTGTAACAAATCAACATTGATTCTTATAAAGACATATTAGGACAAGTGATCAAGAACTTTAATAAAGCAATTGGTTTGACGGAGTATTTTAAAGGACGAGAGTGAGATAGTGTGTTGAAGAAGTTCAGAATGAAATTCCAAGTTGATGAAGGTACATCCAAAAATATTCAGACATGAAAACTGGAGATGAATATGAAGCCAGAAGTGAGGAATATAGAGATTTAAAGCAGAGCTTCGCAAAGTAATGGTCAGTCTCTTAACGAGTTCCGAAGCAGCAAGAGCAGGCCTACCTCATACATCTTTAATCTTCACCATTCTCACCAAGGAATTATTACAATTTCCCATAATGTCATCAAAATTCAATGAACTAAGAAAGTGACAAGATAAAAAGAGTGAGAAAAAGAGTTCTTTGTAATAATTATTATCTAGTGACCCTTTCTAAAAATCAAAGTGTGAAGGAAAATCAGACTTAGAACAAGCTGAATTGACAAAAGCTGGGTTCAATGTGGCTAGCACTTCCATCAGAAGAAGAATGAAATCTTGGGTTTCCCCATGTGCTATAGAGTTTGGATCCCACACAGTGCAGTTTTGCATTGATACATTTCCCTATTGGAAGTGCAGTTGATTCATGGGCTTGGCCTAGCAATGAGGCTGTGAACTCTCTGGGTAAAGCTGCAGCTCCTGGTCGGTAACTTGCTTCTGGCAGTGAGGTGGAAGGAGGTTGTTTGACTGCCAATCCCTGGGTCTCAATGGGAGGCGGTAGCTCTGGCCAAAGTTTCGATTAAAAATATTGGGGAATTGTGGTGCGTGGGGGAGCAGTGTGCAACCTCAGAGGGTATCAGAAGGAAGATGGGTAGGTACATAGAATCATAGAATCCCTACAGTGTGGCGACAGGACATTCGGCCCAACAAGTCCACACCAACTCTCAGATCATCCCACCCAGACACATCCCACTATTCCCCACCTAATCTACGCATCCCTGAATACTATGGGCAATTCATTAGTGCTAACCACTGGGCTATTCTGCCACCCTAACGCACAATTAAACTATATTAGATGTAGGTTAGGTAGATTGGTCACGCTTTGAAAAAATGTAGTGTTCAGGGATATGCAGGTTAGATGGGTAAGCCATGATTACAGGGATGGGGTGGAGGTGTGAGTTGCATTGCTTTCCTTCTTTCATAGAGTCATACACATGGAAACAGACCCTTGGGTTCGACTCATCTGCACCGACCACACATCCCAATCTGACTTAAGATAACAAAATGTGGAGGTGGATGAACTCAGCCGGCCAAGCAGCATCTCAGGAGCACAAAAGCTGACGTTTCAGGCCTAGACCCTTCATCAGAGTTCCGATGAAGGGTCTAGGCCCGAAACATCAGCTTTTGTGCTCCTGAGATGCTGCTTGGCCTGCTGTGTTCATCCAGCTCCACACTTTGTTATCTTGGATTCTCCAGCATCTGCAGTTCCCATTATCTCTGATCCAATCTGACTTAATCCCATTTTCCAGCAGTTGGCCCATATCCCTCTAAACCTTCCCTATTCATCTACCCATCCAGATACCTTTTAAATGTTGTAATTGTACCTACCTCTAGCAAGATATTTCATACATGCACCACCCCCTGTGTGAAAAAGTTACTCCTCAGGTCCCTTTTTAAATCCTTCCTCTCTCACCTTAAATTTATGCTCTCTAGTTTGGGACTCCTTCACCCTAACAAAGAGATCTTGGCTATTCACCCCATCCACACCCTTCATGGTTTTAGAAACCTCCATAAGGACACCCCACAGCCCCCAGTGCTCAGGAAAAATAGCCCGACCCTATTCAGCCTCTCCCATAGCTTAAACTCTCTAGTCCCGGCAATATCTTTGTCAGTGTTTTCTGCACCCTCTCTATTTTAAGAACATCCTTCTATAGAAGGGTGGCTCAAATTGTATGCAGTTCTATATTCATCTAATATCACTTCAAAATCATAAGCAGCAAGTTGGAATTTGTTCACAAAGCTTTTATTATTTTTCAAAAAGTTACTGGAGCTTAATGTTGGGAATATTCCCTAAAGTGAAAGTTAATGTGTATGTATAATGTATATAAATCTAATGGTCATTAGCAAGACCTACGTGTTGTAGGGAAAACAAGAAGGAGATCATTATAAAAGGTGCACTTTTCAATGTAGAAGTCAACTAATAAAGCTGTTCCATCAATTTAGTATTAGAATCACCGAGCTCCCCACTTGCTATGTAATGCCAAGCTGCTTGCCTAACATCCAGATATGCTACATTTTCTCTGACTAGGCGTTAGATGAACCATCTTCAGTGGTGTTGTCACCTTTGGAGTAATTTCCTTTTAAGAGCTGAACTTGAAAATTAGCTAATTATCTGATGTTATCAACATGAACGATATACTTAGCACTCAAGGCACAGGTTTGGTCTGGAGATTAATCTGTCTGACATATGTTAGTTATTACAGACATTCAAATTAACAGAATCCACATAGCTCATTTGACTTATATTTAGAAAACAGATAAATTACATTGCTAACTCTTACCTCAAGTTCCAATCCCAAGCTATCAATTCTACCCCTTGTTGTGAGATCTTTTCCAAATTAAACTGCTCAGTTTCAACTTCTCATTTGCTTGGGAGTTGATCTACCAAACCAACATTCTAAATCACAAAGGCCAGCTACTTATACCTCCAAAGCAGCACTTGTTTCTGATCAGTGATAATGGGAACTGCAGATGCTGGAGAATCCAAGATAACCAAGTGTGAGGCTGGATGAACACAGCAGGCCAGGCAGTATCTCAGGAGCACAAAAGCTGTGTGTGTGTGTGAGAGGGAGGGCGCGTGTGTGTGTGAGGGAGGCTGTGTGTGTGTGTGTGTGTGTGTGTGTGTGTGTGTGTGTGTGTGTGTGTGTGTGTGTGTGTGTGTGTGTGTGTGTGTCCAGCAGCCCCCACCCCAGTCCTCTGAGATCTCTGTAGTCTTTCAACTCTGAACTCTTGTTGCTCCACCAAGACCTTTGTTCCAGTATGTGGCATGTTGCCCAGGTTTTGGAATGTTCTTCTTAAACCTTCTTGTTACTCCATTTTCCTTTCCTGTTTTAAGATACTCTTTGATCAAGCTTTTAGCTATCTATTCTAATATCCTTTTTGTTGGCCTGCCATCAGCAAATACCTTGTTAGCACTTTTCCCTATTAAATTTACTATATAAGCATAGCTTATGGTTCGCAGCTAATCCAAATATCTAAAGGACTTTGGTGATATTGAGTAAGATTCCAACTAGGTATGAATCCGTGATTTGAAGCCATGGGATTCCCACATAACGAACAGGTACTGCAACTGAATGATGCCTGGGCAATGGAAAAATGGTATAAGTTATTGAACAGAATTTAAACATCAACTTAAACTCTATATGTTAAGAACCTGTGTTAAAGAATTTGCCAAAAAACAAATGGGAGTTTGGATTTTAAAGTAGGGAGGTGATCCTTAACCCTTTCACAAAAAAGTCATGGTGAATCTTTCCCTACATGGCTGGCTCACGTGATCATCAGGACTTGGGGTCCCCCCACTACCAACCCAAATCTCAGGAAAAAAACATTTCTCCAGGAGCTGCAAACCAAACAAATTACTGACAGTTTTCCAATCTCAACTGTGCAATAGCAGCCAATGCCAAATAAGTCTTGCAGTAAAGGAACACAATCTTTAAGGTAAATCCAGGATCTCTCAGAGGTTAGGCTGGCATGGTCCAGTGAGGGGGCAGGTTGAAAGGGTAGGGGGGTGGGACCCAGGATGAACAGACAGGCAAAGAGGGAGGGGAGACACAGAAATAGAAAGAGTTAGTTTTCTGTGGGGAGGGAGTGGGCTTCCAGTGGACAAAGAAAGCCCGTAAAAGGTGCCTGAGATAACAAGGTGTAGAGCTGGATGAGCACAGCAGACCAAGCAGCAATAGAATAGCAAGAAAGTCTGGACCCTTTTTCAGAAAATTCCTTGTTTAACTGGCTATCAGCCAGAATAGTGAAACATGCTAGACCACATGTTGGGTATGATCTCTCCCAGTGAAGTTAAAATTCCAGCAGCATGAGGAAATGGTAATTTAATTAGGGATCAGCAGACATCCCACACCTCCACTGCGGCTGCTAACAGGGAGGCGGAGCAGAAGCAGGCAAGTAGCTGCTGGGAACCAATAATGATATAGCTTCCAATTCTACTCTTGGGCACATAAGACCTGGCCACGAAGAGAAAAACAGAACGAGTGTGTCACTGGCCAGGCCTGCTCTTTACACCCACACCAGAGGGCAGTTGAGAGTCAACCACATCGCTGTATGTCTGGAGTCACATGCAGGCCAGACCGGGTAGGGGTGGCAATTGTGGACAAGCTGGGTTTTTCCTGACAATCAACAATGGATTCATAGTCATCATTAAGCCATTAGTCTCTTAATTCTAGATTTTTATTGGATTCAAATTCCACCATCTGTCATGGCGGGATTCAAATCCAGATCGCTGGAAGTTTAGCTGGGTCTCAAAATTAACAGCCCAGCAATAATACCACTGTGCCATAATCTCTCCATGTTTCAATGGGCATACACTGTATCCATCTCAGAAAATGCAAAAGACAAGTTTATTTACCCATGGGTGACTATGTGTTTTGAAACAGTACTAAAGACAAGTATTATGCAAATCTTCTAATTAATGTACCTACACAAGATGGATTCGAACATCTGAATAGCCCACCTTGATTCTTATTTCTGAAAGATCTGAATGTGATCCTTCACTTTGAAGGATCAGTTACTCAAAGGTGCTTAAATGCGACTAATCAGAATGCATTTCCATTTAATTAACATTCACAAACAGCAAATCATCTTTCGATTCAAACTTTTCAGATGATGTGTTATAGATTGTTATTAACGCTTTTGTTAGAGTGGAAATAGATCTGATGATGAAACAAGCAAAAATAACTTGTGGTTTGTTTTTTACATAATTAAACAACAGAGGTATTAAAGTACTCATTGGTAGATAAGCTCAGATAAAAAAAATGAGCAATGAATAGTAAGTCAGACACTGAATTTTGCATTCAACAGTTAACACAGCAATGCCATAAGTTACCAGGAGAAATGATTGATGAGGCCTGTATGAATGGATTAGAGATAATTTGATACATGTTAGGAAAGAATTGATCGAGGGTATAAGGAGGAGATAGGTAAATGGAGTTGGGCTTGATTTCTGATCTGTGTTCAGGCTTGGATAATTTCCAGGCCCCAACCTAATCATGCTATGTCTCACCGCAAATGTGCAATATACTTTTAAGAGATATGCTAATGATCTTATCATTACACAGTACCATGATATGTGAACTAACAGGATAAAGCTCATGGTTTCCATCTTACTGAGCTCTACTCTCTTACAGAATAACACACTGAGGGAAATAATCTGCAGTATATTCATATTGCTTAGCTTGAGTGCTGACACACAAGTGCCTGTGATTGTAACGTACTTACGTAGATACCAGGTGCAGTAATCAAAGTTAATTTAACTCATCAGTACTACATTACCCAAATTGCATTCTAATGTTGTGGGAGCTGGCATAGCAATCACAGCATGTTAGTGGCAGTTCATCAGTATATTGTGACACATCATGGGGCAGCACAGTCGCTCAGAGGTTACCATTGCTGACTCACAGCACCCAGGGACCCAGGTTCAATTCCACTTCAGGTGTGTGTGCGGAGTTTGCACATTCTCCCCATGCCTACGTGGGTTTCCTCCGGGTGCTCTGGTTTCCTCTCACAGTCCAAAGATGTTCAGGTTAGGAGGATTGGCCAGAATAAATTGCCCTGTATTGTCCAGGGATGTGCAGGCTAGGTGGATTAGCCATGGGAAATGCAAAGTTATAGAGTAGGAAGATGGGATTCTATTCGAAGGATTGGTATGGACTCGACGAGTGGAATGGCCTGCTTTCGCTCTGTAGACATTCTATGATTCCATCACATCATGGTGCCGTGTAACAGAACATGATACTACCTTTAAATGTAAATATCTCCATTAGGCAGGAGGTGAGGTCACTGGCCAACTAGTAGCATTGGGTGTTACTAGCAGGTGGGAGCTGCATGCAGAGCACAAACAATAAAAAGTAGTTGGCAGTGATGATGGGAACCTTCTAGCAGAAAACAGTAGGCAGCATGAAAATGGTTAAACAGTCAAAATGATAGGTATTGTGAATGATGTGGTGCAAGATTGCAAGAGCCCAACAATTTTCACCATGTTAAAAAAAAAGTTCAAATACTGTCTACATTGAACCGTAATGGTTGTCTACTGATGTATGTGCACCAGAGTGCTGGGGTTCACTGATTTCAGTTGAAAATTACACTCTCGCCCACCCTGCTCTCTTAACAAATCAGTAGTTAGCTGAAAGCAAGCAGGTCCTTGATACCCTCCCACTACCCACTCTCCGCCCTATCCTTCCTGTGAAAATTCTAGCATGGTTCCAAGTCACTCTTTGATTGCACACACTTCAATCTGTGTCCACATCCATGCTCACCTCCAAAGAACATTAAAAATACAGCCCTCATCTCTGACAAATAAAGAAGCTTGTTGGATTTGTTAGGTTTAATATTGTTTTCGAGTTCTTATTGCAGACAGACCAATAAATAAAGGAGAGATTTAGATGGTGAGTAATATAAAAGTAATTTTGACAGAGCCAATATATTCTCCGGTTGAAGATACAGTATTCACAACAGAGACTTAATCATTGGATAGATGCATTGATGATGTCAGTCGTGTCATGAAGTGTACTACCAAGCAACAATAAAGATAATTGGCAGACATGAGAAGGATTAAATGCCACACAAGTTCTCCTCAGCAAATATTAGTATACCCATATGGCCACAAAATGGCAATGCTAAGTGTTGCAGAGATAGTCACTGGTGCCGTCAAATTCTTTCCACCCTAAAATATATGTCAAAGTTATGGGGAAGACAGAACCAATACTAAGAAAGATTTTGTGATGTTTATTACAAATACTGAAAATTTCCCCTGTATTTCATTTGCTTCAGACAGAAATATTCTCTCACCTACATCAATTGCCTCTAGATTCACCATGCAATTTCCCACAGCTAGCTCTCTGCTTCGATTGGCTTGATGACTAACCAGCCATCTTGGAACATTTCTTTGTTTTATTTACCAATGACGTTTTACTACCTCTTTCTAATTATGCTGGTTCTTCACCCATTCATGGAAAAGCTGCTGCAGAGGTTATGTATTGAAAACTCACAACAATGTAATTCTTGGACATTTTTAACTGCAATATTTCTGTAATTAATACTTTCTAGCTGTCAAAATATTCAACCGCAGCCCAACTCAACTCCTCATCAAAATCTTTATTCTCTCACCCCTGTAAACCACTGAATGCTCTCCCAAGTCGAACGGTGCACTATTGGTTTAGCCTCTGTCTGGCTGGACTCTTTTATCAAAACCACCCACAATTAAAATGAGAAGCAAAGATACCCATTAGCTCCTTTGGCAATATCAACTACCTCCTTAAACCCTTTCTCCCTCAACTTATGCCTCCAACAATTTCAAACAGCTCATACACATTTTCGTTACAGATAATTGAGATTTTTCATTCATTGCTACATTCACTCAATTTTTCTTCATAAGCAGAACCTCAATCTCGCTGTCTTCCCCCAAACGGAGGAGACTTTGTGTGTGTTTGAGTTATCAAGGGTAAATGTTTAAATTTTTATCTTATAAACTAAGTGTGCTAATCAGTTTTGCATCTCCATTGAAGAATTTTGGTGTTTACCAAAGAAAGGTGAATTTTAAGAAGTTCCAAGTCTTAATATAGAAAAAGCATACAATTGGCCACATCATGAATCAAGTTTAAAAAGTTACTCCATATGTTGTGGTGAATGGAGTAATAGGAACTCAAGAAAGACAGTGCACTCCTCCTATCTTGGTCACAGAACTGGGTCATTGAATATAACCAATGCTAAATTAGACAGATTTTTGTTCTATTTTTGATCTTATGGTCAAACACACCACAGGACATGTCAAATAGCAAATGCAAACTAACAGATTCCACAGATTTCTCAGCAATCACCCCAAAAAGTAATGACACTTTGAGCCACCAAATCTCATTAAAAACTTCATGATGGATTACAGTTTCACTTTTAACATCCCAGCCTAGTGGGGAGCTCAGAGGCAGACAAAGGTGGATCATCCAATTGACACTTTTGATGGAAAAAGGTTGTGAACTCTTCAGCCTTGTCTTTTGCATTCATGCTGGTTTCTTCAATTGTTGAGGATAGGGGTGTTCATGGAGCCTTCTCCTCATGTTATTTGTTTATCTTCCCACCCATTCATGATTCAGCGTGGCAGGTCTGGCCTGCCTCTCCCAAGCTGGTCCAACTGATCTATGCCAGTATTTATCCTCCAGATGAGTCTCCATGCAAAGGATTTCATCTACTCCTATCAGCAAATTCTTTCATTCAATCCACTTCCCTGAGCTTAACTACATTTCCCTGAAATGCATCTGTGCTGATCACTTCAACTGTTCCTTGTAGGGCTCTCCTGGCGCAGTGGTGGTGCCCCTGCTTTGAGACAGTAAGCTCAGGTTCAATCTCATCTTCTCCAGTGATGTGATCTTATGAATAGATTGTTTAGGACAACATGAACTACTCCTTGTATTGTGCAATCCACATTCTAACCTCCACCCAAGGAGGAGGAAAGTTTAAGGGAGATATGCGTGGAAAATTCTTTACACAGAGGGTGGTGGGCACCTGGAACGCGTTGCCAGCGGAGGTGGTAGACGCAGACACATTAGCGTCTTTTAAGATATATCTGGACAGGTACATGGATGGGCAGGGAGCAAATGGACACAGACCGTTAGAAAATAGATGACAGGTTAGACAGAGGATCTTGATCGGCGCAGGCTTGGAGGGCCGAAGGGCCTGTTCCTGTGCTGTAGGTTTCTTTGTTTCTTTTCTTTGTTTCTTTGTTTCAATTCCCTTGTCGATTTATGAGTGATTATCTTACACTCATGTATCCTAGTTTTGAAAGAACTTCTACCTATTTACCCTGTGTCACAAATGCACAGTTGTAATTTTTTTTAAAAGAAACTTGAACCACATTTAAAATGGACACGGGGGAGGACGGTGCCAACAAAATGTCCCCAAAAGTCATATGACTTCTGTTGTAGATTCAACTGTGTCCAAAGCAGACAATCAGACTACCATCTAGGATCATTAAATAATTCAAGGTTTATTGACCCTTCAAACGAAGAGAAGAACCAAAAGCTTCTGTGGTGTTGAACATGTGATGGGAAGGATATCACAAGGGAAACTAATATAGCTGATGGTGCTTTATGGAACAAAATTACACATAAGCGAAGATTTGTAGCTATTTTGTTCAATTGTGATAAAGCCAGTTAGAAACAAATATTTTGAATTGAATCATCTTCATGCACACCAAGAGATACATCTTGAAACAGCAACTGCTTCTGAATACAGAGACCGAGATCATATACGATCATGAAATATAAGAGAAGTAGGCCATTCAGCCCATCATGTCAGCTCTGCCATTCAATGAGACTATGGCTGATCTGTTAATCCTCAACTCCACTTTCCTGCCTTTTACTGTAACCTTTGATTCCCTTAATAATTAAACAGCCCAGCCTTGAGAGTTCCCTGAAGTACCACGAATTGTTGTACTGAACGAGGCTATCAACAGCTACAATTCAGTTTCACAGGTGAAATAATGGGGCCTGCGTTCATTGCCAGGTCTTAATCTGCTCAGTCCATCTGTTGGAGCATCTCCAACTATTCAACCACTGAAGCCACTGCAGTAGCTAAATCTGACTTCAAACTTGAACCCCCTCCCCCTTCACTTCAGAAAGAGAATCTTTATGCAAGATAGACCTGCAACAATACTGGAGACTGATCTCACTTTTCATCTTGACACATTACATTTAAGTCTTAGTATCTATCGTTTAAAACTTTTATCATTTTTTACTTACATAATTTTCATTAATAGTTGTGCAATAAAATAAACTTCATCTAATTTAAAGTATGAATCTGTTGTACTGGTTAACTTTTACTTGAAACATTTGACTATGAAAAGAGGGCTATATATGAGCTTATACAAGCTCATAGATCACAGGCCACTCCAAAGACAAGCCTAGTTTGGGGTTGAGTCATCTGCAAGACGCCTTCATAAGTTTAAAGATAGGTACTCGTTAGGAATTCTGTATCTGAAACCAAATGGTTTTCAAGCATATCATAATTTCAGTTTTTGGGCCCACTGTGGTCCATTTGGGCCCTTTGAGGGGGGACAAAGAAAATCCTGAACTAAATGGACCTAAAAACAATGTTTTTGCTTCCAAAGAGCTGGAACATACCTTTTGACAAGCTGAGGTTGAAAAACAAACTTTTTGTTACTATGTTTTTGCTGTATGCATGGAGTTCAGAGGCATGGGTCTGGTGCTCAGCTGAAAGCCCTTGTTGCACAGGAAGTTTCATCTAGTCGCTCAAATACCAAGGGAACAGTAGAGCAGCACAGAATGCAAGTATCATTACTACTGCCGGGACATCAGGTTTCACCTGCACAATGTGCTGAGCATGGCCACATGCTACCTCGTAGAAGATTTTGTAGGTACAGTTTCCACTTGTATTTAAATAAGCTGTCAGCTGTATGCAGTCAATGGACCCTGCACCATGGGGAGGGACTTGCTATCCTTTTAGTGATAGAAACA
Organism: Stegostoma tigrinum; assembly: GCF_030684315.1. Taxonomy (NCBI): domain Eukaryota; kingdom Metazoa; phylum Chordata; class Chondrichthyes; order Orectolobiformes; family Stegostomatidae; genus Stegostoma; species Stegostoma tigrinum. The sequence goes on along the minus strand of NC_081371.1, from coordinate 25,686,436 downwards.
TGTGCAGAACATATACCCACTTCTCCTGGAGGGAGGAGAATCTCCCTCATACAGTGGGCAGAAAATTGGAAGGTTACAGATGGAGAAGTATGATATTGAGGTAATGTCACTCCATAAGCAACTAAGACGCTCAAGATAAGGTGCTGGCAATGCAGGGCCAAATTCTACTATGGCAGCCGGTAGAGTTTAAATTTGGCTAACAAAATAAATCTGGAATTGAATGTTGGTCCCAACAATGGTGACCAGTAGAAAATTGGCCATCCTTACCAGTCTGGCCTACAAGTGACTCCAGATGCATAGCATCATGTTTGATTGCTAATTACCCTCTGCAAGCCATTCAGTTCAAGGGCAGTTAGAGATAGCCAACAAATACTGGCCTTGTCAGTGACATTCATATCCCGTGAAAGAAAAAGGATTAAAAAAGAAGTAACTTGCACCCGACTAGAATGAACCCGAAGCAAAGAAATTCATGGTCGTTGTTTACTCCACAGCCACTGGCAACGCCAATCCTAGACCTCGTCTGATACAGATGGACAGACTGCAGGGAGTTTAATATTCACTTATTTTAATTGGTTGTGTCTACTGATTCTTCTGTACTCTTATCAAACCTGAGTGTGGTGACCAAAAAAGAGAAACTAAAAGTAAGTTGGAAGCTTGGGACTGCAGATATTTTAAAACATTAATTAAAACACATGTTTAGACATAGAAGCCGATGTCATCTCTACTTACATCAGAGACATGAAACAGAATACTGACACTGAGTTCTTCCTCTTTAAATAGGAACAATGGTTCCTGGAACAAAAACAGAAATTGCTGGAAATGCTCAGGTCAGGCAGCATCTGTGAAGAAAACATTAGAGTTAATGTTTCGGGTCCAGTCACCTATCCCCAGACAATGTTTCCTCACATAGGTCGAGGTAAGAGTGTTACTTCCTGAACGCCTTCGGAATTAAGATGCTGGATGGAAACATGAATTAACATTTTCAATTTTACATGTTTAAGAGGGGACATTAACTAAAGTGGTAAAGTTAAAAATCGCATCCCTGGCATTACACATTGACTGGCCTGTCTATTTTGCATTCTTCTGGTAAAGAATGCTCCTAAAGCCTATACTTAGGGCTTGACCAAAATTGTGCCCAGTGTGACCTGTGCCAGAAGTGTATAGTAATGTGAGGTCAACACTTATCTAAGCGAATAGCAACACGTTTCATTGAACACAACCATTTACAGAAGGTGGTAAAGGGGGCGTCTTCCCAGGAAGCTTACAGATTCAGGCTCCTGTGATCCAACAACATTATGCTGTAGCTTTTCATTCATGATCAGTAGTTACACTTAGTAGAAAGATAAATGTCTACAAAGTGTGCACGTATAGTATGGATGTCATTTCGAGGTGCAAGTGGCACCTGTAATGCCAAAACTCTGCACGGTGGAACACAATATTGGAACCTAGGTGTTGAAATTTACAAATGATATCAAATTTTAAGGCAAAGCTAATAATGCAGAGGACTGCAGCAAACTACAAGTCAAGAGAAAAGACTTTTAGAGGCGCTGGAAGAATGGTAAATGAAAATCAATGTAAGCAAAGTATGATGCAGTTCATCAGATAGGAGGAACAAAGAGGCCACTTACTTCTTGGAAGGAGAGGAACTAAATAGGGAATGGAAACAAAGAAATCTGAGAATACGCACTGAGAAGCCACTAATAAGTAGCAACACAAGTTGATAAGAAGAGAAAAATTCTCTGCTTGTTTTTGAAGAAATAGAATACAAAAACAGAGATGTTTGAATGTATGTCGACAATTGGCTACACCACACTTACACAACTAATCAAGACTATGTAAGAACTGTGTCTTTCCAACTGTGTGTCCTTAAAAGCTGTGGATTGCAAAGAAATAAAACTTGCTTTTTCTGGCTGCAGTATTTCACAGGAAGGAATTTGATGCCTATTGTAAACTCTGATTCTGTGGCTATGAAATCCTGCAATGTGTAGATAATTATGAGTCAAGGAGTTGTTTACAAGTGATGCTGATTGGCTGTCAACTTTCAAATTGATGATTAAGATACATTTTCCAAATGAATCAGTCACTCTGTACTGCTTGCAAGCCAGCGGACACATTCAGAGGAAGACAGTTGAACACGAAAGGAATGGCTAGCTGAAGTAGGATCATCTTAACATCGGACTCAGGAAGCAAAGAACACTGACCTAATGTTCCACTTTCCTTTCTACCTCCCATAGTAATCTATTTTCCGTGTGTGTGTGTGTGTGTGTGTGTGTGTGTGTGTGTGTGTGTGTGTGTGTAAGTGAGAGAGAGTGAGAGAGAGAGTGAGAGTGTGTTAGTTTGTACTGTTATACACTTATAGTTCTTATCTGTTTACTTGTGGCTATAAATACTTTTAGAAATAATCATTCTTGTTTACTACAGAAACCTGGTCTATGCTTTCAACCAACCTTGCTCTGAAAGTCAAATAGACAGGGGGTTTATGTGTACTTTTAAAAACAAACCTTAAACATCTGTACAACTGCAGGAATAGTGGGGCTCAATTTATCATGTGATACCCCATTGATAATGTAATATAGCTGGGATACAGACAAAAAATGTATACAAGGATGTTGTCAAATTTGAAGGGATACAATTATTAGATCAGATTACATAGGCTGAAATTATTGGTTTTCTATGTTTTAAGATGGTACATGACTGTTATGGAGACATTGTACATGAAACACGACAAAGACGGCACATGGAATTCGACAGTTGTAATGATGTGGAGAAATCAAACAATTAAACTTACAGAACAATGGAAGATCAGAAAAATAAACTGTACCTCGATATGCTGTTGTTGTCACTTAACCAAAAATATCAGTTGACAGCATGTGATACAAAAATGTGTACAACTTTAAAAAGACCCACATTTTTACACAAGTATTAGGCTGACAAAAATAATCACAGTCCTAGTTTTGCAGTAGACTAAAATCAGAAGGGAGACAATGAAGATTTCAAAATAATCATGCATGCACATATACGATTTCCCATGACCAGCAGGTTTTCAAATTTGTTTCTGTTATTGCATCTGGGAATCACTAAATGACTGCCAGAAAATTCAGATGGCGAGCACTCACAGTCTGCTCTTGTTCCACTTTCAGGAGCCAGCTGTAAAGTGGCAGCCATTTGAGACCAGGGGCAGATCACTTGCCAACTCTCAAACTTGGTATAGAATGAGGAGACAGTGAGGCCCAAGGGGGACGGTGCACAGAAAACTCCCATCTAAAAGTCAATCTGTGATGTTCTCTTCCATCATGATTAGAAATTACAACTTAAACAAGCCCAGTGTGAATTGTTGCATTATTGGGACACTTACAGGCCTGCAGTGAAACACACACAATTCTCAGGAGAGAAGATATATGAGTAATGGTTTGTAATTGATATGGCAGAAACTAGATATTGGAAAATCTGTGACAGAAAACAAACGTCAAGAGCATTAAAGAGTTTAGTAGTGATTTTGAAAGATGCTTGAATATATTTTCAGATACCAAAAGAAATAAACAGAACTGTAATACTTGCACATTAAACCATGTAAGGCTTCAGTCTGTCTGGATGTAAATGTAAGAATACTTGCAAAAGGGAATGTGAAAGGTCTTGTGATCTTGATGTTCATGAAAAGAAAGGTTAAATGTATGGAAATCTGGAACATATTTATCATACATTTCTACAGGTTCAAGTTATGACTGGCCCATCTTGACTATTTACAAAGTTGTGGAATTTTATTCCAGTATTGTGTGGCTATTCCTGGGTCACTGGAGGTAGCAGTCAATCTCAAGGTCACCTTTCTGCACTGGGCTTGGATCATGCTCTTCATAATTCTCCTGCTATCTGTATACAAAATCAGATTTAACCCAACATTATCTCATCTGAAGAGTCTAACAGCTTGAGGCTCAACTTTTGACAATCGTCAAGTCATCTTTTGAAGTACAAATGCTGCAAAAGAACCCAACCACCTTCATAACAGAGGCATTTTTTTAAATATAGAAGATTCATTAGAGGAATAGAATAAGAAGAATAAAGCCCACGGAGGACACTTACACACAATAGTTAAGTCGGGATCTTTGGTTTCTGAGGGAATTTGGCACCATGAAGGAAAGGGAGCTCTTCTGACATTTCACAAAACAAGAAATTATTTAAGAGAATGAGGGAAATACATTGTGACTTGAAGGTTAAAGCAACAAGTAGTTAGGTGATTGTTTGGTGTGCTTTAAGGTAACTATTTTTGCTTAAGCTAGGGTAGAAGGGACTTTCAGAAAGTGCTATCCACAATACAGACACAGCCAGAAGAAAACTTAGGTTCAGGGGAGGAAGGTATGACCAACTAGGAGCCAGGAAGCAGATTTAGGAGGGGTTCAATTTAGGATTTCATGGATACTGGTCCTGTCCAATAAGGTACCATGTACTGGCACCAGTTCTAAGACAGGAGGAAGCTGTACCAATGGGATGAGCAGTACCTGAACTGAGATGGGACTATTTCCCTAACAGAAAAGATTTTTTCCAACTCCCTATTTAAACAAAATCAGAGTAGAATGGGGACAGGGATTTACAAGGAATGCAAATGCCTAAATGTAAGAAGCAAGAGGGAAGCCAAGTATAAGAGAGAATAAAGAAAGTCAGACATAAACAGCACAGAATAAATAGTTGTAGAGTAGGAATCTAATAAACAGCAAAACATGAAGTGTGAGGAAATCCCATTAAAAAGGAGTTAAAATGCCAGCACTACGTTGTCAATAATAAACAGAGGAGCTGGAACTAATCATGTGTTAGGAGAAAGCAGACAAAGGATTACTGAGACATAGCTGCAGAAAATCAGGACTGGGAATTAATCATTGAAGGATATAACATGCTTAGAAAAGAGTTGAGGGAAAACAGGAGATGGAGTAGATGTGCATAGTGGGGAATAACATATGGCTGTTCATAAAAAGGGACAACATGATCATCAAGACAAAATGAGGATCCAAATAGTAACTAAAAAACTACTGAACGGTCCATCATGCTAACAGCTATAGTTGATACACCACCAATATTAGAAGGAAGGCTTTATGGTGCAGTGATATTGTCCCTATTTCTGAGCCAGGGAACACGGGTTCAAGTGCAACCTGCTCCAGAGTTGCATATAACATCTCTGAACAGGCTGATCAGAAAATAGCTGTAAGAGAGGTGAGGTAAAAATCTGCTGACAAGTTAGGAAACTGAGTGGAAAAAAAAACACAAAACAATGTTCATCGGGGATTTCAACTGCACTGACATTAATTGAACAAAACAGGTAGGCAAAGGGGATAAGAATTCTGAATGTGTTTTAGGACAAAAAAAACTTACCACCTTACCTTTCTTCAATTTTTCTAACAAATCTTCCAATGGAGGATCCTTCCAAACTGCTTGAGCACAGAAATCCTGGAAGGGCACAGTGGACAGAAACTACATCTCCGCTTTACAACACTACCTACTGCAGTTAGTTTAAATGTTCCAAAGCTTGTGCTAATGATTATTTCTGCAGCAACTATGTAACTATTGTCCACTGTCATAAAATACCACATGATTCACTCATGTCCTTTAGGGAAGGAAATGTATCATCCTTACCTGGTCTGGCCTACATGTGACTCCAAATCCACAGCGATGTGGTTGACTCTTAGCCTACTGATCAATAAGGGATGGGCAATAAATGCTGATCTCGCCATCAATGCCCAGATCCCACGTATAAATAGAGAGAAAAAAAATTCCCATGGTGTCAGTGCTTCAGGTCTTTAGAGGGGTCCCCATGCATGCAGATTAGGAAATAGCTTTATGCCACGATCCAGACACTGGAAGATTTGGGCCACCGTACACAGATTTCCTTACTAATTCAATTTTCAAAAAACCTAACAAGAAATGATTTATAACTGAATTTTGTAACGGGGAACGAATCACAGCAGATAAGCAAAAGTAGAGGAACATCTTAATATAATGAGTTTTTAAATGCTAATAGACAAAGTCATAAGTTTCATAAAAACCAGATTAATAACTTGCTGATTTGCTGGTTTTGAGAAACTATGAATAGAATTTGGGGAATTAAAATTGTTAACTACATTGGCAAATAAAGATGCGGAATAACTATCGTGAACAAAGGAGTTATTACCTTTTATCTTTGTGACACAAAAGCATCAGCGTCTAACTGGACGTAATAAGCTTAAATAAATGGCTGCTACAAATCATTTAGCTACAAGCTGTGATAGGAATAGGATTGGCAGGATTCTTTCCAGAAATTTTACAAATAGGAATGAAAGTCACCTATGAACTTTCCAACTTGGATAAAGAAGAAGCCAGACATGGGAATACGCAAAAAGAACTATACTTCAAGAAGCAGCGTTTAGGCAGAGAGAGGAGAATGATGAATTCCTAACTGTAAAACTTGCTCTCTTCCCACCTGTCCAGCTACCCTGTCGCTTAGCCTAAAAAAAAAGCACCCAGTAAGAAAGCAAAAGTTGTGTTTGCTAGTATTCAGGAACATAAACAATAACATGAGAAATCTCTGGAATAAATTAAATAAAGAGTGATTAAAAACCTAACAATTGCCTAAAACTAAAAAGAAATGGAAAAAAGTGTACTGGTTAAAAGAAAAAGAAAATGTAGATTGATTCCCTTAAGTTTTTAATAGTTGGCTTCATATTGTAGATACACATATGCATGTATAGTCTGAAAAAAATTAAAGATGAGGATTTACTATCACATCATTGATGTTAGCAGACATTCCATAAAATGAATCGGAGAAACATGTACCACTGCTGAGGATACAGGATGTCGAATAAAGAAGTTCTGATGAAGAGGCCGTCAACATCTTGCAGAACACCTCCGGTCCATGCACAAGCATGACCCTAAGTTTCCCGTAGCCAGTCATTTTAACACAACATCATGCTCGCCAACTTGTCTGTCCTCGGCATGCTGCAATGCTCCAGTAAATCACAGCAAAAACTGGAGGAGCAGGGATTCTGGGTAATCCAAAAAGGAGGACAGGAACACACATTGTGGCTGTAAGAACTGTTCCTTTTTTTGAGGTATTTTCAGTGTTAAAGCTGACTTTCTTAAATTCTAGAAGCACGAATTACTATTTTATAAGCTGTTGCATTGTTTTGGAACTTTGGGAAAAAAGAAATCAAAACAACGGCACTTTAAAAAGGAGGATGGGTGACAAAGGCAGTGACTATAAAAGAAGAGATTCAAATGAAGAAAAAACCTACAGGCCTGTCTGACCCAGCAATGACCTGCATAACTGTTGCCTTTGCTGTTTGGTTTCAAGTATCTCTGGACATTATAATTACTTGAAATTATAATTACAACATTTAAAAGACATCAGGATGGGTTTATGAATTGGAAGGATTGAGAGGAATATGGACCAAATGCTGGCAAATGGGACTAGATAAATTTAGGAAATCTGGTTGGCATGGATGAGTTGGACCGAACGGTCTGTTTCTGTGCTGTATATCTCTATGACACTACAATTCTAAAACATCTCATCTTCAAGCTAGGCACTTTACAATCTTTTGACCTCAACATTGAGTTCAACACCTTCAAATAGTGAATCAATTCCTTCCCTTTCTTTTAGCTTTGCTTGTTACATTCTTTGTCATCCTGTCTCCTCTCCCCCTACCCAGTGGGACTGTCTGTTCTTTCCAGTCTGGCAGATAGACCATTGTTGTACCATGCTCACGTTCCGATCACTTAATCTGAACTATCAACTTCCTCTCTCCTCTAGAACCTCCAAACCCCACTCCCACAATTGCATAAATGCTGCCAGCTCCACAATTCACTTTAGCACAGATAAAGAATCATCTAGATTTGAAACATTAGCTTGTTCTTTCTCCATGGATGCTGCCTGGCCTGCTGCGATCTCCAGCATTTTTTGTTTTTAGCTCTGATGAAAAGTCACTGGACTCGAAATGTTAACTCTACTTTCTTCCCTCAGACACTATCAGACCTGCAGAGGTTTGCCAACAATTTCTGTTTTGCTTCAGATCACCAACATATGCAGTTCTTTGTTTTACTTTTTTTTAAAATTGATATAATAATAAAAACAATGATGTCAGGTTAAAACATAATCCTTCAAGGACTCCAAAGACATTTAAAGTACTATTCCTAAACTTTCTTTTTGAAAAAAAAACACTCACCACTCTTTAAACTTTGTGCCTTTGTATTTGATATTATGTTTTATTATTTTACTTGGGATTACTGAGTGATAAAATTCCTCTGTCATTCAAGAAAGCCTTATAATTGTCTCCTTCATTCAAACTAGTATGATGCTAACATTGAAATGAGATATATATGCATAGTAAAAATAAGTAAAAATCTTTGTTCTGGCCAACCAAGGTGGTTAAAAAGAAGATAAATGTGGTGAGAGATAATGGGAACTGCAGATGCTGGAGATTCCAAGATAATAAAATGTGAGGCTGGATGAACACAGCAGGCCAAGCAGCATCTCAGGAGCTCAGGTGCTCCTGAGATGCTGCTTGGCCTGCTGTGTTCATCCAGCCTCACATTTTATTATAAATGTGGTGAGGCTACTTTTAGAGTACTGCGTGAAATTCAACTCTGCTATAGGAAGGATGTTACTAAACTGGAAAAGATGCAAAAAAGATTAACAAGGATGTTACCAAGTCTAGAAGGTTTGAGTTATGAGGACAGGTCGGTTAGGTTGGGTCCTTTTTTTCCCCTGGAGCTTAGGAGACTGAGGTGTGACCTTATAGAGGTTTATAAAATCATGAAGGACATGGGTAAGATGAATAGCCAAAGGCCTTTTCCCAGGCTAGGTGAGTAAACCTATGACTTCTAGTTTTGGAAAGTGAGCGGAGAAAGATTTAAAGGGGACCTGGGGGCAACGTTTTCACACAGATATATACAGTATTTACACAGGTGTGTTTATAGAATGAGCTGCCAGGGCAAGTAGTAGAGGCAGGTACAATTACAACATTTGAAAGATATTTGGACAATCAAACAAATAGGAAATGTTTAGAGGGAAATGGACCAAATGCAGGCAAATGGGGCTAAATTGGTTTAGGAAACGTAATGGTCATGGATGAGTTGGGCTGAAGGGTATGTTGCCATGCTGTACGACTCAATGGCTAAATAGAAGGAAGCCACTCACCACTCCTCACCTGATCCTACTACATATGTATTGAATCCTAATGATACATGTAGTACTGAAAATTATCTATAATATTAAAATAAGGTTACCCTATGATAAAATAGGAAGATCACAGCAGAATCCACCTAGTGGATGGACGTGAAATCCTGGCACTCCTCAGAAATAACATGCCACAAGTCCCACATCACTAGATTTTAAAGTGTTTATTGCGCAGGTGTTAGGCTGGACAATAAAATAATATTATCTCACATGGAAAGAGAACATTTGAGCCATTGTGCCCATCTAACCTCTTTAGTTGAAGCGTTCTATTTTTTTTCTTTTCTTCCTTTTAAATTCTTTTTCAACGTTTTCAATCTGTTTGAAGAGATAGTACAGCTTCTGACACAACCGAAATCTGGGGTAAAACAATTCCATGCTTTAATAACTCTCTATATGTAAACCGTAACTCATCTTTATTCTCGAAATAATAATCATAATTTAGCCTCCAAGTTATTGATATCCCAAACAATGGTAACCGTTCCTCTTTTTCGTTTTCATAAATGCTTCAGAATCTTAAAACTGTTGTCATGTCTCCAATAATCTGCTCTGTAACCTTTCCATGGCTGTAGTTTCTTCTGACTAGGCACCTGGAGTTATTTGTGTCTCAATTGATGTCCTGTACAAATTCAAGACAGTATAACTTCACTGTTTTTATATTCAATGCTCTTACTACTGCACTATAAAATGAAATATTTCTCTTATTCTAGTCTATTAAGAGTTCTACAGAAAGGGATATTTTCATTTACTCTTGATCTCCAATGTACTATATCACGTTCCCACATTGCCGACGTCATTACCCAGTCTATGACCTTCTTCATTCTTCTCAAAGTTTGTTATTTGATATAGTCAGCAATTTTGCTTCTACACATTATTTTCAGAAATGGAAAAAAGAGAACTCTTTGCACAGATTCATGGGTTACAATATTATTCAGATAATTAACCAAACTAATCTATCCTCTTAAAAAGTCTTTTGTTATCCACCGTCTTTGAACAACATATGACTTAATTTTGCAATAAGCATGAGAACCCTTATCAAACATCTTTCAAAATTAATGTCAATATTCCTTTCACACGTATACTGAGTGAGTCCACTATAATTCAACAATTAAAACAAAATCGTTATAACTATTCTTAGTTATAACACTTTTTTTGAAATTTGAATATTAATTGGTTATCTAAGAGAAATTTCCATTTTTCATAGAGATCAGTGACACTCAAATTCAAAAGATTAATAATGGGACTGTGTGATGTTGGCTAACACACTTTTCTTTGATCGTTAGGACAAGAATTGGATTCCAGCCCAGACTGAAGGATGAAAGGACCCTTACAGATGGCAGAGAGGGATTATTTAAGATGAGGTTGACAATGTCTCAACCCAGTTAGCATAGGGCCACAACACAAAACTGTGCATAATTTGGCATCAACTGGTGTGGGAAATGGAAGTGGCATGAAAATATTGTATTGGCTGCTCTTCTGAGTTTGAAATAAAAAGACTGGGATAGACACAAAGACAGAATCAGAGGTAGCAACAGACATAAACCGAAAAAAAAGAAGAAAAGGTGGAAATAGATGGACATATGCAGATGTATATACACAACCAGGTACAGAGAAGTAAACACTGTATATAGATAAAGCTGGAGTCAAAGGAATAAACACAGAAGTATGGATTCTAACCGCCAATGGGATTCTGATTGAAAACCTAATTGGTAAGTTAATTCCCTACCTGCTTCGATGCAAACTAGTAAATTTTGATAGCTAGCCTCATTTCTATCCTGGCAGTTGATTTCAGAACTACTCCTGTGGGGACAGCCTTTTGTTCAGAGGATGATGTCCGCAGCAGAAGATGTCTAAATTTTCCTTGGGAGGAATATATAGGCTCCTCCTGGACCTACAAGTAAAAACTGCACTTCTTTTGGCTGTGTTTCCTTTTCCCCTGAAGGGAAATCTACAGCAACTCCCCAACTTGGGCAACCAGTTAAAATTCAGTCAGAACTCAAGACCTGTTTGAAACCAGACCTATCTAAGTAGAGAAGGAGCCTGCCAGCTCTGGGTGAGCCTCTCTGCCATCCAAATTGTGGAACAGATTTAGAACAGTAAGTTCGTGGCAGTTCAGGTTTGAAACCAGAGATATTTGAATTGCCTATTCCCCTCTATCAGAGGATTGATTAGAGTTAAAATTATCACCAAAAGTACAGCTCTTAAGTTTAACAAAGCCAGAATAGAAACATGTCTCTCAATGGAATTGCCCAATGTTTCCTCGGCACTAGCAGCGTGAAAATATCAGGTCGGAAATTTGAACAATCAACCAATGAAAGCAGAGGCAACAAAATTAGGTTGCATAGCAGATGTAATATCCGTGCTATTTAAGTCTAAAATACCATTGGACACATAGGCACACATTTCAAGCAGACCTTCAAGCTAGACAATAACTGACTTCAACTGAGTCTTGCTATGCTTTTTTAAAAAATGTATTTGTGGGATGTGGGAGTCACTGGCTGGTCAGAATTGATTGCCATACCTGGTTGCCCTTCAGAAGGTGATGATGAACTACCATATTGAACCATTGCAGTCTACCTGTTGTTGATTGACCCACAATGCCATTAGGGAGAGAATTCCAGGATTTTGACAGCGAAGGAATGACAATATGCTTTCAAGTTAGGGTGGTGAGTGGCTTGGAAGGGAGCTTGGTTTTCTCATGTACCAGCTGCACTTGTCCTTCTAAATGGAAATGGTCAGGGATTTGGAAAGTACTGTCTGAGGATATTTGGTGAATTTGGTGAATTTCTGCAGCGCACCTTGTAGATAGCACACACTGCTGCTACTGAGCATCGGTGGAGGAGGGAGTGAATGCTTGTGGATGTAGTGTCAATCAAGCGCGCTGCTTTGTCCTGGATGGTGTCAAGCTTCTTGAGTGTTGTTGGGGCTGCACTCATCCAGGCAAGTGGGGAGTATCCCATCACACTCCTGACTTGTGCCTTGTAGATGGTGGACAGGCTTTGAGGAGTCAGGAGGTGAGTTACTCGCCGTAGTATTCCTAACTTCTGACCTGCTCTTGTAGCCACCACGTTTATGTGTTGAGTACAGTGAGTTTCTGGTCAATGTCAACCCCCAGGGTGCTGATACTTAGGGATTCAGTGATGGTAATGCCATTGAATGTCAGGAGCAGTGGTTAGATTGCCTGTTATTGATGATGGTCATAGCCTGGCATTTATAGGGTGCAAACGTTGCGTGCCTCTTTTCAGCCCAAGCCTGAATACAGTCCAGATCTTGTTGCATTTGAACATGCACTGCTTTGGTATCTGAGGAGTCATGAATGTTGCTGAATATTGTACAATCAGCGGCAAAAATCCCCACTTCTGTTCTTATGATGGAGAGGAGGTCACTGAAGAAGCAGCTGAAGATGGTTAGTCCTAGGGCATTACTCTGAGTTACTCCTGCGGAGTAGTCCTGGAGGCAAGATGACTGGCCTCCAAAAACCATGATCAGCTTCCGAAGTGTCAGGTGTGACACTAATCACCAGAGAGTTTGCCCCTGATGTCCATCGATTCCAGTTTTGCTAGGGCTCCTTGATGCCATACGTGGTCGAATGCAGCCTTGATGTCAAGGGCTGTCCCTCTCAATTCACCTCTGGAATTCAGTTCTTTTGTCCATGTTTGAACCAAGGCTGTAATGAGGTCAGGAGCTGAGGGGCTCTGGCAGATCCCAAACTGGGCGCCACTGAGCACAGTATTGCTGAGCAGATGCTGCTTCGTAACACTGTTGATGACAGCTTCCTTCACTTTACTGATGATCGAATGTGGACTGATGGGCCAGTAATTGGCCAGGTTGGATTTGTCCTGCTTTTTGTGTTCAGGACATACTTAGGCAATTTTCCAAATTGTCAGGTACTTGCCAGCATTGTAAGTGTATTGGAACATCTTGGCTAGGGAAGCGGCAAGTTCTGGAGCACAAGTCTTCAGTATTATTGATGGATTTTTGTCAGGGCCCATAGCCTTTGCAGTATCCAGTGTTTCAAACCATTTCTTGATACCATGTGGAGTGAATCGAATTGGCTGGAGACTGGTATCTGTAATGTTGGGGACCACTGGAGGAGGCCGAGATGGATCATCCACAGAGCACTTCTAGCTGAAGATTGCTGCGAAAGCTTCAGCCTTATTTTTTGCACCGATGTGCCAGCCACTTCTGTCGTTGAGGATGGGGATAATTGTTGCGTTGTTATCCAGTGAATTGTTTGATTGTCCACCACCATTCACAACTGGATGTGGAAGGACTGCAGAGCTTAGATCTGATACGTTAGTTGTGGGATCACTTAGCTCTGTCTATCACTTGCAGCTTATGTTGTGTGGCTTGCATGTAGTCCTGTCTGTACAAGTGTTAGATAGTTTCTGAAATTCGATGAAGTTTACAGGGATGGTGTGGTACATGCTTAATTACTTGAAGTAAAATCAGAAAATGCTGACAATGCTCAGCAGGTCGCGCAGCATTTTTGAAGGAGTGCAAAGATACTGTTTCAGGTTGATGGTGGGAAATGCTCAAGGAGATAAATGGTGTACTCTTATGTTACCCCAGAAGGAATAACCCCGAAAGTATGTTTGTACTTATGAAGCCTGTCAACTAGAATGGATTCTCCCAAGTCAGATTTTTTTTGTCCTGTAATGATCATGTTGCTGTTTCCAAATGGGTTTGGTCTTCAACCATTGTCCATACTAACATTACTGAGAATTCATTACAAAGCACATAACTGATTGTGAATGGCATAGGAACAGAGAAAACTTGTGATGAGTAGCAATATACTTTAGGTAGGTAAGTAGTGGGAGGTACACTTCAAGTATACCATTAAGTATACCTGACATTAGCAACTGAAGTTGGAGAACTGTTTGCAGTTTGATCCTCAGAGTATGGAGAAGCTTTAAATTGGGATTGCTTTGGTTATTTTTTTTATTGACAGTTTGGGCAGCATTTATCTTACATCTCAGAGCCCAAACATTTTCAGGACTGAAAATATGTTCACTATACTGAAAAAATACAGGAAAAAATGATATTATAACATTTACAAATTACAGAATCTTATACGCCTCATCCCAGAGGAACAAATTTGATGACTTTGTTCAGCCCAGAACCACAGAGAACCCAGTTTAAAACCTTACATCTTAAGGAATATAATCCAATTTTCAGTCACTAAAAACAACTGGAAACAAATGATCAGATAGCTGAATCTTTGCTTTATTCACCCTGCATGGCTGGTGGAGGTCTGCCACATGCCAACTGTTAAAACTACTTTGTTTCTTAGGGCTCACAACACTGAGTATTAATTGAGAAAAGATGCTGCAGTACCCCACAGTCAATTAAACTGGCCTTTCATCTCTGTCAGCATTCATTATTACCAATTAACAACCTAAAGCCATGTTACAAATCCTCAGAATTTTGTTAATAGATTGTTCTCAAAAAATAAGACTTGTCATCTCACTTCAAGTAGGGTAATTAAAATTTTCCAGAAGTGAGCAATTAAATCAATTTGCATTTTTTAATTTTGCAAAAATACTTTATGAGTACTTCAACACCAGATTTACTGAACCATTTAGGTGAGAGTGACGAGGTGATGCCCTAAAGAGACCGTTCCAAATGCTTGTTATTTTGCCTAAAGATTATACTTAAGAGCATCACTCCAAATTTGGAGTAGACATCTGATTTTTGAGTGGCTGTGTTGAAATTTCTTTCTGAGTTCACGATAGGTATTTTGCCGACGACATATCTTCCACATTCAATTGCTGAATGCAAATAGTTTATCCTACACTGCATACCAAGTAATAGTTGGGC
The DNA here is from genome assembly GCF_030684315.1 of Stegostoma tigrinum. Lineage (NCBI taxonomy): Eukaryota > Metazoa > Chordata > Chondrichthyes > Orectolobiformes > Stegostomatidae > Stegostoma > Stegostoma tigrinum. The sequence goes on along the minus strand of NC_081371.1, from coordinate 25,671,426 downwards.
TGCGTAAGTCTAAGTGATGGCAATAAGTTGAACAACTTATGCAATAGCTCCTATTACTGTCTAATATCCTTTCTCATGCCAAATGCCGAAACCATATGACTATGGTAAGGCACAAGTATAAAATGTACAAGTCCATTTCTCCCATCAACCACTGCTGACAAAGATTTGGTGAAGTTTCCCGTGTTCAAGTCCCTTGAAATCTACAGTGAATTGGATCTGTACTCTCCATGGAAAGACATCACTTCTCTACATGACTGCAATTTCAAGGATAGCTCAGCTTTCGACTGTGGTCACTTAGATCAGACTGTTCACCACATTGTAAATGAAAAGCACACACAAAAATTGGCCACATGATTCAAGGCAATCCCCCTAACTATACACAGTGCTGTGACTTGGCTGTCCAACTATGAAATCTCTTAAAAAACAAACCAACTGAGGTCATTATTTAAATAAAAAATCTTTCATCATCTTCTTCTCCTCTTTCCCTTCTATTATAAAGCCAACTCTTTGTAACTATCTCAAAACAATTATTTACATTACAAATGTTGCTACAGTTCAAAAAAGTAGTTTATTAGACATGAACACTTTTGAGACATCTTGAGATTATGAACTGTGGTGTATAAATGCAAGATTTTTTCCTAAGGATCATTTTCATCATCAAAATAACTGTAAAATTTAGCAATAATCCCACATGTTTCTTCAAAGCATTCTTACCTCTCAATAGCTTTAGATTGAGCAAAAGCTGGCATTGCCATTTCTGTGAAGCTGGATTGGCTACTAATAGTGTGCGAGAAAGATTGAAACTTTGAGTTCAATTCTTGCCTTTTGATGAGCTAATTTTGTATTTAAAAGAATGCAGTTATTTTTGCTCTTTCTCCTCCAGAGTCCCCTAGAACATAAAAAAAATGAATTCCACCATGAGATAGCATTGGACGTCCATGGTTAGCACTGCTGACTCACAGCAGCAGAGACCTGGGTTCGGTTCAAGCCTTAGGTGACTATCTGTGTTGTGTTTGCAAATTCTCCCCGTGGGTTTCCTCCAGGTGCTCCAGTTTCCTCCCACAATCCAAAACTGTTCAAATTGATTAGATGGATTAGCCATGGAAAATGCAGAGATAGGGTGGGTCTGCGTGGAATGCTGTTCAGAGGGTTGGGTCAACTGGATGGGCCAAATGGCCTGCTTCCACACTGTGGGAATTCTATTTCATTGAAAATTCCAAATTCTGAATAAAGTCAAATTCCAATTTGAATTTGATAGATTGCATTCTATCTCTCATAATGTCTGACTTGCCTAGCATTATCAACCCTATTAGCTTTCATAGCCTCTCGTTCGTTCTACCTGTGTCTTGACAGACATTTGCCTCCTCCAGTGTCTTATAATGGAGTGTGATCATATTTTACAAATTCCTACAGATCTTGTACAGACTTTCAACTCTGGTCTATGTTATTTTTCTCCAACTTCAATCTACCACGTATTCCCCACTTGTACAGGGACAGACGAAGATAAGATTTATGAAAGGTAACCATGAGGATGAAATTCACAGTGATAAAGATAACTTGGAATAAAGGTTGTATTCTAGGATGCCCTTGGAGCAATAGGAGGATTTGTTCATCAGAAGGAATTATTGTATAGACAGAGGCATATCACAGGACACAGAATGGAATTTCTTATGATGTCTGTCAGGACATCAATATTGTATAAAAGATCATACAGGAATACTACAAAGAATTAAAACAAAATGGGAAACCAGCATAGCATCGTGCCTTTAATAATAAATCAAATATCACTGATTTGATCTATTTGGCTACCAGTAAACAATACCGTCATTTAAAACAAAATCTTTAACTAGGTTATTGGAAACTTACTCAGTTCTCGAATATTTATCTACCACTTTTCAATTGCACGCAGTAAGATACAATGTAGTGCATGTTAAAGAGAAACACTGTCATGCTCAATTGAAAACTGCTAAAGAAACAGCACGGCAGTGCAGAAACCCTGTCTCAATTCAAATCACCTTGCATGGCTGTGGTAGCAGTTCTGATCAACTTATCCAATAGTCATTACTGACAATTTTTTTCCACAACACTTGGGACTTGAGCATTTTTGGCAAGTCAAGCATCAATTTCCCAACCCTAATTTCCTTTGAGGAGACCTTCTTCTTAAACAGTTGCAGTCCATAAAGATGAAGCTTTTAACAGTAGCATGAAGGAAGCACAATATATTTTAAGATCAAATTGCAATTTGGGAGGAAAATTACAGCTAGTGTTCTAAATAGTGGAAGGCTATACAGTTTCCTAATAGTTGAATTAGGAGGCGCTACCAAAGAAGCCTTAGCAATTTTTTTACAGTACTCCTATACCCGGAATACATTGCAACCATGGTATTCCTCTGATCAAAAAGGTGAATGATTAAGCTAAAGAGTAAGAAACTATTATAGCTTATCATAATTCTTACATCTCTTGATTCTGTGAGCTGCACTCTGATAGTGAAGAATCAAGAATTGATGATTACGACAATAAATCCCCATGTATGAATAGCAGTGACGCAACTGGAGCTCACTGAAGCTCAATATAGTATGTTTTTTTCTAATGGCAATTATGTTTTGACTTTTTTCAAATTGTTTGCAAGCACAAAGCTAAGAACACCTATTTACAACAAATTACTGTCATAGTGCATTCAACCAATGATTTCCAAACACTACAGTCTCTCATACACAGACACAAAGCTACGTTTATATGAACAGAGACAAATATAAACTCATCGGTTATATTAGAGCAATCTTCCAGTACCTCCAGCACCTCTTTGTTAAAAGTCATTCTTTCATCTCCCAATATATCCCACAATGTTTTGACTATTCTTCAGGCACACTCCCTTTCAAGAGACCCAACATATTCTGTTCTCATCACTATGATGTGCACGGTCTCATTTGAGAAAGATCAGCATCCCAACTTGAAAGACATGCCTTTTCTTTGAAGACCATGGATGTCACAAAGTGTAATGGATGTATATATCATAGCATTGAATCATTTGCAGTGTTTCTGAATCCAGAAATAAATCCTAAATTAACAGAACTGAAATAAGTGCTGCATCCAAAGTTTATTTTGTTTTGAATGAACTGATTTCCAACAATCACTATTTTTATAACATTAATAGATCCACACTGGTGTGTCTTTAAGTAACCATTTTAACACAACATCACTAGACAGTGCAGGAAAAAGATAGCCAGTGTTTCCACCCTTAATCAATATTCACTAATTATTGTTGAGAAATTTCAGATGAGGATAAATTACAGCTGGTTTCTTTTGACTCTAAATTCTTATTGCTTCCCAGCAATCACCGTCAAATGCATATAAAGATGTCCATATATATGACAACTTGATTGATGTACCCTAGAGAACTAATGCTCATGGCACCAAGCTGCAACATAAATCAACAAGAAGAAACTAATCCAAATGGGAATGCTTAGCAGCCTGTGATGAAACCTCAAGATCTACAACATTTGAAGTTGGATATAATTGTAGCATTAAAAACTGGTGTGTTATCATTTCAATCAATCAAGCACAAGGTAACAATATTTTCATTGCTAATCACCATGTATTCAGACACAAAATGACAAGCCTAATAAGACTCCTATCTAACACCACATGAGGGACCTTAGTGGATCTCTTTAATTACAACATATGTTATGCAGGCTGCAACAAGGCACAATTCACTCAGAGGCAGCTGAGAGAACAGTAGAGAGGAGAGATCAAAGGATATTGAGCTGTTCAGAAGTTGGTACAACCTTTAGAGCAGTTTCAACAACTGTTGTAACCTCAGAATTATTTCAAGACTGATCTGATTGGATTTTTCCTTACATAGCAACTTGGTTTATTTGAGATGTTGTCAGGTGACCAATTTCCTACTCTGAGATTTTCATTTGATATTTCAGTCATAGCTGTGATTGTTTAATAGAAAGTTCATACAGATTTATAATCGCCATCATCCTACACTATCTTCAACATTGTGGCTAACATTCTTAGGCTACTTTGTCACTGCAAAGAAATATTCATCATCTTTCTGCCATTCTCTGCAACTCAATTTATCTCAACTTAACATTTATCTCAATTTTGTCTCTCTGCTGAAGACAATAACTTAAAAATAGAGACAAGTACAGAGTGTAAGGCACTTCGTTATTAGGGTGTAACAAGGCTGATCAATCTAAAATTAATTATATAATCCTACCTCCTGACACTCTCCACCCAAACTTCTCCACATCTCCTTTGCTTACCTGCCTCCCCCAACCCTGCGATAAACATACAAAGTTCAGCAGGAATCAAATATTTGTGGAAGACTTGTTGGTTTATTTCTGTTGTCTATCCTGAGGGCACCTTGACAAACTTGTTCCAACCTCATAATGCTGCCTCAAATTTCCTGATCCATTGTTGCCTCAGTTGCAACATGCTCATTCAGGATAAAGTGATGAAGGGGCTTCTATCCTTTCGGTGGAACAGGTTATCAGAGAAGGAAATGTGCTTATAACATGCTGATAGGAGAGGGAAGGGAAAATGTTTTCGCTGGAGAAATCATATTACAAGTTGCAGAAATGGAAGAAGATTCATATATGATGGCTGATGGAGTAGAAAGTGAGAACAAGGGGAACCCTATCATGGCTCTGCAGGAAAGGGGAGAGGTGAGAGCAGACATGTGGGAAATGGGTCTGACATAGTTAAGGACCCTGTCAACTTCATTTCAAGAGTAACCACAGTTAAAGAGAATAGAAGACAGTAGAAGCGCTGGTGCCAGGTTGGTTCCCGAGAACCTATGCATCAGAAATTGGAAGAATGAAATGGAGCTCTTGCAGGAGGCTGAGTAAAGGAAACAATAAAGCAGCTGATGTGCTTATGAATGAACATTATCAAGCAAACTATCATGAGAAATGGAGACAGAAAAGTGGACAAATCGAAGCAAAGTGTCAGGGATGAATGTGTAAAGTGAAAGTGAGCTTAGTGCCAAAAAAGTAACAAGTGCCTACTGCTGTTGGTGGGGACAGGGGCGGAGGAACAGCAATGACCATGCAGAACAGCTAAAGAAACTTGAAGCCACTTCTTACAATAGAAGCTGTTTAACTGGCATGCCTTCTGTGTATTACAACAAAACCTGTTATGTCTATCCACAACAACAGAAATCCCAGAAAGCCTGAAAACTGTCTGGAATCCCAGTGATATCAACATCTTTAAAGCTAATTATCAGATTATATTCACTGTGTGCTTCTTATCATATCTCTATTTCCAGCAATAATTGTAGCAGTGATAATGGGAACTGCAGAAGCTGGAGAATCCAAGATAACAAAGTGTGGAGCTGGATGAACACAGTAGGCCAAGCAGCATCTCAGGAGCACAAAAGCTCCTGAGATGCTGCTTGGCCTGCTGTGTTCATCCAGCTTCACACTTTGTTATGTATCTCCAGCATTCAGCCACAACCACTCACGAGGCAATATGTTGGCTTTGCCAGACTGTTCATTTGAGAAGAAAACATTTTAAAGCTTTAAAACTATTTCTTTGTTTATTATGGTAGCTGTCTTTTCCCTAAGATGGCGAATTTTAAGACTGGGGACATACTTTTAAGGTGAGAGGACAGAGATTTAAAAAAGACATAAGAGGCATTTTTTTTTGCAGAGGGTGGTTCATGTGTGGAATGAACTTCCTGATGAAGTGGTGGATGTGGGTACAATTACAGCATTTAAAAGACATTTGGATGGATGCATGAACAGGAAAGGTTTGGAGGGATATGGGCCAACAGCAGGCAGGTGGGACCAGCTTAGTTTGTGATTACGTTCAGTGTGGACTGGTTGGACCCAAGGGTCTGTTTCTATGCTGTATGACTGTTTGACTCGATGACTCCAAGAACTGGGGGGAGAATAAATTAATTCTACACGTCTGATATTGGCTTTCAGAAAACATCTGCGCATCTTAAAACTTTTCCTACTGAAATCTGCAACATAAAGCACCAAATAATGGATCTATTCTGAAAATGTCCAATCTTATTTTTATCCAATAGATGACTTCAATCCCACCCTCCTGCCAAGCTCACTGATTTTGAATTCACCACTGTCAGCTGAACTAATAGTTAATGCTTACAAATTCCAATCTGGAGAGAAAGCTGATTTGTCCCATGGAACAGAGGCCTGACTTTTAGCATACTGGAACTGATCAGTGTATTAAAAAACTGCAAAAATTAATTAACGCTTTATATCTGTAGACATTATGTGCAGTCAACAATGCATTACACAAAAAAGTTGCATTAATGCATTTAAAAGGCTCAGATAGCTGGAGGAATATATTCACTATGTGCCTTTAGAAGCTAACTGCAGTGCTTTCACACCTCACTTCCACCTGCTGTTTTTTTTTAGTAGATGGCTCCGTCAGAAAAATGCCCTGCCAGCATCAACTGATAACATAATAAAAACCAAAAGAACTGCAGATGCTGTAAATCAGAAACAAAAACAGAACTTGCTGGAAAAGCTCAGCAGGTCTTGCAGCATCTGTGAAGAAGTTCTGAGAAAGGGTCACCAGGCCAAAAACGTTAACTCTTGATTATTTTCTTCACAGGTGCTGCCAGACCGGCTGAGCTTTTCCAACAACTTCTGTTTTTGTCAACCGATACATTTCTCAGTTAAAGGCTGTCAAAAGCTCCTTCTGGGCCCATTTAACAGTGGCTTTGATTAGCCGGTAGTTGATTGCTTAAGTATACAGTGGTAAGATAGTTTTATTCTCCCTCAGAGTCTACTAGACAGGAAAAAGGATAGATATCAAATTCAGAAGTGACAAAGTGGTTTAAAAGCTCAATAATTAATTACTTCACAATAGAACTGCATACAATAAATGCAGGTGCTTCGAGTCTCAGCTCCTGCTCTGGCTTGGCTAGGATTTTGAACATGCTGGTAACATCATGTGTATCCGACTGCTTTAACTTAGGGTGTTGAAATGGGAAAGCTAGGGTGTAAATGACCTCTAACATTCAGTTGATAGGCTGTTCCACACTTTGGGTCAGAATGTGCCATGAATATGCTCCACCCACAAACACAACAAACTGTCTCAGGATTCACCATACATGATAAGTGCATATTACCAAGGTTTCTACTGGAAGCAGTTGGGCTCACTGTAGGGGGAACAATAGTCTCCAATGGTGTAAATGGATCAAGAGAGAAGTACAATCCTGCAGTTTTGACCTGCAATGTTAACTCAATGTGAAAATTGGCTAACGTTGGCATAGTTAGATTAATTTTTTTTAATTTTTATACAATTCCTTTTATTGTAATACTCTGTCCCAAAGCTTTTCATTCTGGAGGCTTTAACATTTCCTCCCCCTTTTAACATATAGACCTTTCCCCGAGATGACAGTAAATGGCCAGAAGCAAGTCACTGGAGACACAGAACAAAGTTAAAGGCAGCTGAAACCCAGCGAAAAGACCGATTTGTCCTTTGAAATTCAAACAAGCTAAAAACCTAGACTGAAACTTTGCCAATTGCATGTTGGACATGATCAGTATATAAATCATAGATGCAATAGAGTTGCTCAACAACTCCCTACACTGCCAGGATTCCAAGTAAGGACTCAACAAGATGTGAATTAAGGCCGACTCTCAAAAACTCCATAATGTTGCATACTTTACTTTAAAACTTTGATTCTCCACATTACAAGACTTCTTTTTTCTGGCTTCTTTCATTCTTGAGCTTCTGCATACCATTAAAAGAAATGAGAAAAGAGTATTGAAAAAACGGGTTCTTGACAGGGCAGATGTTGCCATTCCCTGGTTAACAAGTCCCCAACCAAAGTCACAAGGTAAGGGTTTGACTATTTTAAGGCTGAGATGGCAAGGCGTTTCTTCACTCAAAGGGTAGTGTAAACTTGGAATTTTCTACCTCAGTGTTTTGGTGCAGTCAATGCTAAGATCAATAGATTTTTCAACACAAGAGAAATCAAGAGATCTGGGAATCAAGCAGAAAAGCAGAATTGAAGTTAAAGTACAGCTGTGAGCTATTGACTAGTGAAAGACGCTCAGAGGTTGCTTGGTTTATTTCTGCCCTGTTTCTTACGTATTTGTATCCTTCAGAAAGAAGTTTGGATATAACTGTAAGAAGTGCAGACTACTGTATTGACTCCATTGATGAATGATCTCCACAAAGATCCCAAATAATCTGTAGCTAATTTTTTTTTCCACATGCTTAAGTGTTTATCAAAGTTGAATGTTGAAAATTTTAAACAGGGGCACACATTGCCTAACAAGAACCTAACAACCTCAATCTTGAAAATATTTGAAGACCCTACCCTCTGTCATCTTCACAGACAGGAAGTTTAAAAGTCACACAACTACTGAGAGAATAGAAATTCTCTTCATCTCCACCCTAAAAAAGGTGAATGCTAACTTCAAAACAATGTCCACTGGTTCTGGACTGGGCCACACAGGAAACATCAAAGATCATTCAGGATCACTTCTACCAAGTCACTTCTCATTGTACTAAACCCCAATGCAAAGAAACCCAGTCAGTACAATCTATCCTCATATGACAACCCACACATTCCAGGTATCAATCTCCTCGGAACAGCCGAAGTGTTCACATCTTTCCTTAAACGAAGAGACCAAAGGTGCAGATGATATTCAAGATGTGGTCTCACCTGTACATTTTACAACTGAAAATAACATCCTTACTTTTATGTTTAATCCCTTTCATATTAAAGGATAGCATCCCATTTTGCCTTCTTGCCCTGAATATTCTTGTATCTGTGGTGAAAATTCAGCCCATGATGATATTGAAGTTCCAGAAAGGTTCAGAGGTAAGCTACAAGGTTAATACCCGCTATAAAACATCTTAGTTGTTGAACTAAACCCAATGAGTTGGGTCTCTACATTTTAGAGTAAAATAGATTCAGTAAGTTATCTGATTGAGGATTCTAAAATGAAGGGAATAGACTGTGCTCCTTTTGGCAGTTGTCCTAGTTAAATAGATTAGGAAGGTCAAAAGATCAGAAGTTTATGTTGCATAAGGTCAGATTTGGTTAGAAGCCTAGACTTAGAAGCTTGTATTTAGAGATGCATAAGGCAGACAAAGCACTCCATTCTCCCCTGGCCACAGCCAATACTCTCACATCATTCTAGTGTCTGTTGACCAGGTGAAGATCTCTCCTGACAGTCTAGTAACCAGTTCATCTTAGTTTGTCCTCATCTTCTACTTTGAGGTTAAATAACAGAACATAGTATTTTCTTCCAGAGAATAGTAAATATCTGGAACAGATTGACACCTTGAAATGGACATCAGTCTGCTAACCCCATTAAAAACAAGTTGGCATTTTTTTTCTGGCTGAAGCAAAGATGACCTTTTATTAAAAGATACCTATTGCAGGAAAACTAACATCAGTATGGTCACCTGCACTACTTTCAATTGCTTGGACAAGATACAAGGTAAAACAGTTGCATGGGACATGTTGGCTGGACAAAAGGGCATTTATCTGTCAGCCACACTCATACATTTGCACATTCCCATCTAAAGAATCACTGAAATGGTTCTGTTTACTATTTTCAATCTTTCAAGCAATTTTAAAAGCCTTTTTTTAAATTTTCCGCCTTTTTCTACCAATTTCTACTGTTTTTTTTTTCAGTTATTCAGAGTATTTTTAAGACCACATCTCAAAGGCTACATGCAGTTTTGGTCTTTTTTAAGGAAGGATGTAAAATGCATTGAAGGCAGTTCAGAGAAGGGTTACTAAATTGATGCCTGGAATGAGCAGGTTGTCTTATGACGAAAGGTTAGATAGACGAGGCTTGTTTCCACTGGAATTAAGAAGCGCGAGAGGTGACTTGATCGAAGAGTTATCGGGATACTGCCAGAGTTGGTGAGTTTTAGGTATGAAGGCAGATTGGACAGACTGGTTGTTTTCCTTGGGGCCAGAGGACAGTGAGTGGGGATGTCATTGAGATGTATCAAATTATGGTGGTCATGAATAGGGTAGACAGAAAGGAACTTTTCCCCGTGGTGGAGGGATCAATGACTGGGTATACAGATTTAAGGTGGAAGCAAGGAGATTAGAGGGGATGTGAAGAGTTTTTTAAAAACCCATTGAGTGGTAGGAATCAGGAAATCAATACCTATAATGGTGGTAGAAGCAGAAACCCTCATTACATTTAAGAAATATTGTGCAGTTGTGATGCCGAGGCATACAAGGCTATGGGTTGGGAAATGGGATTAAAAATATTTAGGCATTTGTTTTTGCCTTGTGCAAACTCAATGGACCCATTTTCCATATAGCTTTACACAACTTTATATATCTCAATCATGTTCCCCCTCAGTTTCCTCTGCAAAGGGCCTATTCTGCGCTGTGGACCTCTATAACTCTTTGACATATATGAGCTCTTAAATGGTCTCGACAAGATGACATGAAAATTACGTTTCCTGATCTGTTCTTAGTCAGGCCCAGGGGGAATAAAATTTAAAAGTCACTCTTTCAGAACAGACATGAGGAGATTTTTTTCTTCTATTAAAGAGTTATAATATTTTGAAACTCCATCTCAGAATGCGAAGGTGCCACTGTTGGACTGGGGTGGACAAGGTCACAAATCACACATTACCAGGTTATAGTCCAACAGACCTGTCTCGGAATGCAATGAATCTGAGGGCAACAAATATATTTAAGGTGATGTAAATGTATTCCTCTGCCTGAGAAGAAACCAAGGTTTTGGGGTAGATAGGAATTTGGAATTTGAAACATAGACAGGTCAACCATTATCTTATGGAATAACAGAGCAGGCCCACGGGACCAAAATGACCTACATCTGCTCCTAATTTGTATCTTTGTATGTATTAAGCTATTCAATCATGGTTTGGCTTCAGAGTATTGTATTTTTCTTTCTATAGTACCTCTTATTGGTGTCCTGTCTCTTTGCCCTAGCCTCAGTGTTTGACACAGCAGCCTATTTATTTATGGTGTGAATCACAGTAAGCCCGAACCTGATTTGACACAACAGCTAATGTACACGCTAACTCAACAACAATCATTGAGTTAGAATCGAGAACAGAATCTTGGCTGTTTTATCCTCCCTCTAACCAAAAGGCACTGAAGCCAAATTAACTCAGTAATTCAGAACACCATTGAGTTCAAAACTAGGTCATCACTAAGAGATAGTAAGAACTGTCAATGCTGGAGTTAGAGATAACACAGTGTGGAGCTGGAAGAACACAGCAGGCCAGGCAGCATCAGAGGAGCAGGAAAGCTGACTGGAAACGTCAGCTTTCCTGCTCCTCTGATGCTGCCTGCCCTGCTGGGATCCTCCAGATCCACACTAGGACACTAGTAATCTCTTCATTTCAATGACACAATCCATTTAGGCCAACTATGGAACCGCAGGACAATTAATGTTGACTAAATAATAAATGCAGTCATTTAATTCTAAGATTAACAGCGTGTCATCTTGATATCAAAAACTCCCAAAAGAAGCTGAGGCATGGATATTGGCACATTTCACCAGTACTTAGACCATTTGCAGCACAAGCTGCTGATACAGCAGATTATGATAATATTTTGAATTGAGCTTTAGGAACCAGCCTGACATAATCCTGCCTGAGAGGCACTGAGTGAAAGAGCAGAGAACATAGATTGATTTATTAATGTCTGAAAGAGGTGAAATTCTCCACAGTGATAGACAGAACACATCATCAATTTCATCTGCTTTTACTTTATCCCCTGGAGAACTATACATAAGCGATCAATAGAAAACCTCTCCACGTACCTGGAAGAAAGAGTACTGGAGGAAAGCTTCTGATCAGCATCAGCTGCTGGGCAACAGAACTGATGTAAGACATTCTCATTTCTGTAGAAAAAGATGCAAGAAAATCAAAATTAGTCTAATTCCACATTTATTAAAACAAAACAGATATTTATGAATCATTAAAAGGATCTACACACCAATGCTATTGATTTTTAAAGTGACTCATTCTGAGAGAGTAGATGATATGGTAGGCTGGTACACTGACTTCAATCTAAATTAAACAATGGAGGAGTGAAAGTCTAACCTCTCTACTGTAGAAATGAGTTTGGGCTCAGAAACGGCACTTAGCTAGTTGAGCACTAATTAATTAGCTTCACTTGACGAAGTCACAAGGGAGATCAAAGGGAGCAACAGAAATGTCACATTAATGCCCTAGCAAGCACCACTTCCCCACTGGTCATTGTTAAACTATGTGTTTTTTTTTCTGTTCTGTCAAAACAAACGGGCCTACTAGCACATCTGCCAGTTTTTAACAAATTTATATACACTTAATACATAATTCATAGCATTGAAGCAACAAGGCACATATGCAGAACATGAAAAGAACATACAATGAGAATTTAAGGTGTGAAATACTCATGCAGCAAGGCAAACTATTTAGCTAACACAGAGTTGAAGAAAGTGGGCATTTTGGAGAAAACAGCATGTAACTAGTGAAGAACTACAGAAGTAATCAGTGCTGGGGCTCCTATCCGAGATAAGATTTACTGGCATTGGAGAATGTCACTAGGTTCACTCAGCTGTTACAGGGTCTCAGGGGCTATCTTATGGGGAGACACTGTGAGTATGTTGAACCTGTACTCATTGGAGTTTAGAAGCCTGAGAGGTGACGTTACAGAAACACACAAGATTCTTAAAAGATTTGGCAGGATAGATGCAGAGAGGTCATTTCCCCTTGTGGGAGAATTTAGGACCAGAGGAAATAATTTCAGAATAAGGAATTGCTTGTGAAATTCTTTACCACAGAAACTGTTAAGGCTGCAACGTTAAGTATATTCAAGGCTGAGATTAATTTTTAGTCAGTAAAGGAATCAAGAGTAATGAGGAAAATGCAGGAAAGTGGAGCTCAGGATTATCAAAATAGCCAGGATCTGATTAAATAGTACAGCACACTTGGTAGACAGAATGTCCTCCTTCTGCTCATGTGTCTTATGGTCTTATGACCACACAAAAAATGTCACCCAGCAGTATTTCTAGAGAAGGAGAGACAATACCAAATCTTACATCAATCAAAAAAAACAATAAATTTTCTAAATACTTGTTTTCATTAAAATTGAACTCTAAGCCCCTCTGTTTGAATTTCTAGCTTCCGTAAATTACAAAACGTGAAGATGGACAAGCAGAAGTGTAGTTAACCAATGATTAAGGATCACCAACTTGACTGGAAGACAAAGTCACAGATCACTGCCTGCAAACCCATTGCTTTTCTTAACGGTCACTTCTAGTTAATAACCTATTAATATAGTATTGCACATGGGCTTGCCACTGTTCCATAACATTCCTCATATTTATCCATGCAATTTTCAATATTGCTTTTGAACTGAATGTTCCATGAAAACAAGTTTCCTGTTTGAGCTGATTAAACAATTTCTTCATTAGTCCATTGAATGAAATCCTCAGCAGAAACCTGCATCTGACTCCGGACACTGATCACTTTAGTATACACGGCAAGAAAGGCAATTAACTATCCATTTAAAGTGAGCCATCCCAGATTTTTCTCTTTATGAAATCTCTTTGAAATTCATTGTTAAATTCATTATGGTTTATAGAAGCTACATCTGAAGTCATTCATTAGGTTCTACGAGCTGCTACGAGAGCACAATGAATTTGAGCTTCTTTGGAGAGCACATTTTGGTGTCTGCTTCTCAGACTGCTGAGGCCATTAACACTAACTACAAGCTAGTAGGGACTTGTTCTTGTTCAGCATCCTACCATGTCCACTCATTGGCAGAGATTCAGCGATCACCTACTTCAACACAGACTTGAATCAGTGATTTACCCATTATGCCATGGGAGAGCTTTTTGTTAAAAAAGTCAAAATCAGAAATTGCTGGAAAAGTTCAGCAGGCCTGGAAGCATCTGCGGAGAGAAAGCAGAGTTAGAATTTCGAGTGCAGTGACCCTTCCTCAGAACTCTTCTTCAGGTCACTGGGCCCGAAATGTTAACTGTGATTTCTCTCCACAGATGCTGCCAAACCTGCTGAGGGTCTCCAGCAATTTCTGTTTTGGTTTCTGTTCTCCAGCATCCGCACTGCTTTTGGTTTTTATTGTTTTTAAATGTTTAAGTTAAAATCATAGACAGCGTCAGCAGTCAACAGAGAGCACCGCAGCGTTTCTCAAATTTCCAATAAGTAGTGGTGTACCAATGCTGTTACCCAGCAACCTGTTTAATGGCAGCTGTTTCACTATGTCTTACATATCCTACAAACAATTCATGAACCTGCAAAGAAGCTCCCGACCAATTACTACTTCTCTGACTTCTTATGTAAAATGCATTCTTTAATGCAAGCTTCATTCTGAAATGGTCTGATAAACATATAATTTGTCAAGGTATGTTAGGTTGAAGCAGTCTTTATAAGTAACAGTTAGAAAGGCCCAACATGCAAATATATGGATCACGGCCATTTCATTCCACAGACAACACTGAATGCAAATAACAAAGTGTAATAAGGAAGTCTCACCATCAAAGCCTGTTTGAAAGAGGAACAGTAACCACAGGATGATCTTTTTAAAAGAGAGCCTTCTCATCTTTTTTTGAAAAAGATCAAACAGCTGCAAATAATTTCCAAAATCATTCACATATCTTCTCAGACTTGATTTTCTTGATTTTTACACACATTTTTGTTTGAAGTGTAGAACTTGATGAGATCAAGATAAAACTGACCTGGATGAGTCATTGAGCCTGACTGCGAAGGAACAGCTGCAAAAGTACATTCATTCTTGTGAAGAATTATTATGCCTGACGATATGAGAGCAAAATTAACATATGAACATAAAGTTCAGACTATGAAAAGGCTGTTTGGCTCATTAGGCGCAGTCCATACACCATAACTCTATCGTGCATTTGTTTCATTATCAATGACATTTAATCACCTACCTTCAGAAACATTCAGACTCTAATCTTTCTTCCTAAGAATTGCCAAGAATTCCCCCTAAGGTCCTCTTAAAGTTCCCACATTTCTTGTGTTGGAAAAGCTGCCTCTACAAATTTTTTGCCCCATCTCTTGCAAAAAATTTCCTATTCTCAGTAATTTTTTGAGATCCAAGTTCATCCAGGACATGAACACAACACTCCACATCTGCAACTCCACATTCAGACTGTCAGCCAATGGAAGCTACTGTTTGACTCCTCTCCCTTAGTCTCTCCTGAGGCCCTCTACAAGTGACCAAGTTGTATTATCATTCTGCCCTCCCAAAGCCACCAGAATGATTATGGAACCCACAATTTGTTGTTTCTGTCTGAAGGGGACCAGCCAGCCAATTTTCCATGGTTTTTCTGCCAGTCATATTGGACACATTCAATTTGCACTACAAGATCACCACCTCATTTGAGCACAATGCAATGTCTAGAGAGGCAACATATTTTGTAACTTACACCCCAATCCATGGAGAACTTGAAAAAATAACTTCTGAAAATCCAGGCTGTACTTTGTACAGAATGTCAAAATCAGTCATTTGTCATTTCTATTACATAAACTGATTAAAACTACACCAATATTCTCCTTTTAATATCTCTGGCACCTATCTACATATTATCACTCTTCCATTCAGAATTCTTTGCACAAAGTCCCACATTCACTGAAGAAAAAAGTCCGAGACTACTGGGAACAAAGGTTGACAAATCCCTGGACCTGATTCCCCACATCCCAGACTCTTAAAAGAGGTCAACAGCAGAGATAGTAGATGTATTGCTTATTCTAACATTGTCTAGGTTCTTGAGAACTCCCAGAAGATTGGAAAACCACACATGAAGTGCCCCATTCACGAAAGAGTAACATAAAAAGCAGGAAATTATAGATCAGGTGGTCTAATATCCATTGTCAGGAATCCATTGTTAAAGACTTTGAACCTGGGCATTTACAAAATCATAACAAATCAGGCAAAATCAGCATGGTTTTAAGATAGATAAGTGAGTGCCCGTGATTTGAAGGCATAATTTCACTGGGTATGACATTCGGCAACCCTAGCAAACCTCAACAGAGGTCAATGGAAGTGGAAAACAAGATGGAGGGGAATCTCTCCACAGTTGGAATCACACCCAGTTCAAAGGAAGATGGATGTATTTGTGGAAGGCTAATCAACTCAGTGCCATGACAATCAGTGTGGGCCTACACACCTTCATAAGACTGTAAAATATATGAGCAGTATTAAGCTATTTGGCCCATCAAGTCAGCTCCACCATTCAATTATAACTGATATGTTTCTCACCCCATTCTCTGGTTTTCTCACCATAATACTTGATCCTCTGACTAATCAAGAACCAACATCAGACTTAAATATACTCTTTGTCTTGGCCTCCACAACCTTCTGTGGCAATAAATTCCACAGATTAAGCACACTCGGATTGAAGATATTCCTCTGCACCTTAGCTCTAATAGGTCGCCCTTCACTCTGAGCTTTTGCCCTTGGGTCGCAGTTTCTTCTAGTAGTGCAAAACATCTCCTCCACATCCACTCTATCCAGGTCTCACAGTAGTTTTAATCAGATCTCCCGCTTAGCCTTCTAAAATTCACTGAATAAGGATGCAGAGTCCTCAACTGCTCTTGTATGATAAACCCTTCATCCTTGGGTTTGTTCTTGTAAAAATTCCTCTGGAACCCTCCCCCCCAACCCCCATCCTTTCTCAGATACGGGACCTAAAACTGCTCACAATATTCCAGATGCAGTCTGATCACAGCATTGTACTGTCTCAGCAAAACATCTCTACCCTTGTATTCTAGCCCTCTCAAAATGAATGCAATATTGCATTTGCCCTCATTACTGCCAACTGAACCCACCTGTTAACCTTAACAGAACCCCGAATTAGGACTCCTAAATCAGTTTGTGCTTCAGCTTTCCAAAACTTTTCCCCATTTGGAAAATAGTCTATGTCTCTATTTTTTTGACCAAAGTGCATAACCTCACACTGTCCTAAATTGTATTCCATCTGACACTTATTTACTTACTTTCCTAGCCTGTCCATGTCCTTCTGCAGCCCCCTTACTTCCTCAACACTACCTGTCCCTCCACCTATTTTTAAGTCATCTGCAAACTTTGAAACAATGCCCTCAGTTCCTTTGTGCAGATCATTAATGCTTAATACAAATAGCTGTGGTCCCAACACTGACTCCTGCAGAACTCAACTGGTCACCAGCTACCAGTTGAAAAAGACCCCTTTCTATCCAGTCTCTGCCTTCTGCTAGTCAGCCAATCATTCCATACCAGTCCCTTACACCTCAAACAGTGGATTCTTACCTTATTTAGCAGTCTCCTATGCAGCACCTTGTCAAAGGCCTTTTAGAAATCCAAGTAGATCACGTCCACTGGTTCTCTTTTCTCTAACTTGCTTATTACTGCCTCAAAGAATTCTAACGGATTTGTCAGTCATAATCTCCCCTTGATGAAGCTATGCTGACTCAGTCCTATTTAACATGTAATTCCAAATACTCTGCAATTTTATCCTTGATGATAGACTTTAAAATCTTACCAATGAACAAGGTTAGGTTAATCGGTCTATAATTTCCTGTCTTCTGCTTGCCTCCCTCCTTAAACAGGGGTGTTACAGTAATCATTTTTCAGTTCTCTGGGACCCTTCCACCTGAACAATCACCAGCAAAGCCTGCACAATGTCCTTAGTTATGTCCTTCAGAACTCTGTGGTGTAATCCATCTGGTCTGGGTGGTTTATGCACCCTTGGCCATCAGTCCATCTTAACGGCAGAAGTGGGGATGTTCACTGATGATTGCAACTCCTCAGTTACTAAAACAGTTCATGTCAACATGCAAATTAACCCAAACAGCAAACAAACTTAGGCTGATGGCTGGCAAGTAACAATTCTATCACAAAATTGCCAGGCAATGACCATCTCCAACAAGAGAAGATTCAACCATTTTCCCTTAACATTCAAAGGCATGACCATCACTTAAAACTAAACTATCAGCAAAGAGATTACCATTGGCAAGAAACTGAATTAGATCAGCCACATAAATATTGTGGCTACCACACCAGGTCAGAAACTGGGAATTCTGCGGCAAATAGCTCACCTCCCAAAGCCTATCTGCCATGTAAAAGGCATAAGCCAGAAATTTGATGGACTATTCCCACTTGCCTAGATGAGTGGCTCTCCGGCAACACTAAGAAATTCAACAAGCAGCCCACTTGACAGTTACCCCAAGTATCACATTTAATATTCACTCTCTCCAAATTGTGCAAGTGCACACAATCTACAAGATGCACTGCAGCAACTCAGCAAGTCATTTTGTCAGCAAGTTTTAACAGTATATAAACTTCCATTCTTCTCCTCCCTTAAAGCTATCCAATCTCCTGGAAGAGATGAAAAAACCAGAGAAGTGGGCAGAATCACAAACTCAAAATACATAAAGACAGGACTCGTTTGATATAGGAGATGGTGCTCTTCTGAGAGAGTAGTGGATTTGTTGAACAGGCTGCTAGTTCGTTTTGTATGAACTTGGTTAAAAACGTAGACCAACTCGGGAAATGAACCCTGGAAAAATCCTCTTCCACCCATTGTTCTAATGCTAGAAATGTTGTACCATACTACCTCAGCTAGAAACAGGATCAGCTCTCACTTTCAGAAAATCAGCAAGCCCTGCTCATACCATGAGCTGCCAATCCTCTGTATTCTGTGACAATAACTAACTCCTGATATCTAACCTGGTCTGTCGTTACGTGATTTGAGCTGATGATTCCTGGTCCATCTTAACCTTTCTAAATTGTAACAAATTGTCTGTATAAACATAATCTAATTCCTTCCACATTTTAGAAAAACTAATCAAATCTTCCCTGAGTATATACTTGACTAAGGTGAGACATAGTTCTTATAATACATGTTAATGAAGGTGTTTTAAAATGGGGATTAACCTTCCATTGCTCTTCTTCACCCTTTCTAATATTTCATTATAATCTGAAAGCTTAATATGCATACTCATTTAGCAATGACAGCTCTTTTGTAACAGGATAGGATTGCATTTGATTCAATCTCAGTGGCAGCACCTGAGATAATTACAAAGTAAATGAAAGGGATACACTCTTAAGTGCTCTTCTGATTTTCTTTGGACAGTGACAGCGATGAAAAGCTGCAGAAAATGACATGGTGGTGTAGTGGGGCGGTTGGTAGAGGAAGAGGAGGAGGAGTAGTAGAGATCCTGACTTGCATGAAACAGCATGGAATTCTACTTCACTGAAACGGAGAGGATAACCTGGATATGTATGAGTGACCAATGTTTGCAGCAGTATATTTTATCAGTCATTTCAGGCTTGTGCTCCACTAATAAAAGAGATGCAGTGTTGTGATATTCAAATTAAACACTGTAAGGGCAAAGAGAAAGGTTGGGACTGTTTCACATGTTAAATAACTGAATGGTTATGAGGGTTAATGAAGAGAGCCGCAGTGACGTGATAGGCTATGTGGATGAATGATTATTTGCTTATCCTCTTTCAAGGTCCTTCTCTAATTTTCTTCAGTGAAGAGCGCAGACTAATAATTGACCTACATTCAGGACTTTTACCAATCTCACTCCTTAATCAATTACCAGATAATGCAGCAGAACAGCTTGTATTGGCTTCCTTTCTGATATTTTTCTCCTCTGTCTCTTCATAGTACTTCTCTCAAATGCTCTGTATGTATTAGCAGGTACAAATGCAAATCCAATATCTACCTTTGGCAATGACATTGCTGCTAATTCCCCGGAAGTTGTTACTTTTCTAAGTCTTTTGCCAAAGAATCCTCAACTCTTTGCAATTGTGTTATATGTTAAGTAACGGGCATTTTTCCCCAAAACTGATATGATTAACTCAAATGCTAAGTGAACATACTGGCCTCCATAGACCAAATAAAAATCTAACAACTATTACACCCACAAAAAAGTGAACATTACTTGTAAAAATTGAAAGAATGCAATTTCACTTTATGAAATTTACCAGATTGCACAGTGACAGTGCTCTCACCTCTGTGTCAGATGGTTATGAATACCATTCTACATCCCAGAGGCAGGTAGAAATAAACTTAACTGATGTGTCAGTGAAATAGCAAGGAAATTGGAGCTGTTATGTTTCAGATACGCTGTTAAATTGAGGCTGTTCTGCTGGGTGCTGACAATATCATTGCACTATTAAACAGAGAAGTGTTAGGGCCCTCTTGTGACACAGTGATAGTGTCCCCACACCCTGGACGAGAAGGCCTGGGCTCAAGTTCCACCTGCTCCAGAGGTGCGTAATTACATTTCTGAACAGGCGGATTAGGGAAAAATAGGTCAAAAGAAACAGAGGTGCTCTTCCAGTAAGCTGGCCAAAATTTACTCCTCAACCAGCATCAAGAAAGAATAGTTCATTCACTGTTTCCCTTGCTTCTGCAAATTGAATAAGTGACAACCGTGACTGTATTTTTCAAGAATTGTCTGTGAGCTGCTTTAGGATGTTCTGGGAAATGTGCAGTACTTTATAATGGCAAGTTCTTTCTTTCCAGCTGATCAAGTTTGATGAACCTCATCCACTTGCAATACCAATTTCTGTCATCGATTCCACCTACTAAAATAATCACATCTCCTACAGAATGGATATATTCTGCTTGAACTCTTTCATGCATTCTATAATGTTGTAATTTAAAGTTTCAAATGTGAAGCTTGTGAAATTGTTACATTATGTTCTCTTTAAGTTAGGGTAAAATCGAGGATTGAGGAGATCATGTGACCTGTCCTGCCAGCCAACACACCATTCAACAACAAGCCTATGTGGCTGGTTTGTTAAAGAATACAGAGGGTACCTAAGTTAGGTCTTAGTGGACAGTGGATGTGAGATATATTGACATTGACCACAGCAACTGTGTTAATGGTGGAGAAACTGTTAGTTTCCATATTATAAGGAGATGTTAGAAGTGTTAAATTTGGTGAATAGTTATTCCCTAAATTCCTTATTTAATTTCAATTTAGAATGGATACGGTAGTCTATGGGATAACTAATTTGCATTTCTCCCTGGATACAAGACCCTTTGTGGCGCACATATAGTTTGTACCTCTGAGCCAAAAGTTCCAGATTGAAGTACAACCCAAGGATTTGATGGTCAAGTAAGGTGTGTTCAAAATATGGTCAAACAGATTAAATATTAATCTACACATCCTTCCAGCATACATTAATGACAAGCAGTAACAGCAGAAGAGATTTCTGGTCACCAAGTGATGGAAATTGGAGACTTTACCACGACTATTTATTGTCTACTCTACAACATGCATGTTAAAATGCATTTTGCCACACCTTTTCCAACTCTGAGTGAATTTGCTGACTAGCACACCACCACCACAACCACGAGGTCCATGTGATTCACACTGTAACAGAAACAGGTTTTGAAGTGGGGTGGGGGGTTGGGCCAGGGAAACCCATCAGCTTTCAGGGTTTTCTTAAATATCCCTGAATAAACAGGTCAGTCTACAAGAATCTGAGAAGGAAGAAACAAGTCATAAAACTTGAAGTCTTGCCATGCCTTCTAGCCAGCCGCTAAATTTGAAAATCTTTTCAAAACTTACAGACTCAACGGTAACTATAACAAAGTAGCACTGAGCTAAGTTTTCCCAACACGGGCTAAGTCTGGGTACAGTAGCCAAAATCAGGAGGCAACCCACTTCAGCAGGAGGTTGAAAATATTGTCAAAAATAAGACAAAAATGGTATAAACCTTGCATCATGGGAACAGGCTATTCCGTTCATTTTTTTACTCCTCGCAATTCCCTTTCCAAACCTCTTCACCTAATCTAGTAGCATAATTTTCTAAATTTTTTCAGTCATGTATTTGCAGTTTTACCTAAAATTGCAAATACACTGAAAGCTTGCCATGATATTAGAGCTGGCCTGGTAGGAAAGCAAGGTATAAATATTACTAGCTACCATCATAAGTCTTTACAGTTATCTCTTTCAGAAAATAAATCAAGTCAGCATGAAAAAGATCATCTTCATTTGCCTCACACCTGTTTCATTAGAAATGCTGCCTCACAGTTATAAATAATTACTTACCTAAAGACCTCTTACAGGTGAATGCATTAATGAAAGGCGAGATAATAAATTGGTTTTAAAATACAAATATTTAACTATTTGTGAAATAAGAACACTTTCCCTTCCTCCTTCCATTTTATATCCTGCTAGCTGTCTTTGTCCCTTCAGACATTCTTTTGTCCTCAGCTTATTAACATGTTCAAAAATTTAAGCAACACAACAGCATCACCAAAGCCTGGATCTTTGATCTCAGCATAAGAGCATGTTTTTGAATCTGCAAGGCCAGCAGAAAACGTTCAACTGTCCGATATTTGTTCTGGCTGATAGGTCTTAAAAAAAGTTGAGCCAACCAATCCCAGAAACTATATGCAAGCAGCCACAGGGGAGCAGAGGGAGGCTGCATAAATCTCCAGCCTCCGGGGTTCAGAACTTGTCCCATCCGTAAAGAAAGCAAGACCAGCCCTCACTGCCTAACAGCCACTCACTTCCTTACCCTACTCCTCAAGCAGACCATATTTCCCATGGCCCTGATATCCTCCATGTAACATATGCCCTTTACAAATCTGACATGGTCCCTCATGACATTCACGCTAACTATGTTTTTCCACCCTATGGTTACTTCCTATGGTTATTTTTGGCCCTGTGCCAACTGAGTTCCAACTCATGCCTCACCACCCATCATCTTTTGTCCTAACAACTTCCATGCCAACTTAGTCAGTATGTGCCGGGGAAGAATTTAGGAATCATGCTGTAATGAAAGAAATAATTTGTAAATGAACATTGATGACTGGACTATAAACAAGCATCGATATTCATAGACCCACAACAAATGCAACTTTGAACTATCAAAACGTGAAGTAACATGTAATGGGAATGACAATAAATTGTGAAATCAGCCTTCTTATCCCTAAGTGGTAGTCCTAAGGATTATGTAAATAGCAAGCTCAATTTTTTTATTTACACAGCTTTTAAAGGGAAGGATATTTAAATGCCTTGACAGATTAACAGTTCCAATGGGATTTAAATATTGTCAGACATATTTCTGTATGCTTTAAAAACTTCACAGAATTCTTGACCTCTTTCAAAGATCACTGCCCTCTCCCATAGGTGCCTTTGTGTCTATTCAAAAGGGTCCTTTACCTTTCAAAAAGGGTACACAGTCATACAGCATAGAAACAAACTTTCTGTCAAATGCATCCATGCTGACCAGATATCCTAAACTGATTTAGTCCCATTTGCAACCATTTTGCCCATATCCTTCTGAATGCTTTCTATTCATTTACCCATCCAGATGCCTTTTAAATTGTAAGTTTCCACACCTCCACCACCTCCTCTGGCAGCTTGTTCCATACATGCACCACCCTTTGCATGAAAAAGTTGCCCCTCATGGTCCTTTTAGATCTTTCCCCTCTCACCTTGTACCCATGCCAACTGGTTTTGGATTCCCCTACTTTGGAGAAAAATATCTTGGCTATTCACCCTATCCATGTTTCTCATGAGTTTGTAAACATCTATAAAGTCATCCCTCCGCCTCTAATGCTCCAGGGAGAAAATCCCAGACTATTCAATCTCTCCCTATAGCTCAAACCTTCGGATCCTGGCAACATTTTTGTAAATCTTTCCTGCACTCTTTCAAGTTTAACAACATCTTCCCTTTAGCAGGGGGACCAGAATTGATCCCAATATTGTAAAAGTGGTCTCACCAATGACCTGTACAGCAACAACATGAGATCATATCTTCTATACTCAACGTTCAGATCAATGAAGGCAAGCATGCCGAATGCCTTGTTTACCACTCTGTCTATCTGTGACTCTACTTTCAAGAAACTATGCACCTGCACCCCTAGGTCTCTTTGTGCGGCAACTCTCCCCAGGGCCCTACCATTAACTATACAAGTCCTGCCCTGGTTTACACTACTAAAATGCAACATCTCACATTTATCTAAATTAAACTCCAGTGCTACTCCTCCGCCCATTGGTCAATCTGATAAAGAACTTAGCTAAGTTTAGGCATTCGTCTGAAAATTGTGAAAAGCTGTGTTTCAGGCATCCCAGTGATGAAACTTGTATTTATCTGCAGACAGCTGCATTTTCACTTGTCGACCATGGTTGAGAAACTACAAGCCGCCCACTCACCTCCCAGTTCCTCCACAACACACCAGTGTCAAAATTGTAGCTGTTATGTTTGAGGGCAGGCGTTCTGTAATTAAGACTGTGACACCATTTTGGCTATGCTTGAGGCCCTCTCCCTCTTATCAAATTTCGGGTCAAGGTATTTAAATTAGTCCACTGCCATAAAAAATAAATACTGTGTAACTTTCTCAGAGACAGCAAGAACTGCAGATGCTGGAGGAACACAGCAAGCCAGGCAGCAGAGGAGCAGGGAAGTTGATGTTTCGGGTCAGGACGCTTCTTCAGAAATTGGGGATAGGGAAGGGGGCTCTGAAATAAATAGAGAGAGGAGGGTGGGGCTGGGAAGGTAGGTGGGATGGCAATAGGTGTGTGCAGGTAGAGAGTGGAGGGGATACGTCAGTGAGGTGGGTGACATGTCCATCCTGGGCCTCCTCCAGTGTCACAATGATGCCATCCGCAAACTGGAGGAGCAGCATCTCATATTCCACCTCAGGAGCCTACAGCCTAATGGTCTAAATGTGGATTTTACAAGTTTTGAAATCTCCCCTCCCCTAGCCTCATCTCATTACCAACCCTCCCTCTCATCCCCACCTCCTTGACCTGACACAACCTGTCCATCTTCTCTCCCACCTATCCGCCCTACTGATCAATCCCCAACACTCTCTACCTGCACTCACTGTATAACTTTGATCTGAACAAAAGAGTTTGAAACCCATCTTTTAGCTTTATTTCCAAAAATTGTGACTAGGACTGAGAATGGACTGCTAGAATCTAAATAAAAATGTCATTGTTATTTTAATGTAAGAATACTGAATATGCTCACACCACACAATGTTACCACATTACGGCTCTGCACAAAAATAATCCAGTTCTGGTTCAGGCTTTTCAAAGAGGCAGATTTTAAGTAAAACTTTAATATAGGTCAAAAAAAAACAAAACAAATATTATTTTAGAGTTTTTAACATCTGCTATTTAGACCTTTTGTTGAAAAGCAGTGGTTTTAGCTCCAGAAAAGTAGTAAATTGAACAATTCCAGATAAGAAACACTCTCGTTATGAAATAACAGCTCTTGTGAGACTGCAGGCTTGGGTGATTCTGTAGCACACAGTTCTGACACTTCAAACATTAAAAGTACCTCTTACAGTGAGATCTGCAAGCATAAGTGGTATTTTAAGTACATACAAGAGTCTTTCTCTAGCCAAAGTGTATTTAGAAGTTTTCCATTAAAAGCACAATACCAAATTTAAAAGATAAGGATTGTCAGCAAGAATCAGACTTTGCTTTCAGTCACAAACACCATACCTTGACATCATCCAACACTGACCCAACTTCACTCATCGGTTCAACTGCTGAAATGCACACCCATAACATGGTTACCTCTATTTCAATGTTCTCTTCTTCCCATGTCATTTTCCATATATACTAGAGTTCAACCAAAATCTGCTCCTTGTAACTCACCAATAATCCAGGAGATTTCTGACCTACAGATAGTAGGAACTGCAGATGCTGGAGAATCTGAGATAACAAGGTGTAGAGCTAGATGAACACATCAGGCCAGGCATCAGTTGCTTGGCCTGCTGATTTCTGACCTACACTGGATCAGACAATGCCTCAATTTAAAAAAAACCTGTTCCTAGCTTTTGATTACAACATTATCTCACACCTCACTGTTTCTCAGTAATCTCCTTCAATCCCACAGCCATACATTATTTTGCATTCCCTCAAATGAGGCATCTTGCAGATTCCTAATTTTTTAAAATTCATTTTCGTGGAATGTGGGCATCGCTGGCTGGCCAGCATTTCTTGCCCATCCCTAGTTGCCCTTGAGAAGGTGGTGATGAGCTGCCTTCTTGAACTGCTACAGTCCACCTGCTGTTGGTTCACCCGCAATGCCATTAGGGAAGGGATTCCAGGGTTTTGACCCAGAGACTGTCAAGGAATGGCACTTTATTTCCAAGTCAGGGTGGTGAATGGCTTGGAGAGGAACTT
This sequence comes from Stegostoma tigrinum, assembly GCF_030684315.1. Classification (NCBI taxonomy): domain Eukaryota; kingdom Metazoa; phylum Chordata; class Chondrichthyes; order Orectolobiformes; family Stegostomatidae; genus Stegostoma; species Stegostoma tigrinum. Next base: position 25,645,302 of record NC_081371.1, on the reverse strand, counting down.
GAAGGTGGTGGTGTCCCCATACATCTGCTGCCCTTGTCCTTCTAGATGGAAGTGCTATGGGTTTGGAAGGTGCTATCTAAGGATCTTTGGTGAATTTATGCAGTGTATCTTGTAGATAGTACACACTGCTACTACTGAGCATCGGTGATGGAGGGAGTGGAAGCTTGTGGGTGTAGTGCCAATCAAGCGGACTGCTTTGTCCTGGATGGTGTCAACCTTCTTGAGTGTTGTTGGAGCTGCACTCATCCAGACAAGTGGGAATCATTCCATCACACTCCTGACTTGTGTCTTGTAGATGGTGGACAGGCTTTGAGGACTCAGGAGGTGAGTTATTCACTGAAGTACTCCTAGCCTCTGATGTGCTTTTGCAGCCACTGTGTTTATGTTTTAAGTCAATGTAATCCCCAGGATGTTACCAGTGTAGGATTCTGGGATGGTAACGCTATTGAATGTCAAGGAGCAGTGGTTAGATTGTGTGTTATTGTTGATGGCCATAGCCTGGCATTTGTGCGGCATAAATGTTCCTTGCACAACTGCTTCAAAGGATACCATATTTTTGGGGTACCTTGGGCCCTACACTCTGCAAGTGTCACCATAAATCGTGCTGTAATCTGCCTCTGTCCAAAGGTGCTCCTTAAATTCACCCTTAATTAGCCCTAATATCACTTTCTACAGACTCAATCAAAAAAAATTGTAATTTGTAGGTAATTTGTAATTACCTTCCGAACAAACTTTGTGTGTTTTGCTATAGTAGAGTTGCTTTGCAAATGCAGGTTGGTGTTATGTTTCAAATAAGCCATAAAGATATTTTAGGATGAAGAATGGAAATGTTGATTCATATTGGACAAACTCAGAAGTCACATGACACCAGGTTAAAGCCCAACAGGTTTATTTAAAATCACAAGCTTTTGAAGCACTGATCCTTTGACAGTCAAAGTCTCCTCACCTAATCTGATGAATGTTTTTAAATAAACCTTTCGGATAGCCTGGTGTCATATGACCGCTGACTTTGTCCACCCAGTCCAACACCAGCATCTCCACATCAGGTTCATACTGGAGATATTCCTCTGAGGTTGGATTGTTGTATAATGTTAGGTTAGAGTCAAGAGTGTGTTGATTTTGCATCTAGCATGTGGTTTTCTTGACCTCAACAGAGTTTGACTGCTTAAAGAGAAAAACATCCATTCTGCAGCAGACAAATGCCACCCCTTGCTTAGTAAAAACTGTGATTAATGAGAAAATAATTGTCTAAGATTACAACACAGTGTAAAACAAAACAAAACTTCCGCCCTCATGTCTGAATAAGAGAGTCTTTGTGGCTTCCATCATTGTTTTCCTGAAACTCTGTACCTGAATGGGAATGCAACACATTGAGTTTTATACTGTTGCTGTTATGAAATATATATTTGGGTCACAGGCTCCAAGCTAAAGACTTTAAAATCCAAAAACCCATTTATTGAAAAGCTCAATTTTACAGTGACAGACTGATTTAAATAACTATCAATCAAACAAAGCTTGAAACAAATGACTATGCATTAAAATATCATTAACTGAAATGTTTGAAGCTACATTTGCAGCCATCATTGACAAAAGTGAGAGTTGAGTTAGTCATCTGATGTTTAAGTGGCCACTATTCTCTATTTTGCAGGGCTATCTACCTAAAAGGCACTATCCATCATATATTAATAGACATCTCAATAAATACACACTTCATAGTCATAAAAAAAGACTCACTTGTGAACTGTTCTAAATAAGCGAAACATTTGCCTATTCAAAGAAAACTACTTTTGAGTTTGGATTTCTAGGTCCTGGTTAAGTGAGAAACATACTGGAGTATCAACATGCAATACTACAGGCTGGGATATGGTTTGTTCAGGTTGGAGACAGAAACTGAGGAAAGGTGGGCTGCTTCCATACTTAAGCAGAAAAACAAGCAAATGATCTGCCTCTTTATCATTTTGTCCTAATAAGTGCATTATTGAAGAGATCATTGAGCAGGATAGCTGGAGTATTTCTGAGTCTCCTTCATCAAGGAGGAGTAGTTTTGGTATTATGAATGCTGAATAATAAAAGGAAAGGGGTCTGCTCCTGATAACATTCCAGCGCAGCCCACACCCATCACCATGTTAATAAAGGCAATGACACAGTACCTATGCTGATGCTAGAATCATGCAGAATGGTCAGGTTGTGGACCCAGACAGCACCTGAAGTGATTTAGCACATGGCCTGCTGTCTTGGACTTTCATCGGTCCTGTTAACACCATATGCTATAAATAAGCAGCTGCATATGGGATAATCTGTCCCACTCCATGCCAAACAATATTATTTAAAGGCATCATCATTCAACTTGCATGTGAGGCACTTTTGATTTTCTTAATACTGCTACAAATGGTGCTTTTAAAGAAATTCACTCTGTTCTGAGGAGTGTAGGGCTAAACTTTTGGAAAGAGTGGTGTGGACTCTGAGCGCACCAATTGCCTCCAGTTCCTCTTGGGCTGCAGGAAGACAAAGAGATAGAGAAGAGACAGGAAAGAGAAGTTATTCCCAGAATAAGGATGAAGGCTCTTAGCAGGAAGCCACACAACTGATGTCCTCAGAAAACACTTATGATACAAGGACTGAGTCTGCAGCTACATCTCACCAACAAAGTGATCAGAGAGCTATGCCACTCCATCAAGCTAAATCTGCGGCTGCATAGCACGGCGGGATTGGTACAGCCAGTGTGCTGAGACGTCACTGTTAGCCTCAATTTCTACACAAACATATCATTCTAAACCGGACTCACGGTATTACCAGCATACCTTACGTGCTGAGCAATTTTAAACCTGTGAGAAGAGAGGGGGTTGGTCTTCCTAGAGAGAAGACTTTGTTGACTTTGCTGTAAGGAGAAGCAGGAAGAGTGGATCTGACAGACTACCAGGGTTCCCAATCATGCAGGTGCTCAGAAGGTGTTTGCTGCACAAAAACGCATCTGGAGATCTCCAATTTTGAAATGCGTTAGAATTGCAGGCTGTACCACTCCCCAAGTATATAGCTCGAGAGCAACAACACTCAGATCATCACACTGATGAATTACTACCATCCTACTGACGACAACAAGCCTTTCATCCTGCCCAAATCAGCCTTACCTATGTCTATCCACCATGCATGCCTTCATCATGAGCTACATCCAGATAGCACCATTAAATGACAGTGATGCTACAACTAGGAATGTTGTAAGGCAATCCATCAGCTTCCTGAAGCAACAGTTCCTGCACTCACAGGCTTCAGTGTCCTGAATTGTGGTGACATGCTACACCCTCCAAAAAATTTTCCACCACGGGGGCACAATCCCTACCACCAGGGCATTATGTCACCACCTCAGGTTCAGGGAATTGACAGACAGGAGGAGTCATTTGGGGCATCAATGTTATGAATGGGCTGTCCATAAGTGCCTTAACGGACTATGTTTTCATGAATAAAAACCAAAACTGCCTCTGCTATATACTCCCCCATCTTTTCTTCCTCTTCAGTTATAGGCCACTGTTTCAAAATACAGTTTGTACATGAAGGGGGTAATTAACATCAACCATCAAGAACCAAGGGACAGATCCTGGGAGAAGCTAACAAGTAACACGATGTGTTGTATCACTATCCAGTGCAATCTTACTGTGTGTACAAGAGTATTTCACAAAAAGGGTGATCAATGTGTGCAGTGAACTTTCAAATAAAGTTGAAAAAGCAAAAAGAAACAAAAACATTCAAGAAACAAATTGAGGGATGTTAGGATCTTTTCAGATGAATGAAGCAAGATGGATCAAATGGCCTTTGTCAATAGCAGTTGTGTGATCTTATAAAAGCCTTCATACTAAATAAAAAGTACAAAATGCATGTTTACTTTAACAATCCTGCTTCTTATTGCAATTATTTTTCACTGTAGTCTCAATTGGAAAGCCAATTCCAGTAATGTGAGATAATAAAACTAAATTGCATCAGCCCACAGAGATTATACAAATAAGGCAGGAGACAAAATTTAAAGAGGCCACAAAAATCCTCTGAAAGTTTTGAAACACTAAACAATCAAACAGTAGTGCTGGAAGAGCACTCCTTCGTAAAGCTTATGGCAATACATCGGCTGTAATGAAGAACAATCTACTATTCTGCTAACTGGAAATGTGCATTAACAGTATTTGTTTCATTTTTCAAAATTTGCATGCAGACCATTTTATCAGAATTAAAATCATAGTTTCCAAATTCAGGATATTTTCATTCACAAAAATAAATTTAGGTGTAATTATTTTGTAAAGAGAAGAAAACTGAAGATCTAGTTTATAGAGCAAATTGCCCTGTACATCAGGAGTAAAATTATGTAGCTACAAAACACAAAGTTGCCACTAAATTCAGAAAAACATTTTTAAAACATTCTGGGCCACATTTAAGAACAGCGGCACAGCTGATAGATCCATGACAAATAAAGAAGGCTTTGATATATTTATTGTCATGTGTATCTTGTTATAAAATACAGTGAAAAGTGTCATATAGTGTTGTCATTGTCTGGTGCCATCTTAAAACACAGAAAAATAAACCAAAACATAGAATATAAAGGCAGAAAGATCAAGAAATAAAGTCTCCAACTTCACTTGCTTTCTGTGAGTAAAAGTACAGCAGAATGGTTGAAAAGACATTGCAAAATCACTGCCACAAGATGATTCAATACAAAAAAAATCAAAGTGAGAGCAGCACTCAGAAAAAAGTAATCCATTTCTTGCAGCATTATGATGTGTACTCCGTGATGAGAAACTGCTCACTAGTGAATTTCAGATGTACTTTTCTACATCGACGAGAACAGTCATAGCAATTATCAGAAGGAACTGCTTGCCTGAAGAAAATGAAATCATTTGTTTAAGCATGAACTATGCATGAATAATGCAAATACATTTGCAAATTGGATTTGTATTCATTCATGGGAATAGATGACATTAGTAAATCTGTTATGTAAATGGTGGAGTGGTACTTCTGTTTTGAAGATACTGTAATATTTCCTAATGAATTCATTACGTATTTAGAGCTGTATTATTTTCTTTTTTTTAAAGTTAATAAAGCTAATGTATTACATGTATTCGCAATATAAATTTGTGGCAAGTATGGTCATGAAGATGCACAACATCAAATTGAAACTGTAATTTCATCACCTGGTCATACGTATGTCATTATAAAATGACTCTTTTGCTAAAAGAACACTGACTTGAAACAGCTGCTAATTTGTACCTGTGAAGTTACATTTCATTCCACAAAGAAATGTAATCTGTGCTGATGCCAGCAGAGATACAGTACCCTTCAAGGTGTGAACAGCTCCTTCCTATCTCATCAATACCCTATTTATCAAGATTTAAGATGGATTACTCAGCAATTAATTGCTGGAACATGTAAATTAATCACCTTGGCCAAAAAAGACACGAACTAAAGTGAAGCAGGTCAGACAAGTGCTGGTCAACCATCTTATAGAATTCACAGCTAACACAGAACGTAGTTGTGTGATACAACCTTGTGTGTCAATGTTTGAACTTGGATTTGAATTTGGGCAAAAAACACAAAAGCTCCCAGACAAATCATCTCTCAACAATCTGCCATCTACAGTTTGAACCCTGTGTTTACGGAAAAAGACAAGTACATTCACAGCTGATGGAGCCTCCAATGAAAGCCACTGGAGGTGCCAGGGGAAAAAGGAAATAACAGCCACAACTTCAGCTAACTTTGAGCTAACTGCTTTAGCTCAAAGGCTCGTTGTAGCTGTGTAATTTTTTAAATATCTGCAGTGGGACTTTTATTTGAATCAAACAGACACCATGTGAAGAAGGTGCAGTGTTGCAGTTGTTTTCTGTGGTTTTTAAAAGTTTATTTATCCAGTCAGCTGGGTCAGGGAAAGGAGGAGTTAAAGTGTGAAGGTGAGAACAGTGTGTAAGTTAAAATTCAAGTTGATGACATTTCCTAATTCAGGATGACAGCAGGAAAGACACTGTTATGGCCATTAAATGTGTCATTACGAGAGTTGAGGGGTAGGACTGAGTCACTAAGAGCATTCCACATAGTCCACAAAACAGCAGACATAGCTAGCACCCACCTGTGTACCCATAGCAACAGCTTTTACTTGGATGAAGTGGATGGAATTGAAGGAAACATCGTTCAGGATGACAACAAGCAGGTGGACAAGGGCAACAGTTGTTAGTGACCAGTAAAGGGGAATCGGAGAATTCTCCGGTAGTCCTCCTGAGGGATGGACATCAGACGGATTTAGTCTATGATGAAATGAAGACGGTTAGGACCAGGAAACAGCAAAATGTTAAAAAGTGACACAGGACATTGGAAAAATCATGGATGTCGATGGGAAAAGACTGGAGAAGGGCAGAAAAATAGAGTTCAGACAGGACTACATTCAGCAGGGCAGGAAGAGGCTGAAATGATAGATTACTGGGGAAGTCCTAGTTCTGAAACTTGGGACAGAAGAGAGTAGTGCCATTCAGGGCTGGGGTCTATGAGATTGGAGATCACGGAGGGAAAATATCTCTAGAAGAAACTTAATCAGTCACAGGATACAATGGCTTGATGTTCATCAATGGGGTTATCCTTTTTGGGAGATGAATTGAGATAAGGTGAGAGCATCAAAGATTTGGGTTTTGACCTCTCCTGGGTAGCAGTCAGTACAGCAGACTGCAGCACTTCCATTGGCAGTAGTCTTGATGACAATGTTAGTTTTGGACATGACTCAGCAAGTGCTGCAAGCTGAGAGAGAGAGAGAGAGAGAGGCTAGCACAGTTCTCATTGAAAAAATCCTGAGGGATGAACAGGCCACAGGAAGAAGTGAACTTGTCCAGCATTAAATAACACTAACCGAAACAGGTCATGTTAGGAATCTCAACTTGGGTAGTTGAGGAGCCAAAATTAAATTCAGTGTCCTGATTAGGGCAGGGCAAAAATGAAATCAGCAAATTTCCTGTTTTTCATTATCCCACAACCTCTTTGTTTGGATTAAAAGGGTTTAACCAGATTGCTTCCATTGCTCCTCGTGGTTAAGAAATTTAAGCAGGTTTTTAACGAAAATGACCACGGAAGACAGAACAAAGGAACAGGAGTAGGCACTTCAGCCCCTCGGCCTGTTGTGCCACTCAGTGAGATTATGGCTGATCTGTACTTAACTCCATATACCTGCCTTTGGTCCATATCCATTGTTAGCTTTGCTTAACAAAAATTTATCTGTCTCAGATTTAAAAATAACAGTTAATCCAGCATCCACTACTGTTTGTGGAAGTGGTTGCACAATAGGTTGTGAGCACCCATATATCTGGATGCTTAAAGGACAAGCAAGAGTGCTGAAGGAATGAAAAACACAATGGTAGTTGAATATTGTAAAGTCCTGTTTGAAAAAGGGAAACAAAGAGTTGCAGATGTAACCATGAAGCTTCTTTCATTTACTGTGAAATCCATTCTGTCACCATAGGCTCTATAACATCAGCTAATAAACACTTGCAGGTTTATCTGACAGAGAGGGCTGATGTGTATTACATATTCTTTTCATGTACTGCTCCAGTACAAGAAATTCAAGAATCAGGCTTCCGTTACTAGACTGCATGAAGTATTTCAGATTCCTAGCAAAAATATTAACCTAGGGCAACCTTTTACTGAGATACTTCCTTGTGAAACAGAAGGAAAGCTAAAGAAATCAGATATTTGACATTAAAATCAAGCTTAAGTTTTTAAAGGGAGCTGCAAAGCCACAAATTTTAATCAGGAAAGTTTGAATAGTCGAGAGAACCTAGCGAGTTTTAGGCTGCTTGATAAAAATCATCATTTTGCTATGATACATGCGTATACTGTTTGAAGTTGCCTCTGGGTGCATCTTAGTTTTACAGATTCCTCATTCAGCTTGTTTCTGAGCTTTGTTTATCCTCATTTACATAACCCTTACCTCTCTGACTCTCCCATTCATTAGCATACAAATATCGAGTGTAAGAACACGAGTATGCCATTCAACCCTTCAAGTCTACTGTGAAATTTAATTTGATCACTGAAATCAAAACCTTGCTCCTGCTTTCACTCCATAACCTGTGATTCTTTTAACCCTAAGAACTTTCTTATTGGCCTCACCCACCAATGCTGGCTTCACCCCTCTCTGGGTGAAGAAATTTATCAACTCAATCCTAAATGGCCTACCCATTTATCCTGAGATTGTGATCCCTGCTTCTAGACTACCCAGTTATCAGGAACATCCTTCTTGTGTTTAACCAATCTGAATGTTACAGCTTTCTATCAGATCTCCATTCATTCTTCCAAACTTCAGTAAATATAGTCCTAACTGATCCAGTCTCTTCAAATATCAGGAATCAGTCTCAAACTTTTGTTGCACCCCCTTCATAGCCAGCACATTCTTGTTCAGATAAGGAGGCCAAACTGTACACAATACTCCATGTGTGGTCTCACCAAGGCCCTGTACAATTGCAGCTAGACATCCCTGCTCCTGTCCTCCTCTTGCTGTGAAAGCAATACACCAATTGCCTTCCTCACCACCTGCTGCACACCTACATTCTTAATTTCAATCACTGGTGTAGGGGAACACTCAGGTCTCATTCCACATTCCTCTATCCCATTCTATTGCCATTCCGATAGTAATCTGCCTGCCTGTTTTTTGCAACAAAAGTTGATCATCTCACATTTATCCACATTGTACTTCATCAGCAATGCATTTGCCCTCTATATATGTTGCATGAGATTTGCTGTGGGAGCACCATAAAAAATTAGAAATTTTAATAGCATTAGTTGGTAATTAAGTAATCTGATGGATTCTAGCACAATTAAATAGACATTGAAATGTAAGCTGTACATTATGAATACAGAATGCTGGAAAAATAAGTTATTGTAAAACAGATAGAGTGAGTTCTAGCTGAACAATCAGAGAGAAATAAACACTTTAATGACATGCCTTGCTGTGGCAGCAGTAGCAGAAAGTATCTTGCCTGGAACAACTGCTCTTCTACAAATTGGAATGGGCCTTAGAACTCTATCAACAACACTGAGAAAAACACCAGGCAATCATTTAACTGTTCCCTAAATGTTCTGTCAGCTATTCAGAGAACTGTAACTGAGGAATAAACTACATCCAGAGAAGTAATGTTTAGGGGCACAGAGGAAGAAAGAAAAGTTCAAAAGTCACCCTTAGCTTCTTTTTTAAAACAGCTGTCTATGTGCAAAAGCATCTGAGCATTTTAAAGATGTTCTAATTAACCTCCAAGACAAGTGAAGGGAGAGAACCTACCAATCTTCTCCAGGTACTACTAATGTTGGCCTGATGTCATTAGGAAGCATATTTCAGACCACTCTGCCTTTCTAACTCTTTACCATCACTTATTGCGTATCGCATGCACCCAATTACTAACTCAACACCTTTCCACCCCAAACATCATGCTGTATCTCTGTATTAAAGGTGGCTGAAATTTCAGCTCCTGGGGCTAAACTTTTTCTTGCATATCAGAAAATACTGTAAGAAAACTGCAGATGCTGGTGATCTGAAACTAAACAGAAAGTGCTGGAAAAACTCAGTAGGTTTGGCAACATTTGTGGCATCTCTCCACAAATGCTGCAGGCCTGCTGAGTTTCTTCAGCACTTTGTTTGCTTCCATAGAATCCCCACAGTGAGGAAACAGGCCATTCAGTCCATTGGGCCCACATTGACCCTCCGAACAGCATCCCACCTAGACCCAAACCCCCAGCCCTTGTATTTACCATGGCTAATCACCTAGCCCGCACATCTTTGGACTGTGGGACAAACCCAGAGCACGCAGGGGAAATCCATTCAGACACGGGGAGAATGTGCAAACTCCACACAGACAGTCACTCTCGGTGGAATCAAACCCAGGTCCCTGGTGTTGTAAGGGAGCAGTACTAACCACTGGCCCACCGTGCCACCCATGAACATATGATGTCATAAAAGGCAAAGGCGACACTTTTAAAATCTCCAGAGATTAACATATCATTCCTCAGAAGTCTTCCTTCTCAGAATGGGGAATTGGCTCATTGCAAGTAGATTATAGAATAGGAAATACAGAGAAGGAAAACACTGGGGATGTTAAGTAAGGCTGTAGACCAAAGTACATCCCAAAACATATATTGATTAAAAAAAGGTAGAAAGAAAAACAGGGAGGGGGTGCTGTTTCTTTATATGAAAGAAGATATATGGGTCAGAGAAATCACAAACCAGGATTTAATGAGGAAATGGTACAGAGAATATGGGTTGAGACAACAAATAGTAAGAGGAAGGAGTTGATTAGTAAAACTCATTCCATATCAAAGAGTCAGAATGAAGCTAAAGTGCTGAATTAAGGAAAAAGATTAAATAGGCATGGTTGTGCTTATCTATGATTGTTATGAGGAAGAGTCACTGGACCCAAAACATTAACTCTGACTTTTTTTTTCTTAACAAATGCTGCCAGACCTCCCGAGCTCTTCCAGAAACTTCTGTTTTTATTCATTGTTGTGAAGATTTTACCAAAGTTTGTTGAAGTTGCAAGTAATATCCTAAGTGACTGCCAATGCTAAGTTACCATTCTCATTGTTCAGAATGTTTGAATCCTTTGCACTAAAATCTAGCTGGGTTGGGCTATAATCATTCGATTCAACATTTCCCAAACATTGCCCGAAAATCACCTGCTATGGCTTCTCTTTCTGTCGCACATGGTGACCTGTGGATCTAGGAGCTATCCCTAGCCCCCTCCTATTCTTCATCCACATGCTGCTGCTCGACAACCATCAGAAACCCAGACCTACTGCCTATCCATTTTCAGACTACTTACCTGACATCCAATCTTGGATGAACAGAAATTTCCTCCGACTAAATATCAGCAAGACTGAAAGCATTGCTTTTTCTCTCTATCACAAACTCTGCTCCCTGTCACCCACTCCATCCCTCCCCCGAAACTGTCTGAGGCTGAACTAGAGTGTTTGTAACCTCATTTGACCTCAAGAAATCTTTTTCTTACCAGATATCTGCACCATTATTAAGACCATCTATTTCCTTTCTGTAACATTACCTGACTCTTGCCCTTAGCTTAGCCATTGTTCAAGCCCTCTGCCACATCTTGTACCCATAGGCCGGGCTGTTCAATCACATTCCTTGTTAGATTTCTATTTTCTACACTACACAAACTCAAAGTCATCCATCCAAAGTTGTGCTTTTCATAGCATAATCCACGTCAAGTCCAATCCTTTATTACTTCTGTGCTCACTGACCCAAATTAGTTTCCAGTCAAGTAATGATCAAATATTAAAGTTTGCATTCTTACCTTTAAGTCCTCTCTAATCTCACGCCTCCCTGTCTCTGCAATCTCCTCAGCGCCACAATGCAACTTGATACCTGAGCTCCTCTAACTCTGCCTTCTCATGCATCCTTGGTTTTAATTGCTCCTTTGACAATGGCGGCCTCTTCAACTGCCTTCACCCTAAGCTCTGGAACGCCCTCCCCGAAGTTCTGCACCTCTCTACAATACTGTCCTCCTTTAAGAAGCTCCTTAAAACCTATCTCTCAACTGTCCCAACATACCTTTATGTGGCTCAGTGTCAAATCTTATTTCATCTTACTTGGAAATTTAATCTTATTTTATCCTGAGAAGTGAAGTGTATTGGGACACTTTTACTGTGTCACATAAATACAGGGTAGCTATTGCTAATCTATATAATACCTCTAAATAATTCCAGATAATCTATGCGTTAAAATCATTTTTCAGAAAAATCTATAAAGCACAGAGTAATGCAAATTAAGTGATTTTAATAGAACAACACAGGAAGCAATCCTTGTTCAATTTCAATTTGAATTGATGGATACATAGAATTCAGTAAGGTTCAATTAAATTTCCTTCTCTGGCTAAATGATCATATAGACAATATCTCATGACCCCTTTGAGAATCTTATATGTAACTGAAGTCAAACTAATAGGCCTACACGTAAAAACAGATGACTCCAGACACATTCAACACGTTAGGCAGCATCTGTGGAGCGGAAATGATAGGTCATCATTCTCTGGTTTGCCTTGTTCCTTTGAATAATTAGCTTTCTTCAATGCCACATTGTATCATCACGTTGGCTTTTCTAGGTGTCTCTTCCTGATCCTCCACTTGAAGATATGTTTTTTAGAGTTCGAAATGGCAGGTGAACACTCAATGCAAGACCATTATTTCAGTGTGAACAGCAGCTTATAATTCATCAACTGCTGCAAGCTTCAGCTATTTTCAGCTCTTTAAAAGGGAGAAAAGCTTCCAAAAACTGTTCTTTTGAGACACATTAATGTCTGAATGGGTGAATCTCCAAAAGTCAGACTAAGATCCAGCTGAGCGACGAAGCACAGGCTGATGGAATTTTAGGGTATAAGATGGTATGCTCCTGCATGGAACTGTACCAAAGTATGGGAAAGTATGGTATATTTAATTTTCACATTACCAGTGGGACAGAGGCAAAGCCTTCAAGGCATCTGTCAATGACAATTATGTGTGAGAACAGCCAGCTCCTCAACTAAAAAGAATTCACAAACTGAGAAAGTGATGTGAGAAATTGTAAATGAAATGGCACCAGCTGAAGGTTACATCATGGAGAAATGATTTAAGACTAGATATCTTCTAATCAGATATGTTGCACAACACTTTTGGAGTGATTGGGGTTTGAACCCGGACGTCCTGGCTCAGGGATAGGGACATTACCACAGTGCCATAGATCCCTCTTTTACAGCAACACAGCAAGAGTAATTTAATTGATACTTTACAGAGTCATACAGCATGGAAACAGGCCCTTTGGTCCAGCTAGTCCATGCCGACCATGTTCCCAAACTAAGCTTGTCCCATGTGCCTGCATTTGGTCTATATCCCTCCAAACTTTTCCTATTCATGTACTTATCCAAATCTCTTTAAATGTTGCAACTGTACCTGCATCCACCACTTCCTCAGACAGTTCATTCCACTCACGAACCACTCTCTGTAAAATAATGTTGCCGCTCATGTCCTTTTTAGAACTTTCTCCTCTCGCATTAAAAATATACCCCCTAGTTTTGAATGCCCCACCTTAGAGAAAAGATCCTTGCTATTCACCTTATCTATGTTTCTCATTATTTTATTAACTGCTGTAAGGTCACCACTCAACTCCTATGGTCCAGTGAAAGAAGTCCGAGCCTATCCAGCTTATTTTTAAACTCAAACCCTCCATTCCCAGCAACATCCTGGCAAATCTTTTTTGAACCTTCTCCAATTTAATATCTTTCCTATAGCAGGGCAATTAGAACTGCACACAATACTCCAGAACAGGCCTCACTGACATCCTGTAAAACCTCAACATGACAGCTCAACTTCTACACTCAAAGGAGTAAGCAATGAAGGCAAGTGTGCCAAACATCTTCCTAACTGAGATAACAAAGTGTGGAGTTGGATGAACACAGCAGGCCAAGCAGCATCTTAGGAGCACAAAAGCTGGCGTTTCGGGCCTAGACCCTTCATCAGAGGTCTAGGCCCGAAACATCAGCTTTTGTGCCCCTGAGATGCTGCTTGGCCTGCTGTGTTCATCCAGCTCCACACCTTGTTATCTTGGATTCTCCAGCATCTGCAATTCCCATTATCACATCTTCCTAACTGCCCTGTCTGCCTGTGATGCAAGTTTCAAAGAATTATATACCTGTACCTCCTGGTTCTCTCTCTTCAAGTACTTTACCTAGGGCCCGATCATTAATTGTGCAAGTCCTGCACTTGTTTGTTTTACAAAAACGTGATACCTTGCATTTATTCAAATCAAACTCCAACTGCCACTCTTCAGCTCATTGACCCAATTGATCAAATGCTTTGTAATCTTAGAAAATCTTCTTTAGTGTCTACTACTCCACGCTTTTGGTGTCATCTGAAAACTTACTAACCATGCCTTCTACATTCTCATCCAAATCGTTTATGTAAATGACAAACAAAAGCAGACCCAGAACTAATCCCTGTGGAACACCCCGGTCTCAGCCCTACAGTCCAAAAAGCAACCCTCCACCATCATTCCCTGTCTCCTACTGTTGAGCCAATTTTGTATCCAATTGACAAGCACACCCTGAATCCCATGTGATTTCACATTACTAATTTGTCTACCATGTGGAAACTTGTCAAACGCTTTACCAAAGTCCATATAAACAATACTGATCACTCTGCCCTCATTGGTGGTCTTGGTTACTTCATCAAAAAACTCCACAATTTTGAGAGACATGATTTCCCCCTCACACAAAACAATGCAGACTATTCCTAATCAATCCTTGCCTCTCCAAATGCATGTAAATCCTATCCTTCAGAATCACCTCTAACAATTTACCCACCACCAATGTCAGACCCACAGGTCTATAGTTCCTGGGCTTCTCCTTACAGCCTTTCTTAACTAAAGGTGCTACATTAGCCACCCTCCAGTCCTCTAGCACCTCACCAGTGGTGACAGAAGATACAAATATTTCTGCTAGGGGTACTACTATTTCTTCCCTAACTTTCCATAACGTCCTGGGATACACTTGATTTTCTAAACAACCTTCTCAGAAAAATGTCACGACAAATTTCAGGATCAATTGGGACTTAAACCCAGGCTTCCTGGCTAAGAGATGGGAACACTATCACTGTATCACAAGAGTACTTTTGACGTAAATGATTACTAGAGGAGAGGTTAATGAAATTAGGTGCATATCAAGTGTTAAGAAATACAAAGAATAGGATTGCGTTCTTATGGTGCAATGGTAGTGCCCCTACTTCTGAGCCAGAAAGGCCTGGGTTCAAGACCCACCTGCTCCAAGGGCATATTGTAGATATTTTCTGAAGTAACCTATTCAGAGATGCTAAAACAAATAGGATTCTAAGTTATATCATTGCAGGATGGAACATCATAGGTTTTGAAATGGAATATAGACAGGGCATTGGTTCAATACCATCTGAAACATGCACAGTTATGGTTACCAGAAGAAAACAATCCCGGCACTTAGACCTGATCAAAAGCTTATATTCTGATCCTTGGACTCAGCCACATAAGCTACAAGGGCAGACTGCATTAGCCCAAGTTTCCTTTATATAATAGAGATGACAACTGGAAATATCATTGAGGTAGCTAAAGAACACTGATAAATTGTAACTTGAAAATCTGTTTATTTAGACCACAATAGTGTCAGCAGAGTGGCATAACAATGTGCCTAAAACCACAAAAAAACTGAAATTATTAATAATATTGAAACTGAGGGGCAAAAATTTTTGGAAAGATAATCATCTCAAGGACATAAGTAATAAACTGTACATTCTGTCTTTGAACACTGTTGATGGCTAAATTAATCAAGATAGTTTTTTTTTAAGTCTATATGTCTGTACATGTAGATCATGGGGCTCCTACATTAGGCAGCACAGTGGCTCAGCGGTTAGCACTGTTGCTTCACAGTGCCAGGGACCTGGGTTCAATTCGACTCTCTCCATTTCTGCATGGAGTTTGCACATTGTCCCCGTGACTGCATGGATTTCCTCCGGGTGCTCCAACTTTCTCCTACAGTCCAAAGATGTGCAGGTTAGATGGATTGGCCACGCTAAATTGTCCCATAGAGTCCAGGGATATCAGAATTAGGTGGATTAATCATACAAAATGCAGGGATAGGGTCAGGAGGCTATGTCTGGATGGAATCCCCTTCAGAAGGTCGATATGGAATCAATGGGCCGAATGGCCTGATTATCACTGTAGGGATTTTATGATTCTACTCCAACATTCAATATGATCATGGCAGATCTCAGGCTTTTACTCCATATTTCTGTCCACACTGCCAAAAACCTGCTTATCCCAGACTTAAATGTATTCAATGATAGGAACTCCACAACCATCAAGGGGAGGGAATTCAAAGATTCATAACCCTTGGGGTAAAGAAATTTCTCCTCAATGTAATCTCAAGTGATCAACCCTACAGCTTCAGACATGCATTTTAGATTCTTCAACCAGTGGAAACAATCTTTTTCAGCATTTACCCTGTCAAACTCCTTCAGAATCTTATATGTTTCAACGAGATTGCCTTTTTTTTCAGTTCAAGAGAATTGCTGCATATGCACCTGAAAGTGTTAATACTGTCAAGAGCAACACATAGAATATCACAGAATTGTTCCAGTGAAGCAGGCCACCTGCAAGCCCAGTGTGGCTGCATCAGCTCTATTATCTAGTGTCAATATCCTGCCTTTTCACCATATCCCTGCACACCAGTACTGCCTACATAACCATCCAAAGCCGTCTTGAATTCCTCACCTGAACCCTCCTTCACCACATTTTCAGGTTGTGCATTCTTACCCTAACTACTTGCTGTGTAAAAAAGCTTTTCTCACATCACCCTTGCTTCATTTGCACATCACTTTAAATCAATGTCCTCTTATCATTGCTTATTTTATGAGCAGAAACAGCTCCACACTTTCTACACTGTCCAGTCCACTCTTGATTTTGTAAACCTCAAGTCATTCCTTCATCATGGCAGCATTTGAGTACAGGAACAGGGTGGCTTGCTGCAATTGTACAGGGCATTGGTGAGGCCACACTTGGAACATTATGTGCAGTTTTAGTTCTCCTTATCTGAAGGATGTTCTTTCTAGAGAGGGAGCACAGTGAATGTTTACCAAATTGATTCCTAGGACGTCAGGACTGACAGATGATGAAAACACTGCATTGGTTAGAATTGCATTAACTGGTGTTTAGAAGAATGAGGAGTGAATCTCACAGAAACTGATAAAATTCCAACAGGACTAGACAGATTAGATGCAGGAATGATGCTCCTGTTGATGGGGAAATCAGAATAAGGGGTACAGCTTTTAGGACTGAGATGAGTGGTGGGCCTGTGGAATTCACTACCACAGAAAGTGGTTAAGGCCAAATCATTGTGCTTCTAGAAGCAGGTACATCTAGCCGTTGTGGCTGAAGGGACCAAGGAATATGGGGAGAGGGTGGAATTACAGTATTGAGCTCAATGATTATCTATGATCATACTGAATGGCAGAGCAGGCTCAGAGGATTGAATGGCCTACTCTTGCTCCTATCTTCTATGTTTTCATGTTTAAATTGAACGATGAACGTAATTCTATAGATTACAGTTTATCATCACTGCAAATTTTGAAAGGACTGAGAAAAATAACACTGGGCTTTTGATCTTTGAAATTTTGTTTATCATGTGTGCATTTTCCTTCCAACCATGATAAACAGTTTGTCTTAATAATGACTGAGTGTGTGTATATTTAGATTTTGAAAGAGTATGGTTTCAGTTGCATAATTAAGAAATCCTCTCTTTTCATAGCTCTTGTTAAAATGAAGTTATGAGGTTTTTTGTGTGTTAGTGAAGAAAAGCTGGTAAGAATTTGTTCTGTCCTGAATTGAAGCCAGACAAGAAAAAGTGTCATTTTTGGTGGTCTCATTACAATTTTATACTTTTACATATTTTGCACTCTACCCATTTAAGTCGTGACAAAATTTTATGGGATTTGTGGGTCCTGGATCCTTTGATCTGTTCAACAAGAAACGCATAAGTTTGGATACAAATTCAGTGGAATTTGTAAAGAATAAAAGGGCAGATACCTAGATTTCTCCACCTAAACAAGATGGCATTAGAAACTGCTAAATCATCCTCCAATTAGAATGATCTGTAATGGTTTTACCATACCTAACAAAAGTGACATTGCTAGAATTGGCAAGTAAATTAGAAGTGCAATTGCCTACCAGTGCTGAAAAGGCACAAGTAATTGAATTATTGGCAAAATATTGAAGATGGGTACAGGAGTCCAAAACTAGAGGGCAACGGTTTAAGGTGAGAGGGGAAACATATGAAAAGGACCTAAGGAGCAACTTTTTCCACTCAGGGAATGGTGCATATATGGAACAAGCTGCCAGAGGAGGTGGTTGAAACAAGTACAATTACTAAACTTGAAAGGCATTTGCAGAGATATGTGGATCTTAAAGGTTTCAAGGAATATGGACCAAATGCAGGCAAACAGAACTAGTTCAGTTTAGGAAACCTGGTCAGCATGGAGGAGTTGGGCCAAAGGCCGTGTTTCCACGCTGTATGACTCTATATCTAGTGAAAATGCAAAGAAGGTTAGGCACACATTGTTAAGTTACTTGAACGATCAAGATTTAATAACGGTTAAAACTGCTTGAATATGAGAAGGAATTTAAAAGACTTGAATTTGAGCAAAGTCAGACCAAAGGGGCATCTCAAAGAGACAGAGATAAAGAGGGAACATTTGCAAAGATGCAACTAAAGATTCAAGAGATAAAAAGGGATAGAGAAAAAGTGGGCAGAGATAAGGAATACTAGCTTAAAATGATGCAGTTTAAAAAAAAGACATGAGATGCTGAAGGTGACTCACAGAAAATCTAAATTATAATCTAAAGGAAAGTAACGAAATACTTAAATTTGTATTGTCCCTTCCAAAGTTTGAGGAGACAGATGGAGACACATTCTTTATGCCATTTGAGAAAATAGTGAGAGAAATAAATTTGCTGACGGACAACTGGATATTGCGTATGCAAATAACAGGGGTACAGCACATGAAGTTTACGTATCACTTTTAGAAGCAGTTTCTCGAGATCAGGATGCAATAATAAAAGCTATTCTGGGTGTGTAAGAATTAAGTCCTGCAGAGTACAAGCAAAGGTTTTGAAATTCAAGGAAATAGCGTGGATTTGACCTATTTTGAATTTGTAAGGGTAAAGCAAAGTAATTTTGATGGCTGGCTGTATGCATTTGAAATAAATATCACATATAAAGACCTCAGAGAGATCATTTTCTGCAAAGAATTTAGAAACTCATCACTTTTTCTAAATAGAACCCATGTGAAGACCAGACGGTCTTAACTGCTGGGCAGGCAGCAGGATTAACCAACAACTATGAGCTGATTCAGGAAACTAAACTTTCTTTTTATCATCACTATAAATCCAAGGAGGATAAAAGGTAGGAGAGTGAAGGGAAAATATATAGTCAAGTTAGACAAGACAGCTGGGAATGTCTTAAGGTCCCTTCCTCATGTCAGAAAGGAAGGTGCTGAAGATAGAGGTGAAAGTCAAAGGCCTAAGAGTTGCTATTCTGATAAAAGTGAAACACCTTCATTAGGAATGCTGTCAGTTGCGTAAGAAATCCATGGAACTAATGATGATTTGAAAGAGTGGTCTAAAAGTGGGCTCGAAAGCAAAATGCCACTGATCAATTATAATCTAACCTACAACCTGGAATCCAAAGGTGAACTGGCAGAATGCAGAAGAAGAAAATTAGGTACACAAAGAGCTAGAGCATTTTTTGTCAAAAGAAAAAATAACTTCTATTTCTTTAAATGATGCAGCTAAACCCATAGCTATTCTAAATAACATGGGAGCTCCTCAAAACTGTGGCTGAAAGATTTAGCCTTACCTTCAGAGAAGGAACGAAAGCCAGAGTGATGGTAAACAGGTTTAGAGGAGAGTATAAGAGATAATGGGAACTGCAGATGCTGGAGAATTCCAAGATAATAAAATGTGAGGCTGGATGAACACAGCAGGCCAAGCAGCATCTCAGGAGCACAAAAGCTGACGTTTCGGGCCTAGACCCTTCATCACGAGCTGATGAAGGGTCTAGGCCCGAAACGTCAGCTTTTGTGCTCCTGAGATGCTGCTTGGCCTGCTGTGTTCATCCAGCCTCACATTTTATTAGAGAGGAGAGTATATCCCAGTTTCGTTGTATGAAATAAACTTGTGGTCTGGAACTGTTGTAGTAGCAGTTGTTAAGAAATTACCAATGGATGGGGTTGACTTACACGTAGGAATGATTTGGCAGGAATGAAGATTAGCTTTACGCATAATCACAGAAAGTCTGGATGAGGTTAAGGAAACGGAACAGATACAAGAACAAGTTTCAGGCATGTTTCCATCATTGCATAGTTTCCAATGGAGCTTACTGATTCAACAATTCAATGTAAACATTGTACACTTTGCTGGAAAAGATAACATAATAGCTGATACATTATCAGGAATGTAATTATACTGAATCATTTAAAAATTTGGGAAGTAAATGACAAGAAATTGTTGAAATAATGTATGAGGAATGAAAGAGTGTTATTGAATGTACTGGTTTGTATTGTATGTGGTTAGTTTTCCAGGTAATTTTGAAATGATGTTGCTTTTTCTTTAAGGGTGGACATATGTCAGAGACCACATATTTTCACTAATAAACTGAAATGGAATTTGGCTTGCTATCATAGAGATATTAGCACACTGCAGCTTCAAAGGGCCTACAGCAGCAGTGAGTGGAAAATATCCACAGACTGCAGACAGAAAGCAACTATCTCTCTCCTGTTCACTGTGTGGAGAAAATAAAAACAGAAAACACAAGAAAGCTTAACAGACAAAATTCATACAAGAAAATACCTATATTCACCAGATCAAGCAGTGAATCAAAGGATGACCATCACGCTATAGACAACTGTATTATTGTTGCAAAATTCAAAAGGACTGTGAGGAAAATTACTTATAACTTCAGGGTCTGGACTTCTGATCTTCAGAATTTTGTGCTTACCCTGCATAAATTATTTTTCTATCCACAGTATCTGCGTGGAATGGTTTTCTTTTGTCTGTCTTAATCATGATTCTGTATATGTGTGTGTTCATGTATTTGGGGCTTTGAAGGGGCATGCTTTAAGTGGCGTAAATGGAGAACTATTTCTTTTCACTGTTCTTGTTAAAATTAAGTGTGTCACAAAAGATATGTTTATTTTCACTGTTACTAATGAAATCTCGCGTGAATTGTTTTTGTCCTGAGTAGCAGTCAGTCAAACAACTTGGTCATTTTTGTGGTCTCATGAGGATTTTAGAAATTTGGTCACAATCTGAAGAACACTGGGGGGCATTATTGGTGCATTCTTCTGTGGCAGTACTGTGCTTTTAAATGATGTGTTCTGCACTATTTCTGCTGGCTGCTGAGCTAAAAGCTCGAATTCCCAGCTGTTATTGTGAATTCTTAGACAGTGAGCCTCTTAAAAACGAAACAGCGACAGATTGTTTCTTTCTTCTGGACTGGAGAGAGACAGCATCTGAGAATCCTAATCATTTTGCCGAATTTTTGTATTTTAATTGTGTTGTAAGAATAAAGTATGTTTTGATTAAAACATAGTGGTGGACCATTCGAATCAAATCTGGAACTCAGAACCTTACACTTGACTTTAAATAAACATAAAAGTTAGGGTCTAGGCTATCTCCGTACAATACTTTGGGGAGGAGGGGGTGGTCTGGTCTGGTCTGGTCTGGTCTATTCCCAATTAAGTTGCAATATTTGTAATGAGTTGTTAAATTGCTGTAACCAATATTTTGTTTCAAGACCCACCTGCTTCAGAGGTGTAACATCTCTGAACAGATTGATTAGAAAATTAGTATAAATTTTTTAAAAAAGTAAAGCAGACCCAGAGCAGACATATTGTGTATCTGTCGTGTTGTGGGTTATCATATTCACTGAACATGCAGTACGGCCTGATTAAAAAGTGGGTAGAAATCATGATGCAGCCTGATCATCTGGGCAATGTGTGTTGTCCTTTTTATTGGTAAAAATGAATGAAGTTTACTACTTTCCTGAGGAAAACAAAACAAAGCCTATTTCTTGTGGGGGTCCTCTTATGGCACAGTGGTAGTATTCCTAACTCTGGGCGAAGAGACCAGGTTCAAGTCCCACGTGTTCCAGAGGTGTATAATTACATCTCTGAGCAGGTTCATTAGAAAAATAGGTTAAATTAAAACATAAAACTATATCTTGTTGTATGATGTGGTTTCTCAAAAACCTTGATATTATAACAAGACTTCTTTACCGCTACATTTCAAACCCTTTGCAATAAAGCTATATCTGTATCTTAATTTTCTGCGTTCCTTGCATAAGCACACCACGTCTCTTCAAACATCAGCACTCACTCTTTTTAGAAGTATTCTGCTTTTCCATTTTTATTACCAGAATAAATAACTTAGAATCTAATATGCAAGTTATGAATATAGTGTATATAATTTGAAACAGCAGTCTAACCTGTTCAGTATTCCCATTAGTCATCAATCTTTGTTTACTTCAAGTTTGTATAAGAAAGCTTTTTTGGCAATCCACTTCAACCCAGGAATCTTGCTGTTTATTTTCTTATGTTGTTTTTTTTCCCTTTTTTTTAGAAAAGAGAGATTATGACCTATCGTGCCAGGTCATCAAGATTTAGCCTGTCCGGTATTTTCATAACTGGCATCGTAGCAACAATTCTTGGACGAAAGTGACAAATATATGCCTGCAATCACAGCTTTATCAAGAATGTATCGTAGCATGGTATGGCAACTGCTCCGCCCAAGACTACAAGAAATTACAGAGAGTTGTGAACACAGCCCAGCCTATCAGGAAAACCAGCCTTCACTTCACTAACTCTGTCAAACACTCCCTGCTGCCTTGGAAAAGCAGCCAACATAATCAAAGACCCCTCCCACCCCGGTTATACTCTTCCATTGAGCAGAAGATATAAAAGTTTGAAAACACGTACTAACAGATTTAAGAGATAATGGGAACTGCAGATGCTGGAGAATCCAAGATAACAAAGTGTGAAGCTGGATGAACATAGCAGGCCAAGCAGCATCTCAGGAGCACAAAAGCTGACGTTTCGGGCCTAGACCCTTCATCAGAGATTTAACTAAGAGATTTAAGAACAGATTCTTCCCCGCTGTTATCAAATTTATGCAGTAGCCCTCTCGTATATTAGAACTGATCTTTCTCTGCACCATAGCTGTAACACTATATTCTGCATTCTGTTCTATTACCCTAATATACTTATGTAAGGTACGATTTGGCTGGTTAGCAGGCAATACAATACAATACTTTTCACCGTATTTCCATATGTATGACAATAATAAATCAAGTCAAAAACACTGTAAAAATGGCAAACATAGACATTGGGAAATGACCAGATTGACTACTCTTTTATATACAGCTAAATCAAATCCATGCATCCCACTGGTCACCATGTTGTATGTACAGTCAGAATGTGTACCTCATCATGATGTATGTTTGCTGCCACTTAATTGTAGGGAGCTATAGTTTGCTTGGTTGTGACGGAAGAAAACTACCTACTGGTCCATCTAGAAGAGGCTTTTATATTGAACTAGAAATAGTTTATTGCATGAAAACCAGTACAGATTATGACAGGTTCCACTTGTGGTAGACATTACTGTAGAAAATATGAACAGAACCTGGATATTAGGTCTTACTCCTTAGAGATTTTAAGCAGTTCTTCACTAAGTCCAAATGGCATTACAGTGTGTGATACTTAGGGCACTTCTCAGTATTAACTCTTTCAGGCACTCACATCTGGATACAATAACATAGACATTAAAAAATACCATCTGCTTTTAGTTGTTTCAGCTCCTGTGACAATTAAACACAGATTGCATTGGCAACCACCATTAATTCTGTAAAACTGTCGGAATTCATGTATCAACACGAGAAACATGACAGCACCATTTGGCATCTTCCTAACCATGTGGCTGAAATGATTTGTTTGGTCTGTGGATTGTGGAATGTTCTGGAGCATTAACTCAAAAGGAACGCGTGTAATGTTTTAGCCAAATTGAAAACAGTTAAGACAAAGAATGGTAGAATGCAAATTTGCAATCATAATTACCCAAATAGAAAGTCCTAATCCCAGCTGGGTCTTTCAGTCTGATCACAGAACAGAGACCAATCACTTTCACAACTGGATAGATGATAAATTCAGAGGCAAATCAAAACGTAGTTGTTAAACATAGCACAGCACAGGCACAAGGTCATAAGCAGATAACAGAGGCAAGGGAGATTATACAGCTTTTGGACAGTTCAGTTTGAGAGAGGTTCCTCCAAGCAACATTTTACATGTGATGTACATTTGTTGGTGACAGACACCAGCATTAGAAAAATCTTCGCTGCAAAGGGATAAAATTCCATTTAAACTGTGCCTTGGGGGCACTTGCAGCACCAATACTCTGATGAATGAGCTGAGGTGGTCACTGATGTCATTATCCAGAAACTTGAATCACAAATAGTTTAGAAATATTTCTTCACAACAAAGATTGGGTTTTATTACTTTCAAACTCCATCCAAGGGAACAATAACTTTAAAAACATACATCAGGGCTAAAAACTTATGGAACATATTGCAACCACATTGTTTGAGCTGTTCTGTGAATATTGCTCATGAATATTGCATTTCTGAATTTCTAAATACATGATAACAAAGTGTGGAGCTGGATGAACACAGCAGGCCAAGCAGCATCTCCGGAGCACAAAAGCTGACGTTTCAGGCCTAGACCCTTCTAAATACATGATGGTTTTGGTTATGGTGTTGGCTAATTTGCATTGCCACCCAAAGTGAAAATAATCTCAATGACCACTTATTCTAAAAATAGTCATTATCAACTAAAGTTGCAGTCAAATTGCAAGAGCAAAAGTAGCTGTTTGTTAAATAACATAACCAGAATTGTGGCCTTCTTTGGAAAAGTAAACTCTCTTAATCTTTGAAAATAGAGACCTACCTCTTTTTTCTTGGTTTGGTCAATATCAATAAATATGAGTGTAAGTTATTTCAGTGGATAAATGCAATTCCTGCTGCATTAATCTATAAACTACAAATGTGTTTTGAGGTTCATGGCCTACAGACCACTACTTTTGCCAATTAGTTTTTCACATTCTAAGGTAACACTGGCTGTGCAATGTCAACATTTGCTGATAGAAATTAACTTTGTTACAGTCCTCATTGTCCTCTAATAAGGTCCAGCTAGGATTCTCTGCAAGTTTTTTCTGAGCATGTGTAAAATTTGTGATACAGTTGGTCACTACCTTGTGACCGGTGCCCACGGACAGGTCCCAAATTTTGTGGCGATCCCAATGAGATCATCAAATTGATTACAGTTTGGTCAGGCACCAGTAGTGTTTTGTTAAAATAGACAAAACTTGAAACCTCCACTTAAAAGAATAAAACCAAAGAACTGTATGGTTTTAAGGAACAGAAAAAATTTTACGACTCAAAGGTCAGTAAAGCAACCAGTCACCACTTTCCCATTTATACTTATAACAGACAGAATTAATATGGAGTAACGATAAATTACAGACAAACTATGATTATACCCCAGAAACTGTACATTACGTAACAAGGACATGAATATTTTACAGTAATTCACTCCGAAAATTATTTACAGCTCCATCTTCCCTCAACAAGGAATTCTACCTCTGAAGCCTGACTAGTTCTGTAGTCTCATCAAAACTAGTCTGATTCCCAATTGAAAGCAGTTCCATAGAATCCCTACAGTGTGGAAACAGGCCATTAAGTCCTTCAGGTCTACACCAACCCTCCAAACAGCATCCCACCACCCCATCCCTACACCCTCTCCCCAACAGCCAATGCATCTAACCTACACATCCCTGAACACTATGAGTAATTTAGCGTGGTCAATCCACTTAACTTGTACATCGTTGGACTGTGCGAGGAAGCTGCAGCATCTGGTGAAAACCCACACAGACGCAGGGAGAACATGAAAACTCTGCACAGACAAGTCACCCAAGGGTGGAATTGAACCCAGATGCCTGGCCCTGTGAGGCAGCAGTGTAAACACTGAGACACCAGACTACCTACTTTGTGGCTTTACTTAAAAGAAAAGCAACACTCTGAAATCTGCAGAATCCCTACAGTGTGGAAACAGGCCATTTGGCCCAACAAGTCTACATTTACCATGGCTCTACTCTACCAGAGGTCCACAGGTATAAACTGAACTCCAAAAGGCATGCTAACCCATATTGCTGGTAAATCTATTGCCAGCTCTAGCCTTCTTCGTCCTTCTTTTTGCTGAACGTATCTTCTACTGAGAGCTTATCTTGAATTGTATTGAGCAGGGTACACTGCAGCAATCTAGGCACAGACAACAGTTTGACTCTTCAGTCATGGTGCTGCCAACAACAGCTTCTGGGCTTCTCTGAGCTCCCACAGCAGCACAGAACTGACAAACGCGCTTAAGTTGCACTTAAGTTGACTGAGGAGATTAAGTCTATCAAAAAGAGATAATGGTTCTACTTTCCACAATTGTCTCCAATTCCGTCTAAACAGTTCCCAATTTCAACTTTTACGTGTTGAGAGAGAGGCCTTCCTGACACTCAAACATAAGTTGCAAAATGCAGTACACATTTCCGAAGGGAACAAGACTGCAGTAAAAGATTTTGCATGCATGTACGCAATGAATGCTGGTCGCAGGAATAGCAAGACGGTGATAGCATATGGTCAAAGATAATATTCTTTTTGAATACATTCAAGTTTACCACATCATAAACTATTACATGAAACGAATTAAACAAACAGGCCTCTCCATCAGCTCTAGTGCTTTTAGAAAGATCGATAACTACTTACAGACTAGTAGCTGAATGATTTCTTTGGTACAATTGCATTTTCTTTTGGAGCCTACCCATATAATGTTTGAATACACTAGAGAATATAGGCTGACTGTTGCTGAAGACTCTGTTGATTTAAAACTTTAGGCTGACACAGAGCTGCAACCTCAGGCAGCAAGGATTTATTACAAAAACCATTGAGGTAAACACATCCCTTCATTTTTATGTACCTCTCCATGCTCCTTCTGGAGATATAAATGGCATGTCACAGTTCAAATAGGAAGTCTGCTGAGGTTCTGTATACATATACATATAGTTTCATCTCATGCCCTCTTTCCAAAGGCAAGCAAGAGGAACAAACACAAACATTGTATAGATTGCAGGCTTCTCTATTGGTACAGGGTTCCATTAACTGCACACATTTACTGCTTTGCCTACACCTCATCAGATTTCAGGCTTCTTCACAAAGCGATTGCATTCCCTCAAATGTGCAGCTGGTGTGCAACCAATGGATGGCAACTGAATGTCAATTACTCTGGCAGCAATAAGATACCTTCACTTACTAATCTGCCCTCTGTGCCACCTGTCTTTGACTCACCATGGCAATCCAGAGGATGGCCATAGTTTATTCCATAAATCCTGTCTAGAAACATCGAAGACAGGAGCAGGACGAGGCCATTTGGCCCTTTAAGCCTGCTCCACCATTCTTCACGATCATGGCTGATCAACCAACTCAGTAGCTTAATCCTGTTTTCTCCCCATACCCTTTGATCCCATTTGCTCTAAGTACTATGAGAGATAATGGGAACTGCAGATGCTGGAGATTCCAAGATAATAAAATGTGAGGCTGGATGAACACAGCAGGCCAAGCAGCATCTCAGGAGCACAAAAGCTGACGTTTCGGGCCTAGACCCTTCATCAGAGAGGGGGATGGGGAGAGGGAACTGGAATAAATAGGGAGAGAGGGGGAGGCGGACCGAAGATGGAGAGTAAAGAAGATAGGTGGAGAGAGTGTAGGTGGGGAGGTAGGGAGGGGATAGGTCAGTCCAGGGAAGACGGACAGGTCAAGGAGGTGGGATGAGGTTAGTAGGTAGCTGGGGGTGCGGCTTGGGGTGGGAGGAAGGGATGGGTGAGAGGAAGAACCGTTTAGGGAGGCAGAGACAGGTTGGACTGGTTTTGGGATGCAGTGGGTGGGGGGGGGGAAGAGCTGGGCCAGTTGTGTGGTGCAGTGGGGGGAGGGGACGAACTGGGCTGGTTTAGGGATGCAGTAGGAGAAGGGGAGATTTTGAAACTGGTAAAGTCCACATTGATACCATATGGCTGCAGGGTTCCCAGGCGGAATATGAGTTGCTGTTACTGCAGCCTTCGGGTGGCATCATTGTGGCACTGCAGGAGGCCCATGATGGACATGTCATCCCTTGTTCGCTCCACACTGCCCTCCAACCCCACCACACCCGGCACCTTCCCCTGCAACCGCAGGAAATGCTACACTTGTCCCCACACCTCCTCCCTCACCCCCATCCCAGGCCCCAAGATGACATTCCACATTAAGCAGAGGTTCACCTGCACATCTGCCAATGTGGTATACTGCATCCACTGTACCCGGTGCGGCTTCCTCTACATTGGGGAAACCAAGCGGAGGCTTGGGGACCGCTTTGCAGAACACCTCCGCTCAGTTCGCAACAAACAACTGCACCTCCCAGTCGCAAACCATTTCCATTCCCCCTCCCATTCTCTAGATGACATGTCCATCATGGGCCTCCTGCACTGCCACAATGATGCCACCCGAAGGTTGCAGGAACAGCAACTGATATTCCGCCTGGGAACCCTGCAGCCATATGGTATCAATGTGGACTTCACCAGTTTCAAAATCTCCCCTTCTCCTACTGCATCCCTAAACCAGCCCAGTTCGTCCCCTCCCCCCACTGCACCACACAACCAACCCAGCTCTTCCCCCCTACCCACTGCATCCCAAAACCAGTCCAACCTGTCTCTGCCTCCCTAACCGGTTCTTCCTCTCACCCATCCCTTCCTCCCACCCCAAGCCGCACCCCCATCTACCTACTAACCTCATCCCACCTCCTTGACCTGTCCGTCTTCCCTGGACTGACCTATCCCCTCCCTACCTCCCCACCTACACTCTCTCCACCTATCTTCTTTACTCTCCATCTTCGGTCCGCCTCCCCCTCTCTCCCTATTTATTCCAGTTCCCTCTCCGATGAAGGGTCTAGGCCCGAAACGTCAGCTTTTGTGCTCCTGAGATGCTGCTTGGCCTGCTGTGTTCATCCAGCCTCACATTTTATTATCTTGCTCTAAGTACTATACCTAGTCGCTTCTTGAATACATTCAATGTTTTGGCAACTACTACTTCCTGTGGCAATGAATTCCACAGGCTCACCAGTCTGGATGAAGAAATGTCTCCTCATCTCCAACCTAAATCGTCTACCCTGAATCCTCAAACTCTGACCCCTGGTTCTGGGCACACAAAGAACATCCTCCCTGAATCTAACTCATCCAGTCCAGTGAGAATTTTACGAGTCTCAATGAGATACCCCCTCAGTCGTCTGAACTCAAGAGTAAACAATCCTAAACTAGTATGTCAATCTCTCCTCACACGTCATCTGAGAAATCCCCAAGCACCACTGTACAAGAAACACATGGTTAGACCCATTCTGACATAGCATCATCATCATCCTCAAAGACTGTTTTTACTGCCTGAACCATTCTAGAGAGTCTGGCTGCAACTCAGATGAGCAGATCGAGACTTTTGACATTATAATCTTGCCACATTATGTGTACAGCCTTTTCACCTGATAAATGGTGACAAAACGTAGAAGGAGCACAAGAGAGGAGGAACTAAAGGAATAGAGGAACCTTGAATGTAGACCATGATCCACAGGACCAAATAAGTCACACGTGAATCAAATAACTTCAATCAAATTTCCCCGTTCACCATCAGCCCTGCATTCCTTCCCTTTCTTCCATCATTGATCTTTATATTGTCCCCTTTATAACAACATGAAATAAAAACAGAAGAAATACACACCCTCATTCAATTTTCTCAAATCAGTTTTGACCTAATATGCACTAAAAGAAACACTGACTCTTGTACATTGCCTACTCTTGTGTTTATCCGTGTATCCCTGAAAATGTTTCTAATGCAATTGTTATGTTGGAAGAGAGCTTCACAGCTTATACCATACCATAACGCTACAACTAAAATGGTACAGTTTCTATTCAAATTCAAATGGATAGCTTTAGTTATTCAGCTCACATCAAGATTTTGCAAATTTCTTACATTTTCCTCAGTTTGCTCTTCCTGACCTTCAGGATCATAGTCTCCGGAAATGTCATTTCACTCACTTCCCACACCTATGAGCTATGTTCTGTTACGTATTGATCAATCAGCAGAAAGTTTCAGAGAAATCTTACAACGACAGAGCTACTTGGTCTAATTCTTGCAGGAGAGCTCAGGTCTAAAGAAGACCCAGCTGGAGCCTTTGGCCTCAATAAAGAGCAAAAAGCGGAGAATGTTCCATCCCATCAAACCAGCGCTTTGAATACAATAGAGAGAGAGCTCTAGAAGCAGACAAAAGTAAACCAATCCCACGAGAGCCAGCTTAAATATGTAAAGCATTACAGATTGTGACAGTAGCGTTGTGCAGCAGTTGAGGATGTCACAATGCAGCTGCCACATTGCATCAAGTTTCTTGTATGGCTGCTTTTTCATAATTTAATCTTTGAATTTTGGAAATTGAGCACGGAGATAAGATTAATGGAAATCTGCCTCTCTCTTTGATACAATATGATGAGGTTATTGGTTAGTTTACAATTCAAATGGCATAGCTGTTAAACTACACAATTTAAATGTCATTTTAAAATGATGATTTATGCTAATTAAAGACATTTTTGGGTTTTTATTCAAAACTATGCCATGCTTGTAATTAGAGTACATCATCTCAAAAGTACTGTGACACGCATGGAGACAGCAAATTGAAGCATTTATTGGGGTTTCAAAAAATTCTGAAATTATCTGAATTGGCAATGCTAAATGCATCTACTGGAGTACTGACATATTTCACATTGATGAGCAAGACAATTCACTTCAAGAAATAGAGAAAAGTGAATTGCTAGACTCAAGCACTTAGCTTAGTTCAATCTACAGCCAATTCAAGAATAAAAGGGATTTTGTTTTCTTGAAGTGATACGCAAACTTTGAAAGGGAATGGGATCCAGTAGGCTGGGTTTTTAAATACATACTACATTGAAAATCTGTCTATTTCAATCATTAATAGAATTAAGGTGTATTGGAAAAGATAGGAAAATTGAGTTAATGATGATCAGATTAGCCATGATCTCATTGAATGGCAGAGCAGACTCAATGGATCAAATGGCCTACTTCTGTTCATACATCTGATGGTCTTATGACAGTAATAGCGCAAAGGGCAGAGAGGGCAAAGTGTTTACCAAAGATGTTCGTAGAATGTTGCAGATCCAGAATGTTCCGGCCCAATGAGGAAGGAGGCATTATTAGATGCAGTTCTGGGGACTGAGATGCTCAAATATTTACAGTGTAACATTCAGGAGACAATGTTCATTGTACCATACAGTTTAGATTAGCTGTGGAAAGTAAAAAGGCCAATCCAAAGTGAAAATCCAAAGTGCTTCTTGTCTCAGAGTCTAAGGGGAGTGATCCTCAGTCAAGTCCAGGGAACTGTCCCACCACAGTTAGTCAAGGGCCACAGTCAGTCCTGCAAGTCTAACCCACTCACCTCTTAACTGGTTGTAAGTAGGGTAGGCAATAGGCTAGTGGTATTATTGCTGGACTGTTAATGAGAGACCTAGGTAACATTCTGAGGACCCGGGTCAAATCCTGCCACGGCAGATGGTGGAATCTGAATTCAATAAAATACCTGGAATTACGAATCTAATGATAACCATGAACCCACTGTCAATTGTTGGGAAAACTCATCTGGTTCACTAATGTCCTTTAGGGAAGGAAGCTACATCCTTACCTGGTCTGGCCTACGTGTGACTCCAGGCCCTCAGCAACATGGTTGACTCTGAACTGCTGTCTAAATGCTGCCTAGCCAGCAATGTCTCATCCCGTAGGTGAATAAAGTGAAAAAACACAGTCATTTGGAGAACTGTATCAGTTGGAGCTGTCTATCCAAGTTGGTCAGGGAGATGGGCCACAGTCAGTCAGTCAGTCAGTCTTGGGAGTCTGTTAACTGAAAGTGAAGGACAACTGTACAGCAGGCAAATTGGGGAAGTCAATTGCGGGGATTGGAAGCAGCATGTTAAAATGAAGGGGGAGTTATTTCTGACAGGGTCAGTTCAAAATAAGAATCAAAGACAATAGTGCATTGGCGACACAGATCACTGCAGAAGATGTGGCGAGCAGGGGTGAGGTTCAATCAATGGTCACCACCACCCTGGCCTTGATGTGGGTGGTACAATGCATCCTGTTGGCTGCCAGGAATAAACCACAGATCCGGAGCTCAGTGTTAATGGTGAGAGATAAAAACTTCAATGAAAGAGTTAGAGGCGTGAGATAGATCAAACTGATGAAGTCAACAGGGAGTTCAAGAAAGAAAAGGAACATGAAGATTTGGAGATTACCAGGCTATTCCTGTGACTCACTGTGAATTTCTAGCTGTGCTGCTTTCCATCCTCATCTGAATCACAAATGTGCAATGTAAATGAAACATGGCTGCCACCACCCCTGGACTGGGTGCAGTAAGTTCTCTTTTCCAGGCTGAGGACATAGATTTTACTTGTGAGTGATCCGACACTCTTCAACAGACAATTGCATTGACCAAACACTTATTTTGTACAGGTTGAAGATGTCAGTAATCATAGAGTATTGCATGTTAAATAGGTACATGGCAACCTCTGTGGAATATAAATCCTAGTGACACATAATCGTGACCATGTCGTTGGTCAGTAAACATGAATGGTAGTTATGTCTGTGAAGCACAAGTAAACACAGGCAACCTTAAAAGTGTGATCTATGGGTCACAATTAACAAATAAAATCCACGGTCTCAAAGGCTGCACCAAGTCAGAATGCCGATTTTATCCCACAAACACACAACACAAACATGCAACCAAGGAATAAGAGTCGGTAACTTGGTCCTTCAAGCCTGCTCTGCCATTCAATAAGATCACGGCTAGTCTGACTTTAACCTCAACTTTGCATTCCTGTATATCCTTGATAATCTTTCATGCCCATGGGAATGAAAAATTTATCTACCTCTGCCTTAAGACGATTTAAGTATTCTGCTTCCACTGCCTTTTGAGGAAGGGAATTCCAAAAACTCTCAACCCCCGAGAGAAAAAACTTTCCAATTTCTGAGTGACGGAGAACCCTTTATTTTTAAACTATGACCCTTAGCTTTAGATTCTGCCCGAAGACCAAACGTGCTATTGACATCCACCCAGTCAAGTCCCTTCAGGATCTTACACGTCTTTAAGTCATTTCTGATTCTTCTAAATTCCACAGGATATATGCACGTCTATGTAGTCTTTCCTTACAAGGAAAAAGGTCACTCGTTCCAGGTATTAGTCTAACAAGCCTTCTCTCTGAAGTGCTTCTAATGCATTAGCATCCTTCTGTAAGTACACAGTAACTGGCACTGTACACAGTTCAGTTCATCCTGAACTAAGAAGATGTGACAACACACTCTTACATGCAATATTGCCTTTCTTGGGTGATGCACAGGAGTGGGAATAGAAGGACAAAGTTTAAGTAATCCTACTACACATATAATCTCCTACTAAATTTGTGCAGTGTTACTTAGCAAGATCCACGACATTAAAGGTACATGTAGAGGCCTTCTGTGGCCTACTTTGCTGGAGTCCACTCTCTCAACAAGAATGTTGAACCATCAATTGTGTGTGATATGACTTCTGAGTGCTGAGATTGTGAAGATCAGTTTTTGATATATTCCTCACTGGCTCATTGGAATTGTGACCAATGGATCCAGTCACATCAAAAGTCAGCACACTGGTCATTAGAATGGTCAATCTGAAATGTGGTGGTGTAAAGTAGCAATACATTTACGAATGCGTAATTCTTTATCCAATGAAGCATCACCTGTGGCAGCTGAGTGCTCTACAAAGTTTTTCTTTAATATTTTCCTCTCACTACATGCCCTGTGAAGGCCATTCATAGCTGGCAGCCCTTGACATGGTATACAGTTAGGTTTTATATAAGCCGCCTGTGATAGAAATCCCAGATATTCTCAGCAATGATAAGTACTTCCAGCAACGGTGATCACAAGATAACACGCCGGTAGTTCTGTAGATGTGCGGTGCATATATAAGGTGAGCAGCAAACAATTACATGAGGTAACTCACTAAAGCTCATGGAGAGAAATCCACTATTAAACTACTTAAAATTTGTACTAAGCCAATTCAGCCCATGGAGACAATCCCGCTCTTTGTTGGTCCTGACTGCTAGGCTTGAAGCAAGGCATGGGAGTGATCCTCAATCAAAAACAGGGATTCCACTGGAAAAAATCCCTCTTCAATGCCATCTTAGTTATTTTAATCGCTTTCCTAGTTCAGTCACAGGGGTTTCTGACCTCTGTGCCACGTCACTCTCGAAAATAAACAAAAAGAAATGGGAACACATCAAGGTATCTGACAACTGCATTTTACTTTCCAATTTTCCTAATGTCCACCATCCCCAGTTTTAGGCTTAATCTACAAAGAAAGACGAAGCAAATTAGGGCCGTAATCCCTGGAAGAAGGATTTAATCAGAAGGTACTCTAAGAAAAGCAGATAAGAGAGATATGGAGAAACTGTTCTGACTGGTTAGGGAATGTCATGACTTGGGGACAGAGATCTGGCTCTAATTGTCAATTTTCAGAAATGAGAAAGTATTTCTTCAGGCAAAAGAATGGATGAAATTTGGAACTCTCTTCCAGGAATGAAAATTGCTGCTGGGTAAATTGAAAAATTTTAAAATAGAGTTTGATAGATCATTATTCATAAACGATATGGGAGATATGGTGAAACATCTGGCATAGGGACTTAGGTCACAAATCAGCCATAATTTCATCAAATGTTTTAAACAAACTGGAAGGACTAAATAGCCTTCTGCTGTTCCTGTGAATGAAATAGCATGGGTACTGACATTACTGCATAATAATGATGTGAAAACCAAAAGAATAAGAAAAAGCAAACATCAAAATAGATTTTCACTGCTCTTCAAGGTATATTGAATTTCTTCAGCTGGTTTACCAGCTGGATAAAGTTGACTGCTCTAGCAGTGGTATTAGGACAATTCAATCCTACTTTTTAAATCTAAAAGTGAAATTGATTTCACAGGCTGAATTTAGATTAAACTGCACATATTAACCAATTGTCCTCCTGCTTTATGACACAGTTGCTACAAAATAATTTTCATTTGTACCTTTTCCAGGTCATCACCAAATGCCTAGGATGCTTACTACCAACTCTAACAACTGAGCCACTTGGTGATTCCTTTCATTCTTCAGCCAGAAACAGTTTTGCCAAGCGGTATACTCAGCAAAGCCAGCAGCTCTCACTAGATTTCATTTGAGAGCATAACACCGCATTCCACTTTTTGGAAGTGTTAAGTTGTGATCCTGCTGCAAATATACAAGTATTTGTCCCAAATGCCCAAAACTATCTGTACGACTTACAGTATTACAGACTGTAATAAACATATTATATTACATATTCCACAAGATGCTTTATGATACTTGAATAGCCATTGTAAATTCTTTTCTTAGGAACCTCAATTTCCTCTGTGTTCTCAGCGTCACACCATTTTTTCTGCAGGTCAGGAATGCCTAAAGCCAGCTGCATCCTAGCTCCACAGAGGTCATGTTCCTCATTTTAAATAGGGGTTGAAAACTGCATTTCTTTCCAAACAGTGCTTTCACCTGGTGATGTCAGGTTTTGGTTAACTCGTAGACTCAAAATGCGTTTGAGATTGTGTGAAGGAATTGGTGAGCCTGTCAAGAGGCCTGGCACAATCAGAATGGTAAGTGTAAAATGTTTCTATGCCTTTAAGCATTGCAATTAAATGCTGTTTTGTAATGCAAATTTTTTAATGCAGCGATTCATCATAGCAGTCTGTCCTGCAAAGGTGAAGTGCCCCTTCCATTACCCAGCATTCTATAACTGTTGACACTTATTACAGTTCTTTTCCAGTAGAGAAAGAACATATGCAATGAAAGATGTTATAAATTATCCTGTCAATCTTGCTATAATCTTCTCCTCTGTGATTTAAATGGCACAGATTGATATGAGAAAACCTGGTTTTGGTACAATTAAAAATCTAACCACCTGTTCCCTTACACTGATTGATAGAATCCCTGTATTTTCATTGACATTAGCATCTTTTTCCCCCTTCCCAGTGAGAAGGCTATAGTTTGGAGAGCTGCGGTTATGAAGAATACCTGGCTGAATTTCAAGCATTAATGGATATCTGTACATGTTCTCTTCATCTGCAAATGACTGGCACGTTCATACTGTTGTAATAGCAACGCGTCCCTTTGACAGACTTAACACTAGCTGAAAGGATTAGATGTATTCCATTTTCTTTCCACATGAGAAAAACATTTGAGTATCAATGTGATGTAAGTATTTATCTGATAATAAGATGCTTCTTTCTTTTCCTCAAATATTTCCCAGTGATACAGGATGGAATCAAAAATGTCCATAGCATCCACGGGGTGAGTGGCCATAAAGGACACATACTGGGCTTAGAGGTGGCATAGATAATCTGAGAGGGTATAAAAATATATGGGGCCATAAAAACTACCTGGGGCTATGTGGAGGGCATATACTGGCACAGTCTAGCATGATGGGTGAGTGGGGGAAGTGGGGAAAGGAAAGAGAGAGGGATGCGTTTTAGGGAACTTTAAAGCACTGACGTATGGAAATGTGAAATTTAAAAGACAATGAGATGAGCCATTAACTTATGAATGATGGAGCAGACTCAAGGAACCAAATTATCTACTTCTACTTTTATTTTGTATTCTCATATCTATAGAAAAGGACGGTGTTTCCATGTATGCTGCACTGAGGAGTGTGAATGAACAGATGTGGAAGACTAATGGACTCCTACTTCCTCATTTACCTGAAGAAAACTTATCACATTTACACAAGGGAAGATTCAGGTAATCCTTAGATGCAATGAGAGAAAAATTATTGATATCCGGTATGTCATTCCAATCAGTATTGTCCTTTATTAAACACAACTGCTTATGTAACTTTGAACCTTTGTTCTCTGCAGCTGGTGAAGAAAGGAGTTAACTCCTTAGTGAGCTAAATGTCATTAACGAAAAACTCTTGATATTGCAGTTTTTCACTTCTCTTTTAAGAAAGGTCAGAAAATCCAAGGATGATAGCAAACAGCTCCACGACCAAATTCTAGACCTTAATATGCCGTTTCACGAAGAGAAAAATACAGCAACAAAGGGAAATGTTCTGATGGATGAAGGCTCTGTTTGCAGAAGGTAACACAGGAGTAAGTTTAAAGGCAAACATTGCAGATGCTGGAGATCTGAAATAGAAATGGAAAGATCTGGAGAAAGCCCACGAGTCTGACAGCATCTGTTGTGAAAGAAACAAAGAATCCAACATGATTTTCCTTCAAAATTGAAGGGGGCTAGAAAGGTGATGGGTTTTATGCCATAGAAAACGGGAGAGAGTAGGAGTAAGTGAAATGGGTAGTGAAAGATGCCACGGTGGTAAAGCGAATGCTAACAGTAGAAGAGAAGGGATATATATGTGTTAAAAACCAAACAGTTTGCAGTTTCACATCACAATCACACTACAGAGAAGTAGCAGAGCAGGTCTTCTTCCTCTTACCGATGGCCAGCCTGTCCAGAAAATGCCCAATCTTTCCAGAAAGTCTGTAGACTAGTATACAACCAGAAATTGCCTGGTCGAAAAGTTTATATTGCTCTTATTGATGATGATGATGACACAGTCCCACTTTCCAATGAAGTCACTGAGATGCTAGTGTCTGAACCACTGCAGCCTCACACTGTAACTGATGTGAAACTGTTCTCGTTACCTACAGAAAGAGAAGTTTCTGCCTGACAAGTAGAGAAGCTATCATTCTGAAGCATTTCTGAAGGCGAAGACACGTTCTTCATCCTTGGATCAGAGTACAAAACGGAATGACATCAGAGTGAGATTCTCATTCATTTGTTTCATTTTTCACGGGGGATTCATTCAAGTACAAGAGCACTCCAGCCAGAATCAGATTTCCCTTGAAAGGATGTTATTATTATTACATTCAGGCCTTGGTAAGTGTCACAGTCCAGGAACCAAGGTCCTTGAGATAGCAAAGTGTAGAGCTGGATGAACGTAGCGGGCCAAGCAGCATCAGAGGAGCAGGAAAGCTGATGATTCGGGCCTAGACCCTTCTTCAGAAAAGGGGGAGGGAAAGGGGGTTCTGAAATAAATAGGGACAGAGGGGGAGGCAGATGCTGAGAGGTTAAAATTGTTTCAGAGAAAATTGTTTCTCCAGCATCTGCAGTTCCTACTATCTCTGAAACAATTTTAACCCCACTGCGAAGCTTCTTCAAAGGATGCCTACCCTGAAGAAGTTACCCTCCTCCCTCTGGATCCATCTTCTTTCTGCCTCCCCCTCTTCTATCCTACCTCTGAGAGTAGCAGAGTATGGGTAGTCTGCATTGAAAGTAAACCATTTAATGTGATAATAGGCCTGAGTGTGGGTCAGAATGGGTTGGCTGGGCTCTTTAGCCAACTATTCCACTCACTTCTCCAACATTATCTTCAGCATAAATGCCATTTTTCCATCCCCTCGCTGCTATCAGTTCTGACGCAGAGTCACTGGACTCATAATGTTAACTCTGCTTTCTCCCTACACATGCTGCCAGATCTGCTGGGTTTCACCAGCAATTTCTGTTTCTATTTCAGATCTCCAGCATTCACAGTTCTTTGTTCTATTTTGATGCTTTCGTGGGACTTCAATAAGTTAAGTGGCAAACACATGGCAGATTGCAGTATAAATGTGAATGAATGTGAGATTATCCGCTTTGGTGGCGAAAAACAGGCAGGCAGACATCTGAAAGAGAATTATCTGAATGGTGATAAATTGAAAAAAGGGGAAAGGTGCAACGAGACCTGTGTGTCCTTGTATACCAGTCACTGAAGGTAAGTATGTAGGTACTGCAGACAGTGAAGAACACAGTGGTATGTTGGCCTTCCTAGCCACAGGATTTGAATATAGGAGCAATGATGTCTTGCTACAATTGAGCATAGCCTTAGTGAGACCACACATGGAGTGATATGTGCAATTTTGTGCTCTTAACTGAGGAGGGGTATTCTGCCTATCGAGGAAGTGCAGTGAAGGTTTGCCAGACCGATTTTTGGAAGAGCAGGACTGTTGTTCAGAGAGAATCTGGTTTGGTTACAACTATCTTCACTGGAGTTTTAGAAGAATGAGGGCAAATCTCAGAAACCTATAGAATTCTAACAGAACTAGACAAGGTAAATAGGATCAGAGATAATGGGAACTGCAGATGCTGGAGATTCCAAGATAATAAAATGTGAGGCTGGATGAACACAGCAGGCCAAGCAGCATCTCAGGAGCACAAAAGCTGACGTTTCGGGCCTAGACCCTTCATCAGAGAGGGGGATGGGGGGAGGGAACTGGAATAAATAGGGAGAGAGGGGGAGGCGGACCGAAGATGGAGAGTAAAGAAGATAGGTGGAGAGAGTGTAGGTGGGGAGGTAGGGAGGGGATAGGTCAGTCCAGGGAAGACGGACAGGTCAAGGAGGTGGGATGAGGTTAGTAGGTAGCGGGGGGTGCGGCTTGGGGTGGGAGGAAGGGATGGGTGAGAGGAAGAACCGGTTAGGGAGGCAGAGACAGGTTGGACTGGTTTTGGGATGTAGTGGGTGGGGGGGAAGAGCTGGGCTGGTTGTGTGGTGCAGTGGGGGGAGGGGATGAACTGGGCTGGTTTAGGGATGCAGTAGGGGAAGGGGAGATTTTGAAACTGGTGAAGTCCACATTGATACCATATGGCTGCAGGGTTCCCAGGCGGAATATGAGTTGCTGTTCCTGCAACCTTCGGGTGGCATCATTGTGGCAGTGCAGGAGGCCCATGATGGACATGTCATCAAGAGAATGGGAGGGGGAGTGGAAATGGTTTGCGACTGGGAGGTGCAGTTGTTTGTTGCGAACTGAGCGGAGGTGTTCTGCAAAGCGGTCCCCAAGCCTCCGCTTGGTTTCCCCAATGTAGAGGAAGCCGCACCGGGTACAGTGGATGCAGTATACCACATTGGCAGATGTGCAGGTGAACCTCTGCTTGATGTGGAATGTCATCTTGGGGCCTGGGATGGGGGTGAGGGAGGAGGTGTGGGAACAAGTGTAGCATTTCCTGCGGTTGCAGGGGAAGGTGCCGGGTGTGGTGGGGTTGGAGGGCAGTGTGGAGCGAACAAGGGAGTCACGGAGAGAGTGGTCTCTCCGGAAAGCAGACAGGGGAGGGGATGGAAAAATGTCTTGGGTGGTGGGGTCGGATTGTAAATGGCGGAAGTGTCGGAGGATAATACGTTGTATCCGGAGGTTGGTAGGGTGGTGTGTGAGAACGAGGGGGATCCTCTTGGGGCGGTTGTGGCGGGGGCGGGGTGTGAGGGATGTGTCGCGGGAAATGCGGGAGACGCGGTCAAGGGCGTTCTCGATCACCGTGGGGGGAAAGTTGCGGTCCTTAAAGAACTTGGACATCTGGGATGTGCGGGAGTGGAATGTCTTATCGTGGCAGCAGATGCGGCGGAGGCGGAGGAATTGGGAATGGGGGATGGAATTTTTGCAGGAGGGTGGGTGGGAGGAGGTGTATTCTAGGTAGCTGTGGGAGTCGGTGGGCTTGAAATGGACATCAGTTACAAGCTGGTTGCCTGAGATGGAGACTGAGAGGTCCAGGAAGGTGAGGGATGTGCTGGAGATGGCCCAGGTGAACTGAAGGTTGGGGTGGAAGGTGTTGGTGAAGTGGATGAACTGTTCGAGCTCCTCTGGGGAGCAAGAGGCGGCGCCGATACAGTCATCAATGTACCGGAGGAAGAGGTGGGGTTTGGGGCCTGTGTAGGTGCGGAAGAGGGACTGTTCCACGTAACCTACAAAGAGGCAGGCATAGCTGGGGCCCATGCGGGTGCCCATGGCCACCCCCTTAGTCTGTAGGAAGTGGGAGGAGTCAAAAGAGAAGTTGTTGAGTGTGAGGACGAGTTCAGCTAGGCGGATGAGAGTGTCGGTGGAGGGGGACTGGTCGGGCCTGCGGGACAGGAAGAAGCGGAGGGCCTTGAGGCCATCTGCATGCGGAATGCAGGTGTACAGGGACTGGACGTCCATGGTGAATGGCCCCCGACACCTCATATTCACCATGGACGTCCAGTCCCTGTACACCTGCATTCCGCATGCAGATGGCCT
The DNA here is from genome assembly GCF_030684315.1 of Stegostoma tigrinum. NCBI lineage: Eukaryota > Metazoa > Chordata > Chondrichthyes > Orectolobiformes > Stegostomatidae > Stegostoma > Stegostoma tigrinum. Next base: position 25,604,464 of record NC_081371.1, on the reverse strand, counting down.
CAAGGCCCTCCGCTTCTTCCTGTCCCGCAGGCCCGACCAGTCCCCCTCCACCGACACTCTCATCCGCCTAGCTGAACTCGTCCTCACACTCAACAACTTCTCTTTTGACTCCTCCCACTTCCTACAGACTAAGGGGGTGGCCATGGGCACCCGCATGGGCCCCAGCTATGCCTGCCTCTTTGTAGGTTACGTGGAACAGTCCCTCTTCCGCACCTACACAGGCCCCAAACCCCACCTCTTCCTCCGGTACATTGATGACTGTATCGGCGCCGCCTCTTGCTCCCCAGAGGAGCTCGAACAGTTCATCCACTTCACCAACACCTTCCACCCCAACCTTCAGTTCACCTGGGCCATCTCCAGCACATCCCTCACCTTCCTGGACCTCTCAGTCTCCATCTCAGGCAACCAGCTTGTAACTGATGTCCATTTCAAGCCCACCGACTCCCACAGCTACCTAGAATACACCTCCTCCCACCCACCCTCCTTCAAAAATTCCATCCCCTATTCCCAATTCCTCCGCCTCCGCCGCATCTGCTCCCACGATAAGACATTCCACTCCCGCACATCCCAGATGTCCAAGTTCTTTAAGGACCGCAACTTTCCCCCCACGGTGATCGAGAACGCCCTTGACCGCGTCTCCCGCATTTCCCGCAACACATCCCTCACACCCCGCCCCCGCCACAACCGCCCCAAGAGGATCCCCCTCGTTCTCACACACCACCCTACCAACCTCCGGATACAACGTATTATCCTCCGACACTTCCGCCATTTACAATCCGACCCCACCACCCAAGACATTTTTCCATCCCCTCCCCTGTCTGCTTTCCGGAGAGACCACTCTCTCCGTGACTCCCTTGTTCGCTCCACACTGCCCTCCAACCCCACCACACCCGGCACCTTCCCCTGCAACCGCAGGAAATGCTACACTTGTCCCCACACCTCCTCCCTACCCCTATCCCAGGACCCAAGATGACATTCCACATCAAGCAGAGGTTCACCTGCACATCTGCCAATGTGGTATACTGCATCCACTGTACCCGGTGCGGCTTCCTCTACATTGGGGAAACCAAGCGGAGGCTTGGGGACCGCTTTGCAGAACACCTCTGCTCGGTTCGCAACAAACAACTGCACCTCCCAGTAGCAAACCATTTCCACTCCCCCTCCCATTCTCTTGATGACATGTCCATCATGGGCCTCCTGCACTGCCACAATGATGCCACCCGAAGGTTGCAGGTACAGCAACTCATATTCCGCCTGGGAACCCTGCAGCCATATGGTATCAATGTGGACTTCACCAGTTTCAAAATCTCCCCTTCCCCTACTGCATCCCTAAACCAGCCCAGTTCATCCCCTCCCCCCACTGCACCACACAACCAGCCCAGCTCTTCCCCCCCACCCACTACATCCCAAAACCAGTCCAACCTGTCTCTGCCTCCCTAACCGGTTCTTCCTCTCACCCATCCCTTCCTCCCACCCCAAGCCGCACCCCCCGCTACCTACTAACCTCATCCCACCTCCTTGACCTGTCCGTCTTCCCTGGACTGACCTATCCCCTCCCTACCTCCCCACCTACACTCTCTCCACCTATCTTCTTTACTCTCCATCTTCGGTCCGCCTCCCCCTCTCTCCCTATTTATTCCAGTTCCCTCCCCCCATACCCCTCTCTGATGAAGGGTCTAGGCCCGAAACGTCAGCTTTTGTGCTCCTGAGATGCTGCTTGGCCTGCTGTGTTCATCCAGCCTCACATTTTATTATCTTAGACAAGGTAAATGCTGGAATATTGTTCTCAATAAATGGAGACAAAGGCAGAAATAGGAGTGAGATCCTGAAAATAGAATTTTGGGAGCTACACAAAAGAATGAAGTGGGAAAGAATTTCCAATTGGAAGAACAAGATATACTGTCTGTTTGGATGGAGCCAAGAAGCAGCAAGGGCAGCAAAAAATTCAGGAAATTAGGAGGCAAAAGCAGAAAGAGGAATCTAATGTGTACCATATGCTTTGGAACAAGAACTTCTGGAGTGTGCTCAAAAGAGTTTTCTGGAGCTATATGCTAGGATCCAATTATGGCACAGGCTATTTTAGATCCAACATTCTGCTATGAGAAAGGGCAATTCATAATCATGCTGTAAAAGAACCTTTAGGAAATAATGGCCATAGTATAACATCTTTTTCAAATGTAATGGAAAATTCTGTAATTCAATCTGAAACTAGTCATAAATAAAACAAAGACAATTATTAAAGTTTGGGAAGGGAACTGGCTGAAGTGGACTGAAAAATACATTGAAAAGTGATATTAATACTTTGGGGGGTATGTGAATAGATAACATTAATTTTTTGCAGTAATACTTGAGGTGATAGAAATAGAGTTATGGCTAATGTTTGTGTTAATCAGTCTGAGTAAAGGATGATGCAAGCATAAGAAACTGAACAGCGGGATAAACAGGAACAATGAAGCAGACATGGTGCTTACCATGAGGTTTTAGTCACACAAGGTTTAAGATAAATTGTTAACGAAAACCTTACTGTAGACTATATCCAAATCAAAAAGTTAAAGAAATCTGAAACTCACACAGAACGTGAGGACAACAATCCGAAATTAACACCCATTACGATTCTTTACCAACTGGCCAATTTATTGCAAGGCAGCCACATCTTTGAGCTTTAATACATTTTTCATTGCAGACTTGCTTCCTAAGAACTGTCCCCTTCATCTGAGCTGGTGGTGCATTAACCTTGCAATTTTTATGCAGAATGTGGAATTGAAAGAGATTCTTCATGTTGTAAGAGCCTTTGTGTGTCATTTGATTTTTTTCCCCCAACAGATAATCTCAAAGGAACTGAAGATTACAAACAAAGTGCAGCACTTAACTCTCAGGACAGAGTTGCCATAGAAACAGAGCTGAACTCGTTAGCTTAGACTGTACAATCCAGTCATCTCTCTTCTGTTGATGATAGTCTTTTCTGACTATTTATAATTTACTATACTTACAACATCAGTGGGGTCACATACCATGGTTTTACTCTGACAAATCCTCAGACTGACTTAAAAAACACAACATCAACGTATCAGGGTCATTTGGCTCTATTAGTCAATCTCTCATCCCTTGAAGCTCATCCTACATATTTCCCATTTCCCTGTCCATATCACTGCTTAACCATTCTCCTGCTGGTTGTGGATCAGTTTTCTTATTCTGGCAAATTGTTTTATATTGTTTCCTTCTTTGTTGCAGGAAGGCAGAGTTCTCCAGTTTGAGGTTTCACTTGAACACAAGTTAAGATTCAGGGGCTCAGCAGATGTAGCAGACATTGGGTGTAAAGTTTTACATCTCAATCCTACTCCAATGCTCCAGTCAGCCCCAGTTCACAATGTTTGAAATTCTATCTGGAGCAAGCCTGTGGTGTTGGTGGTAATGAGTTTCACTTGATGTTGGACAGATGTTCTTTTCAATGTGTGAACTCTGTACAAACTGATATTGATTATAAAGTCAATGGATGCTGTGCATTAACAACTGAAACTAAATGATGAGCAATGTCAGATTGCTTAAGCTTTTTGCTCCCATCAGCGACTAATACTGGATATTAATCCAGTGCATGAATCAGTAAGAAAGCCCCCAGGCTATTTTTACCATGACATCATGGAGGGTCATAGAACATAGAACATAGAACATTACAGCACAGTACAGGTCCTTCGGCCCTCGATGTTGTGCCGACCTGTCATACCGATCTCAAGCCCATCTAACCTACACTATTCCATGTACGTCCATGCGCTTGTCCAATGACGACTTAAATGTACCTAAAGTTGGCAAATCTACTACCGTTGCAGGCAAAGCGTTCCATTCCCTTACTACTCTCTGACTAAAGAAACCACCTCTGACATCTGTCCTATATCTTTCACCCCTCAATTTAAAGCTATGCCCCCTCGTGCTCGCCGTCACCATCCTAGGAAAAAGGCTATCCACCCTATCTAACCCTCTGATTATCTTAAATGCCTCAATTAAGTCACCTCCCAACCTTCTTCTCTCTAATGAAAACAGCCTCAAGTCCCTCAGCCTTTCCTCATAAGACCTTCCCTCCATACCAGGCAACATCCTAGTAAATCTCCTCTGCACCCTTTCCAAAGCTTTCACATCCTTCTTTTAATGCGGTGACCAGAACTGTACACAATACTCCAAGTGCGGCTGCACCAGAGTTTTGTACAGCTTCGCCATAACCTCTTGGTTCCGGAACTCGGTCCCTCTATTAATAAAAGCTAAAACACTGTGTGCCTTCTTAACAGCCCTGTCAACCTGGGTGGCAACTTTCAAGGATCTGTGTACATGGACACCACAATCTCTCTGCTCATCTACACTACTAAGAATCTTACCATTAGCCCAGTACTTTGCCTTCTGGTTACTCCTACCAAAGTGCATCACCTCACCCTTGTCTGCATTAAACTCCATTTGCCACCTCTCAGCCCAGCTCTGCAGCTTATCTATGTCTCTCTGCAATCTACAGCATCCTTCGTCACTATCCACAACTCCACCGACCTTAGTGTCGTCTGCAAATTTACTAACCCATCCTTCTACGCCCTCATCCAGGTCATTTATAAAAATGACAAACAGCAGAGGACTCAACACCAACCCTTGCGGTACACTACTAGTAACTGGTCTCCAGGATGAATATTTCCCATCAACTACTACCCTCTGTCTTCTTTCAGCAAGCCAATTTCCGATCCAAACTGCTATATCTCCCACAATTCCATTCCTCCGCATTTTGTACAATTTTCTCCGCATTTTGTACAATGACATTTTGACATTTTGTCACAAGATAACAACGTGTTAGATGCTCTTTTCCATAGGAAAGGGCTTCCTGACTACACAGGGTGGGTGGGATTAACTGGAAATCCTCCCTCTGGTCAAGAAAATATTTCAGATAAGTTCACCAGAACTTGGACCTTTCGGGCTGAAGCACACACAAGAATGGTGAGACCCGGATGGCTGTCCCTCAGGTCTTTCGTCCTTACCTGGAGGTCCACTTGAGGGAACAGAGTAACTGAAGTCAAGTGGGCTCTCCTATGGTCAAGATGGAGACATAGAAGGCATCTTCTTCAGCCAAGTAGTTTGGAAGTAGTTCAGGAAATATGCAGCAGCAATGTCGCCCTCCAAACGGGACACAACGAGCTACAAGAACGCAGCAAGTCAGGAGGTTGGGAAAGATGAATGGGGTGATGATTTTGGGAGCCAAGCAGCACAGGCTGACTTTTTCTGTATTCTCCTGCACAGCACCACTCTGAACAACTCCACTAATCTCCAAACTAATATTCACATGCATTTCCTCAGCCTATTTCTGTCTCAAACCACTCCTCACAGCCCCACATCATCAATCCTCTGGACACAATCTGCAGCAGATGTTCTCATCTCTCTGTGTACCATCCATTCGGAAGAGATTGTTACAATGCAATGTGATGCTCCAGGTGCCAGGGTCAGTGCAGGTTACAGGATTGAGTGGGTACCTACCCAAGTTCACTTCACTCCATGATAGGCACCTTATCAACCACTGACAGTGCCAACAGGTTCATCAAAAAAGGCAGCATCATTTCACAGGAATGAAAATATCATGATCATTTGCTTTGAGGGTCTGAACCTCATAGCTATGATGCTCACACATCTGGATAACTGATATACTGCCAAGAAAACACTGTGTGACTGGTTCTACCACATCTCTTTGCATTACAAGCCTCTGCCCTATCGGAGGTGGCAGACACGTGATGTGCAGAAGGCATTTAGTGGAACTGTAACATGTCACCACAAGAAATCATCTGCCGTAGATCCTCCAGGAGGCAGCTGAACAAGCTGGGGCATTCCTCTTCTGCTCAAATCTATTCTGGCAGCAGGGAGGTCCAGTTCAAGGTGGGTCAGGTGAAGTATCCTCCAGGTAGTTGGCATCTTGCTACCAAGTAGTCATAACACTTTCTGACATAAGCAAATATAGAGTCATAGAACTGTATGGCATGGAAACAGGTCTATTGGTCCAACTGGTCCATGCAAACCATATATCCTAAATTAATCTAGTCCCACTGGTCACCATTTTGCTCAAATCCCCCTAAATCCTTCCTATTCACATACCCACCCAGATTGCTTTTAAATGTTGCAATCATAGCAGCCTCCACTACTTCCCATAACAGCTCATTCACAGACGTACCGCTGTGTGTGTGAAAACATTGCCCCAAAAAGGTCACTTTTAAATCTCTCCCCTCTCACCCTAAATCTATGCCCTCTTGTTTTGGACTCCCCAGTCATGGGGAAATGACAGCTATTCACACTATCCATGCTCCACATTATTTTGTAAACCTCCAGAAGGTCACCCTCAGCCTCCAAAATTCCAGGGAAAACACCCCCAGCCTGTTCAGCTTCCTTTTTGCTCAAATCCTCCAACCCTCACAACATCCTTGTAAATCTTTTCTGAACCATTTCAAGTTTTGCAATATCCTTCCTATTGGAGGGAGACCAGAATTGAACACAGTATTCCAAAAGTGGCCTGACCAATGTCATGTACAACTGCAACATAATCTCCCAACTCCTATAATCAATACACTGACCATTAAAGGCAAGCACACCAAATGCCTCCTTCACGACCTTGCCAACCTGCAACTCCACTTTTAAGTAACAATGAACCTGCACTCCAAGATCTCTGTTGAGCAATACTCCCCAGAACCTTACCATTAAGTGTATAAGTCCTGCCCTGATTTGCATTTACAAAATGCAGCAGCTCACATTTATCTAAAATAAACTCCATCTGCCACTCCTCATCCCATTGACCTGTCTGATCAAGGTCCCATCGTGCACGGAGCTAACCTACTCCACTGTCCACTACAGCCCCAATTTTGGTGTCATCAGCAAACTTACTAACCATACCTCCTATGTTCACATCCAAATCATTTCTATAAGTGACGAAAAGCAGTGAACACAGCACCGATCTTTGAGTGCTTTTGCATTTGCAACTCTTAGGTATAACTGATTAAAATCTTCCCAGCTTGTCATTTTCACTGACACAATTCCCTTTTCCTGTATTCTCACTTGTCCCTGATTACTCGATTAGATAAGTGTAAGCCTGATCCCTTATTGGGAATAATGAATTCCAAAGGGAAACTCCCTCTTAATTGGTTGATTTTCTTCTCACTTCATCAACCAGCCACAGGAAAATGCAGCCAGAGCCAATGCCGGCAGATCAGTCCAACATAGTTTTCTAATTCTTCTACCACTCCTCCACCTTCAAACCCATCAGCAATGGACTGTAATAACTACCCTATTATTGAGTTAGGAGTGGGTATACAGATACATTTTGGCTGTTAAAACAGGAGAGACAAGGAAGTGGTTTGAATAGATCCAGATAAATGTATAAGAAGCAAGCTAAATGCGATGTATTATCTAGTCATAAGGCTCATATTTGCAAATCATCCAACCTTTAATGGATTTAACCCGGTGCTTGCTGAGAATCATGTCTATTATGCCTTTCTACAACTGTTCTTATAAAACAGGAGAATGATTCTGTTTCTGAACTGAACTTTCCTGGAATGAATATTGTGTTAACCACATTCCATACTGTCATTGTGCATATTTGAAGGTGTGTTATGCTTAAAATAGATGTTAACAGCTGAGACAGCTCTGGCTCCAACACGACTTGTTAGATGAACATTCAGTTCCGATTTTAACTTCACCCTGTAATTTAAAGGGGCCATTCTCTCTACAAAGTCTTCATGTATTCTTCCTCCACCTATTCCCCATTCACCTTCTCTTTTCCCAGTGCCCCAAACATTCTGAGATGAACTCACAATTTACTGGAGTTACTTTGCATTTGGCATACTGCACTAAATGTTCATAATGTTCTATATTCCAAGATAGCAAATCAAACATATATTGTGATCACTTTGTTGAACACCTCCAGTCAGGCTACAGGTGAGACCCCTTGTTTCCGAGTGCTGAGTTCTGAGTGTCATTTTAATTGTCTGCTCCATTCCCTATCTAGTTTCACTGTCCTCAGCCTTCTGTACTGTTCCAATAAAGCACAAAGCAAGTCTGAGGAACAGCAGCTTTTCATGTGCTTGGGCACTTTATAACCTTCCAGATTCAGCACGGAGTTCAATAATTATAAAATCATAAACAGTGGCGTCACATTTTGTTTGGGGGGAGTGGGGTGGGAGCACTTGCTGTCGACGCTAACTACAGTTCCTGCAGATTGATCTTTGTTTCTTTATTGTTCCACAAACCACTTTTCCCTTCTCCTATTAACCCATTTTTCACATTAAAATCACTTCCATCTTCCACCTAGCACAGATCTTTTCTTTTGTCTTTCATCCTTTTTTTTCAAACCCCTATCCCTGCTTAAAACCTTTTATAACTATCGTACAGCATTTACTACTGTGGTACAGGGTAATGACAGCAAACCTAAAGTATTGTGTGCAGATTTAATCTCCTTACTAAGCAAAGATATAAACATACTATCAGCAATTCTGAGAAGGTTCACTCTACTAATTCCCATGGTAAAAGGTTTTTCCTCAGGAGGACAGGTTAAACATGTTAAAAGAATAAGGGGAGGCGATAGCCTAGTGGTATTATCACTGGACTGTTAATCCAGAGACCCAGATAACATTCTGGGGGACTTGGATTCAAATCCCACCATGGCAGATGGTGGAATGTGAATTCAATAAATAGCTGGAATGGGAATTAGTAGAGTGAACCTTCTCAGAATTGCTGATAGTATGTTTATATCTTTGCTTAGTAAGGAGATTAAATCTGCACACAATGCTTTAGGTTTGCTCTCATTGCCCTGTACCACGGTAGTAAATGCTATACGATAGTTGTAAAAGGTTTTAATGGTGACCATGAATCCATTGTTGATTGTTGGAAAAACCCATCAGGTTCACTAATGTCATCATTTAGGGAAGGAAATTGCCATCCTTACCTGGTCTAGCCTACTTGTCACTCCAGGCCCACAGCAATGTGGTTAACTCTTAACTACCCATTGGGCAATAAATGCTGCCTGACCAGTGACACCCTCACCCTGTGAATGAGTAAGGGAAGTGATCTTATTGAAATATGCAAGACCCTGAGGGGTCAGGCAGTGTGGCTGCTGAAGGGAGGACTCCAAACACATGAGTGATGAGCACCACTCTAGTTTAATTAATGGCATTTGTCATGACAGTAAGAACAACACAGAGCATATAGCACAGGATCAGACTCTACAGCCCACTATTTCTGTACTAACAGAAAACTCATTCTAAACCTAATCCCATATGCCTGCTCATAGTCCATATCCCTCTATTCCCTGCCTAAATGCTTCTTATATAATGTTTTCATATGTGCTCTTACACCTCCCTAGCAGCATGAATCATGCACCTATCACACTCTGTCTTTAAAAAAACATAGTTCACACATCTGATTTAAACTCTCCTTCTCTCACCCTAAACCAATGCCCCTAGTACTTGACATTTCCACCCTGGGAAACAGAATCCTACTATCTACCCCACATATGCCTCTCATAATTTTATATACTTCTATCAGGATGACCCTGATCTTTTCTGAGGGTTGCAAGTCTGTGGAGGTCTGCTCCTCAGAGCATAATGGAGGGACAGTCAATGAATACTTAATGCAAAGGTGAACAGAATTTTTATTAACAAAGGGTCTCGGTATATACTGAAAGTTGGGCTAAGGTCACAATTAAAATTAGTCATGTTACGATCAAATAAACAGGCTCAGTGGACAGAATGACATACTCCTGCTTCCAACTTTGAATTCTTTATTTATAAGATCACAGACTTGAAACAGTACTTTTTTTTTAAATCTCACAGATGAGTCCAACCTGATGATGATTTCTAACAACTTGGGTTCATGTTCCAGTATTTAATGAAGCTGGACTTGCAATCACATCCTCCCCTCATTCACATGTCCCAGCCCACAAAGTACATCTGATTCTCTCATTATATTCACACTAAGACAAGTACAATTACTCACATCCACAAACATGAACGCTCGCCATTCACTTAATCTTGGTAAATACGTTATTGTACCTGTTCAATTCACACTTCCTCAGGAGATTAAAAACATGAAAAATCTCATTTTAGACTTGGAAAACTGCATTAACAACATGCATACTGCTTTGATTTGATTTATTCTTTGGAGGCAGCTGTAGTCATTAATTGAGATTTTTATTAGATCATTGATCAGGTAGCATAGTAACAGTTAGAAGAGCCACCATTGGCTAGAAGATGTAGCTAATTTACTGAAAACAGCTGGGGTTTGAAGTTTCATAGCTATGATGCAATGCCGAAGAAGTAAGAAGTAAAATGCTGTTAAAACAAGCTGTCTAGACCATAATTCGAAATTTAGAGACTCGTCTTCAGTTTGGAGGAAATATAAATGCACATCCGAATTAGCTGTTTGCAGCTAGTGTTAAATTAGATGGCATTATAGTGTACACTGAATTAGTTACTCCTTGGCATTCAACTCTATTGATTGTGTCATTCTTAATTCTTCACCAATGCTGCATCAACTGTAATCAATTTGAAACACACTCACAGTCAATGTTCATGTTAACATTTGATAAGGAGGGAGCTGAAAGGAATAAAACTAGCCCTTTGAATTTTCATACCTTTTTAAAAAGGGTATGATTAAGAGGTTCTTGAATTTATCAAAAGAGTGTTCAATTGGAACACAGCCTTGTAATTATTGTGAGATGTCTATCATTCTACATCAACATCTGTTGGTATGGCACTTATGGTTTAAAACTAGGTCCCGACTTTAAGTCCCAGAGTTGTGTCATGATTTATCTGACAAGGTTGTTTAAAAAACAATTGCAAAGAGAAATGTTCTTTCTTAGGTTCTTGATTAGATGGCTCACCTATTCACTGTATAATATCACAACGGTTTCTATTTATTCTAAACTATCAACCTCTTTCAGGACAAGAACATCCACAGATCAGCATACATGTGGCATTGTTGCACACATCTTAAAATAAAACACAGTAAAAGGAAAGCTCCAGGAAAAGACCTGGGAACTGCTCATCTGCCTGATGCAACGTACAGGCAACTGAGAAGGTGCATGAAAAGACAGCTGAGGAAAGAAGGTAAACACAAACAGACTGACTTTAATCTTCAGTCTCACTCAGCAACATTTTGGAAACCAGAAGTTTCAGCAAGAGTTTGTTAGTGTCCTTTCAAGTCAATTGCAGTGCTTGCATTGTTGAATTCCCAACTATTAGCAAGTGGGGATATTGACAACCTGCATCAGTTTGTTTCATCTGCCCTGTTTAAAGGGACATTGACAATGCTTTCATTCTGACCCTAACAAAGTGTTCAAACAGAGCTAGGAAGACAGTGAGCTCTGAACAACAAGGCACGGCCAGAAGTGGCAGGGAAGTCAGCAGCAGCCGTACGGCTCCTCATTCCTGACACAAGCCACAAGAGATTTAATGACCTGATCAGTTCAAGAACAGTGGATGGCATTGCACATTCACGCTTAAACTCCCATGTTAGGCAACTTGTGGCTATAGTAGTGTCTCTACCTCTGAGCCCGGAGGCCTGGGTTCAAGGCCCAACAACTCCAGATGTGGGTTATAACACCTCTGAACAAGTTGACTGGAAAATATCCAAATTCCCATAGTCTGCCATCTCCAGTTTTCTTCTGCAGATTACTCATCAGGTCGACTCAGGGTTTTCCTCCCCCTCCAATGTAGCAAAGTAGTCCTCATTTGCCTCCTTCTGAAGCCCCATTTCCAACAACTTTAATCCTTGCTGATTGTAGATCAGCTGAATATTGATAGATAGAATTTCCTTTCAGTTGATGAATAAGTTGGCTGATCTGATGGTGTTTTGATTGTCATTTAAATGTGTAAGAATTCATCCAGTCCATCAATTCCTGGAGTCTCACCAACCTAACTTGCCTCATCACTGGCTAAGTACGCCTGTCTTCTCATCCTGGTAAACTTGCCATCCATCACCTGTGATATACAGCACCTATGGTTTTACAGATATCTCCATCAAATCCCTGGAGGGAACCTTCTCTGACACTGGAAATGTGGGTCCACTTAGTCACTTGGAAGGACGCCATTTTCCATCAGAATAAAAATATCAGCTGTCATCTAATTGGAAAGTCTGAACCTGCAGAGGCACTGGAGCCAAGTCATACCCAGAAAATGTGCCTTTTATCTGCTTACACAGTTTTAAGTTGGAACTCCCAGTTCATTCTCTTATCAATGAGATACACCAGGTAACTGAAGAGAAGAAGCTGATACTCCTGTTGCTGTTAAAGGCGGAATGCTGAGTTTAAACTACACTTAAATACCCTTTAGCATATATAAATCTCAGACCTACCTATCCCACATGGAATTCTAGCATGTTAGCAAGTCCTTCCCTACACATTAGAAGGTTCTCCTCACAGAGGCAAGAACACAAATTTGTTAGAGAAAGGAAGCCTTACATCTATCAATTTCTACAAACATTCTATGGACAGAATTTAGTGCCCACCTTCATGGAAGGTTTGTGACAGTAGAACATTTAACGGCAAGAAAGTGGCATATGGGGATCCAACTACCTTCCCATTCTGCCCTGATTAAATCCATGGCTGGTAGGCTCATGTCTCCCCATCTTTGGATTGCTGTCAATTTAGCTTCAGTTAAGGCCACATCCTCACTTCATTAGTATTCATGCAGCAATTGGCTGGATAATCACCATTTGGGAAGCCTGAAATCAAACTTTGGACTTGGTACTGGGAAAAGGTGCCCACTGAAAATCACATCTTGGCCTAGCTGCTAAGCCCACTACCCCCCACCCTTCCCCAAGGCACACACTCTATGGTCACTAAACCATCGCACCCCACCCCCTTCCCAACTATCACTTAATCCATGGCTTGGCTGTTGTGCAATCCTCACTCCCATTGCCGACAGCAGCCACTACCTCCCCAGTGGCACCACTGAGCAATGAAGTTTGACTGGCCTGTTCTTGGCAGGCAGAAATCTGTCCCCAGTTATGTTTCTTGTTGACAACGAATGTGACAAACATTTGCAATTAAGAGGCTTCATCAACTGTCCATCTGTTAAATAATAACGTCAAATATTCATCAGTATATTCTAGTGACTGAAAGCAAAAGATTTTTAAAGCAAAAGCCTATAGCAGCACTGAACTAACTCATTCTTCAGCAATTATTGAAAGCAAGTTTTCAACTAGTAATGAAATATTTAAATCTAGTCTGTTATAAGAAATACATTTCTTGTTCCAGTTCTCAGTGCAGCCCAAATTGACTAAGTCGAGCAGACTTCAAAAGTTTGGCTTAATATATCCCAAGTCTTCATTCAACAATTCTATCAAAATATGGAAAGTATCTGCCCTCACACCCAGAATGGAATACCTCTCATATCAGGAAATTGAATGAGAAATGATTCGAGAAATTCAGGCTTCAACCACAACGTCGTGTTAGAAAGAAGACATTCTCACTCCTGTGTCAAGTTTAAAATTTCTGTTCCTGTATAGGTATAAATATACATTTTCTAGATACCAGAAATCCTCTTGTAAATCTACCAAGTCCCCCTAAGAAAAGTTCATCTTGTTTTGCAGCAGAATGATATTATAAACTAGTAAACATTTAGTGACTATTTACACTGTTTACGAGACTGACTGTTACAGAATGTCATCTGAAACATTTTCTCTCAGGTTCCAGCTACATGTGATCTGACATGATCAGACAACACTGATATACTCTAACAATTAGCATAACGCCACTTAAAGTTGATCTTTTTTTTTCTTTCTCTGCAGACAGTGTTGACAAGGTCAACTCTGATACCTTCGGTAAGGGGGATCTGTCACAGAAGTGGAAAAGATGCACATCAGTCAGTTCATTCTGCAGAAATCATCAACAATGTGCCACAACAAAAATTTGATGGATCAACTCCTTTCACATGAAAAAGTGCTAAAACTAGATATTCTTTCTGTTGCCGATATAGTTGTTTTACAACAAATGCCAGGTATTGTTCAGTCTGCAAACAAGCCCACAGAGGAGCTTATTACAGACCTTAATAGTGCTGTAAGTATACAAGAATGAATGTATAACTTTACTTCACTGCTGATATTAGTGATGCCACACTTTCTGCTGAGATTTCAGAGACGATGAGGACTGCTGAGAAGCCAATTCATACTGAAGAATGTGTGCAAAAGAAACCATGGCCTACAGGAAGTGACATACTTATAGTGTCAACAGGAAAATCGTCATTTCTTCTTCAGAATGTTCTTTGTTCTTCTCTTCATTCACCTGATCCATTCATGTGTCAGCCAATAATTCATTCTCCATTTGTTGTAGCCACAGAAGACACAATTGTACAATTCTTCACAGGACCTGTTCAAGGTTCATTCTTTAAAGAGGAACAGAAATCAGCTTAACCTTTCCCCAGTGGGTCAGAAAGAGTAATCAAAGAGGATGAAAATCTCCATCCATCATCCTTCTACAGGGATTAAGGAGTTGAAATCTGAGTCTGTTGATGTCAGTGCCTTCCAAAGAGAAGGCCGTAGAGAGCATACATTCTACATGTCTTCTAAGACAGCCCAGAACAAAGATGGAGACTGACACCTCCAGCACCTAAGACTGAAGGGGGATGGGTGGAGTAGGAGTAAATTAAAAATGTAAATAGTTTATGGGTAGAATAAAGACTTGGTAAGAGGTGTAATTAGAAGGGCCCTAAAGCTTGCATGATAATTTTTAGAGATAACAAAGTGTGGAGCTGGATGAACACAGCAAGCCAAGCAACATCTTAGGAGCACAAAAGCTGATGTTTCGGGCCTAGACCCTTCATCAGAATGAAGGGTCTAGGCCCAAAACGTCAGCTTTTGTGCTCCCAAGATGCTGCTTGGCCTGCTGTGTTCATCCAGCTCCACACTTTGTTATCTCGGATTATCCAGCATCCGCAGTTCCCATTATCTCTGACGCTAATTTTTAGAATGAGTCACCTGTGATCTCAGATGATGTCAAAATCAAATGTAGCTGGGATCTGAAAGTGAAAGGTTTTGATGATATTCAGTCTAAATAAAAACCGAAAGAACTACGGATGCTGTAAGTCAGGAACAAAACAAAATTGCTGGAAAAGCTCAGAAGGTCTGGCAGCGTCTGTGAAGAAAAATCAGAGTTAATGTTTTGGGCCTAGTAACCCTTCCTCAACACTTCTGTTTAAGCTCTACAACAGTCTACCTTGTAATTACTATAAATAAATAACAAATGTTTATTAGTATATAATAGCATGCTTTTCAGCTCTCTTCTACTTCTACATGTAGACTGGTGTTCAGTAATTTTCATTCTCTGGATGTTTAGGTCAAGCTCAGCAGGTTCCAGCCTTTATTATAGATAAAGGCCAAACATGGACAAAAAAAACTGAAGTGAGCATGACTATCCTTGATATTAAGGTGGCATTTCACCAATTGTGGCACCAAACAACTCTAGCCAGTTAAACTGAAGTCCATGGTATTGCAATTGCAATGAACATTGATGATCAATATTAAATTTTTATCATTTCCTTTAATAGCTAAAACTTTCATAGATTAGAATTTAGTTTAAAAAAGGGCATGAATGGCTTAAAATGTCTGGTCACCTGACAAACCCTGCAACCCTTAAGGAAAATACAAAACCAGCTGCATCAAACTGACCATTTTAATGAAGAGGCAATGAAATTCAGTGAGGTGCCAAGAAATTCACAACTGGTTTACTTACGTAATTACAGAATTATGGTATTGTTTTAAAATCTCCGCATCCTTTAATAACCACTGGGAGGTTGATGGCAAATTTAATAGACTCAAGGCCACTCTGGGATGGTTTTAACCCAATGGAAAGTGGCTTTGATTATTGGAGGTCAATTATCTCATCCCTAGGATGACCCTGCAGGAGTTCCATCTTCAGCCACTTCATTAATGATCTGAATTCCATCTCAAGGTCAGAAGTGGATGAGTTTGCTGAAGATTGCACAATGTTTAGTACCATTCACAACTCAGATACTATCTATGTTCATACGTGGCAAGACTCAGATAATATCTAGGCTTGGTCTGATAAATGTCAAGTTACATTTGTGCCACACATAAAGCAGGAAATTATCATCTCACACTATTATTCCACGATAAATTCACACAGTGGGAGGTGAAAAGTTATCAGTACAGTATTCAGATTGAAACAGTCAACGGTGCCAGACTTAAAATATACAAATGAACTAGATTTCAATAGTTTGTTTTTGAACAGCAAAGACAGAGAGAAATCAAAGTGGAATGATAAATGAAAGCTCTTCTCAGCCTGTCTCTCTCAATTTCAGAAACCAGGTCAAGTGAAAGTGTAACTTGGAAAATCTACTGTTCACTGAGAAATGAAGAATATCTGAAAGCTTCACTAGTCCTAAGTAAACAGGACAACTGCTAAATAGTTGGAATTCAAGTTTCATTCTTGTAATTCAGGGATTCTAAATACTTTTAACTGAAACCGGCTTTAACTTCCTATCTGCATAGACAGCCTCCATTCTATTCTAACATATTACCTGCGCTTGTGCATTTTTGATGTCACATTTTTGTTATGTTTTTTTCCAGATGTAGGTCAAAAAATGCTTTTCCTTTGGCTTCTACGTTTTTATCTTGTTAACTGTTTTAATTAAATGTGTCAGGTCATGCTAAAATGAAGAAAATTATTTGTTCTGACTAACAGAAAGGGGGTTTAAAAGGGGAGGAGCCAATCATCCCTCTCTATCTGGTCATAACTGTGAAAATCAGAGGAAAATTCTCAACTTGTTGAGAATGAGGTGAGACCTAATGTTGAACAAGGATGTAAAGGGTTAATTCTGAGGTGTACCCTAAGCACCACTCACTATAATGATGTTATCTGATCTTGTTGGTAGAACAACTTAGGATCTTGAAGGAGGAAAAATTAACATCCACCTCCTCCCAATTGTTTCTGTAACCATGTCTATTATATCAATGCAACCTAGTTGCTAACTTGGTTAATTCAATAGCCACTTCTAGTCAGATCTTTAGATGGTTTTCCTCTACCATGCTAGACCAACCAGCCCCCTGTAGATCCTGACACTTAAAGAGAATGGTGGCAATGAACCTATAAGATGGTAAAGGGCAAACTTGAGTTAGCTGCGTGTACAACATAAAGGAAAGCTCAGGTTACTAACTCTGGCTGGATGTAATCCAAGAGACGTCTGTGGAAGTAATATTTCCGAATGTTAATGGCATGGTGTGAGCAGGTTCTAAGCATGAGCAGTTTGGTTCCCTCATTCACTAACTTTGCATATGTTTCACGTATCTACCAAGTTCAGAGTCTGCTGACAGGGGCACTGGACAACATCACAGTGTACTCAATGCCTCCACAATTACATCTGTCTAAACAGACAATACTTACCGTTGGTCTCCTGAACAGACAATAACATACATTCTAATAATTTCCCTTGGTGTGTTTCTCTAACTACACTAATAGTGCCTAGTGCAGTGTTAACTGAAAAAAAATCTAGCTAGCAATACTATATCGTCAAAATGTATCGCGATAGCTACACCTTCACAAAGGGCTATCCACGCAGGTAGGAGTATGAAAGGGCTCAAGAATTTTGCAGACCCTCAACACTTATGGAAAAGCAGCCTAGACACAACAGTTAACAAAGTGTGCAGCTGGATGAACTCAGCAGGCCAAGCAGCATCTCAGGAGCACAAATGCTGACGTTTCGGGCCTAGACCCTTCATCTGGCCCTTCGTCAGCTTTTGTGCTCCTGAGATGCTGCTTGGCCTGCTGTGTTCATCCAGCTTCACACTTTGTTATCTTGGATTCTCCAGGATCTGCAGTTCCCATTATCTCTGGACACAACAGTTTACAACCAAGTGGCTTATTCACTACAAGTTGGGTCCCGACTGTCAGCAGAGATCAATTTCACCATCTGAGCCTTAAAATCCTGATAAACATGAAATTGTCAGGCAGCAGCTGTCAGGGCTGAGGGTAAAAGCTACATTTTCAGGACATCTTTATTTAGTGCAATTGTTATACCATAGCAGTAAACTACACAGCAACACTCACTCTTACCTCAAGATTCCAGACTCTTACTACATGCAAAGAGCTTTCCAGGCTGCCTGCTGGGATGATATGAACATCATAGGTGATTGGAAGTTCACACAGTTGTCTATGCCTTCATGCTACATCTGCAACCATCATGAATAGAGGCAGTCCAGAACTTCTGTATAAATTACAGAATTATGGTATTGATTTAAAATCTCCGCATCCTTTAATAACCACTGGGAGGTTGATGGCAAATTTAATAGACTCAAGGCCACTCTGGGAGGGTTTTAACCCAATGGAAAGTAGCTTTGATTGTTGGAGGTCAATTATCTCATCCCTAGGATGTCCCTGCAGGAGTTCCATCTTCAGCCACTTCATTAATGATCTGAATTCCATCTCAAGGTCAGAAGTGGATGAGTTTGCTGAAGATTGCACAATGTTTAGTACCATTCACAACTCAGATACTATCTATGTTCATACGTGGCAAGACTCAGATAATATCTAGGCTTGGACTGATAAATGACAAGTTACATTTGTGCCACACATAAAGCAGGAAATTATCATCTCACATGAGGCACAATCTAACCATTTTCCTTTGGGGGAGGGGGTAGTTACCGCTGACCTCAGAATGAACTCAGCCATACATACAGGTACTGTGGCGACAAGGGCACATGAGAGGATGGTAACTCTTGTAGTAATTAAATTGCCTCCTGACCAATGTTCCCTCTAAATATTCCTGCTGCTGCAGAGACTCCTGAGGTACAATCAGCAGCAGCAGCTTCTGGAAAGGAAGCTTACGTGATCTCATGTCAGTCCGTGCAGATGATGCTTCCCAGCAGCAACATCACAGGGAACATTGCTCCTGGCTTCCAAAAACCTGTCTGTGAACTACCACACACTAATCAGGACTCTGATGGAATGCTCTCCACTTGTCTGGATAAGTGCATTTCCAAGAACACTGTGAAAGACTGATATCACCCAGGACAAAGCAGTCCTCTTCGCTGGTATCCCATCTGCCATCAACTCCCAGTGGCAGCACTGCACACCATCCGCAAGATGTGTTGTGGCAACTTACCTAGACTGCTTCAGCAGCTCCATTCAATACCACTACCTCAAACAACTAGAAGTACAAAGGCAGCAGATACATTGGATTACTATCATTTGCAGTTTCTGTCCCAGGCACACACCATCCTGACTTGGAACTATATCAATGCTCCATCACTGTCACTGGGCCAGAAATCTGGAACTTCATTCCTAACGGCGACAGAAATGCAGTGGTTCAAAATGCAGATACCACCCCTTTCTCAAGGGCAACCAGAAATCGGTGACAAATGCTGGCCCAGCCAGTGACACACACATTCCTTGAATACATAAAAGACAGTTGATGTCATGTCTCATTAGTACTGATGCCTTTCATCTCAAACAGTGGAAACATCTTATTTCAAACTTTTACCTTAGATTTAAGACTCCTAAATAATTAATATTACAGTAATTCTGATGAGATGTCATATTTCAATATCCTAGAAGATAACCGAACTCCGAGAATCTTCTACACACCAGTCAGCAGAAATGTGCTGCATTCAGAGCTGATGTCTCCCTGTTGTATTAGAAAAGCTGTATTTCAGCAGATGTGCAGACACATTTCTGATGAAAAATACAGGACGCTTGAGTGCATCTTATGCCTTAAAAGCTACTGACATCTTGAAGGGTCATGGAACTTCACGAAAAGCTGCTGCAGTATCACGGTTCACTGGCCCAGTGGTTTCAGGATGATTGATAGAGAATGTTTTGTTTCCTCCAGATTGACGTAAGTGTGTCAGATTATTTTATTTAAAATGCTTTTAAATAACATCTTTGATTGACATCTTCCCTGGTAGTAACTATTGTTTTAAAATTCCATCTCTTGTTTATGGTTTCCTGTTCTTTTGCCAGGAAAGGATGACAGCAACTAGAGGAAGAAGACAGCAGATTCACAGTTTGTGAAAAAAAAAGCAAATAGCTGTTGCTTCAGGTTGCAGAAGGTAGAAGGTAAAGGTTATAATTTGTGGCAGAATGGTTCCACCAGCAGAAGGCAAAGGAGCAGAATACAGTCTACGTTACACAATTAAACATGCATTCCATGCCAGAAATTATTCACTCAAGAAAGATACATTGGACACTGGATGATTACTTCTCACCAAAGAGAAGGTGTTTCCAGTTTGTACCTCAATGTAATCTAGTGCTTACAAGGTCTCATCTCTTGCCTTTTTCCTGGAGGATTCCTGTTGTCACTTTTAACACTCACAATTCTAACAAAACCTTTACAAATACTAAAGCATTCAATCTACGAAGTCTCCTTACCCAAAGGAAACATTTTATTCTCTTATCTTATCTTTCTGGGTTATGCTACTTGTCATTTTCACTTTGCAGCAACAGCACATGAACAGCCTGTCAATACTTAACTTCTCTTGGAATCAGAAGATTTATGAAGATACTAGAAGCAGAATTGGTGAATGACTGAACTCAGGCAGAACCAAGTAGGAGAAAGTGAAGGAGGGGGTACATGAAGGCTCTTGCTGGAGCATTCAACTTGTTTCACAGGCATTGAAGACAGGGATCCAGATTTCAGTGCCTTAGCTCTTAAGAAAACGATAATGTTATGTGCATAACAGGCTTTGTGTTATTGGTGACACTGCACTGAAGCTTCTAAAAAAATGACACCCTGTATATAGGAATTGAACAATCACCCTAATACATTGCTAAGAATCAGATGAGAAAACTTTTATATTTCCTTAGCTAGAATGACAATTTCATCATCATTTACAATGTAGTCCCTATAATGAGGGCATAAACAGCTGCTGGCTGGGTTTGGCCAACATCATATCACCATGCTAGGTCTATACTAGAAGAAATCAAGGATGATTCCATTCCCACAGCCATATCGTCTCCCAATCTTCTGTAGCCGGGAGCTCACATCAAAGGAGAGCAAGGATGGGTAATTAATCTGCATTCTTATAGAAAAAGATGGTAAGGAGGAAGCACCATGTTCCTGAAGAGAAGCCATATCAGAGAAGGGAATTCCTTCCCAATCCTATTTTGCCTGATGGGCATTAAAATTCAACTTAGAATAACTATAAGATTAATAAGGAATGAAAAATTAGAATACAAGTGAACTTTAGGTAGAAATATAAAAATATAACTGAGAATGGACTTGAAGCTGTTTTCATTAGAGAGAATAAGGTTGAGAGGTGACTTAATTGAAACCTATAAAATAATCAGAGGGTTAGATAAGCTGGGTAGGGAGAGCCTTTTTCCTAGGATGGTGACGGCGAGCACGAGGGGGCACAGCTTTAAATTAAGGGGTGAAAGATACAGGACAGATGTCAGAGGTAGTTTCTTTACTCAGAGTAGTAAGGGAATGGAACGCTTTATCTGCAACGGTAGTAGATTCGCTAACTTTAGATACATTTAAGTCGTCATTGGACACGCATATGGATGTACGTGGAATAGTGTAGGTTAGGTGGGCTTGAGCTTGGTATGACAGGTCGGCACAACATTGAGGGCCAAAGGGCCTGTACTGTGCTGTAATGTTCTATGTTCTATGTTCTAATATATATTGTATATTGCAGATACATTTGAAAAATGAAAAAGTTAACAAAGTCAGACCTGTATAAGGTAAGTCTGGGCCATTAAATAATGGAAAAATAGAGATGTCAGATGAATTAAGTAGGTATTTTAAATCAAACTTCACTGTAGAAAATACAAATAACTTCCCAGAAATGGTTGTGGTTCAGGAAATTTAAGAGAGAGAAGAACTAAAGGAAATGACAATCACCAAGGAAGCGGTACTGAGTAAATTATTGGAGCTACATGGTGACAGGTGCCCAAGTCCTGGTGGACTTCATCCCAGGAGTTTAAAAGAAGTGACTAGTGCGTGGCTAGTAACTAGTGGCTAGTTGATGCATTTGTTTTAATTTTCCAAAATTCCCTAGATTCCAAGAAGGTTTCCTCCAATTGAGTGACCACAAATGTAACTCCTTTATTCAGAAAGGCAAGGAGGCAGAGAGCAGAAACCTACAGGCTAGTTAGCTTAACATCTGTCGTAGGGAAAATGCAGTTTAAAATGTTAAAGCAGGGCACTTAGAAAAGTTCCAAGTGATCAGGCAGAAGCATCACGGTTTTGTGAAAGGGAAATCATATTTAATCAACCTAATGCAGATCTTTGAAGAAGTGACATGTGCTGTGTGGAAAGAGAAACCAGTGGATGTACTGTACTTAGAATTCCAGAAGATATTTCAAAGGCTACTGCAGAAAGTAAAGGCTCATGGTATGGGCGCTAACAGATTGATTTGGATAGAAGATTGGCTAGCTAACAGGAAACAGTCAAGAGGCAGAAATGGGTCTTTTTGAGGTTGGCAATTTCTAACAAGTAGTGTACCACAGGGATCAGAGGTTGAGCATCCACCTTTTAACAATGTTTGTAAATAACTTGCAAAAAGGGATCAAAGATAGATAGCTAAATTTGCCGGACTCAAAGATAGATAGGAAAATAATTTGAGAAGGGAACATACGGATTCAAAGGAATACAGACAGATTAAATGCATGGACAATGATGTGGCAAATAGAGCATAATTTAGGAAAATGTGATATTGTCTATTTTTGCTGAAGAAATAAAAATAATTACATTATCTACATATTGAGAGATTGCAGAGCTCTGAGATGTAAAGAAATCTGGGTGTCCTCGTGCATTAATTGCAAAAAAAACTAATATGTACATGTGTCAAGTAATTAGGCATGTTGCCATTTATCATAGTGGAGATTAAATACAAAAGTAGGGAGGTTATGTTTTAGTCAAACAGTGCACTGGTGAGGCTACACTGGGTGTGCTGTATACAGTATTGATCTCTTCATTTAAGGAAGGATGTAAAGCCACTGGAACTAGGTCAGGTAACACTTAGAATGAACGGTGTGGAGCTGGAGGAACATAGCAGGCATGGCAGCACCAGAGGAGTAGGAAAGTTCACGTAAGTCCCGACCAAAACATCAACTTTCGTGCTCCTCTGATGCTGCCTGGTCTGTTGTGTTTGTCCAGCTCCACACTGTATTACCTTTGACTCCAGCATCACCAGTTCCTACTATCTCTGAACTTGGAATGAGCAGGTTGTGTAATGAGGAAAATTTAGATAAACTAAGATTGTATCCACTGGCATTTAGAAAAGTAAGAGGCAAATGGACTGAAACATTCAAGATCTTGAGAGGTCTTGAGAGGGCAGTTGTGGAAAGGATGTTTTCTCTTATGGGAGAATCTGGAACCAAGTACTAAAAAATTCCATCCCCTATTCCCAATTCCTCCGCCTCCGCCGCATCTGCTCCCACGATAAGACATTCCACTCCCGCACATCCCAGATGTCCAAGTTCTTTAAGGACCGCAACTTCCCCCCCACGGTGATTGAGAACGCCCTTGACCGCGTCTCCCGCATTTCCCGCGACACATCCCTCACACCCCGCCCCCGCCACAACCGCCCCAAGAGGATCCCCCTCGTTCTCACACACCACCCTACCAACCTCCGGATACAACGCATTATCCTCCGACACTTCCGCCATTTACAATCCGACCCCACCACCCAAGACATTTTTCCATCCCCACCCCTGTCTGCTTTCCGGAGAGACCACTCTCTCCGTGACTCCCTTGTTCGCTCCACACTGCCCTCCAACCCCACCACACCCGGCACCTTCCCCTGCAACCGCAGGAAATGCTACACTTGTCCCCACACCTCCTCCCTCACCCCCATCCCAGGCCCCAAGATGACATTCCACATTAAGCAGAGGTTCACCTGCACATCTGCCAATGTGGTATACTGCATCCACTGTACCCGGTGCGGCTTTCTCTACATTGGGGAAACCAAGCGGAGGCTTGGGGACCGCTTTGCAGAACACCTCCGCTCAGTTCGCAACAAACAACTGCACCTCCCAGTCGCAAACCATTTCCACTCCCCCTCCCATTCTCTTGATGACATGTCCATCATGGGCCTCCTGCACTGCCACAATGATGCCACCCGAAGGTTGCAGGAACAGCAACTCATATTCCGCCTGGGAACCCTGCAGCCATATGGTATCAATGTGGACTTCACCAGTTTCAAAATCTCCCCTTCCCCCACTGCATCCCTAAACCAGCCCAGTTCATCCCCTCCCCCCACTGCACCACACAACCAGCCCAGCTCTTCCCCCCCACCCACTGCATCCCAAAACCAGTCCAACCTGTCTCTGCCTCCCTAACCGGTTCTTCCTCTCACCCATCCCTTCCTCCCACCCCAAGCCGCACCCCCAGCTACCTACTAACCTCATCCCACCTCCTTGACCTGTCCGTCTTCCCTGGACTGACCTATCCCCTCCCTACCTCCCCACCCACACCTTCTCCACCTATCTTCTTTACTCTCCATCTTCGGTCCGCCTCCCCCTCTCTCCCTATTTATTCCAGTTCCCTCCCCCCATCCCCCTCTCTGATGAAGGGTCTAGGCCCGAAACGTCAGCTTTTGTGCTCCTGAGATGCTGCTTGGCCTGCTGTGTTCATCCAGCCTCACATTTTATTAACTAAAAATAAGTAGCCATTCATTTACAACAGATCTGAGGAGAAGTTTTCCCTCCAGTGAGATGGGAGAGTCAGAATTGTTTAACATTTTTAAGGCAGAGGTGGATAGATTCCTGGTAAGCAAGGTGGTGAAAGATTATCTGGGGCAGATAGGAATATGGAGCTATGATTACAATCAGATCAGTCTTGATCATATTAAATGGTAGAGTAGGCTCAATGAGCTAAATGATCTACTCTGGCTTCTTAATCATATGTTTGCATGTAAACATTATAGCGCTGTCATATTTTACAGCAGTTTGCCCTGAGCAATTCTTAATGTTCAGCAGGAAATCTGAATACATAAATATCTGATCCCAATTTATAAATATTTAGTGTTGCTGCACCCTCTTCAGACACAGTCAGATGCAACAGCTAAACAGCTATACATGAAATTCAAATACCATGTCAAACATGGGACAAAAGGCGAGCATCACTTTTCCTGTATACACACCACATGTGTAGTATCATGTTCAGAGAAAGTAGGAATGAGTAAGAAATGGGGGACTTTGCAGTCGTGCTCACATTCTAAGTTAAAATCTTTTAAAATTTGGACACCAGATACAACAAATTCAGCTTCAATTATTTTAAGTCTTAGTAGAGTTATGATCCAACGAGTCTTGTTGAATGAAAACCCCTTTCAGATGCCTTGACATGAAATTAGTTTTTTTGGTTGATGTGAATGAGAACACAGCTATACACTTAGATCATAAAGATGGAAAATCTTGAGGTTTCAGGGTGGAAAAAGCTGCTGGAGACTAGAAAATGTCTGATTTTCTCAATTGACATCTGGTTTCAGAGTTCAACTATAACTTGAAGGATGGTGATCAAGTTGAGCAAATCAACTGTTTCAAGTACACTATAAAACTAGTTTCAAAGCACGTCCTATCCACCTGCAGGGAACATCTATTGACAATTCTCAAAAAATTGTCATCAGCCCTTTGCCACTAGAGTACAGCATTGCATGACTTGATGAAATTACCAAGAAAGAAAAGAGTTCTATGGAACCATACATTTATTTTACTTTTTTAGTATTTGGTCCTCATTAACAATAAAACAGAATCTCTTCTGTCACTAAATACAAATAAAAATGTTTATTTTATAAAGGTACGTGATTGAGCAATCTGATCTACAGACACCTATAGGTCATTGTGTATTTTATCCAAAAAAGTAGAAGACTGCAAAGATCTTTTTACAGTGATTGAAGAGCTTTCTCTTTTGCTGTAACTCTCTTACATTGTAAGTCAGTGATACCAAATAAGAAGTTAGTCAAGTAAGAAATTAAGGCTTTATAGTTTTAGAGGTATATTTAATTTTGAAACATGATACGAATCCAATCACAAGCTACTCATGAACTGAACTATGCTATAGTTAATATTAACTATTAACTATGTTAATTCATAGCACTGTATTACCAATTCTGTGCGTGTGCACCATCCTCATTTCCATGCATGTCATAGATAGTGAGCCAATGCAATTAGCACACCATGTTTCCCATTGAATTCTTCATGACAGCAGATGCGATAGTTTAAATCTAAATTGAAATTATAACTGATTTTCTCATCCACAATCAGCTATTACACTACTTGATCTCTAAAAACAGAATTCTCCTTTTTACCCATTTCCTCCTATTCATCTTGAAATCAATAGGGCATCTTCCTCCCAACACAGAGAACTAGGTTCCTTGGTGGAAACAATTTTGGTTGAATGGCTCAGTTAAATGACGTTCGGTTGAAGATTAAATCCCACCTGATAATAACCTGTTATTACATTAAACCACTATGTCTGTATTACATTCATGATTACAAATCAGTGTACTTTCATTTCTCATCAACTGAAACCATCAAGACGCCAGCATAGTTCAATCACATTTAGCTTTTGCGCTCAATATAACCTTTCTTAGGTCACAATCAAGTACAGATCAGAGTTGTAAAAAGTTAACCAAAGCATGATGTTATTTAACAGGTCATTAACTTTCCTTGAACAATACACCACCTAGGGGTGCAATAGTATAGAGATTATTTTACTGGATTTATAATCCTGAAAATGTGCATTCAAATTCTATGTGCTTGTTGGAGATTTTTGAGTTACGCTTTAAGAAAAAATTTGAAAATACAGCTATCAGCAAAACTGACCACAAAGTTGTCAGATAGCGATAAAGCCTGAACTGGTTCACTAATGTCCCTTAGGGGTGAGAAATTTATGTCCCTTCACTTTAACCAAGATGTGACTCCACCACAGTATGAGACTGGATCATTTTTATTAATGGTTTGATCTGAATTTCTGACAAGGCACTACAAACTATTCAAGAAAGCCACCTTCTCAGGCAACTAGAGATGAAACATTAAGTCTGCCTTGTGAGTGATGTTCATATCCAAGAATGCAGAATCCCAGGCATTTATTATGCTACATGGTAACTTAGCAAATAAAAACAATTCAAGTGTGGCACAAGAAATAGTAATGAAGAACAAGATAGACAAACATGCCTCTTCATTATGCATGCTAGACCAACAAATTTGTAGTTTAATGGTTAATCTTTAACCTGTGTCAGACCCACATTCTGGACTAGGACGTACCTGCCAATGATCATTTGATTAACACTAAAATACTGCAGATATTGGAAATCTAAAACAGAAACTAGAAAATACTGGAGAAATGCAGAAGGTCTGGCAGCATCAGTGGTCAGAAAGACTGGGATAATGTGTTGAATCTGATATGAATTCTTCAGAACAGAAAGGGCATGGAAATTTATGGTGTTTACGCTACGGACAGAATGGAGAGGAGGACAAAGTGAATCATACGGCAAGGGTGCCCAAAGCAAAAGACAAAGAGATTGATAATGATGGTAAAGGACAGGTGGAGATGCAAAATAGATGTTAATGCTAGGTGTGAAAAGAAAAAAACAGTCAGCTCTACTAACAGCAAAGCCAACAAGAGACAAAAAAGACTGTCAAGTGCCTAAACAGAAAATTAGGTGTTATTCCTCAAGTTTGCACAGTGCTTCACAGGAGCGTTGCAGCAGGCCAAGATAGGGACATCATCATGGTTTGTTGTAATGGCAAACTGAAAGTCATTCTTACGAGCAGAGTGAATGTGTTCTTCAAAGTGCTCACCCTGTCTGCAGTTGGTATTACCAATGTAAAGAAGACCACATTGTGAGCAGTAAATACAGTGGACTAGATTGAACTAACTACAAATAAAATACTACTTTACCTGGAAGGTGTGGGGAATCAGGTGAAAAAGCCAGTGATAAAACTTCTGCAATTGCATGCAGAGGTGTGGTGGGGTAGGTGAGGTAGTGTCAGGAATGATGAAGGAGTGTACCAGACTATTGTTGGGAACAGTTTCTGCAGAATGCTGACAGTGAAGCAGAGGAAAATACATCTTTATTTGGCAAGAGGCTGCTGGAGGTGGTGGAAATGGCAGGAAACGATCCTTTGAATACAGCGACTGGTAGGGTGAAAAGTGAGTATTAGGAAAATTTAACTGTTGTTCTCGAAAGGGAAGGAATGGGAACAGGACTGCAGGAAATGACTCAGACACAGCTTATCAACCAAGGTGGTGGGGGTTCCTCAGTAAGGAAAAAGGAGGACTCATAGGAATCAACCCTGTGGAAGGTGATTTCATCAGAAGAGATGCGATGGCAATAGAGAAACTAGGAGAATGGAACAGAATCCTTGCAGTGTTAAGAGATGTAGTTCAGTTAACTGTGGGAGTGGATGGGTTTGTAGTGGGCAACCTGACCCCAGAAATAGAAACAGTGATGTCAAGACTGGGAAGGGAACAGAGTGAGATAGGCCAAGTGAAGGTGCGAGATGGACGGAAATTGATAGCTAAACTGATGAACCTTTCCAATTCCAGGTCAAAGTCAGAAGCAGCATTGATTACATCATTGATATATCAGTTAAAGAGTTGTGGCTGAGGGTCTCAAATTGGACTGGAACAAAGAACATTCTACACAATCCCCAAAAAGACAGGCACCAAATCCCTAAATGTCCGAAATGTACAGACATCATCCAAAATACATTCAAAAATTTTAAATTAACTATTTCTTCCTCATTTACACAGGTCTAGTTATCCCACACATCAACTGTAATTTGCGACTTGGCAGTCCAGTTGGTAAGCTAACAGATTGAATCACCTTTCCATTATAAAGAGAATACACAGAATTTCAATGGAACAAAGCAAAATCTCTATTATGCCTGATTTTCTCTCTGTCTTCTAAAGCTGCCTGACCTTTGTTGATTGCCTCCAAATAACAGCATGGCTGAAATGGGAATGATTATGAAGGAAGTTGATATTGCCAACCTTTACACATCAGTGAAACTCCAATGTGCCGTGCCTATGCTTCATGGTATTTCAGCCTAAATTAAATGGTGATAAGATTATAATGCAAAATACTGCAGCACTTCCTTCTTAAAATTATGTAAACTCACAAAAATGATATTTCATTGAAGTCATTAACACAGAACTTGTGACTGCCATTGCACCAAAGATTGTATTTACGTCACCATGAGGCAGAGATATGCTTCCTAGTAAATCTCAAACATGACCCTGTTTTCAGTACCAGGACAGGCCTTTCAGAAATAGAACCATCTGCTCATTGCGCTGTTACACTGATACCCACTCCATGAACTGGCTCAATGTGCCCAAATAGGTCCCTATGTCTGGGATGGTTTAATTCATTGCAAAGTTCGAGATAAATACGAAAATTCTCACTTATCTAACAGTGGAACTCTCTTCCATAAATGGCACCTGATGCTAAATCAATTATTACTTTTATAACTGTGATAGACAGATTGCCTTTGGCCAAAGGTATTAAATAAAAGATTATTGGGTAAAAGTAGGTATATAGAGTTTGATCATAGATCAACCTGATCTCAATAACTGCAGAACAGCCGAGAAGGACAAAAGAGCGTATACCCATTCCTATGTTCCTAAATGGCCTATAGCAGCCCAGTAGAGGACAAAAGGATGATTCCTGCAGACTTACATGCGGTTGATTTTATGAAGGATTTGCTGTGTTTTCTAGAGGTTTGCTGCTTCACATTTTTAAACTCTCTAACATCAGCCAGTTCTGCTCCTACAACTCCCATGTACGGTCTTGTCATATCCAGACTGAATATTCCAATGCTTGCCTAGGTATGTTCCCATTCTCTTCTCCAAATGTCAGGTTATCCAAAATGTTCCTGTCCTGTGGTTATCAATTATGCCTATTTTCACTGACTCACAAAAGGTTTCCAACTCTCAAATCCTCAAAAATTTATCACAGTCAATGGTTTAATACCCCTCCTTCTCTGTAATCTCCCCTAACACTAAAATTCCTTTTCCTTGAAATGCCACTCATGAATCAAACAAGGAGTTGGAGTAGGCCCTTTGGCCCATTGAGCCTACTTTGCCTAACAAGTCCATGGCTGATCTAGTTATAACCTAAAACCACATTTGTATGCATCCACTGTAGCCTTTCATCCTTTATTTGTCAAAAATCTATCCACCACTATCTGAAAAATGTTGAAAGACTTTGTTTCTACCATCTTTTTGGAAAGAGAGAGTCAAAATACGCAACCTTCTGCAAGAAAACTTTTAATGTCATCTCTGTTTTAAATGGATGTCTCCTTATTTTCAAACAATGACGACTATCTCTAAACACTTCCGTAGAGGAAACATTGTCTCCACATCTGCTCTGTCAAGAATCCTCAGGATCTGCGATAACAAGGTGTAGAGCTGGATGAACACAGCAGGCCAAGCAACATCAGAGGAGCAGGAAAGCTGGCGTTTCGGGCAGGATCTTTCGTGTTTCAATTCGGTCACATCTTACTCTTCAGTACTTCAGAGGCTTTAACCCAACAATGTGAAAATTGCCAGGGAAGACTGTACACAAAATGAAGAACATCTTTAACCAGGCCAATTACTACACTATCATATGATGGTAAAGGTCACCAATGGTGGTATTGAGCAGAGCTATAACTTGCTGATACTTAGGTTGGGTTCTGCCAGAGCCACTCAGCTCCGAATTTCATTACAGCCTTGGTTCAAACATGGCCAAAAGAGCTGATATCCGGAGGTGAGGTGTGTGTGACTGTCCTTGAAAAGGGATCTGCTTTTGACCAAATATGGTATTAAGAAGCCAGGCAATACTCGAGTCATTTTGAATCAGGGAGAAAACACTCCACTCATTCAAGTTACACCTGGCACATAGGAAGCTGGTGGTGATGGTTGGAGGTCAGTCATCTCAGCTCCAGGATATCTTTGCAGGAGTTCCTCAGAATAGTGTCCTAGGCCCAGCCATCATTAGCTGCTTCATCAATAAGGTCAGAAATGGGGATATTCACAATGATTGCCCAATGTTTAGTACCATGTGTGACTCCTCAGATATTGAAGCAGTCCATGTCCAAATACAGAAGATCTGAACAATATCCAAACATCTGCTGAAAAGTGGCGAATAACATTTGCAGTGACCATCTCCAACAAGAAAGAATCTAACCATCGCCTTTTGGGGTTTTATCATCACTGACTCCTCAACTCTTCTGGTAGGGATAACAGTGATCACAACGGAACTGGATTGGCCATATAAATAAAAAGGAGCAGGTCAGAGGCTAGGAATCCTGCAGCAAGTAGCTCACCTCCTGATTCTCAAAAGCTTGTCCACCAGCTGTAAGGCACAGGTCAGGAGTATGATGAAATGCTTCCCACTTGCTGAGATGAGTGTAGCTTCAACAACACTCAAGAAGCTTGCAACCATACAAGAAAAAGCAGGCCAACTTGATTGGCACCACATCCACAAACATCCATTCTAAACATATGACCACTACCATCAAGATGTAAAAGGGCAAAAGATACACAGGAACATTAGTGCCTGTAGTTACTGTCCACATCATTCACAGTCTTGACTTAGAAATATACCACGAATTCTTCAATATGGCTGCGACAAACCCTGAAACTCCTCCCCAACAGCACTGTGGATGTATCGAATGGATTGCAACTGTTCAAGAGGGCACCTCACTACCACTTTCTAACAGTAACTAGGAATGGGAAATAAATGCTAACCTAGCCAGCAAAGCCCACATCCCCTGAGCGAATAAAAAATACTTTTGCCAGCACTTTCAGTCAACCTTAAGGCAAGGGCTGAAAGTCACCTCCTGAAAATCTGCAGCACACTTCCCAGAGATTTTGTTGATCAACTCAACTTCTCTAAACTCATCCCAATGCTAATTGGCTAAAGGTATCAGAGGGATTTTTAACAAAATTGTTTCAATGAGTCGAGGTAGACATCAGCCATGAACTAACTTAGAGCAAAGGTGACGAATAACTTACTTCTCCTCTTTAGTGGTACTTATTAAACACCATCCCTAAAACTTAGCTCTTTAATGAAGCTTTTAATCACCCCTGCGAAAACTTCCATTTTTGCATCAGCATTTGTTAGTTTTTGATCTTTTATCATCTTGGAATGTTTTTCTACATTAAAGGTACTAACAAAGTGTAAGTTGTTGTTAGTTCTAGAAAGGATCACTCCAGCTATGTCTACAAAAGTAGCAATGAGGCAGGAGGAAAAAGTGTGCATGCTGCTTCTGTTGACGGCAATTCATAAAGGAAAGATGGGCAGAGAGCTGGACAAGATTGGACTCGGTCCTAACCAACAATCACTCCATGAAAGGATCCCTGGCCTCCATCTCAAAAAGTAGTATATTTGCGAATTATGGTTTGTATTAATCAGGTTAGGGTTTCAATGTCCGTGTTCTATTTACTCCAATAATAACTTCCAAGCATCAGAAACACTAATTATACTGAGTAGATTGTCTTCATCTTTGCATTTTCTCCAAAGGAGCTTACCAATTTGGTACCCATTTGAGTCAATGTATCAGCAAATTTTCACAAATATTCATGATTTGTTTTAGTTATAATCCTTGACATATTTGGTCATCTTATACAAAATGGCACACTGGAGTAGCACAAGATGTTCGTGGAAGTTTTAGGATGAAGTAGAGGCACGGGAGCATTGTTGAAAACAAAGAACTTGACTCTCCGTTGAATTTATCCTGAGAAATGCTGGTTAGAAAAAAGGAGCTTCTATTGCATCTGAGGTTTGAAGTACTTATAAGTGATAGTTGTTGATTCTGATAAGCTAAGACTCAAAAAAATTGTGAAGTGTTTCATTAGGCAGTAATGACATATCTCATACTTAGCACAAAATACATCCAAAGCCACTTATTCTAATGCAATTAGTTGCACTATCTAAGATGGGAATTATACAGGGATGGAGAAAGAAGGTAATTAATGTAATCAGTCATAGCAGACTGCAATCAGCATGCCACTGCATATCAAATAATCAGGATGTATGCTGAGAATTGATGTATTATCTTACATGGAAACATAATGCAACATCTTAAATTCCAACAAAATGAGCTGTCTCCTGTGTGCTTGTCCATGGAGCAAGAAGATTGAACTTTCCAAGGCAACTTGCCTTTAGGAAATCTGGCAGGCATTGTAGTGGAAGTACGCAGCCCTGCATTCAGCTTTAGCTCTATTTTAGTGATGATGTGAAGTAGAAATGACTTTTAGCAAGCAAGTTCATTCAAAGGTGCTTGGGTAAGAAAGAGAGTAACAATATTGTTACTCCAATTCACACTGAAGTCAAACATGGCTCTCACTAAGGGCAACTGATCACAAACCATCTCTGTGGTCAAAGTATGTTCCAAATGATTCCTGTAAAGACAACTTCCTGTCAGCAATACATAGTATTCAGGGAATATATGGAGATGGAAGCAGTATTTGTCAACCTAAGGTACATGACCTTTATGTGAAATAGGGATTGTTATGCAAATTAGACACTCATTATGTTCTATCAAGTGCTCAAAGGCAGAAGGCTAAGTTAATGTGTATCTAGCACAAGCAGCACCTGATCAAGAAACGATTCAGAGAAAATAGGGGAAACTTTATCCTATTGCAAAGTGTTGTTATCCCCAAACCTGTGACAGGACAATTTTAAAGAATGCTTTGCTCTATATAGTTGTTATTTGCTGGCCTAGGAATAATTGTATGTAAAATGCTTTAAACTGCATCTAACACGGACTATACCTAAACAGTGAAATAGAGCAAAGCAGGGAGAGTTTTAGTCACTGAGAACTCTGCCTAACCACCACAACGGATCACCTGGCCTTTATAAAACTCTGATTGAATGCAATGGGATAAAAATCAGATGGGATCTACAGGCATGCAATTTGCCTGTCAGATTACTATCTAGGCAATGAATTTGATATTATGAATCATAAAATAATACAGTAATTGTAATATTTGCAATGTGAATATTACACACTTCATTGCAGACAGTTATTACTTAATTACTGTAGTTACAGAAGATCCTTATCGATATGAGTTATAGGACAGCTGTCTGCAGTGAGGTGTACAGCTGCACATTTACTTTGGAACTGGAAACCCTAAAATTACAATTGCAAAATGACTAGGTGAATCAGATACATTAAAATGCCTTATCCTATTGAGTCTGTGACATTTTTTTATATCAGGTCACTCTATTCATTGCTTTTCTTTAGATCATGTCAGTTGCTAAACAGCAATCTGCAGGCAAGTGCTTTGAAGTTGAAAACCAATGGTCACCTGTTGTGCTTTATCTGTTAGTTTTGTTTTATTTATACAACACTCAAAAGACATTATTTTGCCTAAAATGTAGCATTATTGGCTCCAAACTGTGCAAATATTGATTTGTAGATCATTCTGCTGCAAGTTACATTTAAATTGCACCAAATTACGTTAATTATACAACAATCTGCCGGTTGTGGCTGGATTTGAAACAGTGTCCAGTATATTGAGTCACTGCGCCATAGAATCACTAAATTATTGCATGAATGGTAGTAGTGGCCTCCCAGGCCATCATGAAAGACCCACTGGGACAATTTGAAGAATAAGGGAGCTTGTTTAACAAAAGAAAACTGCAGATACTGGAAGTCGGAAACAGAAATTTCTATTTTTGTTTAAGGGAATTATCCTTGGTAACCTGTCTAATATTTATCCTACAATCAATGTAATTAAAACACAGTTATCATCACATTGTCATCTACAGGAGTTTGCAGTGTGCACATTAGATGCTGCACTTCACTTTTCTTCAAGTAGCTGAGGAGAAGCTGGACTTTTGTGGAGCACCTCAAATCAAGAGCTTTCAGGATCTGACCAAATTTGAAACAAACAACAAACAATGAATCACAGAAAATCCATAGGACCAGATGCCCTATATCTGGGGTTTTTAAAAGACGTCACTGCAGGGATACTGGAGGTATCGGTTATAACTTTCCAAAATACCTTAGAATTGCTAAGGGTCTGAGGGGATTGGAAAATATTCATTGTATCACTTTTATTCAAGAAGAGGGGGATGGAAAGCAAGAAACTACAACTCAGTTAGCCTAACATCTGTCATAGCAAATAATGTTGGAATTGATTGTTGAGGACCAGGATACTTAGAAATTCAAAATAAATTGAAACAGAGTTCCAGCTATTTTGTGAAAGAGAGATCACATTTAATTAATTTATTCATGGTCATTGAAAGGAAACAAGAAAACAAGGTAAGTAGACAAAGAAGAACTTGTAGATGCATACTTGGATTTTATAAGGCAGTGTATTGAAAAGGTACTACACACAATAAGAGCTCATGGCGCAGGTATAATATATTGGTTTTTATAGCCAGTTAGTTAACAAGGAGCATAGATTAGGAATAAGTTGGTTATTTTATGATTTGTTGAGGTTTAACTCGTACAGTGTCACAAGGATCAGTGCTAAGTCTTCAACTATTTACAATTTATATCCATGACTTAGATGAAGGCAATGAATGTATGATAGCTAAATTTGCTGATGACATCAAGATAAATAAGTAAGTAAATTGTGAAAAAGGGGCAGACAATCTTCAAAATACATATAGCTCAGGTAAATGGGGAAAAGTGGCAAATGAAATATGATATGGGAAAATGTGAACTTATTCATTTTAACAGGAATGAGAGAAAACGGTCACCTACTTAAATGGAGAAGGATTCAAGAGCGAAGTGGTACAGAGGAGTCTGGAAGTATGGCACATGAATCTCGAAGTTAGTGTGCAAGTACAGAAAGTGATTAGGAGGCTAAATGAAATGCAGTAATTCATTGTGAGGAGAATGGAAAATAAAAGTCCGGATATTTTACTGCAGCTACACAGGCCTTGATTAGAATAGAATAGCAATTTATTGTCACGTGTATTTTTACGAATAAAACTGTGAGAAGTTTATTAGTCACCATTCCATGGTGCCTAAATTAATGACAGAAGTCATAAATTTAGAAGAAAAAAATGGAAAAGTACATTAAAGTCCAGTTAACAGCTCCTAGGTTTGGGCTATATAGAAATTACCATGCATTGCCTGGCTGAGACCACAAATCCAGGCTGAAACTGCCTCGCCATACTGAGATAAGACCTTCACACCAGGACTAGACCTTCATGCTGGGCCATAGGAAGACCTAGAAGCTGCCTCCGAAGCAAGAAAAAGACCTCTGCACAAAGATAAAACCTCTGTGCTGGGACTAGGACTTCATGCCAGGCTGCTGGAATACCTGGAAACCCCACAGAAGACCTCCACAATGGGATAAGACCAACACATGCCAGAACAAGAACATCACTCCATCCAAAGACTAGCTCCCCCGCCCCGGATGTGACTGTCGTCCTGGTCAAAACAGCACTGTTCCACCAGGGGCGCTGTTCCACCAGGTGCCAGGCCCATAGGGTCATTCCAGGCCATTGGAAGTCAGCTCATCTCTGGGCCCAGGCTGGGAGATGACACCTTCCACCAAAGATTGTTGGATACCATAATGAATGGAAACATTTTAACAAAAAAGGAAGAAAAAAAGTAAAACAGAGCATCTGAATTCCAGGATCCTCGGCTGTGGAGCCTGCACATTCACTGCCATCTTGTATTGATATTGGCCACATCTGTAGCATTGTGTACTGTTTTGGATTGCATATGATAATAAGGACATAAATACATTAGAAACAGTTCAGTGAAGGCTCCTGAGACTTACTCCTGTGAGCAAGGGCTTATTTTACAGTAGGGCTATTGAACAAATTGTATTGTTCTTGTTGACTTTAGAAGAATGAGAGGTGATCTTATTGAAATATATAAAAATCCTGAGGAGACTTGATAGGCTGGATAATGGGAGGATGTTTCAATTTGGGTAATGGCTGAAATTAGGAGAAACAGTTTAAAAATAAGAGGTCTGCTTTTTAAGACAGGTGAGGACATTTTTTGTTCTCTCAGAGGGTGGTTAGTCTTTAGAATTAACTTTTCCACATTGGAGTGGAGACTGCAACATTGTATGAATTCCATGCTGAGTTTGATGAATTTTTCATTGAC
This sequence comes from Stegostoma tigrinum, assembly GCF_030684315.1. Classification (NCBI taxonomy): domain Eukaryota; kingdom Metazoa; phylum Chordata; class Chondrichthyes; order Orectolobiformes; family Stegostomatidae; genus Stegostoma; species Stegostoma tigrinum. The sequence goes on along the minus strand of NC_081371.1, from coordinate 25,567,443 downwards.
GTGAGAGCCAAGATTTAAGAGGATCAGATGGGAAAGTAGAATTGAAACCACAAGGAGACGTTCCATGATCATACTGACAGCAGCACAAATCTGAGGGACTTATTTCTGCTCTTCAGTCCTATGTTCTTGCATACTTCCAGCACAGTTGTCAGGTGTTATTTTGAGACACTGTGTGATATTTCAAAGATGTCTTGAAAGGTGGAAACAAGGTCTGCAAGACAAATATGTTGAGTAGCTAACATGGCTTTGTTCATCTGAGATAATGGGAACTGCAGATGCTGGAGAATCCAAGATAACAAAGTGTGGAGCTGGATGAACACAGCAGGCCAAGCAGCATCTTAGGAGCACAAAAGATGCTGCTTGGCCTGCTGTGTTCATCCAGCTCCACACTTTGTTATCTTGGCTTTGTTCATCTGTTGTGTTTCACATGACAGATTCTACGCCTATATCAATCTGGAAATGTTCAGGTCCTTTCTGTGCACTGTACTCAGTTGACTGATTTCAGCCAAGCCAACCGAGTAGACTTCAATTCCGCAGGGATCTATTCTGAAAGCTCTGCTCTTTGTGATCTTTATAAATGACTTGGATGAGGAAGTGGAAGGGTGGGTTAGCAGGTTTGCCGATGACACAAAGGTTGGTGGAGTTGTGGACAGCATGGAGGGCTGTTATAGGTTGCAATGGGACATTGAAAGGAGCAGAACTGGGCAAAGAAGTGGCAGATGGAATTCAACCCAGAAAAGTGTGAAGTGATTCATTTTGGAATGTTGAATTTGAATGCAGAATACAGGTTTAATAGCAGGATTTTTGGCAGTGTGGAGGAACTGAGGGATCTTGGGGTCCAAGTCCATAGATCCTTCAAAGTTGCTACCCAAGTTCATAGCGTTGTAAAGAAGGCATATAGTGCGTTGGCTTTCATTGGCAGGGGAATTGAGTTTAAAAGCCATGAGGTTATGCTGCAGCTTCAATTAAACTCTGGTCGGACCACACTTGGAATATTGTGTTCAGTTCTGGTCATCTTACAGGAAAGATGTGGAAGCTTTAGAGAGGGTGCAGAGGAGATTTACCAGGATGGTACCTGGACTGGAGGGCAGGTCTTCTGAGGAAAGGTTGAGGGGGCTAGGGCTTTTTTCATTGGCACAAAGAAGGATGAGAGGTGACTTGATAGAGGTGTACAAGATGATGAGAGGCATAGATAGAGTGGATAGTCAGAGATTTTATTCCCAGGGTGGAAATGAATACTATGAGGGGGCATAATTTTAAGGTTATTTGAGGAAGGTATGGGGTGATATCAGAGGTAAGTTCTTCACACAGAGAGTGGTGGGCATATGGAATGTGCTGCCAGCAGTGGTAGTGGAGTCAGATACTTCAGAGACTTTTAGTAAAATGGATAGTAAAATGTAGGGTATGCAGGGTAGATTGACCTTAGTAGGATAATAGGTCAGCACAACATCGTGGGCCAAAGGGCCTGTACTGTGCTGTACTGTTCTATGTTCTATGTTTTATGTAATTAGAGAAGGGCAAATTAGTGAAGATTTTTGCTCCTGGCCAAATGAAGGCCCTTACTGTAAATATTTGTGTGCTAAGGAACAAGGTCAGAATTCGCTGTGTTCTACATTTGAATGGAGGGCTGGCACTCAATGTCAATACTCACATAGACCATCCAAGCAAGAAATTTGAAATAAACTGCCACTGTGGAGCTAAATCTGAGTGAAATAGTCAAAGTGTTACATCATAAATAGACATGTTACAATGTAAGTGTTATGACATTTTATAATGGAAAATGATAGGGTGAAAATTGGAAAGAAAATGAACCAGAATCTTTATGGTTAAAGGACAATTGTCATTGTGAAAAGTTATTAGCACAGCTCTCTAAAGGTAGTTTTCAAAACACGATCACAACAATGTAATTTGTGTTGTGACAAATATCACTCATGTGCCAAAACAGCATCTGCATCATACGTATCTAATTTCCTGGGGATATATTTCAAGATAACTGCACAAGAGGATGATTCAACATTGCTTATACTCCCCCTACGCCATTCTGATAGAGATTAGTCAGTTAAAGGGATCAGATACTGAGCCAAATGGACACCTGACATTGAAAATGGAGATAAGAGTAAGCCACATGGCTAAAATATCCATCCACTAACTGAACTTACTATCTACTGAAAGCACAGTTTATTCATTCTCTAATTCCCTTTAATCATGATAATTCCTTTGCATCATTTCCATGCTTCCCTGCATGATGAATTAACAACATCCAATATTTAGAGGGAGACAGTTTGTATTTGCATTCGACTAAGCCACAGTCCAGGACAGAACTAACAAACATTTCAGTTCAAAAATCCACATTTATTAAGATGCAAATAATAATATCCTCTTTGGCATTCATCACCATATGTATATGTATATGTGAATGTATGTGTGTGTGTGTGTGTGTGTGTGTGTGTGTGTGTGTGTGTGTGTGTGTGTGTGTGTGTGTGTGTGTTTTATATATATATATATATTATATATGTATATACAATTCACCTGAATCTTTCATTAGCCTCTTGCATATGGTTCACTCCTGGGATCTATTATTCTTTACATAATTTATCCAGGCCAATTAGTTTCTATACAAGGGCTTAACTTTCTGTATCCATTACTCTATATGTAATCCACCAGATCAGATTTTAGCCTGTCAATCACAGTTGTCATACATTCATCCTACAGTTTTGTATGTGAGACTGTTCTTTTGACTTTGAGCCTTGTTTCAGTTGATGATAGCTGACAGTAACTGCTATGTCCTTGATGTAAGATAATGTTTCCCAGCCCTTACTGAATTAAAACATCTCAGTACTCAGTAGGGGAACAGCAGTTGACTTCAGTGTGTCTGGGACAGTGATGTGCGAAGGAACAAATTTAAAAGTATTAATATTTTCTATGCTGAATATAGTACTATACAATGCAAGAAATTGTCTATGAGGATGGGATCAGACATGTTTGTGATGCCTTGCAAGATCAAATCACTCATAGGGACTCAGGACTTATGCTCCCTCATGAAGAAGAGCTACTTGGGTAAAATATCAGAGAGTCACTAATGAAGTCTAAGAATGGAAAGCCAAGGCAAAAAAAAATCAGCTCCTTCACACTGTTTACTTGAGTAACACTCACAGCCTGCACCCACACACCCCACATCCTGAACACAGCAATTATTAAATAAAAATATTCACAAGGAGAAAAGGAAACAAACAGAAATGAAAGATTATTAAAGCAAATCACAATTCTTCATTGCAGTAATTTTTTTAAAATTATGACATGGTCTTCCTATATTGGGGTGGAAGTGATTGTTTCACTGATCCACACTGAAAATTTTTAACCTTCAGGTTAACTCTGACAACTTGAAACGTCTGCAATCTTTGGAAAATAAGCCTGTCATCCCTTTCAGCTGTGATTGCTTATAATGGAGGCCTTACTGCAGTGCATCTGAAGGAGATATAATTTTCAGAAAGCTCCCACTCAACCCCTCCCCGGGCACCCCTTGGTGGTAATGGTGGATGTGAAGAATAGAAATTACTGATGGTGATATTAACAAGTAAAATTTAATCTTTTCATCTGTTAATTGAACACAGATGGGAAAATGTGTTTATTTTAAACAGGTTAATGCCTCAATAAGTCAGTAAGTTTTTTCCATAAAACTGTAAGAATAAGTTACTGTGAAAGTTTGTCACTCTCTTTCCAAGTTGAACCACTACATAAAACATGCAGGAACACTAAACTACTTAAATATTTTCCTCCATACCCCAATTCAAAACACAGCAAAAATAATTTTTGGAAGTTGGTTCACTTGTAGTAGTTTACCCGTTAGTCTCAAATTATATGACATCTGATTATTTTGATCCAAGAACAACTAAGTTTTCAATGGCTATTCCAATTAGATTTCATGTTTGGATTTGCTATGTTGGGAATGTGAGATTATTACTTCATTATTTGGTTAGTGATGGGAGCAGCAGTTCACGAACTAGTGTCTCCTGTTACAAACAGTTTGTAATTTTGTCGGATCATGCAGACAATACATCACTTTGCTTAGCCATTTTCTTTAGAGATGAATATGTTCACCAAGACAAACAAGGTAAATATGAGAAATTATTTTACTTTGCACATAGAATAAATGGGGAGGCAAGGGCTTAGTGGTATAGTCACTAGACTATTAATCCAGAAACCCAGGTAATGTTCTGCGAATCTGAGTTCTAATCCCACCATGGCAGATGGTGAAATGTGCATTCAATAAAAGTCTGGAATCAAGCATCTCATGATGGCCATGAATCCATTGTCAATTGTTGGAAATACCCAGCTGGTTCACTAACGTCCTTTAGGGAAGGAAACTGCCATCCTTACCTGGTCTGGCCTACATGAGACTCCAGACCCACAGCAATGTGGTTGATTCTTAACTGCCCTCTGGGCAATCAGGAATGTGCAATAAATGCTGACTGAGCCAGTAATGCCCTCATCCCATTAATGAATAATAATAAAACAACACCAAAGCACAACTAGCTCAGATACGGCAGAGGTTCCGGATTTGAGCTTATTAGGAATCATTGTGAAACCACAATGTTAATAGAGCTCTTCTCAAAAGGCAAAGTAAAAGATTTTGATCATCATAGTCTGCATTGGATTTAAGCCTAGATTCCATAGGAGACCATTTCTAATCCACAGTGTCATTATTATTGTACTGAATCAGTCTTCTAGAGAACTGACTCAATCCTATGAAGAACAAACCAATATTTCCTCAAACTGCATCCTAAATATCAATTCACCTATAAAATGTTAGGAGCAAAGACTTTATGCAAATTGTCAACATATTATACAAGTAATATAAGAAATCTCTACTAATAGGATTGGTCAAGTCAATGGAAAAGCTATTCTTTGCACATGACTTTTAAAATTAACAATCTAACTTAAAAAGAAATGGAAAGGAGTGCCACAGCTTTTATACAATGGTGTACTGTGCACATTTGGGAACTAATGCTGAAGCACAAAATATGCAGCATCAGATGTGAAGAAATAATTGCCTTTTATCTGTTCATAGTCTGCAAAGGAACCAACATTGATAGGCACAGGAACCAAACAATGGCAGCATTTTATACAGCTTTTGTTATATGTGTTGAAAGAAAATTATTATGCATATATCCTTCAGAAGATTAGTTATATCAGTAACACACCACAGGACTGCGGTTAAGTTAGATTCAGCAAACCTCATTCAGTGGGTTATGGTTAGGTTTAGGGTTAGGCTTAGGCTTAGGCTTAGGTTTAGGGGGTAGAACATTCAATCATAGTAGTTAAAAATAAAGCAGTTTGGGAATCATGGCATGCACTTAATACACCAAAACAAAGAATCTTCTGACAATGAATTAAAACTTGTAAATAAACTGTGATAATATTGCAGAGAAAGTTATTTTGGCGCTCTACGTAATAGTTCCTTTATGCTTGAGATTAAAAAGTGAAAACTATCAAAGTTCCTTTCAATAAGTGTATTATGAGATACAAAATGTGCCTCTTCCTACAGGCTACCATCAAAAATAACCACAGCGTTTATGGTTTTCCATCAGGGCCTTATGCATCTTGGGATGGGGAAATGCAGGCTATATTATAAAGTATTTGCCTCATTCTCCCATATTTTGACATTCTTGGTTACTGGGAAATAGAGTCATAGAGTCATACAGCGCAGAAACAGACTCTTCAGTCCAACTCATTCGTGACAACCAGACATCCCAATCTGACCTAGTTCCATTTGCCAGCATTGGCCCATATCCCTTTAAACCCTTCCTATTCATATACTCATCCAGATATCATTTAAACACTGTAATTGTATCAGCCTCCACCACTTCCTTTGGCAGCTCATTCTATACAAGCACCAGGCTCTGTGTGAAAAAGGTACGCCTCAAATCCTTTTTAAGTCTTTATCCTTGCACCTTAAACTTCTGCCCTCTGGTTTTGGACATCCCCACCTTACGAAAAAGACCTTAGCCATTCAGCCTATCCATGCCCCTTATGATTTTATAAATCTCTACATGGTCACCCCTCAGCCCAGCTCTCTCAGGAAAGACACCCAAGCTTATTCACCCTCTCCTATAACTCAAACCATCCAGACCTGGCAACATCCTTGTAAATCTTTTCTGCACCCTCTCATGTTTAACAACATCGTTTCAATAGAATGACAACCAGAACTGTATGCAGTATTCTAAAACTGGCCTCACCAGTGTCCTGTACAGCCACAACATGACATCCCAACTCCTATACTCAATGTTCTGACCAATAAACGCAAGCGTTCCAAACACTTTCATCACTACTGTGTGAAGGATCAGCCCAGAAAAATATTCTTTCTAATAGACAATGACTTTTTTCACAGAAATCATACTCTTCTAGCTCCAATATAAGAAAAGATTTAAAATGTGTGATCGTCACTAGGCCCTAGTATGCAGTTCAACAAAATACTAACAAATATTTAAATAATAATTAGGAACTCATAGTCCATTCAGTTCCTGTGATCAAATGAAGGCGGAATTACTTGGAATTGCTCAAAAGCTTTCTAATTCACTTCAACTTAACCATTTGCTCAAGGAGCAACAAAGTAGCATAGAATAAATAAGTTGCTATTCTATGAAATTTCCACATATACTTCCATTAATCACACTTATCATTAAATCTGTGATATTAATTTGCTGTTATTGACACAAAACTTTACGGTATAAGTGCCAAGAAGAAGGATGATAAACACCTTAATACCTAGAGTCTACCAACCTCGGATGGTTTGGAAGCACATACAATTGTGAATTTCAAAAGGATACTGAATAAGCTCAAGAAGGTTGCAGTGCCACAAGGAAAATGTTAGGAAGTGGTTTAAAATGAATTACCCTTGCAATGAACTAACATGGACATGACAGGCCAAATGGCCTCTTTCTATGCTGAAAACACCCTGCGATTCAGAAATTCCAGTTGCAGCACAGGAACAATATTAGTGTCTTGTGAGGGCATATCAGATATATAGTCAGTAGAAACACTGATTTTTTTAATGACGAAGTTCTCTATACAATTGAACAGCAAAAGCAATGGTAGAAAGTGACAGACATATCCACTGTGGACGTAAAATCAAACTGGAATAGCCTGTGAAAACTTAACTATTTTTGGATCAAAACAATCAGGGACACAGAAATGAATAGATCAAGAATCAGAGGGATACAAGCCAAGCAATAAGGGTTAAAAAGTGATAAAGAAAATATGGAGACAAATAGACAAAGCTCTTAAAGTTGGTAAAGACAGAAATAAATAGACACACACGTGCATAGTACCAGCACAGAAAGTTCAAAAGCAAAGAGATGAGCTTCCATTAACACTGAGAGTAGAAAGAATAGGATCAATAAAGAAAAAGATGAAATACAAAGAAAGGCAAAGAGATGGAACAAAGCAAAGACAAAAAGAAGCCAAAGAGAAAAAAAACATGCATTTAGTTGAAAGACAAATTGTCTATGGCCATTGGGGGAAAAAAGACGAATTCAGTCACGTTTTTTGATTAACACAGAGTTCTTGACCAAAGCAAAATAATAATTTTATTTTGAGCGTGTATATGTTTACAAATTATATAACTAATCATTAGAAGTGACCGAAATGTAATATTGTCAAAATGTTCATATTACTGCACAACTTGCAAGGCCAGTTTTATAACTTCAGATAGAGATACCACAGTCATAAAATGAAAATGCTACTGGAAGTCTGAAATACAACAGAAATCTGGAAATGCTCAGCCAGACAGGCAGCATCTGTGGAGAGAAAAACAATTCAATGTTTAAGGTCAATGACCTTTCAGAACTGATGAAAGATTATAGCTCAAATATTAACTGTTTCTTATGCCAAGATGCTATCTGAGCTGGTGAGTATTTCCAGGTTTCAGTTCTATTTCGGATTTTCAGCAGCATTTACTTTTTATGAGTGTGATATTTTTGCTAAAAGTGGTATAGAATGTACTGTGAAGGGAGAGGGTTATGAAAGAGAGTGGTGTAACAGATATTTAGTGAGAAACTTTAAGATTATAAATGCCAGGAGTCAGTAAAATCCTTGCACAGATCCATGAAAATATTTAAACCAAAAGATTTATAACAGTCCCTGTGACAATCAAATAAACAAAAATGCTACACCAATACTCTAATTCAATACCTACTGCCGGCCTCCTGTCTGCAGCATCTATTTACAGTCTGAAATTGAGATACAATTTTAAAGTTCCTGTATTTATTTCAGCCTTACAAGAATCACTTTTTTTAAAAAAATGTGTTGGCCGGTACTTCAAGAGGAACCGCACCTTCCTTATCGTTGTCCACACTTCCTTATACATCCAATTTAACCCGCTATATTTCAAAGTTAACTTCATTTGTAACCGCTCTCTTTTTTCACCTAAGCCCTTCAACATAACAGTGGGAAACACACGGAAATCAAAGCCAAGACATCTGTGCTCACGCTTCATGAACCACTAACCTAACCCCACAGATGTGCACGGCGAATGCTGTGTTTGGAGGCGGCAGTTCAGTGCCAACAGAGGTAACCTGACGTTCATCGGTGTTAAGCTCAGAGATGGAGAAGACTATAGACTCCAATATGTTAATATGACCCGCTTGGATTTCTTGCCGAGTAATCCATTCTGCTAATTATACCTTACTTCCACGAGGTTGGCACGTTTCTTTTAACAGGGATTACAAAGAAAAATGAATTAATCTGGAGAGAAATTAATCCAAGCAGCGCTTTCTCCAGCAGTTGTTGACTGCTTTTGTTTATATCAACAGAAGGGGATAAAGTTCAGCAGGAAGGGGCTCTCTAGGACTTACTCTGGTTTGCAAGGGATGGTTGCTCTGGTGCTGATGGCGAGGTGTTTGTGTTGCGGATCCTGGTGATGTTGCTGGAGATCTCGCTGCTGCTCCTGCTCTTGCTCGTGTTCCTGTTCCTGCAGCTGTTGCTGTTGCTGCTGATGGTGGTGATGGTGATGGTGATGGTGGTGGCCGCCGATCGCTGGCTGATCTCTGAGGCTCTGGTTCTCCTCCAGGAGCTCCTCCACTTTGAGCTCCAGCTCGTGGATCCGGTGTCTCTGGGTCTGGATGAGGGTCTGCTGATTCTGCACGATGGTGGTCAACTCTTTGAGATAGAGCACTGCCCTCATCGGGTTCTCCATCAGGCTCTCCATGGTGTGGATGCTGCGAGGAGAGCAAGCAGTCAGGATGCAGGCTGCTGCTGCTACTCACCGCTCATACTGCTCCGAGACCAGCTGGAAAACTGACGCACAGCCGCGTTCATTAAAGGCACAAGCCTGTTAAAGGAATCACATCCAAGCACATGCCGACAGAAAAAGGAATGATTTTAAAACTTAAGATTTGCATAAACCTCTTAGGAACATAAACTATTTGTTTTCTCATTTGAGGCTTCACAATGTGGGAGGACAGCCACAAGCCAAAGAAAAGCCACCATTTTCTGTCTTCGTTTTGCAAAAATTGCCAGGAAACCTTATCTTCATAAAAAACAAAAGAACTGCGGATGCTGTAAATCAGGAACAAAAAAAAAGTTGCTGGGAAGCTCAGCAGGTCTGGCAGCATCTGTGAGGGAGAAAACAAGAGTTAACGTTTCGGGTCCGGTGACCCTTCCTCGGAACTGACATCTTCATAGTGGATTATGAATTTGAGCATTGCACTTTGAATCCTCCAGGAGTCGGTATTCGGACTCTTGTTTTTCTTAAGATAATGATTTAGAGCTTGGGACAGTTTTATTGTTTGCATGTAACACGGCTATGTGAGAACTGTGAGGACGACAGTGTAGAATTTCAAAAGGACATGCTGGTATAGCACGAGGACAGGTGGCAGATGAAATTCAATGTAGAGAAGTATTTTGGTACATAGAATAACATAAAGCGTACTATTCTAAATGGTGTCAAGGAACAAAAAGTCCTTGGCGTATAGGTGTGTAAGTCTTTAAATGTGGCAAAACACACAGTGAGACCTTTTGATAAAGCACAACGTATTTTAGAATTCTTAGGAAACAAATACAAGAGCAGAGAATTTATGTTGAACTCAGATAGGACATTGGTCAGATATCCGCTGGGGTATTGTGCATAGGTCATAGTGCTACACTGTAGGAAGGATGTGAATGCATTGCACACAGCCCAGAAGAGGCTAACAGAATGATTCAATGGCACAAAAATAGATGGAAAGGCAGGTTGTGAGAGGAATACAAAAGCTTACGGAGAACTATTGGTAGTTAACTAAATGGACAAAAAGTTGACAACTGAAGCTTTTCACTTTTATTAATAGAGGGATCGAGTTCTGGAACCAAGAGGTTATGGTGAAGCTGTACAAAATTCTGGTGCGGCTGCACTTGGAGTATTGCGTACAGTTCTGGTCACTGCATTACAAGAAGGATGTGGAAGCTTTGGAAAGGGTACAGAGGAGATTTACTAGGATGTTGCCTGGTATGGAGGGAAGGTCTTACGAGGAAAGGCTGAGGGACTTGAGGCTGTTTTCATTAGAGAGAAGAAAGTTGACAGATGACTGAATTGAAACATATAAAATAATCAGAGGGTTAGATAGGGTGGATAGGGTGAGCCTTTTTCCTAGGATGGTGACGGCCAGCACGAGGGGGCATAGCTTTAAATTGAGGGGTGAAAGATATAGGACAGATGTCAGAGGTGGTTTCTTTAGTCAAAGAGTAGTAAGGGAATGGAATGCTTTGCCTGCAACGGTAGTAGATTCGCCAACTTTAGGTACATTTAAGTCGTCATTGGATAAGCATATGGACGTACGTGGAATAGTGTAGCTTAGATGGGCTTCAGATCGGTATGACAGGTTGGCACAACGTCGAGGGCCGAAGGGCCTGTACTGTGCTGTATTGCTCTATGTTCTATGAAGTATAATGTGAGAAAATATGAAATTATTCATTTTGGAAGGGAGAACAAAATAACAGTATTATTTAAATACGGAACAATTGCAGAAAGCTGCAACACAAAGGGGCTAGGGGATACTTGTACATGAAACATGTTGGCCCTTATTTAAAGGGGGATTGTATATAAGAGTAGGGAAGTCTTATTTAAACTGTACAAGGTGTTGGAGACACCACACGTGGAGTACTGTGAGCAGTTTTGGTCTCTTTATTTAAGGAAAGGTATCATGTCATTGGAGACAGTATAAAGAAGGTTCCTGAGGATGATCCAAAGTATGGAGGGGTTTTCAGCAAAGACTAAACAGACCGGGATTCTACTTGCAGGAGTTTAGATGATCTCATTAAAACACATGCTGCGAGGGAGAGTCAAGGACCAGAGCGCAAAGTCTCAATTTAAAACTGAGATGGTTAGAAATTTCTTCTTTAAAAGGGTGGGAGTCTTTGGAACTCCTTGCCACAGAGAACTGTGGGGCAAAGTCTTTGTGTTTACTTTAAGGCTGAGGTAGATAGATTCTGGATCAGTTAAGGAATCAAGGTTGTGGGGAAAAGACAGGAAAGTGAATGTGAAGAAGGTCAGATCAGTTATAATGCCATTTGAATGGCAGAGCAGGTGTGGGGGCAGGGGAGGGAATTGCCTAGTGCTATTATTGCTAGACCATTAATCTAGAGACCAAATAAAGTTCTGGGGACCCAGGTTTGAATCTCACCCTGGCAGATGGTGGAATTAAATTCAATAAATATCTGAAATTACGAATCTAATGATGACCATAAATCCATTGTCAATTGTAAGAAAAAACTCATTTGGTTCATTAATGTCCTAATGTCCTTGAGAGAAGGAAACTACCATCCTAACCTGGTCTGGTTTACATGTGATCAGAGATAATGGGAACTGCAGATGCTGGAGAATCCAAGATAACAAAGTGTGGAGCTGGATGAACACAGCAGGCCAAGCGGCATCTGAGGAGCACAAAAGCTGACGTTTCGGGCCTAGACCCTTCATCAGAGAGCGGGATGGGGAGAGGGTTCTGAAATAAATAGGGAGACAGGGGGAGACAGACCGAAGATGGACAGAGGAGAAGATAGGTGAAGAGGAGAGTATAGGTGGGGAGGTAGGGAGGGGATAGGTCAGTCCGGGGAGGACAGACAGGTCAAGGGGGCGGGATGAGGTTAGTAGGTAGGAAATGGAGGTGCAGCTTGAGGTGGGAGGAGGGGATAGGTGAGAGGAAGAACAGGTTAAGGAGGCGGGGACGAGTTGGGCTGGTTTTGGGATGCAATGGGGGGGGAGGGGATGAGTTGGGCTGGTTTTGGGATGCAGTGGGGGGAGGGGAGATTTTGAAGCTTCTGAAGTCCACATTCATGGGTGCAGTGGATGTTCACCTGCACATCTGCCAATGCAGCATACTGCATCCACTGTACCCATTGTGGCTTCCTCTACATTGGGAAACGAAGTGGAGGCTTGGGGACCGCTTTGCAGAACACCTCCGCTTGGTTCTCAATAAACAACTGCACCTCCCAGTCACAAACCATTTTAATCCCCGCCCCCCGATTCATGTCCATCTTGGGCCTCCTGCAGTGCCACAATGATGCCACCCAAAGGTTGCAGGAACAGCAACTCATATTCTGCTTGGGAACCCTGCAGCCCAATGGTATCAATGTGGACTTCACATCCCACCCCCTTGAACTGTCCGTCCTCCCCGGACTAACCTATCCCCTTCCTACCTCCCCACCTATACTCTCCTGCTGTGTTCATCCAGCTTCACACTTTGTTACCTTGGTTTACATGGAATTCTAGACCCACAACAATGTGCTTGACTCTAAGCTTCCCTCTGAGCAATTGGGGATGGACAGTAAACATTGCCTGATCAGCTACACACACCCTCATCCCATGAATGAATAAAGAGCCAAATGACCCATACCTGTTCTTATTTTTTATGGTCTTAAAATTTCAGAGATGAGGCACTTCAGTTATGAAGAAAGCTTTAAGAAGTTGGGACTGTTCTGCTCAAAGAGGAGGAAGCTAAAAGATTTGATGGAGGCTTTCAAAATCATGAGATGTTCAGGCAGAATGAATAGGAAAAAATTATTCTCACTCATGAAAGGATAGAGAACCAAGATTTAAAGTGTTTTACAAAAGAATCGAACACGAGGTGAGAAAATTAAACTTTCTCACATAGCTAGTAAAGTCTGGGATATACTTGGTGTAATTCCGGTGGAGGCAGGTTCAACTGAGCCACTCAACAGGGATTTGACTGACTATTTGAATGGGAACAATGTGCAGGACTTAGGGGAAAATTCAAGAGACAGGCACTAAATTAAACAGTTCACAGAGCCAATGTAGAGGTGATGGGCTGAACAGCATACTTTTGCACCACGTCAATTCTGTGTTTCTGTGAATTACAGTATGCTCTGGATAGGGACCAGCTGCAACCTATACATTATTGCTGTCTAGAAATAAATGGCATATGTACAGGAAGAGTCTTTCTGTGATGGGGAAAATTGTTTGAGTGAGTTAAGATGGACAAAAATGGCTCCTAGCTGGAGATACAAGGCAAATAAATTAAATGTTCAGCAGTTCAGCTAAAAGCTCCACCCTCTCCCAATGTAAACTCAAACCAATCCACTTTGCTGTCACCAACCTGGTAACCTCAGACACCACTCTCCTCATCTTGCATTATATAACAATGAAAATATCCTGTTAAGGTTACTAAAATTACTTTTTGAGAGGAAAACTCATGAACAGCTCTACAAGTCCTCTGCAGATCAAAGTACTTATAGCCACAGCGGCTTCCAGGTGCACCCAGACACAGGAGTTTGCACCAAATCTTGACCAATCCAAATGTCAACTCATACATCCTTTTTTAAAAGAGGGTTCACTTGGTCTGTTACTTCCACAAGATACTACCCCACCATCTTTGGTAGAGTTAGTGGTTGACACCTCTGAATGTTGCTGGTTGCTTCCACACACTTGTAACTGGCAACATGTGGTGTTCTAGCCCATAATAGTAAAGCTGCAGACTGGAGCTCCTCAGCTGCTGCCTTCTGGCCTAGCCTGGCTTTCAGGTGCCCACATGAAAAGTAAGTAAACACTAGTGGGAGAACAGGATGCTGTTCTGTACTATCACTGCCATTCCCACCGAGCGGCAGAATTTCACTCCCACCGAGAGAAAATACAACATTGGAGATGAATGACAGTTTGAAGGCTTCTGTTCCTATATTGCAACAATTTGTCCATCTATTGCACAAGGCTGTGTAAGGAGGAGTCGAAGTTACAGGCTATGATCTAAATGGAAGCCATCCGAGTTTCCATCAGATCTACTTAGGCTGAGGTAACAATCCTCTCATTGTGAGTCCAATGGCCCACAAAGCAGATTGAATATTATAGAATAGGAATACTATTTGTGATGACATCTCCATTCTTTCAAACAGAAGAAGTGTCATCACATTGGGTTTGAGACATCAACTCTGTTTGTCTCTCCTTGGATGCTGCCAGACCTGCTGAATTTTTTCAGTATTTTCTACTTTTATTTCCTCTTCAGAAGTTACATTGGAAGTTGCTGCTCTTGAGAAATGCTTAGAAGATATATGTAAAGGACAAGAATTTGAATGGCAATGAGAAAATAAACATTTTCAAATGAAGAGTTTGCCCATTGTGGTTGCAGATAACAAAATGTTTGGATGGCTCAGTGGTTCACAATGCTGCTTCACAGTACCAAGGACCCAGGTTCAATTCCACACTTGGGAAACTGTCTGTGTGGCGTTTGCATGTTCTCCCCATGTCAGTGCGGGTGTTCTGGTTTCCTCCTACAGTCCAAAGATGTGCAAGTTAGTTGGATTGGCTATGCTGAATTGCCCATAGTGTCAGGGAGGTGTAGATTAGCGGGTTGGGTCTGGGGGGGATGCTCTGTGGGTTGCTGTGGACTTGTTGGGCTGAAGGGCCTGCTTCCACACTGTAGGGGCTCTATGTTATATTTGTGATTCATAAAGAATTACAGATGATTTGCACTGCTTGTGATTTAATAGGATGTCCAACTGTATTGCCAATACCACTTGGTCTTAATGTCCCACTTTAATTCTTCTGTCCTAAATGTGGTACATATGCTCATTTTAGTATTTCTGAAAAATATACATTTTGTTGAAATGTTTTGGCTTGCATCCATCAGGACAATTGCAAGAATACAATTTTAAAGAAAAAAAAACAAACGTTTATGCCGAATGAGAGGAGAAGGCTGATGTGGAGGTGTTGTCATGGGGAGTGCTTCAGTAAATGATGTTTGACAGTTAACACCAGCCTTTTTAAAAATTTTAGATCAGACAAGCTGACTCTGTTAAGGCATTGCCCTTAGAAATGAACCAGGATATTGATGCCACTTATCATGTTGAGTTTAAACAGGAGCAGTGTGCATACATGTTTTTTCTGTCTGTAGTAAGTGACAAGCATCTGCTGGTTCATTTTGCAGGGCAATGTCTTGACCAACCAGAATCAACTTGCTGGTTTCACATTTCAACAAAGCTTGGCAGTTAATTGTCAAACATTATTAAATGATGCCTTCTCCATAGAATAATGTCTATCAATCTGGCCTACATCTCCTCTTATGTCTTATGGTCCAATGAAATGGATAAACAAAACCTCCCTTTAAAAGGTAAATTCAACCTTTTAAATAAGTTGACCCAAGACCACTACCACAAATTGTTCATTAAAGCTAGGAATGGGGCTTGCTGCTCTGCAGTTGTTAATGAGGCCAGCCAATCATATTACATGTTGTATTATTTTATCTATAACTGTCACTGATTTCCTGTTCTGCATCCAATATTCACTTCAGCCACCATCTACCTAATCTCCAATCCCAACAGAACCAATTTACTTCCAGTATGCCTCTGGCAAGAGAAGGAATTGGCAATGAGAATGTAGATTGAGCTCACTCATGGTTTGCTAGAGAAAATGTCATCATTTTATAAAATTGCTTACATTGTAATGAACCAAGCAAAGGCTCCATTACCACGTAGAACTTAATCCAGCTGGAATTTCTTGGCAACTATTTTGTCCATCTTAATGAGCAGAAAGAAAACATGGACACAATTAAGTTATTTTGTTTTCCCTGTAGAATTCTGAGCTGATTTTTGACAGTACAGAATTAATTTACTTCTTTCTACATTCCTCTACTTTTACCCTTTTGAGCGATATCAATTTGAATTTCTCCTGATTTGGTGGCCACATCTCCTGAGTTCCAAACTCTGGAAAGCCTTCCCTTCACCTCTCCATTTCTTTTTCCTCCTTTAAGATATTCTTTAAACCTCTCTATATGGTTTCACCTACCAGTTTGGATTCTCTCTGGTTTCTCCTGCTCTCTGTTTATGCAATTTCCTCTTTCAAGCAAATAATCTACTGTACAAAACACTGACGATACAGTGTCTATCTATAATTTTCACTAAATATGCAAATGAACATAGTCTCTTTGCCACAACATCAAATAGATACTACCGCTTGTGATTTGTGTGTTTTTTGACTCCAAATTTCAGGCCTGGTTTGTTCACTCTACTCACTTTGTCTTCAGATCAGTGTTAAACAAACTAAACCTGTCCTAGGAGTGTATTTAACCTCTAAATCACACTTTAAGTAATCTATAGTAGACTGAGGGGTAATTTTGTACGAGAAAATAAAATTCTCGAACTGTGTTTAAAAAAAACACAGAAATACTGCCTAGTTTGTCACCATAACTATATCTACAAATTCTTCTTTGCATTCTCTACATTTATTTTTTCAGCACCATTCAATATGGGTGACATTGTGTTGAACAAGGGTATTTGATGCCATTTTTACACAGCAATATTTCAAATTCTTCTGGCAGAACCTCTGGACCACTATCTGACATCAGCACCTCCAACAACCCATACATTTCAAACCAGCTTTTCAAACTCTTGTTAAATTTGGCACTAGTGATTTGGGTACAGACTCAACATTTATCCACTCACTACAGCTCGACCAAAACGATTGTCCATTCCACCTCAGCGAAATCAACAAGTACTCATTCCTGCAACTTCTTTGTGTTTTATCAAGGTTACAACCATATTAATTATTTGGATTCTATACTGAACTCCACAGGAAGAAAACTTTTTTTGTCAGGGAAATACTATCTGGAAAGAGGACAATCCCAAATTTAGAATGCAAGCTATTAAGGTATATTGGGCAACAAAGATTAATATTTAATACTTCAGTAGTCAAGCAGTAGTATGAAATAAGTTCAATACTTGTCAGTCTATTGCTCTGCATATACCAGACTCTTCTGGAGTCTTCCTTACTTGGCACCTTAAACCTGGTATCTTGACTCAAGATGTCCTTTGAAATTTGAATTTATTCAGCTTAACTAACATACACTAAAGACCTTGCAGGCTTGAAGATTTTAACTTGATTTTACCCGTCTACCTTAGATGTCTCTCTCTCTCAAGCTGTATGCTTCACAGCTGCTGCTGAGTGCGTTCTGTTAAAGGCAGCTTCCAAACAAAGGCAAGTCATTTTCTCTTAAAGGAACCTGAATATTGCAAATGCAAGACCCATGGCAACCCCCAAAACTATGATAATTACCTTAATTTTATGGAAACTGCCAAACCTGTGGGAATTTCCTATTGACTGGCAATGACCCACATAAATGCTAACATACCAGAAAGTGTTCAACTACTAACACCTAACTTTCTCTTCCAGCCAGTTCCCTATTAATAAGTACCCTGAGACAAATGCTGTCCTCTGGCAAGTGCAAAGACCCTGCATAAGTATTCTATTTTTGTAGCCTTTCAGCCCAAGTCGGAGCATCTGTTTCAATACAGCTAGTAAATTCTGCTCAAACATTTGCAATTCTTGCCTCAGATGAAAAATGCTCATGGCTTCTCTACAAGCTAGCATTAACGCATACCTATATTTATAGTTCTAGCCCTCAGGCCATTATTGTTGTCAATTAGTGTCCCAGTGTTTGCTTCTGTTTGCTATTAATGCTGAGCTCACTGGAGCCGAAATGCAAAATGTGCCCGAACGCTCCTGTGTTTATTTTTGATCCCTTTAAAGCTGGATTGTATTATTTAGCACTTCAAGAAACACAGCTTAAAGCCTGCAATTCCCCAATAATACATGCAAATAAAGGTTTTCCATCACTAAATGTATAGACAGTATAATTCGATTTAATGATTACAATAATTAATCAACAAGGTTAATTCCAGCATTTGGCTGAATCATTTCTCAATCTAAAATTCATTTCACACATTTTATTAGCTCTTCAACATTTCTATCTATCTTTGGATACCAAAAATAGCTTCTTGCTGCTGCTTTCTGTGGACTATTCCTGCATGCCCTTGATGAAGTTCCTCGAACAATCTCTCTCTAAGCCTTAGTGAAATACTCACTTTTAAATCCCCAGGAGACAGCTTTGATTTATACTCAGTTCATTTCAATATGTGAAATACTCCAGCAATTTCTCATCATTGTACTCTTTAGTCTAGGTATTCGTGACATAATTGAACAATTTACAAAGCACTACACCATAAAAAGATTCTTTACTAATTTCTCCGGTAGATATTAGTGTGCATTTTGCATATGTTAAATAAGTCAAAAGTAACTCAGTGGTTGAAGTCTTGAAAAAAAATCTGTATTTCCACGATCTGTCAACTTGTTTTATTTAATATTGTGCTAATGGTTAATTTAGTCATTTGGTGGACGTTGTTCAAAAATCACTTTGTACCCTCTTAACACTTCTCCATTGACATAAGTACCCTTTCTCATCCCTACAGTAAATAGCCCAGTGCCATTTAGCTGCATCTTAATAATCCAACTTCCTCCTGTCATGAAGACTATTCCCCGTATTGTTCATTTCGGAAGGGATAACAAAAGAACAGAATATTATTTAAATGGAGAAATACTGCAGAAAGCTGCAACACAAAGGGACTTGGGGATACTTGTCAACATAATGTAAAGAATAAGCACACAGTTAATCAGGAAGATAAATGGAAGATTGACCCATTTTTCAAGGGGTTTGGAGTATAAGCGCAGGGAAGTCTTACTGCAACTGTACATGGTGCTGGGAGACCACATCTGGAGTACTGTGAACAGTTTTGGTCCCCTTATTAAGGAAAGACATCATTTCTTTGGAGGCATTTCGGAGAAGGCTCTCTAGGATGATCCCTGGTATGAAGGGATTGTTTTATGAACAAATAGTGGTTGGGACTCTACTCACTGGAATTTAGAAGAATGTGGTAATCTCATTGAAGCATCTAACATTCTTCAGGAGCTTAATATTGGAGATTCTGAGATCACTGTCACAGGTGACTCCAGGTCCAGAGAGTATAGTTTCAGAAGGATCTTAACTTGAAACATTAGCTTTCCTGCTCCTCTGATGCTGCTTGGCCTGCTGTGTTCATCCAGCTTTACACCTGTTATCTCATAGTTTCAGAATAAATGGGTGCAAGGTTAAAACTGAGGTAAGGATGAATTTCTTCCCTCAGAGGGTTGTGAATCTTTGCAATTCTTTGCCACAGAGACTGTAAGGACAGAGTCTTTGTGTATATGTAAGGCTGAAATAAGTTATTGATCAGTAGGGGAATAATGAATTAAGGAGAAAACACTGGAAAGTAGAGGTGAGGAATGCCAGATCAGCCATGATCCTACTGAATAGTGGAGTGTGCTTGAGGGACTGAATTGCCTATTCCTGTTCCTAGTGCCTTGTCTTATTGTCTCTGTTACGAATGGCAAGTAATAAAATGGATCATTGCTTTTCACTTCAGTACTAACTGTACCTAACACTGTAATACTGACAATTAAGTAACTGGTCAGTTTTGTGTGAGGAATATGACTTAGAGATTTCTTGCATTCTCCTTCCAATATACCAGATATGGTATCAGCTATATCAGAAGTGAAAATGAGTTGTGAACTTCTGACTTTCACTTCTACTATGCACACTGGAATTAGTATCTTGTCACCCTCATCTTCCATGAGCCACTTGCTTTGCTCACTGACTGAGTACAAGTCTTGAACTTCCTGCTTGATAACATCAACATCCGTTTGCATTTCTATTATATGTGCAATCAAGTATTTTCACACTCCCAGTTTGGCTTTCATTTTCTTTTCCATTCATTTGTGGGATGTGGGCATCGCTGGCTGGCGAGTATTTCTTGCCCATCCCTAGTTGCCCTTGAGAAGGTGGTGGTGAGCTGCCTTCTTGAACAACAGATGAACTGCAGTCCCTGCAGTGCTGTAGGTTGACCCACAATGCTATTAGGGAGAGAATTCCAGGATTTTGACCCAGTGACAGTGAAGGAATGGTGATAAATTTCCAAGTCAGGAGGTGAGTGGCTTGGAGGGGAACTTGAAGTGTTCCCATTTGTCTGCTGCCCTTTTCCTTCTAGATGGAACTGGCCGTGGGTCTGGAAGGTGCTGTCTGAGGATCAGTAGTGAATTTCTGCAGTACATCTCGCAGATAGTACACACTGCTGCTACTAAACTTGGTGGCGGAGAGAGTGGATGCTTGTGGATGTTGTGCCAATCAAGCGCGCTGCTTTCAGCTGGATGATGTCAAGCTTCTCGAGTGTTGTTGAGGCTGTACTTATCCAGGTAAGTGGAGAGTATTCCATCACACACCTGACTTGCGCCTTATAGATGGTGAACAGGCTTTGAAGAGTCAGGTGAGTTACTCGTCGCAGTATTCCTAGCTTCTGACCTGCTCTCGTAGGCACTGGGTGTTTATGTGGTGAGTCCCCTTGAGTTTCTGGTCAATGATAACCCCAGGATGTTGACAGTGGGAGATTCAGTGATCATACCATCATTGAATGTTAAAGGATGGTTGTTAGATTGTCTCTTATTTGTGATGGTCATGGCCTGGCAATTGTGTGGTGCAAATGTCACTTGTCACTTGTCATCTCAAGCGTGGGTACTGTCCAGATCTTGTTGCATTTGAACACGGACTGCTTTAGTATCTGAGGAGTCAAAATGGTGCTGAACATTGTACAATCATCAGTGAACATCCCCACTTCTGACCTAACGATGAAACAGCTGAAGATGGTTGGGCTAAGGAAACTGCCCTGAGGAACTCTTGCAGTGATATCCTGGAGCAGAGATGATTGACCTCCAACAATCACGACCATTTTCCTCTGTGTCAGGTATGACTCCAACCAATGGAGAGTTTGCCCCCTGATATCCACTGATTCCAGTTTTTCTAGGGATCCTTGATGCTATCCTCAGTCGAATGCAACCTTGATATCAAGGGCTATCACTCTCACCTTATCTCTGGAATTCAGGTCTTTTGTCCTTGTTTAAACCAAGGCTGTAATGAGGTCAGGAGCTATGGAGCTCTGGCAGAACCCAAACTGGGTGCCACTGAGCAATTTATTGCTGAGCACATGCTGCTTGACAGCACTGCTGATGACACCTTCCACCACTTTATTGATGATCGAGACCATACTGATGGGGCAGTAGTTGGCCGGGTTGGATTTGTCCTGCTTTTTGTGCACAGAACATACTTGGGCAATTTTCCACATTGCCAGGTAGATACCAGTGTTGTAACTGTACTGGAACAGTTTGGCTAGGGGAGCGGCAAGTTCTGGAGCACAAGCCTTCGGTACTATTGCTGAAATGTTGTCAGAGCCCATAGCCTTTGCAGTATCCAGTGTCTCCAACAGTTTCTTGATATCACGTGGAGTGAATCGAATTGGCTGAAGACTGGTATCTATAACGTTGGAGACCACTGGAGGAGGCCGAGATGGATCATCCACTTAGCACTTCAGGCTGAAGATTGTTGTGAATAGTTCAGACTTATCTTTTGTACTGATGTGCTGCGTTCTTCCATCATTGAGGATGGGGATATTTGTGGAGCCTCCTCCTCCAGTGAGTTGTTCACCATTCACAATTGGATGTGGAAGGACTGCACAACTTAGATCTGATCTGTTGGTTATGGTATCACTTAGCTCTGTCGAACACATGCTACTTTCATTGTTTGGAGCGTAAGTAGTTCAGTTTAGTGGCTTCACCAGTTTGACATCTCATCTTCAGGTATGCCTGGTGCTGCTCCAGTTATGCCCACCTGCATCCTCCATGGATCAGGGCTGATCTCCTGGCTCGGTGGTAATGGTTGAGCAGGGGATAAGCCAAGCCATGACATTACAGATTGTGTTGGAATACAATTCTGCAGTTATTGATGGTTCACAGTGCCTCATGGTGCCCAGTTTTGAGTTGCTAGATCTGTGTGAAGTCTGCCCCATTTAGCATGGTGATAGTGTCAATCAACATGATGGAAGTTATTCTCAAAGTGAAGGCAGGACTTCACCTCCACAAGGATTGTACAATGGTGACTCTTATTGATACTGTCATGGACAGATGCATCTGCAACTGGTAGTTTAGTAAGGATGAGGTCAAGAATGTTTTTCCTCCTTGTTGTTTCCCTCACCAGCTGCCTTAGACCCAGTCTATCAGCTATGTCCTTTAGGACCCACCAGCTCAATCAGTAGTACTGCTGCCGAGCCACTCTTGGTGGTGGACATTGAAATCCCCCACCCAAAGTACATTTTGTGCCCTTTCCATCCTCAGTGGTTCCTCTAAGTGTTGTTCAACATGGGGGAGTACTAATTCATCAGCTGAGGGAGGATGGTATGCTGTGATCAGCAATAGGTTTCCTTGCACATGTTTAACCTGAAGCCATAAGTCTTCGTGGAGTCCAGAGTCAACATTGACGACTCCTAGAGCAACACCCTCCCGACTGTATACCACTGTGCTGATACCTCTACTGGGTCTATCCTGCCGGTGGGACAGAACATAAACAGGGATGATAATGGTAAGGAGATAGTGGGAACTGCCAATGCTGGAGAATCTGAGATAACAAGGTGTAGAGCTGGATGAACACAGCAGGCCAAGCAGCATCAGAGAAGCAGGAAACTGATCTTATGGGTCTGGATCCTTCCTCAGAAAAAAATGATGCATGATGGTGATGTCTGGGATAATGTCTCCAAGGTATGATTCTATGAATATGACTATGTCAGGCTGTTGCTGAACTAATCTGTGAGACAGCTCTTCCAAGTTTTTGCACTGCCCCCAGATTTTAGCAAAAAGGATTCGGCAGGGTCAACAGGACAGTTTCTGCCATTGTCTTTACCTGTGCCTGGATCGATGCCAGGTGATCCATCTGATTTCATTTCTTTGAAACTTTGTAGCAATTGGTACAACTGAGTGGTTTGCTAGGCCATTTCAGAATGCAACTGAGAGTCAACCACACTGCGGTGGGTCTGGAGTCACATGTAGGCCAGACCAGGTGAGGGTGGCAGCTTTCCATTAGTGAACCAGATGGTTTTTTCCGATAATCAGCAATGATCAATAGATTCTTAGTTCTAGACTCTTTTTTTAATTATTGAATTCAAATTTCGCTATGGGTCCCCAGAACATTCGCTGGGTTTCTGGATTAATAATCTAGCGATAATACCACTAGGCCATCACCTACCTATCATCAGTCTATCATGAGCTAAATGTGGTGTGAATTGGAGCTTCTCCAGGACCTGGAGCATTGCTCTTTACTCTACTCCTACAGAGACTCTGAATATGGCCATGTTTCCACAAGTATAGTACTTTGATTACAAACAAGAGCATTTAGATAGATAATGTATACCACGGCAAAGAGAGAATCAAAATTTCTGACTCCGTGACTATGAATTGGCTTCCCTGGCTTGAATTTCACTGAAATCCAGTGCACCTCAGAAAACTAACTTCCTTGCAATTTGCACCTCTCTGTTTCTGCCACTTTCAATGTCACCAATTTCATTACTGCCTCCTTTAATATAAGCTTGCTGCCTTTGTTCAAAGGCTTGGCATGGACTTTATTCTCCTTTTGGCATCCTGAGAAGGTATCTCTCTTTTTTAAGTTTGCATCACACCCATGCTAATAAGAGAGTTTCCGTAATTTGAGAATGTCATCCGCAACAGCCTCACTTGGCAACTACTTCCTTTCACAAAGTATAACTCATAGTGTAATATCATTCTCAGTCATAACAGTCATACTGTATCATCAGTTCAGAACCTCATTAACTTCAGAATGCTCCACACTGGATCTTATCAGTAACATTGGTTAGACACCAAAAACATTTGCCCTGATAACGTGAGAAAAGCCTTTATTCTCATCTTTCTTTTATTTTTCATTTTTAGAAAAACATGTAACATTTCTTCATAATTCCACCACTGCTGCCTTGTTAGGGTTGGAATTCCCTATTGTTCCAAAATGGATAGCAGTCAGTGACTTCTAAAATATCTAGTTGAAACTAAAAGTTGAACAGGGTGAAAATTTACTGTGAGTACTTTTGGACAATAATATGAAGAAATAATAACCCGCACTGCATGTGCGCCGGTGGCCTCCACAAGAACACGAAGAGACTGGAGAGCGAGGTGGATGGGGCCATTTGGGGCCAGGTAGAGCTTCCCCTCCCTAGTGGAGTAGCTCTTCAACTTAGCCATTAATCTCTGTGGTTAAGAGAATGTACAGAAATAATGTTAACAGTGTATGGAACATGCCCAGTGCATGTGCTGGCGATGAACCATCCAACAAAGCAAGCTTTTTGGCTGCATGCAGGGAATGGCTGGATATGCAAGTCTGCAAACGTGTAGGACACAAACCATAGAAAACAAAAGAACAAGTTCCTGGAAGCTGCCATTTCAAAACGTCACAGTGATGTGGTACTGCAAACCTCTGTTCCTGTGCATGCACTATCGTGTAGCATTCACAATAAATGCAGCTTAATGTAAAATGGGCAATTTCCTAGAATGTGCCCACCACACATCTCTTGCAATTAGAAATTCAATGAAACCAAACCTGCACTGAGTTCAGAAGGTAAGATATCATGTTACAGCTTTACAACGCATTGGTAAGGCCACATCTGGAAGACTGAATGCAATTCTGGTTGCCCTGCTATCGGAAGAATGTTATTAAACTGGAAAGGCTGCCAAAAGGGTTTACAAAAATGTTACTAAAACCAGAAGGTTTGAGTTATAAGGAGAAGCTGGATAGGTTGGGGCATTTTTTCCCTGCAGCTTAGGAGGCTGAGGGGTGATCTTATAGAGGTTTATAAAATTATGAGGGGCATACATAATAGCCTAAGCTTTATTCCTCAAGGTTGGGGGGGGGGGGGGGGAGGGGGTGGTTAGGGTGGTGGTGGTGATGGTTAGAACTGAGAGGGCCTGAGTTTAAAGTGAGATGGGAAGGATTTTAAAGGGACCTGAGGAACAACTTTTTACATAGAAGATGGTGCGTACACGGAACGAACTGCCACAGGAAGTGGTAGAGGCAGGTACAACTATTACATTTAAAAAACATTTGGACAAATACATGGATAGGAAAGGTTTAGAGAGAAATGGGCCAAATGCAGGCAAATGGGATTAAATTAGTTTAGGAAACCTGGTGGACATGGTCAAGTTAGGCTGAAGGGCCTGCTTCAGTGCTGCTGTATGACTCTGCGACTCTATGATAAATGTCTCAGTGCCATTTTTCTCAATTACTTGTCAGGTTGACACAACATATACCTAACTGTGGAACTGGTTAGTTCAGTTGGCTAGACCAGCAGGTTTGCAATATAGAATGATGCTAACAGCATAGGTTCAATTTCCACACTGTCTGAGGTCATCAAAAAGGAATCTCCTACCCAACTTTTCCCCTTGCTTGAGGCATGGTGACCCTCAGGATAAGCTCAGTTTTCTCTTTCTAATGAGAAAACAGCCCTATGGTCAGGTAAGAGTCTGGCGACTTTATACCTAAATGTACATGCAGCAATCTTTCTGCTTGCTCAAACATCCTCAAAATCAAATTCAGAAGTTCCAAAAAGCATGGTATAATGTTCTTCAGTCCTTAAGGTCCTAACTGAAATGTAAAATAAAATAAAATTCCTTCCCCAGGCTCTTTTTGTTCATGGGCAATTAACTCAATGCCTATCTCTGAAGCTGTGCTGCCACTCGGAATGGTACACCTTTCAAGTAAGAGCTTGGTGGTCAGTTAACAAAGCAATATTCCTAACATACAAGGACTTGTGTAATTAAACAACACAATATATGACCATTAATGCCAGCAACATGGCTGTATGATAGACCGCGCTAAGCAATTCCGTAATCAATGAATCTGATCTAGGCTCTGCAGTCCTGCCACATCCAGTCGTGAATGGTGATGAACAGTTAAAACAACTCATTGGAGGATTAGATTCCACAAATATCCCCATCTTCAATGATGAAAGAGCCCAATGCTTCAACACAAGCGATAAGGCCAAAGATATGCAACAATCTTCAGCCAGCAATGCCCAGTGGATGATTCATCTCAGCTTCTTTCTGAGGTTCCCAGCATCAGAGGTGCTTGCCTTCAGTCACTTTGATTGATTCCACATGATACCATGAAGTGGCTGAAGGCTATGGACCTCACAACATTTTAGCAATAGTCCCAAAGGCTTATTCTCTACAGGGATGACAGCACTTGACATCAAGGCACCAGTTTTCATAGCACAGCATAAGAGTCCCAACAAAACTAGAATTAATGGGAATCAGGGGAAATTCTTAAACGATTGGAGTCATATCTGGCATAAAGGAAGATAAGCATGGTTGTTAGAGGTCAGTCATCTCAGCTCCAGGAAATTTCTGCCAGAATTCCTCTGTGTCGTGGCTGATATTCAACCATCTTCAGCTGTTTGGTCCACAACTTTCGCTCTATTATCAGGTTTGATGTGGGGATGTTCATTATGCAATCAACAATGTTCAGCACCATTCGCAACTCTTATGAAGAGTCCATTTCCAAGTAGAGCAAGACGTGGACAACATCCTAGCTTAGGCCATCAGTAATGGGCTATAACTCTACCCAAAACAGAACCATTCCCCCTTGAGATCCAATAATGTTACCATGACTGATTCCCCTTGTATCCTGAGGGATAACATTGACCTAAAACTGAACTGGACTAGTCATATAAATATGAGGATCAGGTCAAAATCCTGCAACAAGAAACTCACCTTCTGACTCCCAGAGCCACCATTTACAAAGCACAAGCCAGGACAATCAGGAATACAGTCTAGTTGTCTGAATGTATGCAGTCAAATAACATTCAAGATGCTAGATACGACCCAGGACAAAACAGCCCACTTGATTAGCACCACATCCACGATCATCACTCCCTCCAGCAGCAATGTACATGAGCAGATGTGTGTACCGTCTACAAGATGCACAGCAGATATAACCAAGAGATAGTAGAAACTGCCAATGCTGGGGAATCTGAGATAACAAGGTGTAGAGCAGGCCGAGCAGCATCAGAGGAGCAGGAAAGCTGATGTTTCGGGCCTGGACCTTTCTTCAGAAAGGGTCATTTCTGAAGAAGGGTCCAGACCTGAAACATCAGCTTTCCTGCTGCACTGATGCTGCTTGGTCTGCTGTGTTCATCCAGCTTACACTGTGTTTTCTGAGATATAACCAAGGTTCCTTCAAAAGAACCTTCCAAACCCACAAACACGTCCATTTAGAAGGACAAGAGAAACATCAGAGCTCCAACACATTCAAGTAGCCCTCTGAGCCACACATCATCTTGACTTGGAAATTTACCACCTTCTTTCAGTTTCAGCTGAGTCAAAATCCTGAAACCCCTTCCTAACAGCATTTTGTGTGATTCTGCACCAATCAAGATAGCAGATCACCATCACCTTCTCAACAGCAGTTGTGGATGGGCAATAAACGCTGGCCTAGCCAGCACACCCATGTGAACAAACAAAAGTAGAGCATTCTTCTCATTTCACTTAGTACTTGATGCATGATGCTCTGAAACACAAAAGTACAAGCAGAAGCTCCTAATGGTGAACATTTCAAACTGGCACAGACTTTAATGTATGTTTGAATAGAAAGCAGTTCCTGGTTCTTGTCAGTTAATTCTTATTGCAAATCAGTACTGAACATAATCTATCTTACAGAACAGCTTTCTAATTGCTAAATTAAAAATCAAATCTTCACTGTTAAGCAATGGGTAAGTATTAATTTCAATCATGTTATTTACCATTTATTCATAATGTCCACAAGTGCATACTGTCCCACTGACTTTTTTAAGCAGACAATTCTTGATAGTTCCCATTCTTTCTAAAATGGTAAGCTCATAATTTAATGTTTCCAATTGCGCATCAGACACTAGTCAAGCCTTGCAGAATATAAGACGTGCATTGTTCTTTATCTTGACTTTGGCCTTGAGATGCATACGCAGAAATCATACAGGAGAAGGAACTGCATGGATCATGATAGCTTTTAGCTGACAGTATTTCTCTTTATCTTTGTACTATGATAAAACTGAGTGGTGATCATCAACGTGACATAGTAGTGAGAGGAAATTCCCCTTCCACACTTTATATAATTGTATTATTTAGCTCTGTCTAAATATATAACCCAGGGCTATGCAAGAAGATCACGGAGAAAATTACGCAACTGTTTCACATGGAACTCACCAAAACAGCTTCATGAATTGTAATTCAAACTCATTAAAAGAGAATGAGAGACCTAAAAATAAGTTATGAGCAGATCATATGAAAGTAAGTTGTTGTTTTAAAAGCCTCTTGTGGCTTGCCTCCAGTGTTCAAGTTTTGTGGTTATTTTGCAGAAAATATAGCAATAATTCCTGTCACAAAATCAGAACTTGCCGGAGAAACTCAACAGGCCTGGCAGCATGTGTAGACAGAAAACAGAGTTAACATTTTGAGCCCAGTGGCCCTTCCTCAGAAGAGAGGGGGTCACTGCACAATTAAGCATTGCTGCTGCCTTAGATTAAAAAGTAAATGCTAGGTGATTGCTGAAATAACTCCAAAGAGGCCGATATCCCTTCACCAAGTCACACTTTATATACATGTGCATGGTACTTTCACTAGTCCAGCTTCCTCAAAGCCAACTCTGACAGTGAACAGAATAACTGACACTCCTGTTTATATCAGTCAGCCAGGGCTCCCCATTTGGACCGGATTAACAACCCCAATCAAGGAGATCATATTGAATGAGCTGACCTCATTACAATCACTACAATTGCTACACCTCCACGAGCTGATCATTATAAGTGCTACTTCCGCTGCTTTTCTCACTTAGTGTTACGTTCACATAGTGGAAATGAAAGTCTGGTAGATCCCAATGTTCCAAAAATGCTGTTTCTGCTCACAATTAGCTCAATACATTCTTGGGGCATTGTGCATCTACAATTGATCTAGCAAGGGAACTCTGTGTTGAAGCAGGATCAACTGGCAAATCTTGCGAGCCTTGCTAGAATACTGCTCTCAAACAAAAATTTAAAGTTACTTTCTTTCAGCCACTAAACATTTTCATTCTCAGTATGTCTTCTGGTTCTAATTGTAATCAGACATAAAATGACATAGATAAAGATTTTGACTTTAAGCGTCTAACTTCAACAATTGGAAGGAAAGAAAGCAATTGCCTTTCCAAAAAGTTAAATGTACATTACAACCACAATTGCTGCCATTACATAATTGCTTTATGTGTCATTCCATGCTGGATGAAAGGTCTAGAGGAAAATTAGTTGAATAAGAAGACCCAGGAAATGTCTCTGGTGGAACATTTTGATGTCTTTGATATTTAACATACTCTCTCCTTCATTGCTGTCAATCCTGATTAAGACACTCACAAGAATACACGATAACTGACTTAGATTTATACCTCCCCATCTATACTCTCCTCTCCACCTATCTTCTCCTCTATCCATCTTCGATCCACCTCCCCCTCTCTCCCTATTTATTTCAGAACCCTGAAATCTTTGGGAGAAAAGAGAAAATATGTTCAAAACAAAAGATATGGGTGCACATTTTCCCAATAATACTACAAATAAGCGACTGAACAAAAATCAACCAATTTAAATGAATCCATTCAGTGGATAACTACTGTAAATGACAAACGCATGACATATCCTCTCTACACATTTCAATTAAAATTGGTGAAGGTAAAATAGAATTCAACATCAGCCAAACCCTTACACTATTCTGAACTGAGAAGATATTGATGTTTTCTAATAAGGCACTGTAAAGATTAATTTGCAGGGTCGAGGTATGTGTGAACTTCAACTATCTTTGAAGTCGAAACAAGTAGCTGATCACAGCCATGCCTTTTTCTGTTTCTCTCACATCCTTTCATTCTACTTTGAGTCCAAATTTTACCCTACCCCAACTAACATCTCAAGTCCCACCTGCTGGTGGATCATGCTTTTAATCCAGTATACTAATGACTCAACTAACGAGAACATTAAATGCAAAGCTATATCAATTATGATTGCTTGTGGCAATCATGCAATAAGCAAACTCCTGAGCGAAATGAGTTACTTCGTCTATTCATCTTCTTCTCCAGATCCTCATTTTAGGTATGGCTTTGGGTAGTGCAATTGCGAGGGGCACGAAGCATGACTGAAGCTCAATGTTTGTAAAGAGAAAGAGACAAATGAAAGGATGAGCCATTCTCTGGCATCATCCATGTGCAATTGGTGCATGGTAACAAGACCTAGTATAGGTCATAGCCAACATCTCAACAAGGTGTAGAGAGGTGACAGAGAAGATGGAATTAAAAGAAATCCAAGAGAAGTGAATACATGAGCATGCAAAATACTTTTGAAACAGTGAAATTTCATAATCTGTTCAGACCTCAGCTAATATTTCACAACTAAATTCTCCCGACAAAAATTTCATCACTCCTCCTTTTTGCATCTCTATCATTTTCCAAATGTTGGGTACTACATTTTTGAGCAGCCCTGTCAAACACTCTCCTGTCAGCTACAGATCTATGTTGGGGATACTTACAGGCTTGATTTCTTTGATAGTAAGTTAATAAGTGAGTTGCAATGACATATCATGCAGGGTAAGCTTACAAAGCAGTTCCTCTGTTAGGAAGTGAGCTGCAACAATGTTTTTGTGATGTGCAAGAAAAGATTCCTCCATTGGTAAGGAGACTATATCAAAACCTATTATCCAGAAGTGTTATGCAAGTACAGTAAAGAGATAATGATTTTAACAAATGTCTTTCATGTCCACACAATTTCACCGAATACTTCAGTCAATTCCTTCTGGAGTGAACAGGCAGACAAGCATGGCAGTCAATTTGTACAAACCATGATCCCGCAGTCAATAACTGAGATAAATTGCTAGTTAATTTGGTTTGCAGGAATTTGTTGAGACACAAATATTGATCCAAAAGACTCATGGTCCTTCTTTGAACAGTGCCATGAAATCTCTCACATCCACAAGTGGACAAATCACGATTTAATTCCTAGTCTGAAAAACAGCACTTTCAACAATATCTCAGTACATTGGCTTAATTTTGCAGGATGTACAACAATTTTTATAAAGTCTTTTGTAGGTTGTGAGTGCCACTGGCTAGGACATTCCTAATAAATACATATTGGAGCCAAAAATTGTTGCACTTTTTGGTGTATTCCTCATAATTGGGCAAATATATTTGATCACTGGTGAATTAATCTGGGATTCACCTGTGCCCGTGCCTGACTTCTGTTGCTAAGTTACTACTGGAGCTGGGTGAAGCAGAATCTATTCTATTCCAAACATGGTTTCCGATTATGAAGTTGATGAGTCTCCTCGGCTCCAATCTGGGATCAGGAGGACAGAACCCCAAGTGAAAAAGTTGAGACAGAATTCCAACGTAAGAAAGTAAAATGAATACTCCCATAAGAATTTTGGCTTTTTGGCTACAAGTTATGGAATAGCTAAGTCCTTTTTAATTAACTTGCCCTCTAGTGTAGTGGGCATCCACTACTGTTACTCAAATAAGCATGTTACCCAGTCTCAAACAAAAACAAAAATTGTTGGGAAACTTCAGCAGGTCTGCCTACATCTGTGGAGAGAAAACAGAGTCAACATTTTGAGTCCAGTGACCCTTCTTGTGAATCCAAAACATTAACTCTGCTTTCTCTCTACAAATGCTGCTTGTCCTGCTGAGGTTCTCCAGCAATCTCTGTTTTTTGTTTCAGATTACCAGCATGTGCAGTTCTTTGAGGTTGTTTGGCTCACCAAGCTGGTTTGTTGTTCTGCAGATGTTTCATTACGTTATGTTTGTCCGATGTAGGAACAAGAAGGAAACTAACAACAAGAGTACATGAACACCAACTGGCTACAAAAATACACAACCAATATTCACTCATCTCAATCCACATGGACAAGGAGAATGACAACTTCGACTGGGACAACACCAAGATCCTGGGACAGGATAGACAGAGACAAGCACGAGAATTCCTTGAAGCATGGCACTCCACGAAGCATGCTATTAATAAACACATTGAACTCGACCCCATATACATTCCACTATGGGGGAAACCTGGAAGTGAGGCAATCCAGCGCAACGGACCCCAGAGTTTAAAAACCAGGCGAGAAAACACACCGATGCTGCATCAGAGGCTGCACTGAGGATGTTACCAAGCACAGTAGTAACGAAATGTCTGCGGAACAACAAACCAGCTTGGTGAGCTAACCAACCTCAACACCCACAACCCGAGCTACAGAACTACTCCAAAATCTGCAGTTCTTTGTTTTTACTTTCCAGTCTTAATATGTTTTGACAGGGTCAACAATAAAGTCCTAGCAATCAATTCCTTTTTTGCTGGTATCAAATGGCCTCAGATGTTCATGCCCACAGTACTTTTAAGGTCTGTTGTGTAATCCTAAAGACTTGTCTTTACAATAACGAATTGTATTTCATGCTTATACTAAATACTTGCCTTCGGCTGCTAAGAAACTTCGATTTTACTAACCTGACCTATTTACCCTCTTACCCCTCCTAGTACCTCACGCACTGCTGCCTCATCTACTATCACTTCACCTACCTATCATCTCATCCACATAAAATCTCATCCAACTACCACCTGACACTTCACCCATCTACCACCTTATCCACTACAACTTCACTCTCCCTACCCACCGACCCATCCTTCACTTATCTCTCTTACGCTACCACCCTATCCATTCTTTCATCTCCATGAGGTAGACAGCCAAGTGCGATTTTCCAGTTGCTCTCCAGTTTCCTGATGTTTAGGTGGGGTGGGGAGTTGGTGGGGTTATGGGATGGGTGTAGTTTGACTATCAGGGGTGTCACTAGCAACAGGTCAGGGGCCATTTCTCCTGGAAGGCTCAACTGCCCCTTTCACATTCCCTTTTTCCAAAGAAAACCCTCACTCCACAATGACAATAGTGGGCTGGCTACTGTTTCTATTATTGAATCATTTAAAAACGTTTGGTGAGAGGTCACGTTTTGTTGAGGAACACCCTCAGTTACTTATACCCTATACTATAGGTCAGTGTTCCATTGAAACTGGGAAGCTGATGATCAGGCATGCAAATTCGATAGCCCACCTACCAACCTAAGTTGGACATGGAACCTGTCTCCATGCTCATTAAGGAAGCACTCAGTCAAAATTTAAACCAGTCATTGTTTATCCCTGAGGCCTGAACCAGGACTCAGGAACAGCCCATAATTCCTGTTAAGAAAACAGCAATAGCTGGAGAAACTCAGCAGGTCTGGCAACATCTGTGGAGAGAAAGCAGAGTTAATATTTCAGGTCCAATGACCATTCTTGGGAACAGATGATGCCAGACCTGCTGAGTTTCTCCAGCTATTTCTGTTTCTGTTTCAGATTTCCAGCATCTGCATTTCTTTTTTTTTGTTTGGCCTAATTCAAAAAACCCATTTTCTTGATGTGAAGTTTAATTTTCAAATTAGTTACAGTAAATATAATCCATTATGAGTCAGCATTTTCAGGAAAGCAGAGGAAAATTCAATGAGCGCTATTCATATACAATTATGTACAGCATAGGAGGGGATGAAATGATGGTTCTTAATAACTGCATTGTGGTGTTTAATAAAATGCAAGTAATGTACTGCATTAAACACAGTCTCATTGATTTCAAGTAAATAAAAGTACCAGCCTGGAAAATATTCAAAAATTACTTTTACGGTACAGTTACTCTTAAGATAAAATCACACACAATGTATAATGTAACTAATGGCATAGTTAAGTATGAGGCAGTGAACTGGATAATTCAAAGTCTCTAGAATTTTACAGTTTGCCTCCTCTTGAGGAGCAATGTTTATTCTTCCAACAAAAAGAACTGAAAGCTTTTTGTACAAATGGATTTTTAGTCTTCAATATTTAATAGTCAGGAAAGAAAAGGTAGCAAGGGTAACTCAGCGCTGCAAATGCATAAATTGCTGACTACATTCTTTGACTGGTCCTCGTCAGCAGGAAGGAAACAAGGGAAATGCATGGCACTGCCAGCTGGGCACTTAATTCATCACCGGCATCAGTTTGGCTTGTGTCTTGAAAATATTTACAGGAGCTAACAGGGCATTGTTCTATAGTTTATTAAAATAGTGAAAACTTGGTAGGAACAAAAAATATATTAAAAAAAGGTGCAACCCTGGTGTCCTTAAATACAGGGATTGAGGTGCCACTAAGATGCATTGATTACAGTGTACAAACTTTAGTTGAGATTTCTTACACCTCCTACTTGGTAATGAAAGACCAGATCATGCAGCACAACTCTAAGTAAACGCTCTTTGGGCTTGGCTATGCAGATTAAGAGAATCTCAAATTTAATCACAGTTTGTGGTACGTTTGTTAATTAAGGAGTGGTTTTACATTTAGATTTAAATTTAGACTTCTTTGTCACATATGCTCAAGTACAAAACTACAGAAGTACAGTGAAAACTTTCCTATTTCACCGTGCATGTTGCTGACTTGAGTACAAGTACCTAGGTACAAAAACCTAAGAACAAGGTAGAAACAAATAAGGAACAAAGTTATAGGTTAAACACAACAGCCACACTTTTAAATGGATAATACCTCATCATTTGCTGTTGTCGGATCTAAAGTGGTGTTTTATTCTAAAGTATCCCAAGCCACCACCAAAACCAGTCATCTGCCATTAAAGGTATTACGTGAAGGAATCATATGATCAGTTGGGCCTGCATTTTCACTTCGGCGACAGGAAACAGGAATTAGGGAAGACAAAAACCAAAACAATATGGATGCCGGAAATCTGAAACAAAAACAGAAATAGTTGGAGAAACTCAGCAGGTCTGGCAGTGTCTGTTCCCAAGAATGGTCACTGGACCTGAAATATTACCTCTGTTTTCTCTCTCCACGGATGTTGCCAGACCTGCTGAGTTTCTCTAGCTATTTCTGTTTTCATAACAGGAATTATGGGCTGTCCCTGAGTCCTGATCCTGACCTGAAAGGGAAACAGTGACTGGTTTAAATTTTGACTGAGCATTTCCTTAATGAGTATGGATACAGGTTCCATGTTCAACTTAGGTTGGGGAGGGGGCTATCAAATTTGGAGGTCCAATCATTACCTTCCCAGTTTCAAAGGTACGCCGGCTTACAGTAAAGGGTACGAGTAAATGTGGTGACCTCTTGCCAAATGTTTTTAAATGATTCAATAATAGAAACAGCCGCCAGTCCCCCATTGTGGTGGTAGAATGAGGGCGGGTTTTCTTTGAAGAGGGCGGTGACCATATATGATTCTGCTCCTGACACTCCCTGAAAGTCGAACTGAACCTGTCCCACACAGTCGCCAACTCCCTACTACAGTCTAACATCAGGAAACTGAAAAATCCCATTTCTATAGTTACTGTGGTACAAAAACACAAATTGCTGGAAAAATCCAGCAGGTCTGGCAGTAGAAGTGAAGAAAAAAATCAGAATTAACGTTTCGGATCCAGTGACCCTCCCAGTTCTGAGGAAGAGTCACTGGACCTGAAACGTTAACTCTGACTTATTCTTCACAGATTCTGCCAGATCTACAGAGCTTTTCCAGCAACATCTGTTTTTGTTCCTCATTTACAGCATCCGCAGTTCTTTTGGTTTTTATATAGTTACTGTGATTTTGTTTTAATGACTGGGCAGTAAAGGGACAGTTGTAGGATAAAATCATTGACAATTCTTAAATAAAAGCAGGGTGCTGTAGATCTGAAATACAAACAGAATATGCTGAATAAAGACAGCAGGTCTTGCAACATCTACATTATTTTATTTTCTAAAGAAGCTGGACAGGTGCCAAAGATCAAATGGAACAAATGAACAAGTGATGGATATATTAATGAAATGTTAATTGAGATTGCATTGGTTGGATAAATACAGGGGGCTAGTAATCAGTGGGGCACGGGTTTTATGTAGTGTTAACCAAAATAAAGCTATGACCAAAAGTGTAGAATTGCTCTCAGTTCAACAGCAGTTACCTCAGATGATTTTTGAATCAAAATGTGAAGTTTTAGGATATGATTACCCATCCCTGTTTTCTGAAAGTGATTCCTATGACCAGTGGAAGGAAAAGGTTACAATGTTAATCTTGGTTACCTCTTTTATCAAAGAGGAAACAAGGTATGATCTTAGCACTTTTGTTACCAACCAAAAGCAGGACAGGAGCAAAGTTTTTTTGGGATTAAAACATGATGATTTGAAAATGGTTGAAAGCTTGGACAAATTCTTAATTTTTGCGTATAAATTTAATCAAAAAATTTATTGACTGCTTATGAGCATTGGTTAGATTTAGAAAGTCTGAGTATCATGAAAGGGTACATAATGGAATTCAAGACTGCAGAAATCTCATTTGGAAATTTTCTAAGCTGTGCTGGGCATTAAAGTTATTGGACTGTGCCAAAATATCAAGTATAGACAGAGATCTAGTTTTCTGACAGAAGTTGGATTTGCAGATAAATGTACACTCTTAGAATAAATATTCAAAACACAAAAAAAAAGCTAGGAATGCATTCATTTCCAGCAACATTTGTCGCGCAAAGCAGGCACTCAGCAATGTGACAGAAAATGTTACAATATTACACAATCAGGGCACTACTTTTATTCTTTTAATGGAACATAACCTCTGCACTGAAAAATATTTAAAAGTGTTGTTGACAATAGAAATTCAGAAGACAAAAAGTCAACTGTGTTAATATACATGAAAATTTTTGCCCTTCACACTCCAAAAGATTAAAAAAATTAACATAGGATGAAAAAATGAAGGATGGGGAGTATGATAAAAAGAAATAAGTGATAGACGTGAGATTTGTAAGAAATACCAAAGGGTGTTGTTAAAAACATACTCTAGCACTTTTGTTCAGTTTTTAACCTTGTGTTGCTTTGTTGGGGTAGCCTCTTCCTTATCTGCAAGTTGTAACAATGTCATAGAATTTGTCTCCAAAACAAAGATAGGTGTAACTTTAAAATCAAAATTGTATTTTGAAGCATGATAATACATCAGATAAAAATTCAATAAATTGGATAAAACTAATTGCAAACCAAATATTACAAAAGAAATAAGTTAGGGGAGAAAGAAAGTTTATCTTTTAATATTCAGTGTCAATTTTGAATTGTTTAGAGATCACAGGGAATCAAGTGGCACCACCTACTACTATTACACTGCACAGTTTAAAAAAAATGTCATTAGTGATGTTATTGTGTGACTTCATGCTCATTCTCAATTTCTGTCTCTGCTTGGTATTTTTAGCAAGAGCGTTAATCATTTTACAATATTTAATGGGTTGGTTTCTCTGTTAAACTCCGAGGAGGAACTTTAGATATTATTGCTGGAGTATATTGTCCTTGCATATATTTCACTTAACCTTATCAATCAACCTTCTCATTTTTGGATAAGCATATGGACGTACATGGAATAGTGTAGGTTAGATGGGCTTGAGATCGGTATGACAGGTCGGCACAACATCGAGGGCCGAAGGGCCTGTACTGTGCTGTAATGTTCTATGTCTATGTCTATGATACCAAGATGGCCAATAGTAAGTCTACCCTTAGCAAAAGTTTTCAATGATGTAGTGACTATAGATTTAGAGATATGGGATAGAGAAAATATGTTTTCATTTACATTGTGTAGACTTGGCAATCAGATTTTGGCAGTCAATAATAATATGTAGTAAAAATCTCAAGATAGTTGTGAGTAAGTTAATAAAAATGTTGATAAGGACGAGACTTGTAACACCAATAATACATCTCACTGATAATGGGGTGGAATTTTCTAATGAGAAATTTAGAGAGACGGGTGCAAATATGAACATAATTGTTATGAATATGACAGCAGAAAACCATTTTCACAATCAGTTATGGTCAAGGAACCATGTAGGAAGAGACAAAATGGTTCATATAATTTTGACATTTCAGCCAAGCTGCAAGTTATCAATCAAAGCTCACAAAAAGATGCAGCAGTTTCCAAAACTGCAATGGAGGAATTGCAAAGTCTAATTGGACGACTCAATTGGCTGGGCACGTAAACCATGCATAAGGCAGTTTTGGAGTATTAGAGTTGAGTACAGTAATGAAAAGTTCCAAGTTGGAAGACATTTTCAGCTGAACAAGCCATTGAAAAAAATAGAAATTGGGAGATTGTATTTTGAAATTTCCAATATTGGGAGATGCCAGTTGTACAAAATTTCTTGTTTTTAGTGATGCTTCTTATAAAAATCTGTGATGGAATCTCAAGTACAGGAAGGATTATAATTGTTCTTTCAGGAAAAGGAAGTAAGTGTTGCCCTTCAACTTGGGCAGCTAAAAAGATCAAAAGACAAATTCATGGTGTGGTGATAGAAAAGCTGTTTTTCGTAGCAAAAACATTGGAAGAAATTCTAAAAAGGGGTTATGCAGCAAAACTCATTCAGTGCTATGTTGGTTAAAACATCACTTTGGGAGACCACACACTCAATGAAAAGTGTCAATGGAAAAAGTATGGATACTGCAGGTTTAAAACAGAATCCTACAAACTAAGTAATCTACAAACTGAAATGGGTAGATAGCATCAGCTATCTAATTCTTTTACAAATGAACAAGCTCCAAGAAATTATTGGACAGACTGGAAAATGATACTTGAAACTGTTTCATATGTAACAAAAACAAAAAAAAACAGGAAAACATAAATGTCAGTTTGTAAAGATAACAAAGTGTGAAGCTGGATGAACACAGCAGGCCAAGCAGCATCTCAGGAGCAAATTCTGTTTGTTTTTTTAATTACACATTGATGTATTTAAAAAGAGGAAAAGGGGATCTCTTCTCATGTAATAAAATCTGAAGGAATGCCTGACCCCTAATGGACTGAGGTAACTCATGATGACTATATTAATTAATTCATGTAAATTTAGGGAACTAATAAACAATGCTATGTGAGTTTTATGGACTGTAGTTAACTGAAATAAAGCTCTCATTAAAAGTGTGCATTTGGATTCAAAATAACTAAACATTTAATATATAACACATTTGCCACAATGGATTGCCTCAACTGCAGGGCTACCAGATCTTCAGTGAGCCATTGTTGCCAGTTTTACTGCTGGTAACTCACTGCTTGGAATGAAATGAGGCTCAGCCATGGACATGGTTCAATCCTCCCAACAATTTTCATGAAGCAAGTGAAAGAGGAGAGCAATCGAGCATGCAGTGGCAGAGAGGGAAGGAGTAGAAAGGGAAATATCAGACAGGTGATGCTGGGAGGAGCCAGAGGAGTGTTCAGGATAGCAGCGAATGGGGGGAGCAGCTGGAGAGAGGTGTGTGATGGGGAGCGGGGGTCAAGGCATGGGAGGAGGTTGGGGACAGATACAACGGAAAGGAGAAGGCACAGACACATGAAATTTACAGGCGACAGAGGAAGAATTAGGTATGGCATATGATGTACAGAAAAAAGCTGAGTTTCTGAGCTTTTCCTAACAGCAATGTTTCAGGCACTCAGGTTTTTACACCAGGCAATAGTCGACACTTGTAACCTCTGAGAAGACGGTCTTTTCCCCTAATGATCATTGTGCTACCAGATCATACCAAGATCACCACTACCTTTTACATTTGACCCTCCAGATCTTTCCAGAGCTCCACTGGAAACATCTTTTTTATGTCTCGGATAATAAAGTGTGAAGCTGGATGAACACAGCAGGCCAAGCAGCATCTCAGGAACACAAAAGCTGATGTTTCAGGCCTAGACCCTCTCTGATGAAGGGTCTAGGCCCAAAACGTCAGCTTTTGTGCTCCTGAGATGCTGCTTGGCGGGCTGTGTTCATCCAGCTTCACACTTTATTATCTTGGATTCTCCAGCATCTGCAGTTCCCATTATCTCTGATACTTTTTTTATGTCTCACTTTGTTTATTAGGGCCAGTTATTAGGTAAAATGTTCCCGTGATTATACCATTAGGAATGAATCAGGATTCCAATTTTCAGCTCTGACTGGTTTTCCTCAGGGCAGGACCCTACCAACAATAATGGACCATTGTCAGAAGGTCATTAATGAGGAATCATTTCACAAACCTAAATCTACTGAATTGAACCACCACTTGCATATGCTACCCCACCCACACCACCCCGACCCCCCACCATCCCCGCATCCCCTTCAATCGACATCTTCCCTTTCACCATCAAGCGAATGAAAAGATGGCTTATGGTTGAGCAATAAAAAAATAGGCAAGTTGGTAAAGTGACAAAAAGAAGAACAAAATGTATATGCTTTAACTAAAGAAACTCCACAAAGTTAACCTCAGCAATGGGGCCAATTTGAGACCAAAATGGAGATTTATACAGTGAAGCAAAGGCTTGACTTAGGATCTAAATGTAATATTAAATTAACATTTTGTATCTGTCTTTACCTATAACAAGGTAGAAAATGCTGTGCTGGCCATGATGACAGAGGAGGAAACTCAGTCACTAGAAGGATTTAAACTTGATAATGAAGTGGTATTGGACAGGCTGCCTGTACTTACAGTTGAAAAGGTAACAGGACAAGGTTAGATGCTTCTGTGGATACTTACCGAAGTAAGAATGGAAATTTCAGAGGTACTAGTATTAATTTTTCAGTCTTCATCAGACCTAAAGATGTTA
Source organism: Stegostoma tigrinum (assembly GCF_030684315.1). Taxonomy (NCBI): domain Eukaryota; kingdom Metazoa; phylum Chordata; class Chondrichthyes; order Orectolobiformes; family Stegostomatidae; genus Stegostoma; species Stegostoma tigrinum. Next base: position 25,526,639 of record NC_081371.1, on the reverse strand, counting down.
GCAGAGGACTGCAGAATTGCAAACACTATACTTTTGTACAAAAAGAGATATAAGGATAATTCAAGCTGCTACAAACTAGCCAGCTTAACTCCTAAGTTTGGGAAGCTCCTGGAAACAATAATGATGGACAGAATTAACAGTCACATAGGACAAATGCAGACTGATTGAGGAGAGCCTGCATGGATTTCTGAAAAGAATATTATTTTTAACCAACTTATTGGAGTTTTTTTTTAAAGAGGTAATGGCATGGGTGGATGACCATGTGATGTACACGCACTTCCAGAAGGATACGATATCACACAACAAGCTTATGAGCAAAGTTAGAACTCGTGGAATAAAATGGACATTAGCAACCTGAATCAAATCAGCAGAGTGACAGGAAGCAGAGAGTACAGTAATGGTTAATAGATAATAGATGGGCTAGGAAATAACTTGTAATGGAGTTTCCCAAGCATCAGAGTTGGAATGCTTTAATTTCCTAACATTTACAAACAATCTGGACCTTGGTGTGATGGGGACGATTTCAAAATCTACCCATGAGACAAGCAGTTTAAATTGTGAGGACAGCATGCAACTTCAAAAGGGTATGGGCAAGTTGGTGGAGTGGCCAGAAAGAAGGCAGCTAACCTTCACTATGGAGAAGTGTGATGTGACACATTTTGAATAATAAAGATAATGGAGAAACAATATAAAATACAGGGCACAACTGTAAAGTGGGAGCAGAAGCTCAGGAATCTGTGTGCACATACAAATAAATCATTAGAATTTGCAGGACAGGCTGAGGGCCTGGTGAACAATGCGTACAGTATATCAAGTGTTATTTATAAGGATGTAGACTATGAGAGCAGCACTGTTACATTGAACCTATATAAGTCACTAAACATTGTTGAAAGGATACACAAAGATGAAGCTTTTTGCATTCATCAGAACCACGACACAGAAAAAGACTTGAGCCAGGGGACAGAGACAAGACAGTGTGGGATAACAAAGTGCGGAGCTGGGTGAACACAGCAGGTAAAAGGGTCTTGACCTGAAGCATCATTTTTCCTGCCCCTCCAATGCTGCCTGGCCTGCTGTGTTCCTCCAGCTCCATGCTGTGTGCTCTCTGACTCCAGCAGTTGCAGTTCTTGCTTTCTCTGATTGAACCAGGATACACTATTTATACAGCATGCAAAGAGGGTGCTGGTTGGTTTTCTGGTAGATATGCATGCCCTTGTCCACGAACCTGTTGTTTAAAAGAGGATGGAGTTATCTTTGGGGCCCAGTCAACAGTTATCCCTTAGTCAATATTAAAGTAAAAACAGCTTACCTGGTCAGTATCATATTGCTGTTTGTGGCAGCTTCCTGAGCACATATTGGCTGCTGCATTTCCTGCAGTAAATAGTGACCACTTCAAAAAGCATTCAAAGTTATAAAGTGCTTTGAGGTGCCTTCTGGTCATGACTGTTACTTAAATGCAAATAATATGGGACATTTGAAGGAGTAGTCTATAGGCCTCTTGACAGTAGCTATACATTGGAACACAGAACAAATCAGGAGATAATGAGGGCATGTTAAAAAGGCAGTATGTTAATCATGAGTGACTTTAATCTTCATGTCGATTGGGATAGTCAGATTGGCAGACGCAACCACAGAAAAAGCTTATATGGCATATTTAGGACAGTTTGCTGGAGCAATGTATTGTGGATCCAACCAGGCATCAGGCTTTTTTGGTCTGGTTATTGTCAAAAAGGCAGGTTTAATAAATGATGTCAAAGTAAAAGGTCCCCTTGGAAAAGGTCCCATATCATGGCAGAATTTAACATTCAGTTTGAGAGGGAGGAACTTGGGTTAAAAACAACTGAACTGAACTTAAATAAGGGCAATTTAAAAGAATGGGGGCAAGCTGGCTTGATTGAACTGAGAAAAGAGTCAAACAGAAGAGGCGAGTGAGCAACAAGAGCAGATGTTAAAGAAAATAGTTCATGGTTCATGACAAAGATACATCTAAGTGTGGATGAAAGTCTCTAGGAATGAGATAAGCCCAATCTTGCCTAACCAAGGAAGCTAAGGATAGCATCAAACTGAAAGGAAAAACATACAACATGGCACCACTTAGTGATCAGCCAGGGGATTGGGAATAAAAAGTAAAGGTGGAGAAGATAAACTTTGAGTGTAAACTTGCTTGTAATATCAAATGGGCAGCAAGAGCATCTCTAAATATATGAAAAGGAAGGGACATGCCAAAGTTAACATTGACCCTTTGGAGAATGAGGCTGAAGAAATAACAATAGGCAACCAGATGAGAAGGGTTGAATAGGTACTTGCATCAGTCTTCATGACAGAAGGCATGAATAACATTCCAAAATTACTAAATTAGCAAGGGGGAAAGGGGGAGAGGAAATAAATACACTAAATATGACAAGAAAAATAGCAAGAAAACTAATGGGGCTAAAGATCAACAAGTCACTTGGACCTGATGGGAGACATCCTAGGATATTAAAAGAAGTAGCTACAGGAATAGTGGTCACACAGGTAGCAATCTTCCAAGAAACCTTAGATTCTGGAAAAGTCCCAGAGGATTGGGAAACTGCCATTGGAACAGCTTAACTTAAAATGAGAATGAGGCAAAAATGGGTAACTATAGGCTAGTTAGCTTGTAACATGACTTTGGAAGAAAGAATAGTGGAGCTGAATATTAGTGAAATGGTGAAAGAAGACAGGAAGCTACAGAACGGAGGAATTTGGGATTTCTAGAGCATAAATCAGAATAATACAGCATCTAAGTTCAGTAGGTAATCAGGAAGATAAATGGAATGATGGCCTTTATTTCAAAGGTAATCGAATATAAAAATAGGGAACTCTTGCTAAAACAACTGTCATCAGACAACAGTTGAGGAATATTGTAACTATTTTTGGGCTCCTTATATAAGAAAGCATATATTTGCATTGGAGGCTGTCAAGTGAACAGATGCCGGCTACAGAGGGCCTGTCTTGAGGAGAGGCTGAGTTGGCCTGTACTCATTGGAGTTTAGAAGAATGATAGGCAACCTTATTGCAACATACAAGATTCTTTAGGGATTAAACAAGCATAGAAGGTTGCTTCCCCTACTAAAAGAGTCCAAGGCCAGAGGACATAATCTTAAAGTATGGCTTCTCCCAGTTAGGATGAAGATGAGAAATTTATTCTCTCAAGGGGTATTCTATCAATCTGTGGAATTCTTTACCTTTGGCTATTGAGGCTGGAGGATTAACTACATTCGAAGCTTAGACAGTCAGATTTTTAATTAGTAAGGGAATCAAGGGCTATGGGGAGAAGGCAGGAAAGTGGAGTTGAGAATTATCGGATCAGCCAAGATGTCATTTAATGGCAGAGCAGTTTGCATGAACTGAATGGCCTATTTCTGCTCCTCTGACTTTTGGTTTTAGTGTTATTCTACCCAGTTTGCAGTTCGAGTGTGCAATCACAGGGAATAACTGAAAAGACAACCACATAATCATCCATGAGAGAGACACAGGGTCTAACTTCGTAAAATTAAATGAAGTGCTATTACTTCTTTACTGAAGTACTTTACAAGATAATGTATGGCTAAGAAAGGGTGGACGCTGGGAAGTCATTTCCGTTAGGCAGGGAGACTAGGATCCGTGGGCACAGCCTCAGAATTAGAGGAGGTAAATTTAAAACGGAAATGAGGAGACATTTCTTCAGCCAGAGAGTGGTGGGCCTGTGGAATTCATTGCCACGGAGCGCAGTGGAAGCCGGGACGTTGGATGTCTTCAAAGTGGAGATTGATAAATTCTTGATCTCACAAGGAATTAAGGGCTACGGGGAGATTGCAGGGAAGTGGAGTTGAAATGCGAAGCAGCCATGATTTAAATGGCAGAGTGGACTTGACAGGCCGAATAGCCTTACTTCCACTCCTATGTCTTATGGTCTTATGGCTATTAGTGTGCAGGATATAAACACACCAGGTTTTGTCTTGTTGGATAACAAGATGTAGAGCTGCACAAACACAGCAAGCCAAGCAGCATCAGTGGATCAGGGAGGCTGATGTTTCGGGCCTAGACCCATTTTGTCTTGCGGCGCAGTAATAACGTCACCACCTCTGAGCCAAAGGATTTTCATTCAATGTTGATGACAAGGAATCACAAACATCCGGGGGCGGAGCTTGCGGTGGTGGGTGGGGTTTGTTCGTGGTTGGGCGGGGTTTATTTGTGTGTTGCTGGGCTGGGCTGAGCTGGTTGGGCCCGTGCTGGAGAAAATATGCATGCGCCTATGTCGTAGCAATGCGCAAGCGTAGATGCCTGCTTGTGGTCGTTAGAGCTCGAAACTTTGTGTTATGAAGTAGGATGTTTGTGTTTGAATAGTGAAGAATGAAAATGTGATGATAGAGTATTAGAAGACGGCGTTGGCGTTAATTAATTAGTTTTTTTATTCGGGAGAGTCCAGCAAGTAATGGTTAGTATGCACATGCGCAAACCTCGGGTGTGAAGTACGCATGCGTGGGCACAGGCCTCCTGACAAGGAAAATGCAACAGTTTGTTCCTTTAAATGGAAACTGCTTTCATCGTCGACAGCGATTGGGATGAGTTTTACATCATCTACGGAGACTGGAACACAGCTTCAGTCATCTACAGATACTGGGGTGAGAGCGAGCTGTTTACAGTTTCAATCATCTACCGGATACCAGTAACCCCTGGCGTTCATGGACGTTAAGCACTTCTTTCTGACCAACACATCCGCTGTCTATTTCCTCAATCTCAAGTATCGTGAAAACACTTTCAGTTGTCGCTAAGTGGTGATGTTATTAAGCCAGAACTTTCAAAAGTTGATTGGGCGCAGACGTTCACAGATAAAAGGACAGCTGTAAATGGGAAGCCTTCACAATTTAGGTAATGGGAGTCTAGGGAAAGTAGGTTCTTGTTGGAGTGAAGGGCAAGGCTGGTTGATGTAGGGAATGCTGGTTGATTGGAGAAATTGAGATTCTGATTATGAAAAAGAAGGAAGCATTTATCAGGTACAGACAGCAGGCATTAAGTGAGTCCCTAGAGGAATGTAAAAGCAGTAGAATTATACTTGAGGGAAATCGTGAGGGCAAAAAGAGGACATAGCTTTGGCAAGCAGGGTTATGGAGAATGCATAGCATTTCTACAAACACATTACAGACAAAAGAGTAACTAGAGAGCAAATGGGCTTCTTAAAGATCAGCAATGTTTTGTGTGGAACTGCAGATGGGTGAGATACTGAACAAGAATTTTGCCAGAAGTCACTTGACACTGGGTTATAGTCCAACAGGTTTATTTGAAATCACAAGCTTTCAGAGTGTTGCTCCTTTGTCAGGTAAAGTGGAGGGAAGCACACAAGCACAGAATTTATAAGGAGGTAATTAAGAGTATCAAAAGATAAATACAAGTAGTGTAAGTGAAGGGATGACCTATGATCTGATTGATAATTACAAAAAAATCAAAATTAGGATAGTGCTGGAGACAAACTAAATGACTGGAATAACATGATAGATATAAGACTTGCATTGCAAGGGTTTAACCAGGGTAACAATTAATCCAAAATTGTATAAATTAATTAAGGTTGAGATCATAACAAGTTATCAAGGTGATGGTGCCAAAACAGAATGGTAAGGAAGATTATACACAGATTAGAATGGTAGGATTACATGTAGTGCAACATGAACCCAAGATCATGATTGAGGTTGTCCTCATGGTTGAGGAACTTGGATATTGGTTTCTACTCTGACTCTGCATTGTTATGTACATTGAAGGCTGCTTTGGAGGACATTTACCTGAAGTTTTTTTATTCTTGTGGGATGTGGATGTTGCTGGCTGGCCAGCATTTCTTGCCTGTCCCTGGTTGCCCTTGAGAAGGTGGTGGTGAGCTGCCTTTTTGAACTGCTGCAGTCCTCCTGCTGTGGGTTGACCCGCAATGCTATTAGGGAGGGAATTCCAGGTTTTTGACTGAGTGACAGTGAAGGAACGGTGATATATTTCCAACTCAGGATGGTGAGTGACTTGGATGTGATGGTGTTCCCATATATCTTCTGCCTATGCCCTTTTAGATGGGAACTGGTCTTGGAAGATGCTGTCTGAGTATCTTTGAAGATCAGAGGCTGAGTGTGTCCTTGATTATTTTGTATCAATGTTTACTGTGGAGAAGGATGTGGAAGCTAGAGAACGTGTGGAAACTGTCCATATTACGGAGGAGGTGCTCCTGGATGCCTGAAAATGCGTAAAGGTGGATAAATATTAGGGATAGATCAGGTGTATCCTAGAAATTTGTGGGAAGCTAGGGAAGTTATTTGCTGAACCCCTTGCTGAGATGTTTGTACCATTAATAGCCACGGATGTGGTGCCAGAAGACTGGAAGTTGGCTAACGTTGCGCTAGTGTTTAAGAAAGGCAGCAAGGAAAAGCCAGGGACCTATACATTAGTGAGCCTGACAACAGTGGTGGGCAAGTTGTTGGAGGGGGTTCTGAGGGATAGGATTTACATGTATTTGGAAAAGCAAGGACTAATTTAAGATAATCAGCATGGCTTTGTGTGTGGGGAAATTGTGTCTTACTAACTTGATGAAGCTTGAAGAGGATGAATGAAGCCAGACTGGTGGACATTGACCATCTTACTGAAGTCCATATAAACAATGAGATTCCGCGTGGTAGACTAATAACAAGGTTAGGTCATGTGGAATACAGTGAGAACTGGCTATTTGGATACAAAATTGTCTCAAAGGCAGGAGACAGAGGGTGGTGGTGGATGGTTGCTTTTTAGACTGGAGGCCTGTGACTAGCAGTGTGCCGCAGGAATTGATGCTGGGCCCAATGCTTTTTGTCATTTATACAAATGATTTGGATGTGAACCTAGGAGGTATAGTTAGTAAATTTTCAGATGACACCAAAATTGCTGTAGTGGACAGTAAAGGTTACCTCAGAGTACAACAGAACCTTGATCAAATGAGCTAAAGGGTGGCAGATATATTTTAAGTTTGACAAAGGTGAGGTGCTGTGCTTTGGAAAGGCATATCAGGGCAGGACTTGTACATCTTAATGGTAGGGTCCTGGGGAATGTTGCTAAACATATAGACCTTGGGATGCAGGATTGTAGTCCCTTGAAAGTGGAGTTGCAGACAGACAGGGTACTGAAGAGCGCAGTTGGTTCACTCGACACTATTGGTCAGTGCATTGAGTACGGGAGTTTGGAGGTCATGTGGCTGTACAGGACATTGGTTAGGCCTCTTCTGGAACACTGTATTCAATTCTGGTCTCCCTGCTGTAGGAAAGATGTTGTTACATTTGAAAGGGTTCAGAAAAGATTTAAAATGCTGTTGCCTGTGTTGGAGGGTTTGAGCTGTAGGGAGAGGCTGAAAAGGCCGAAGCTATTTTCCCTGAAGCGTTGGAGGCTGAGAGGTGACCTTGGAAGTTTAGAAAATCATGAGGACCATGGATAAGGTGAATAGTCAAGGCCTTTTCCCCAGTGTAGGGGTGTCCAAAACTAGAGGACATAAGTTTAAGGTGAGAAGGGAAAGATTTAAAAGGGCCCTGAGGGGCAGTTGGACCGAAGGGTCTGTTTCCCTGCTATGTGTATCTCTGACTGTAAAAGTAACATGCATTAGTAGAAACAATAAAATGTATTGTTTTGAAAACAGTAAGTATCTCGTTTTTAATTAGATTCAGATCTTCTATAAAACTTGAGCTGTGGCCTAAGTGAGGAGTTCATGTGACCTTTTGAATCTCGTACTCTGCATCCATTCACAAATGTCTTATGTTTGGTCACATGATGACAATCAGTTTTTAAATGAAAGTGCATTGTTGATTCCTGTAAAAAGTAAACTTGATTACTATTGCCTTGTTTTTCAGTTTATCAGCATTGAATTAAAATGATGCAAAAGTACTTTATTGAAGGACAGGTGTACACTGTTCCAATCATCCAGCCAGACTTGCGACGTGAAGAAGCTATTCATCAGATCAGTGATGCCCTTCTGTATCTCCAGAAAATCTCCAATGATGTTTTCACTAGGTATGGAGTAGAAGAGACATGAATTTTGAGAAATTTATTTGGACATTAAACTTTGTGTAACTAAGCAGCTTAGGCGTGTTTAATTCTGTGTTTGTCCGTTGAGGTCAGTTCAGAGTACTGTGTGTCACTCTCAAGAATTAACAAGATTCTTTAAGTTCAGAGTTCTACTGGATATTTTCACTTAATCCAAGTTTGTATGAACTATTTCAAAATGAAGCACTGAGCACTTAAAAGGGGAGAAGGTAGATTAGTCTGAACTTGCTACTTAATAACTTGCACTTGTGTGCTCTCTTTCTGTCAAGATAATATCTTGAAACATGTGTTGGGAGGGAATGAACTGCATAAACTAGAAGTGGAAGTCATCAAAAGTGAAGGATTTAAGGAGGCTTTTAAAGACCAAGAAAGAGCAAAGCAGATTTATTTATGGTGGGAGCTGCAGAGAATGAGGTGGTGAATAGTTCATGCAGTCTTTATAGAGGTAAATCTAATGTGAAATAGATGGGCAAAGTAAGCAGTGAAGCCTAATATTGTTGGAAAACAAGAAGGATGACAACTGGAATCAATGCTTTTGATCCTCCTTTCAGCTTGTTGCATGCAGTATGTTGCAAACTTCTCTAGTAAGGCTGGAACTATTGTAAATGCAAATAAATCCTTTAAAGGAAAAGGTGCTGCACTCTGGAATTTTTCATCTCATTGCAGTGCGCTTTGATAATGAAAAGGTTAGGAGCCACTGCATTAAACTGACCCTGTATGGAGCAACTGTCTTAAAGAGGAGATGTTGAATAGGTTAGGCCTGTACTCATTAGAGTTTAAAAGAATGAGAGATGACCTTATTGAAGCATACAAAATTCTTAGAGCACTGATATGCAGAAAGGTGATGTTCCCCTTTATAGGCAAGCCTACAACTAGAAGACAATCTTCTGAAAGATCAGTTCATAAAGCTAACAAATGGATATTATTCATTGTGTAGTCCAAGGTTTCACTTATATTAGTGGACTGGTCTAGGATTGGTTCTGGTGCGCCTCAAGAACTAGCGTAGATAAACGTTGCTTACTGATCTACTTGTATAATCATGTAACAATGTTGTCTTTGGTTATTTAAATTAGATACTCCTACGTTCTTCTATTCAGAATATAACTTATTTTGTTTTACCAAAGTGCATCAGCTTACCATTAGTGCTACTGGCCCAGATCTTCAGTCTCCTGATTGCTGGAGACTGGATTTACAATCTGGTGTGCATAGCAGTGTCCTGTGGAAGTTCCCAAAACTCTGCAAACAACTTCAACCCTGTGTTAGTCTCCCTCAGACAGTTGCTGGATTCTTGACCTGAATAGATAGACAGACCAAAACATCATCTGACTTCTGGGCAAGTGTAGGATTCATTCACACTGATGCGTATCAGTTCACTTACACACCAAACCTGACTGAACCCAATTCACCCTCCACTGAAACCACACCTGATTATGCCCTACCATTTGACTCCTCCCAAACTGACCGAGCTGTCCCTCCAGACCACAGTGACTCTTCCGTCACCTTACGCCCATCACCTTTGACATGATTAACCCCCAACCAACTACCCATCTCATCCATGCTACTCAATCATGCATTCCCTTTATTCACACTGGAACATTAAATTTGACCTCGTGGCAGCTTGTAGCATGGACAGAAGACTGCCTCAGTCCTACAGTGAGCCTCTCAGATTGATTTACTTTGTGTCTCTGGAGAGATTGGGGTCAGAAGACCTGGCAAGAAATGCAGAGCAGTTACAGAGTGGGCACAGTTTTGAGTGAAGCCATAATCGGATCACATTTTCCATTTTGGAATTATCTAGGCTGGTGTATTTGATCCATACTTCAGCCCATTCTCTCATCTATTTTTTATTAACCCTTTACAACTTCTATTTGGCCTTCTAGACAATACTATTTATTTTTGCACCAACTGCCAGTTTCAACTGCGCTCCATCAAACCACTGATGTTTGGAGTGAACATAGAGTTAAACCCTTCCAAAGACTCTGAACCCTTACTGTGTTTTGTCCTTTTAACCAATTATGAATCTGCTTTCTAATCTCCCATTAATTCTGTACACCTTACTGAGTAGAGGCAAAAGGTAAAGAAATGGGGGCCAGTTAGCTCACTTGGCTGGAGTGCAATGCAGGATTCAGTTCCTAAGGTTAACATGGTGGAATCTCATTCACGAACTGTTCCCTTCATCTGAGGCATGGTGACCTCCACTAAACCACCACCTAATGAGACAACAGCCCTATAGACTGGTAAGACTATAGCGACTTCACGTTTTACCTTAGTGGCAGAAGTATTTTTATACTAATGTTTCATCATTTAAACAAATTTTAACAGCATAATAACTTATTACAGGGTTTCCCAAAATGTAGCCAGCAACCAAACTCGTTTGCAGTCCATCAATAACCGGATCAACTTGGCACAGGCTAAAATCAAGAAAATCAAAGGCAGCAAGAAAGCTACTAAAGTAAGAGTTAATTTTCCTGTACTTGCTTGCACTTGTGGACTGTTTCTGCATGGTGTGTGAATTCAAAACAGTTCCTTCCACGTGACACTGGCCCTCTTTTCATGATTTGAAGTTACATGATCTGATTTTTTTTTCAGTCTGATATAATTGTGCTTCAACTTAACTCGGCTGTAAGGTATTTTCCATGTTTTCAGTCAAAAAGCCATTTAACCTTTTGGAGATTGGAATGGGAATTTTAGAATTTTTCGCGAGTCGGTCTTTACTGTAAATGCGTAGCAGATGCTTTTTTTTGCCTTTAATGCTCACAGTTGGTTCTGTAACCCTGATGGTAATTGAGCAGCTGCGAAAACATGAGTCTGCTTCTGGTACAAGTGAGAGCGAACAGCCTGCACCAGACAACGATAGACAATAGACAATAGGTGCTGGAGTAGGTCATTCGGCCCTTCGAGCCAGCACCACCATTCGTTATGATCATGGCTGATCATCCACAATCAGTATCCTGTTCCTGCCTTATCCCATAACCCTTGATTCCACTATCTTTAAGAGCTCTATCTATTTCTTTCTTGAAAGTATCCAGAGAGTTGGCCTCCACTGCCTTCTGGGCAGAGCATTCCATATATCCACACACTCTGGATGAAGAAGTTTTTCCTCGACTCTGTTCTAAATGGCCTACCCCTTATTTTTAAACTGTGTCCTCTGGTTCTGGACTCCCCCATCAGCAGAAACATGCTTCCTGCCTCCAGAGTGTCCAATCCCTTAATAATCTTATATGCCTCAATCAGATCCCCTCTCATCCTTCTAAACTCAAGTGTATACAAGCCCAGTCGCTCCAATCTTTCAACATGTGATAGTCCCACCATTCCGGGAATTGACCTCGTGAACCTACGCTGCACTCCCTCAATAGCAAGAATGTCCTTCCTCAAATTTGGAGACCAAAACTGCACACAATACTCCAGGTGTGGTCTCACCAGGGCCCTATACAGCTGCAGAAGGACCTCTTTGCTCCTATACTCAATTCCTCTTGTGATGAAGGCCAGCATGCTATTAACTTTCTTCACTGCCTGCTGTACCTGCATGCTTGCTTTCATTGACTGATGTACAAGAACACCTAGATCTCGTTGTACTTCCCCTTTACCTAACTTGACTCCATTGAGATAGTAATCTGCCTTCCTGTTCTTGCCACCAAAGTGGATAACCGCACATTTATCCACATTAAACTGCATCTGCCATGCATCCGTCCACTCACCTAGCCTGTCCAAGTCACCCTGTATTCTCATAACATCCTTCTCACATTTCACCCTGCCACCCAACTCTGTGTAATCAGCAAATTTGCTAATATTACTTTTAATGCCTTCGTCTATATCATTAATATATATCGTAAACAGCTGCGGTCCCAGCACCGAACCTTGTGGTACCCTACTGGTCGCTGCCTGCCATTCCGAAAGGGACCCGTTTATCACTACTCTTTGCTTCCTGTCAGCCAGCCAATTTTCAATCCAACTCAGTATTTTGCCCCCAGTACCATGTGCCCTAAGTTTGTTCACCAATCTCCTATGTGGGATTTTATCAAAGGCTTTCTGAAAGTCCAGGTATACTACATCCACTGGTTCTCCCTTATCCATCTTCATAGATACATCCTCAAAAAACTCCAGAAGATTAGTCAAGCACGATTTCCCCTTCGTAAATCCATGCTGACTCTGACCTATTCTGTTACTGCTATCCAAATGAGTCGTAATTTCATCTTTTATAATTGACTCCAGCATCTTTCCCATCGCTGTCAGGCTAACTGGTCTCTCCTCGCTCTCTCTCGCTCTCTCGCTCTCTCTCTCTCTCTCTCTCTCTCTCTCTCTCTCTCTCTCTCTCTCTCTCTCGCGCCCCTTTCTCGAAACGTGGGACAGCATTTGCCACCTTCCAATCCACAGGAACTGATCCTGAATCTGTAGAACATTGGGACATAATCACCAATGCATCCACGATTTCTAGACCCACCTCCTTAAGTACCCTGGGATGCAGACCATCAGGTCCCGGGGACTTATCGACCTTCAGACCTAACAGTCTATCCAACACCATTTCCTGCCTAATATAAATACCCTTCAGTTTGTCCATTATCCTAGGTCCTTCAGCCACTACTGCATCTGGGAGATTGCTTGTGTCTTCCCTAGTGAAGACGGATCCAAAGTACCTGTTCAACTCTTCTGCCATTTCCTTGTTCCCCATAATAAATTCACCCGTTTCTGACTTTAAGGGCCCAATTTTAGTCTTAACCATTTTTTTTCTTTTCAACATACCTAAAAAAGCTTTTACTATCCTCCTTTATATTTTTGGCCAGGAAAACATCTGAATCACACAATGTCAGCATGTATTATGGAATAGTGCAGGTTACAAATTAATGTTGTTTTCTTGTTTTGCAGAGGGATTAACAATCTTTATTTCACTACTAATATTTGATTTTTTTTGATGCAAGCTAAATAATAGCCTTCAAGCTTAAAAAAAATCTGAATTTCATATGTAAATCGTTATAGTTTAAGATATAGAGAGCAAATTGTGTCTAGACTGCATTATGTGGAGTTTGTGGACAATGTGATTGTCCCAGGATTGCCCTTCAGATGGAAAGGGGGTTGGGAACCCTGACATTTAAGAAATGCAAAACATATTAGGATCATTTTCTCCAGATTTTAGTCACACCTTTTGTAGACAGGTGAAGTGTCAACTGTATTAAAATGACTGGCATACAGGATAAGGACAACTCAGGTTAGATAATGAACAAAGAAAGTGTATCAGTGGGTCAGACTTCACATGATTGCTAGCTGAAGGTAAGGTGAAAATAGAGAAATAGCAGAATCCTGACCCTGAGAAGTTGGGTCAGGGCGTTGCTCAAAGTAATGAAGAGGGAAATGTAAAATGGTAGACTTAGTATGTGAGGAAATGATAACACCCTTGTAAACAGAATTGAGAAGCTTATATTGTGTTTACCTTGTCTAGGGTGATTGACATATTAAACTGATCTCAAAGGATATAGGCCAGTAAGGTCCATTTATTGTATTGCACATTGGGATCAAAACATAGGAAAGAGTAGGCAGGAGGCAATTAGCACCTCTAGGTTGAGTTATAATCACTGTCTTTACCTGAGCCAAGTGCAAGGTGGTGTATTAATAGATTAAGGAAGTGAACTGAAAGAACTGTGGATGCTATGAATCAGAAGCAGAAACAAAGTTGCTGGAAAAGTTCAGGTAGTTCTCAGGATCTTAAACCCAGGTTCTCAGGGTCAGGATTCTGCTGTTCCTCTATTTTCACCCTACTTTCAACCTGATTTCTATTCTTCCGAGCTTTTCCAGCAACTTTTTTTTTTGTTAAGTGAACATGTGCCTGAAAGAGTGGTATCTTGAAACAGTCTTTCATTTCGTTGGACACTGTTGTCAGTATTGGAACAAGAAGGAACTATTCTCCTTGGATGGGTGCAAACAGAAGCAGGTTTGGATCGGTATCCTCGCAAAAATGATGAAAACGGTGGCCACAGTTGTAAGCCATTTACTTGAATGGAGGAGTCACATGGAAAAGGTAGAAGAGAGTAGATTTAATAGCCTGAGATTTTGTGATAGGCCTTAATTAAGGGGAAATCTGAAAGTTGTAAAGTGATTAAATCAGCAAAAAGAATAGGATACTTGAGAACAAATGGACAACACGCACATCTAACTTTGAGGGTAGAACATAGCAGTCAGTACTGAATCATGAATCTTAAGATGGTCAAAACTGGAAACTGAATATACTAAGTTAGAATAACTATAAAAATGAAAGGGATTGCAACCACGGGGGGAGGAATGTCTTTAAGAAAGGCTTGCATCTATAAACGTTGATAGGAGAAGCAGGTAGGCAGCACACTGCATTGGTACAAGTAGAAAATCATTTCAAACCAAAGTAGTTGTGAATAGGCCTCCTTTTTCAGGTTTAACAATAAAAAGAGGGTGACTAAGAGCAAAGTGAACCAATTACGCGCTAGCGATTTTAAATAATATTTAATGTGAGTTGTGGTAACTAGTTTGCACATATGTTTACAGTCAAGAAATATATTGCTTTCTTTGGGTTGTTTAGCATTGGATCTGGAATGAACTTTGCTAAAATAACAAGCAAATTAACTATAATGAAGAAATTAGTAGCACTAAGGAATAAAGGATCCTTCAGACCCGAATACATTCATCTTGAGTTTCAAAGGTGGCACGTGGAAGATCTTCAACTTTTTTTCCCCAAAATTCTCTCTGCTCAGAAGCCCATCCTCCAGATGGGAAAATTGTGTATGTTACTTCACTGTTTAAGAAGGGTGAGAAGAGAAATTAGAGTATTAGACCAGTTTTCCTTATGTTCTGTTGTCAGAAAATTATGCGAATCTTTTACTAAAGGATTGAGCCCCCACATGTGATTCGAGCTCATGGTACTACCTGGATGAGTCAGATTCCTGAATCAAATCTGGCTTGAATGTTTTTTTGTTTAGTTTAGTTGGTTAACATGGTGGTTACTCCCTGAAATGTAGTCAAATGAGACAACACATGTTCTTTAATTAAAGAAAGAAGCTTTTAACACAACAGAAAGAAAACAAAGTAAATTATATGCATATACTATATGTAGAAAGATCTCGACATGAGCATCAAAGTAAAGTTCCGCCCTGTTTCCCAACGCATCTGTTACAGAAGGCTTAAATCCAGAAAAAATATACTTCAGTCTCAACTCTTTATGTTCCTACTTATCTGACTCCTTGCAGGCTCTCTTGAACTCTCTTGAAGATTTTGATTCCACAAGTCTGATTTGGTAATTAACTGTCATGACACAGATGCGGCTGAGTTTCTCTAGCATTTTCTGTGTGACTTTTCAAAACAACCATAGTGGAGTATACAGCAAAGAAAGCAATTATTGCTCGCCACGGGGTTTCTAGGAAGCCTTGTCTTTTAAAAAAAGTCTTCAATTCCACAGCGAACATTTAGTAACATCTTTTAAAGAAATCAATCCAGATAAGTCCACAAGACTTGAAATATTTATTTTTCCACAGTCCTTCAAAACCGATGTCCTTCAAGCAATATTAAATGGAAACTATTTCTGTCGGTTGGAGAATCAAGGGCTAGGGGATATCAGCTAAACATTGGAGAAATCATTCAGGAGTGAATTCAGGTAACACTTCTCCATGCGATGTATGATTAACTGTTACTTAACTCCATGTTTCTCTTTCTGTGCAGGTTTTTTCCAGTGCAAAATACCCTGCACCTGACAAACTTCAGGATTATGTTTCCATTTTCACTGGGGTAGATGATTCTGCTTTACAGAAACGCCCTCGCTACAAGATTCACAGCAAACTGAAACCACTGGATGAAAAGACAGTGCAGGTATATGACCAGCATAGGTTCTCCATCATGCCACAGAATCTCCCATGTGAATTGTGACATTGAATTAAATTATAAGCAGCCAATTTTCTCCTTCAATTTTGTTTTTGCTATGGTTTTTGATCCTATTGCCAGCTGTATAAATATCAAAAGCTGTTCAAACAGATATGACTAAGAAAAACATATTGTGCTATGCATTTTGGGTTCACACACTACAAATATCAATCTATTTATGCAGTGGATTATTTATTTACTATGCAAGCTGAATCAGGCAAGAAAACTAATAGAACAATGCATGATGCATTCTTCAATCAGCTCCTAGAGTTTGCCCTCCATGTCCTTTGAAAATAGTGTTTGCATTGGATTTTTCCGTCCCTTTCCCTAGAAAGCAAATTTTTGCAGCAATGTTCAGCCTGTTTGTGATAACAAGGTGGAGAGCTGGATGAACACAGCAGGTCAAGCAGCATCATAGGACCAGGAAAGCTGATGTTTTGGGCCTAGACCCTTCTTCAGAAATGGTGGAGGGGGAGGAGGCTGTGAAATAAATCGGGAGAGAGGGGGAGGTGGATAGAAGATGATGAATGGTGGGGAGGAGACAGACCGGTCAAAGAGGTGAAGATGGAGTCAGTAAAGGTGAGTGTAAGTGGGGAGGTAGGGAGGAGCTAGTCAGCCCAGGGAGGACAGACAGGTCAAGGGAGCGGCATGAGGCTAGTAGGTAGGAGATGGGGGGTGCGGCTTGAGGTGGGAGGAGAGGATAGGTGGAAAGACAGGATAGGGAGGCTGGGACGAGCTGGGCTGGTTTTGGGATGCGGTTGGGGGAGGGATATTTTGAAGTTTGTGAAGTCCACATTGATACCATTGTGATGCAGGGTTCCCAAGTGGAATATGAGTTGCTGTTCCTGCAACCTTCGGGTGGCATCGTGGCACTGCAGGATGGACATGTCGTCTGCTGAATGGAAGGGGGAGTTGAAATGGTTCTTGACTGGGAGGTGCATATGTTTAGTGCAAACCGAGCGTAGGTGTTCTGTAAAGCAGTCCCCAAGCCTCCGCTTGGTTTCCCTGATGTTGAGGAGGCCACAATGGGAACAGTGGATGCAGAATGCCACATTAGCAAATATACAGGTTAACATCGGCTTGCTGTGGAAAGTCTTCTTGGGGGTGAGGGGAGAGATGTGGGGGCAGGGGAGAGATGTGGGGGCAGGTGTAGCACTTCTTGTGGTTGCAGGGAAAAGTGCCGGGTGTGGTGGCGCTGGAGGGGAGTGGAGCGGAGAAGGGACTCACGGAGAGAGTGGTTCCTCCGGAAGGCAGATAAGGGTGGGGAGGGGAAAAATGTCTCTGGTGGCGGGGTCGGATTGCAGACAGCAGAAGTGTCAGAGGCTGATGCATTGAATCCGGAGGTTGGTAGGGTGGTACGTGAGAATGAGGGGGATTCTGTTTTGGGTTTTTTATTATTGCTGGGAGTGGGTGTGAGAGATGAATTGCTGGAAATGCGGGAGACATGGTTGAGGGCATTCTCAACCACCGCAGGGGCGTAAGTTGTGGTCTTTGAAAAATGAGGACATCTGAGATGTACGGGCATGGAATGCCTCATCCTCGGAGCAGATGCAACGGAGGTGAAGGTATTGGGAATAGGGGATGGCATTTTTGCAGGAAGGTGGGTGGGATGGGGTGTATTCTAGGTAACTGTGGGAGTGGGTGGGCTTGAAATGGATATTGGTTTCTAGGTGGTTGCCGGAGACGGGGACAGAGAAGTCCAGAGGGGGAGAGAGGTATTAGAGGTTGGGGTGGAAGGTGTTGGTAAAATGGATGAACTGTTCGAGCTCCTTGTTTAACCCCACAGCCTGTTTGTCTTGCTTCTACTTGTGTCTTAAACTGACAATTGTTCTGGAAAAAAGTATTCTATACACCCTTCTTGAACAAAAGGTTGCAGGTGATCCACACGTTGTGTTACCTTGTGTAGAAAAGTAGTGTGAAGGATATATTCTTCGCTTCCTGCTCCACCTAAGCCTTTATATTTTAGTCTGGAAATAACATAGGTGCGTGCAGAGACCACCAGAAACACAATTTCTAATTGCATATACCTGCTTGCTTCTGTATATTTTGTTTTTCTATGTTTCTTTTCTCCCCTCTCTTTCTTCCACCTAACTAACCAGTTTTTTTTCTTGTTGACATGGTCTCTGCATCAGTCACTAACTGTGTATTTTCAGATGGGTGTTCCAGTGATGTCATTACTGCCTTTATGATATCCAATATCTAATCTTAGCTAGGATGTTAGTGAGCTAGGGAGGAGAAAACTGGCTAGATTCTGTTCCTGATCACTGTCTAGCGAATCAGTCTTCGTTTGAAAGAACATGTACGATGATGGTCTGGTACATGGCCTCTGCCACTGTACGGAAACTTATCGGCAGGATTCAGTGATAGCTGGGCAGATTGTTCATGTGACTCCTTCTTTTCATAAGGAATATGTCTCATCTGTCCAGTAAAATAAACATCTGGAGTTAATAAAGATGTTTCTATAACAAGAAATATTTCCCAACTGAGATTTGCAAACTGAACTGGTGATTTTTCTTTCCCCTCAGGAAAAGGCAAAGCATTATCCTGTGTGTCTGAACACTAAGTCACGGGAGGAGAATGAGACAGAAGAAGGATTGGGAAGCCTTCCTCGAAATATCACCTCTATCAGTTCTCTGCTACTTTTCAACACCACTGAAAACCCGTAGGTGTCAGTAAGAGAAAGGGATTTTATATGTTTTTCTTGTTCATTATTTAAGTTAGACATACCGGTTACCAGTGTGGTCTGTTCATGACATGAATGCGAGATGATATTTGTAAAAGGCAATTAACTGCAACCTCACACCAACATTTGGAGAACCATGTTCTGCAGTTTGCCCAGAAAAGAGAATTTATGTATTTTGGTTCTGTGTGGATGAATTATATATATCACACTACTTTAAATGAAATATTACATTTTAATCATAGGAAAAACATCACAAATATGAATGCTTTAAACTAGGAAAGTAAATTTAAATAAAGACTCAAACTACTCTAAATACTCTAAATTTAATTCATTGAAAGGGAGTCAGAAACGTGGTTTTTGTGATATGTGAACTTATGAAGTAATGAAGTAAAAAAAAATGAAAACACTGTTAGCAAATTTATAGATGTTAGAGGATCATGACTTTTTTAAATGGAAAAAATGTAGTCTGTTGTGCTACCTCTAACATTTGCTATGTTCATAGCTAATCTTGGTCTTCAAATCTACTTTCCTGCCTATTCCCCATATTCCCTGATTCCCAAATAGATCAAATATATTCAGTGATGACACATCTACAGTGCTCAGGTGGAGAATTTCAAAGACTTACAACCTTTTAAGTGAAAAAATATCTCCTCGATTCAGTCCAAAATGCTCAGCACTTTATTCTGAAATCATGCTTGTATTATAGCTTTCTTAACTAGGGAAAACAACCTGTCTGTATCAGCTCCTTCATAATACTGAATGCCTCAGTGAGATCACCTTTCATTCTTTGAACCACCAAAGAATGTAGACCTGGTTTATTCACCTTGTCATCATGCATGACAAACCTGTCATTCCTAACGACCAATCCAGTGTTCCTTTTACTGTGTTGTATCTAGTGCAAATATATAATTAACTGTGGAGACCAAAACTTTATTCAGTATTTCAGATGTGGTCTCACCAAAACCATACAATTGTAGCAACATTCCTGAATGCCAATCACCTTTCAGTGAAGGCCAATATACCATTTGCTTTTCTAATTGCTTGCTTTAACAAGCACAGTCAAGTCTGTCTGTCTAGTACTAACATTTACAAGTTTCTATTTTTTTTAAAGAATTACTTTTCTATTATTGGAAACAAAATGAACAATCTCACATTTTCCCTATATTATATTCCATCTAGCTTTTTGCTCACTCAATTGACCCATCCTTTAAAACATTTTTATATCCTTCATTTGCACTCCCACTCAGTTTTCTATTATCAGCAAACTTAGGTACATTTCTCTGTCTGTTCAACTAAATTCTTAATATTAATTGCATGATAGCACTGATCCTTATGGCATTCCACTAGCACAGCTTGCCACCTTGAAAATGCTTGATTTATGCTCATTCTTTGCTTCTCAAATGTTAATCAATCCTCTCTTCCATGCTAATCTGTCATCCCTAACTCCATGAGCCCTTAGCTTGTGTATTAAATTAATGAAGCATTTTGTTGGCCTTTTTGAGATTCAAGTACATAGTAGGTGGTGTTGAAAAAGGTATGGGGGGGTGCAGTGGCAGAGTACAGACCCATGTTCCCTTTTAAGGTGAAGTGCAGGAGCAACAAGCCCAGGGAACCCTGGATGTTTGGAATATTCAGGAATGGATGAAAAGGAAAAGAGAGAGGTATAACAGTTTCAGAGAATGATGTTTAACTTTTCACACAGCTATAAGAAGTATGTTCTATTGGATCCATTAGCCGGAGCTGTGACAAAAACTCACACTGCACTGGAGACTGAAAAAGATGAGAAACCATTTGATGCACCACTGTCTATTACCAAGAGGGAGCAACTGGAAAGACAGGTAATTTAGAGAATTGTATCACCTGAAGTCTGTTCCATTCACTTTATTTATTCATCCTTTAAAACGAAATGGATATGCAGTATGTTACTGTGGTAGTGTGAGGCATTCAGATAATTAGTGTGTGTGGGTGGAAGGCAGGTTCAACTAAAGCATTCAAAAAGAAATACATACTTACCTGATGTATGAACAATATGCATGTCTGGGGAGGCTGAATACAAACCATTCTCAAGAAGGATCGCGGTCACTTGATTTTAATGGCTTAAAACTGAACTTTAGCCTTGAGTAAGTTTTAGAACCTGAGCCGAGCTGGTTTGCCTCTCCTGTTGAGTTTCAATGAGCCAAATGTGAATTCAACTCATCTGAAGGAGAATGCAGATATGATCTGCTTGCAAGTGTTTTTTTTCTAGGTTGTAAGTTTGATTTTATTTAAAAGCTACTGAGAACCAAATGATGCATTTTTTGGCAAACTCCCTGCAGGCTGGCTGAAACTGAACAGAAAGAAGAAAATTGCAGTCGCTGCTTATTTTCAGCTGTTTTGTACAGACTTGTGAACATTGCTATCTTTTGTTTTTCCAGACAATTGAAAATTATTTCTATGTGCCTGACCTGGGCCAGGTGCCAGAGATTGATGTCCCTTCCTACTTGCCAGATCTACCTGGCATCGCTGATGACCTCATGTATAGTGCGGATCTGGGTCCGGGTATTGCCCCCTCTGCACCAGGAAGTAATATGCCTGAACTGCCCAGTTTCAATACAGAACCTGTTTATGCAAATGGCTCAGGTACTGTAAGACCATGTCGAAACTGCACGATGGTTTTAATGTTTTGGCAGTTTCGAAGCAGCCACTGAGCTCCGCACCCTTATCCTTCTCTCTCTGCAACTCTTTCCATCTTGTCTCATGACCCCACTATCCACACCCTGCTCTTCACATACATCCTTCCCCACCCCCCAACCCTGTCCTGCCATGCTCTGTACATATGGGCTGAGCTGGTTTAATATGCAACAAAACCACTTTAAAGCATGTGGTTTTGTGGGGAGGGAAGATGAGGTCAGGTATGCTTGCAATGTTATATAGGTTTGGCCAACATTAATTTCATATCTTTAGTTATAATACATCTCCATTAGGACAATAATAATTTGTTAGTTGCAGGAGAATTTTAGTTGTAAACCAGTAGCCATAGTGTAATTAACATTTATTTCAATGACGTGAAGGTGCCGGTGTTGAACTGGGATGGACAAAATCGGAAATCACACGTCACCAGGTTATAGTCCAACAGATTTATTTAAAATCTCAAACTTTTGAAGTACTGCTGCATCATCATGTGAACTAGAGGGAAGCACTTGGGCACAGAATATAATAGGAACCTGTGTGCGTCCCTCTACTTCACCTGAAGAAGGAGCTACGCTCCAAAAGCTTGTCATTTCAAATAAACCTGTGGACTATAACCTGGTCATGTGACCTGAGTCTGATTTCAGTAGTTATTCTGGAAATTCCTCAGTCTTTAACTTTTCTATTCATGTCTTTCAGATCAACAGAATACGACTCTACCACTTCCACCTGTAGGACTCGGTGCTCCAGAACTGCTGACATCAGTCAGTGCTCCTCCTCCACCCCCACCCCCACCCCCCCCACCACCGCCACCTCCACCTCAGTCATCTCTGCAAACTGATGTTGCTAATAGTCAACCACCAGGTTTGTTTGTTAATGTATCTCCTCTCCAATGCATTCTGAATTGTCTCAGTCACTATGGACTCTTAACTTTAAAAAAGAATGTCTGGGAACATTTGGAGACAGAAACCACAACAGTTTCAGGTCCATAATTACCATCATCAGAATAGTTTCTCTGCGCAAATGCTTCATGACCTGTTAAGTATTAGAATCATAGAACCCCTACAATGTGGAAACAGGCCATTTGACCCAACAGGTCCACACTGACCCTTGGAGCATCTAACCCAGACAGTCCCCTATAACCCACCTAAGCTGCACAACCCTGAACGCCATGGGCAGTTTAGCATGGCCAATGCATCCGACCTGCACATCTTTGGACTGTGGGAGGAAACCGAAACATCCGGAGGAGACCCACGCAGACACGGGAAGAATGTACAAACTCCGCAAAGACGGTTGCTGAGGGTGGAATTGAACCTAGATCCCTGGCGCTGTGAGGCAGCAGTGTTAACCACTGAGCCACTTGTTTTTTGTCTTGTTTTGCCTTTATGTAAGGTTTCCTGTATTTTGCTCTCACACAAATTTGATTCATTATTCTGTCTTGTGACAAGAATGCTTGGAATAATTAGACATCAACTATACCAGTGCAGAGCTATTGGTATTCTCCTATAGATCTCTTCTACCATCAGCAGGATTGTAGTGGGATTGCAGGTCATTATGGGTGGGATGAGAGGTTTGTCGTCCAAATGCACGACCCTAAATATGTTTTGAGCTGCTGTGATTTTTTTTTTAAAATGACCTCAGTCTCATGAACATAAAGGAATTCTAAAATTTCTTATAAACTTGCTTTATCTAAAGTATTTCCCAGGCATCTCCACAAGTTTTATTATTAACAGAAAACTTTAAACGGGAGGACTGGCTTTTATTAACATTGTTCTCTAATATAGGGATTGTGGCTAAGGTTCACATTAAGTGTGTGGGCAAAAAACTTGCAAATGGAATTCTGATATGGGAAAACGTCAGTTTATGGAGTATGCCAGGAAGAATAATAGAATTGAATATTATTTAAATGGAGAGAAACTACAGAAAGTGATAGCACAGAGGGATTTGAACGTCTTGACACGTGAATCACAAAAAGCCATTATTCCTATGTTGGCTTTTGCTTCAAAGGGAAAGAAGCATAAAAACAGGGAAAAATCTTGCTAAAACTGTACGGTAATCAGACCACACCTAGAATACTGTGAATAGTTTTAGTCTCCATATCTAAGACCACACCTAGAATACTGAATAGTTTTAGTCTTCATATCTAAGGAGCTTTGGAGGTTGTTCAGAGAAGATACACACGGTTGATTCCAGGTTTGGAGGGAATTTTGAATGAGGCATTGTTGTGTAAGTTGGACATGTTTTCATTAGTGTTTAAAGAATGAGAGGTGACCTTATTGTAATATATAAGATCCTTACAAGGTTTACCAGAGTAAATGAGGAAATATTGTTTCTCCTCCTGGGACAGTTTAAGATCAAAGGGGATAACCTCCAGAGTAAGGGATTGTGTAGTTAAGACAGGTGATTTTTTTTTTTTGTTTTCTTTTGAGGGTAGCTGAATCTGTGGAATTCTTTACTGCAGAAGGCTGTCAAGGCTAGGTCTTTGAGCACATTCAAGGCTGATTTGGATTTTTAATCAGTAAAGGGATCAAGAGGTGTGAAGTAAAAGCAGGAAATTGGAATGATCTCATTGAGTGGTGGAGAAGACATGATGGGCCACATGGCCTACTTCTGCTCCTCTGTCCCATAGTCTTACTAAGAGGCCAATAGAAAGTAAAAATGGAAAATGTTCAGATTTTTAATTTTCTGCCCATCAATAATTTCCCTTTCTAAGGACATGGTGTTCCCACCTTCTTTTTCAGAGGGCACTTGGAAAAATCAGCAACATTTCTGTGGATCTGGAGTCACGTACAAAGCAAAATTCCCCTCCTAAAGGGCAATAGTGAATTGCGTAGACCTCTTACAACAATCTGATTTAATGGTTTACATTACTGATAGTGTTTTCTTTTAAAAATCCCTAGATTTTATTTGTTATTACATCTAAAATTCCCAACTGCTGTTGTGGGACTTGAACTTGTCTATCATTTTATCACAGCTTCTACCATATTCCTAGAATATGCCGGTAACGAAATTATTATCCACGTAGATTACTTCAAAAAAGTTATTGATTGGATGTGATGTACTTTTTAATGCTGTTGAGACACGGGTAGCAAAATACAACTGCAACTAAGATATAAAATGGACATGTAATCCTGTTGTTGTGGTTAATAATTTGAAGAGGAAACATTTGCAGAGGTACAAGGCAAAGGGAGGAATATAGCAATAGGTGGATGGGTCTTGTAGGGACACAACATAAGATGAATCAAACAGCTTCATTCTGTGACTGTATCTGCTGTGTTCCCTTCCTTGGAAGCTGTTTGTTTTTGTTCTCATGCAAAGTTCAAGTTATACTGATGAAATTTATTTCTAAATGAATAGAACCCTAATTGTGAAAAGCTTTTATTGACCTCCACTTTCACTAATTGTCCTTCAGAAGGTGGCTGTATTCATGGAGCACCACAAGAGGTTGTGAAACCGTCAAATGGTAGAGCCAGTCTGCTGGAATCAATCCGCCAGGCTGGAGGAATCGGGAAAGCCAAACTGCGGAATGCAAAGACCATTAAAATGGAAAAGAAAAAACAGAAAGAACAAGAACAAGGTATTCTCTCCATTTAATTTCCTTTTTTTTGTTTCAGACAAGCAACCAGAATGAAAAGATGTTTCAGAAGGTATATAAAGCAATTTTACATTTATATGGTGTTATAAAGTTTTTGAAAGGGATGAGTGGTTTTATTGATTTTTCACTTTTCCCAGATGCTGAGTTACAATGAAATCCTTTATATAATCTTTAGCTAAAATGATCTACCTGCAAAAGAGGTAGCAGACATTCCCAACTTTTACCACTTGAGATTCAGGAACAGTAGGTTGATGAAAATCCTTACTGTATTAGAAAAATAAGAGCAGGAGTAGGCCATTTGGCCCATCAAGCTAACTGCACCATTCAGGATGATCCTGGTTGATCCTGAATCTCAACATCATACTCATGCTCTCTCCACATAGTCCTACAGCATGGACCCTTTGGTCCAACCATCCATGCTGACCATAATCCCCAACTAAACCAGTTCCACCTGCCTGCACTTGGCCCATATCCCTCCAAACATTTCTCATTCATGTAAATTGTCTAAATGACTTTAAACATTGTAACAGAGCCTGCATCCACCCCCTTCCTCTGGAAGTTCATTTTGCACATGAACAACTATTTTTTTTTAAGAAATGCCCCTTTCTCCTCTCACCTTAAAAATATGCCACCCTCGTCTTGAAATTCCTTACCTGAGGGAAAAGTCACCTGCCATTCACCTTATCTATGCCCTTCATTATTTTATAAACCCCTATAATCTCACCTCTTGACCTCCTACACTCCAGTGAAAGAAGTCCCAGGCTATCCAGCCTCTCTTTATAACTCAAACCCTCAATTCACAGCAGCATCCTAGTAAATCTCTTCTGAAGTCTCTCCAACTTAATAATATCCTTCCTAAACAGGGAGACCACAATTGGACACAGTATGAAGAGGCCTCACCAACATCCTGTACAACATCAACATAACATCCCAACTCCTATACTCAAAGGTCTGAGTAATGAAGGCAAGTGTGTTAAATGCCTTAACCACCCTATCTAGATGTGATGTAAACTTCAAAAAATTATGTACCTGAACCACTAGGACTCTCTGTACAAAACTGCACAAGATCATACTTTTAATTGTATAAATCTTAGCTTTTTTATTTTACCAAAATGCAATGCCTTGCATTTTCCCAAATTAAACTCCATTTGCCACTCTTCAGCCCTTTGATCCAATGGATCAAGATCTCTTAGTAATCTTAGATAACCTTCTTCACTGTCCACTCTACCACCAATCTTGGTGTCATCCACAAAATTACTAACCATGCTTTCTTAATTCTTGTCTAAATCGTATAAATGACAAATAAAAGTAGACCTAGCAGTGACCCCTGTGGAACACTGCTGGTCAGAATCTTCCAGTCAAAAAAACCCTCCACCATCCAGTCTCCTGCTTCAAAGCCAATTTTTCTATTCAATTAGCAAGGTTACCCAAATTCCATGTTATCTAACTTTACTAAATAGTCTACCATCCTTGATGTTTTTAGTGTTTAGAAATCTATTTATTTCTTTAAGTAATTTGGCCTCAACAGTCTTTTGTGGCAGAGAATTCCACAGATTTACCATCCACTTGAATGAAGACATTTCTCCTGCTGATAGGCTGAAATGGCCAGTCCTGTATTCTGAAACCATTTCGCCTTCTTCTAGACCTCCACTCTTTCATTAAGATCCCTGCTTCCGGTCTCTCCAGCCCTGTCAGAATTTATACTGTTCATTGGGATCTCTCATCATTCTTCTATACCCCATAAAGACCAGTCCACTCAACCCAATCTCATCATGTACAATCCAACATTCCGTTATTCAGTCTGGTGAAGCTTCACTGCACTCTGACAAGTAAATCCTCTTGGTTTCAGAAGTGGTTTTATTCAAGTGCAAGCAAATATCTTAGCAATTGCATATGCAGTTCTGATGAAATTATTGACACATTAACCCATTACTGCATTAATTACCCTAAGTATTTCCAGCTTTGTGGTGTTGTTCCACATATGGAGCTTTCTATTACTACAAATACCAATGAGTGCAAATTCTCAATTGTGAATAAAAATAGCAGAATTAGTCAACTTTGTGCTTTTTATTTTCTTTATTTGTCTTGTCAGTTTGTTAATTGTAGGATAAGTAGAAATTTTGATTAGAAATCTGTATAATGTATTCTCTTTCCTGATGTGACTAAGCAGGGGAGGAAATTGAGGCCTTATTGATCTTGACCTGCATTGTGTGTTCCAGGTGTAACAATGAAAGGAGGTGGGGATCTGATGTCTGATCTCTTCAACAAGCTCGCAATGAGGAGAAAAGGTACAAAACTCAGTGAGTTTACTCTTTACACTCAGTTATTGTAGGGTCAGTTGATATCAAATCATGATTGACATTATCGCAAAAATTGCATCCTTCTTGATGTTACTTTTTGTTTCTTGGACTTTGTGCTTCTCTCATTTTCTTTTCAGAAATCATGGCCTTGATTTAAACTAACAATATTTCCAGAGTTACTGTTTTTGTGGGGGCTGTTCTTGAGACCAGTAACTTTTTTTTGTACTGACCTATTGCCTTATTTATTAACCAACTTGAGTTGGTTGGCTTGCCAAGCTGGTTTGTTGTTCCACAGACATTTCGTTACCGTGCTTGGTAACATCCACTATGGAGGAAACCTGGAAGTGAGGCAATCCTTTGCAATGGACTCCAGAGTTTGAAAACACTGATGCTTCAGAGGTTGCAGAGGATGTTACCAAGCATGGTAACAAAATGCCTGCGGAACAACAAACCAGCTCAATGAGCCAACCAACCTCAACACCCACAACCTGACCTATAGCTCTGCTCCAAAACTTTATTAACCAACTTTTGTGGGGAGGGGAATAGAATTTCTGAGGAGAACTCAGTCAGGCTGGGCCTATATCTGTTGGAGTTTAGCTGAATGGGAGATGTTGTTATTGAGGATTTTCTGGGCAGTTACTGAAAGGATGTTGTTCTTGTGAGAGACTGGAATTGGGGGGCACAGTTTAGGAATAAAGAGCTTTTAATTTAAGACTAAGGAGAACATTTCTCTCTCCCCCCTCCCCCCTAACGGCTGTGGACCCTAGAACTTTGGAATTTTCTTCCAGTAGACTGCTGGAAAGAGAGATTCTTGGCTAACAGGGCAATTAAAGGATACTGGGGGTAAACAGCAATGTGTGGAGATCAGATTGTGACCTGAACAACTATGGTCTTATTTGTTGGAGCAGGCTTGAAGAACCACAGTCTACTCCTGTTTCTAATTCACACATGACTTTGCTATTATATTTTAATGATCTCTGCTATCATTCTGTATAAATTGACTGGAATTAAAACTTGTTTTTGAGATTTACAGGTATTTCTGGTAAAGGTCCTCAAGGTGAAGGAGGAGCAGGTGATGTTACTGTACCAGGTGGTGCTTTTGCCAGAATGTCTGATGCCATTCCACCCCTCCCACCTCCACAACAGCAAACTACTGAAGATGAGGATGAGTGGGATGCATGAGATTTGCTGCCTGATTGTTGAAGATGTCTGTATTAAGTATCTGCTCCCTGTGAAACATTGAAATTTTCATTCAGTTAAGTTTATCTGTCAATTCAGTTCAAGGTCAGAAATGTTGAGACAGAAAAGGTAGAAGTTTGCTCATAATGAATTCCTTTTACCTAGTTTGTCTATGAAATGGAATAGTGCAGTCTAGTCCATGTGAACACAATTACCAGGTCTTTTCAATGTCCTGGCAATCTATTTTAGCTACACAAATTAATACATTGCTCACCAAAGATGTCAACAATTTAAGCAGAATTTCCATCATAACATTATTTCATATTCTTTAAATAACATGTTTCCAATGAATCAGAGGCTAATTAGGCAAGTGTAACAGTGTTGTAAACTGAACAGCAATACAAAATCCCCTTAATGAAAGCATTGCTAGTGGATATTTGATGCAACTGTGTTCTAATATTTAATACTTTTAAACTGGGCTATTAAAGGATTGAAATTTAAAGCTGTTGTATGACCATACATATCTTGTTGTTTGCCTGGTTTATTTCTAGGTCTTCAGCGCTGCTTAACCAAATAATCAGGTGACAATGGCCCAAATTCCTTGAATGAGTCAAGCAAAGAAGTCAGCATGCATCTCAAAAATAAGAAACCTGGAGATCTGAAATAAAAACAAATTGCTGAAGAAATTCAGCAGGTCTGGGGGTGGGGAGAACAGAGCTAATGTTTCAACTCGTGACTGTTCCACAATCTGGCTGTGTCATGAGACTTGACATTAACTGTGTTTTCTCCCTGCAGATCCTGCCTGACATGCTGATTTTCTTCAGCAATTTGTTTTTGTGTTTCACTACTCAAATGCAATAAGAGGGGCTATTAAACATTATCCAGAATCAATGTTTGAGATTAGCAAATGACAACAAAACAATGTACTTTAAGCTTCAATTATTAATTTAAAATTAGTATATCTGTAGAACACTTGTATAGTTATAGTAGGCCAAATGAAGTTTGGTCTGCTTATTGAATAGAAGTGATTTTGAAGAAACCTTTAAATATAAATAGCTGTTACAGTTGTCTAGAAATGCAAAGAATTGTGAAGCAATTAAGTGTATGTGCAGGTTTAAAGTAAAGCAGAAAGTGTGACATTGCAGTATCCCTGTTGCATAAGTCACGCTGAATTGGGAAAAAAGAGCATGTTTGGACAAATCCGATCTATAGTCTAAATGAATTGTAAAATTGAGGAGCAAAATCAATTTGGAACTATCAAATTTGCATTAGAAAGGCCACATATCACATGTACTAGCGTCATGCCCTTGTTGCACAGTTATTAAATCATTTGCACTTTACCAGGAAGTTGATCAAAGTGACAGTGGGAAAAGTTAATATCTTGTTACAACTACATAGGTTACTTGCAAATCAAAATATAAATGCTTTTACTAGTTTCCTGTGTTGAATGGAATTTTTATCTTTAAATTACATTGTAGTTTAGAATAGATGTCACAGGCCACAATTGTTTTTAATGTTCCCTATCATAGCATCAGACCTTGAGCTGTTAAAGTAATCACATTTTCCTATTTGTTGCTGGTAGTTTCACTGGTAGATCGCTGGAGAGATGGGGCTTCGGATTAGCAGCTCAGCTCCTCACAAAATCATAGTCACCTGTTTGATACAATGGCCTTATGGGCCACACAGGTCTTCCTAGTTAGCAGTATAATAGCCTTCAGGCTGCCTGCTAGGCAAGCCTGAGTTACCTAGAAATATCCAAACCAGGATTCACGTGAAATACAAAGCTTTACTCTGCTGCAGTGTTAAAATGCCACTAACATTCACATTTTAGCATTACTTGTCATTTGCATAATCTTGGTTTGTTCAGACATACTTCTTTTAGTGGTAAAAACCAATTTTTCTCCAACAGGTGTCATTGAAATCAGATCTTCAGACACCAGCAATGAGTCTTTTCTCAGATACATAAGATGTTACTGATCATAAAAATAGGAGCATGTCCTTCTGTAGTTTGAACCTCTTCTACACTGTCAAGTCATGGTTGCCTCAACCCTGTTGATCCACAGGTGAGGCATGATTTGGTGGAGAGAAGAGACTTCAGGTTAATTTTGTTGGAACTATGCTTGAAGTGGTAACACTCTCTCTCTACAGATGTCAGATTTTGAGCACTATCATTTTTTGTCTTTATTTAATTTCCCTTGATTCTATTTTATCATACTTTGATACAAATACAGAAGCGCACTTGCTGAGCAAACATTTACTGATTTCAGTCTTAGGTTTGAATTATCCCTGCGTTTTGAGGGGGGAAAAAATCCATTACCTTACTGCTTCCTGACTTCAATCTGAAAAAATTGATTATGCTCACGTGTGCCAGCCCTGTCTAATCTGTTGCATTTACCACTCTAAAATTCAAGTTTCACCTCAGGACTAAACCATAATTCAGACTTTCATTCCAATGCAACGATTGGGCTTATTCAGCTCCTGCCTTCAACAGGGCCTTGGTTCAAACTTGTACAAAAGAGCTAAACCAGAGGCGGGTTGAGAATGCCCTTAACCTCAAGGTTATAGTTGATGGGGTGTAGGTCAAAATTCTGGAACAAAATCCTGCCAAATCCTTTTGTGGAGTAAAGCAATACCAAGTGGTTTCTAACAGTTCAAGAAGGCACTCTTCACCAATTGCTACTACTAATCTCTCACGTTCTAGCAATGATTATATCCAAACACAAATTTTACAGGAGTAATGTGACTTTTCACACAGCACATCAGTTGCAAGAATAGATAACTACAGAACCTAACTGAAGAATTAAAAACATTCTATTGCTCCTGCACTAGTGTTCAGTCACTGCAGTGTTTTACTGTCAACAAGATAGTCTTTAAAAGACTGTGCAGAAGAGTTTTCAACCCCTATTCCTAGGTTACTGTTCCCTGGGAGCTTCTTAGATCATAGAGATTTTGTACTGTAACTTGGTAGAAGATTGAATTGTTCCTCTGTCTAGAGTGTGTGACCTTAGTGTTTCAAAGAGTACACCCACATCATGACAGTTACCATCTTGCATTCACATTTTTCTGTTGCTTTGCTAATGCCATACAACTGCAACACTGACACATTGTGATTGTTGTGCCACTTGTGGCATTTAGAATAAGCAAAACCATCTGCCCAGGATGAGCACGAGGAAGTTCTCCCCAGCTGAAAAGAGATTCTGTTCATTATCACTTTTTTTTTGGAACTTTGCTGCATGCAAGTTGGCTGCCATATTTCCTAAATTGCAACTCTTTCAGGATATCTAAAGGTGCTAATTTAAGCAAATGTTTTGTTTCACATTCTAGCACACATACTGTAGACTATTTAAGCCTACAATCATTCAGATAATGCCTGCTCTGAAAGTTGGTTGTGTAATAGTAACATCATTAGACTCATTATCTATTGATGATGGAATCTAAATTCAACTAATAAAATCAGAAATAGAAAGCTGGTCTCTGTAACCGTAAAAAAAGTCAAACTAAATTGGCTCAAGTCTATACATGATGCAGAGCATTTAGAAATGCATAATGTGATCAAGCAAAGTCAGCATGATTTTCATGGCTGAAAAACTTACAAGTCTTTTGAGTAGGTTAAAATAAAAAGCAGAATAGATAGAGGGACAGCAGTGGCTATAACATGTTTTGATTTTCAGAGGGCATTTGATAAGGGACCATACATCAAATGTGGTTTTCAACCAGTCTGCCTACACCACAGAACTGTCAAGAGCAGCAAAATATTGCATAGTGGTTTCTGATATTGCATCTGCAGACTGATTCATCATCTCTCCATGCACAGGACCAAACATTCATCATGAGAACTTGTACATACAGCAAACAAACACACAACTGAAATGGCCTGCCTGGACACATTACCATAATAGCACAAATTCTGAAGTGTGCCTTGATATTGAAAAGGTGGGAACTATTGCATGAGGCTAGTTAATAAGGTCAGAGCTCATGTTTATA
Organism: Stegostoma tigrinum; assembly: GCF_030684315.1. Taxonomy (NCBI): domain Eukaryota; kingdom Metazoa; phylum Chordata; class Chondrichthyes; order Orectolobiformes; family Stegostomatidae; genus Stegostoma; species Stegostoma tigrinum. The sequence goes on along the minus strand of NC_081371.1, from coordinate 25,494,322 downwards.
GGTAGTATATTTGCATAGGTAGAGAATTGGTTAACAAATAGAAGACAGTTGGGTTAAGGGGGCATTTTCTCGTTGGCAACCTGTAACTCGTACAGCACCATAGGGGCCACATTTAATTACAATATGTATGAATGACTTGGATGAGAAAATTAAATGAACAATAACCGAGTTTATGGATGACACAAAAACATTTGGGAAGGCAAGTGGTGAGCATAACACAACCAGTCTATAGAGGGATATAGACTTTCCACGTATATCTCCCTTTAAACTTTTCCTCTCTTACCTTGAAATTGTGACCCCCTAGTAACTAAGTCCCCCACTCTAGGAAAAAGCTTCTAGCTATCCACCCTGTCTATAAAAGTGATTGGGCAAAACTCAGAAGATGGAATATAATGTGGGGAAGTGAGGTTATGACCTTTGGCAAGAATAGTAGAGGAGCAGAATGTTTTTTTAAAAAATAAACAATGACTGCAGAAAGCTACCAAACAAATGGATTTGGAAGTCTTTGTACACGATTCATAAAAAGCTAACATCCAATTTTAGCAGACAGACAAAAAAGGGATTTTTTTGTTGTGATACTGTTTAAATCCCACCCATAAAGGGCATATCTTGCACACAGCAATCACATTATGCAGCAGATAAGAGATAAATTACATAGAAGGACATGCACACACATCAACAAACAAGGTTTCCTATCCACTGAAGCTGCCTCACCTACCACATATTTCCAGTATTGGTGGAGCATCTGCTCTATTTTGCTTCTGTATTAGTTTTAAAAAAACTTACTATCCTCCATTTTAATTTATATTTCCAGATACAAGCTGAAATAATCACAAATATTGCTATGTCATTCCAAACAAATCTAAGATCATTTTTATATGTAAGATTTATGGACAAAATTTGACATTCCACAAACTAAACTTAGATTTTCAGGCCCAGTGAGGGTGCCAACTTGATAATTACTATTAAGTACATCATTAAAGATCCTGTTACAACTCATTAAGCTTCAAGGACTTGTACAGTGAGACCAACAGTTCCTAACAGTGAAATTTCTGGTTAATTCAACAGATTTCCTGCAAGTGCATCGATCACAACAGCTCACGTAGAAATATGGAGATGTCAGCATTTTTGCAATATTCTGTGCTTGTCTGGACTCCAGAAGTTGCAGACAGTTTTAGATGAATAACAATGGCAACCACCTACAATCTCAGTCATTACTGCCACAAAATATATGCCAGTGGTTTCACCATTTCAAACTGGCAACATATCAAATGCATATGTTGCACATTGTAGTACAGTATGCGAGATTAAAGTGTGTGATTATTCGTTGGGTTTCTTAATAAAACTAAGGTTATTTTTCCCTCTTCACAAAAGAATAGGCATTTACAAAAAGCCACAAGGTTTGACAGACACTTCCAATTTATTGTAGATCTAGCCACTGCATTGTGATTTTTAAAACCACAACTCCTGCTTTACCAAATTAATAATGTGAAACATTCTGCAAATTTAGCTGCAGAGATATGCACAAAAGAAGTACAACTCACCAAAATAAACAAGCTACTAACAACATTTGATGCAATTTCAGATTTTCTGAAATGAAAGTGGAACAATACTTAATTCAGTATGTGTTGCACAGTAAACCTAAAAATAAAGATCTTTTCAAATAGGTAAACTATTTTTAATAACAAAAAAGGTGGCAGCAGCCCATCCAAAGCACTTTTCCAAATTTGGCCCATCATGAAGAAACCTTTATCAGCCTTTTATAACTGCAATAGGTCGCAGTTTAATAGCTTTTTTGCTGATCCCAGCGTCATGACATGTATTCACAACATCAGTTACATTCTTGTAGGATTCAGGTGCCTAGAAATTAAAAAAAGTCATTATTTAACAGTTGACTACAAGTTTTACACTCGTGCTGCTTTGTGTAATGTAACTAAAATAGCCATATAAACCTAGATCATAACTGAATTTATGATATTTTGCTAAAGAATTATGAACAGAAGTTTTCAATCTCAAAAACAAGAACAGAAACAACCAAAAAAAAAATACATGCATCGACTACATTATATGCCAATGTGAGGGCTCTTGTTTCACAAACTAATAGTTGAAAAATAAATTTCCAAGTAACATATCAAGCCATTACATAGAAATTAGATGACAATATCAATTTTTGGTATGGCCCTAGCTTGGCAAGGATACACTATCAATTCCAAAGTCATCAATAGGATGGTTACGTTAAAAACTCTTCCATAAAATGCTGGACTTCAAGGAAAGTTTAATAAAGCTTGAATAGTGGTATCAAAGTTACTGAATCCAGATATTAACCATGGTGAGTACCCAAAAAGGAAGGAACCAAGCAGTCAACTCAAAATTTAAGCAGAACAAGAACAAAGAAGAAAATTACAGCACAGGAACAGGCCTGTCGGCCCTCCAAGCCTGTGCCGATCCTCTATTTAAACCTGTTACCTATTTTCCAAGGATCTGTATCCCTATGCTCCCTGCCCATTCATGTATCTGTCCAGACAAATCTTAAAATGACACTATCGTGCCCGCCTCTACCACCTCCGCTGGCAATGTGTTCCAGGCACCCACCACCATCTGCATAAAAGAACTTTCCACGCACATCACCCTTTAAACTTTTCCGCTCTTACCTTGAAATTGTGACCCCCTGGTAATTCAGTCCCCCACTCTGGGAAAAAGCTTCTTGCTATCCACCCTGTCTCTGCCTCTCATGATTTTGTAGACCTCATTCAGGTACCCCTCAAACTCCATCTTTCTAATGTAAATCATCCTAATCTACTCAACCTCTCTTCATAGCTAGCGCCCTCCATACCAGGCAACATCCTGGTGAACCCCCACTGCACCCTTTCCAAAGCATCCACATCCTTTTGGTAATGTGGCAACCAGAACTGTATGCAGTATTCCAAATGTGGTCGAACCAAAATCCTATACAACTGTAACCTGATCTGCCAACTCTTGTATTCAATGTCCCGTCCAACGAATGAAAGAATGCCATATGCCTTCTTGACCACTATCGACCGGTGTTGCCACCTTCAGGGTACAATGGACCTGAACACTGGGATCCCTCTTTGCATCAATTTTCCCCAGGGCTTTTCCATCACCTCGCATTTGCCTGGATTGAAATCCAGCTGCCATCTCTCCAACCTATCTATATTGTGCTGCATTCTCTGACTGTCTCCTTTGCTATCTGCTACTCCAACAATCTTAGTGTCATCTGCAAACTTGCTAAGTACATCATTAGCAAAGGCCACAGAGCAGGTCTCCATCAAACTCCATGCCTTTGGTATTAAAAGGAAGAAGAATATAAAAATGCTTCAGTTTTAGTGAGTTAACTGATCTGAGCTGATTAAAGAATTATGAAAATTACAACTTAGGGTGAGGAATAGGAAATTGTTTGATATGTTTGATACTCCTGTCAATGTTAGGGAATGCCTACCTGAAACTGATTGGGGGGGGTGGGGGGGAGAAGAGGAGATCAACTGATGGGGGCGGGGGGGAAAAGATCAACTGCATTTGTTTCTGGTGAACCTCCTTCAAAAACAGCCCGCTAATACTAAGTGGGCTTAAACACAAAAGAAATGGCATGTGGGGAAGGATTTCCTGTACGAGCGGAGGGTAAGTTATTTCTAGTGAAAACTGCATCTCGTTTTGTTTTGTTACATTTATAAATGTAAGTTTAAGCTTCTTGCATTGTAAACTAATACCTACAATAACAAGACTGTATTCAGAAACTTAATTCAAATACACATAGGGTTGTCATATTTTTCTCACTGATTTCACTTAACATGCATAGAAAAAAATTAAGTAATTTGCTTACACAACATTTAACCAATTTCAAAAGAAATCATGAAAAAAATACAAAAGCAAAATGTCATTCCTACTTCTTCCATCACAAGTTTGGGTGAAGCAACACGAATAGCAATCCCCATGTCTGCGAGTTTATCCAGCACATCCTGGAAATCAAGGTTACGTCGGGATTTTGCACGTGACAAAGCTCTCCCCTGGAAATAAAAAAATACTCATTATATGCAAACTCTATACTTCACATAAAAGTGAAGTCTAATCGTGTCTGAAGGTTGCAAGCAACAGTTCTAAATATTAAACCAATAGTGTTTTCATGTTACATTTTCACACCCATGAGGGGAAAACTTTTAATTATTTGCTAATGACACTGCAACTTCAACAAATTTCTAAAACATGGACTGAATCTGTCCCAAGACTTTGATAACCTAGGAACAAAGTCAAATTTTCTATTGTACTATTCTATTTTCTCTGCACATCCAAAAATCAAAAGACAGAAACTCAAGGTCGTTTCAAAAGCAGACTTGAACAGACCAGTAGATTCACTGAGTTGGGCCTTTTGGGTGGGACTGGGGGCCAGGGAGAGAGAAAATTAAATCTTTCCTGAACAGATCAAAAAAAAAGGTGATGATTACTTTCCAAAGGTCCCAAAATCAGCACTTCTATAAGTCTGTTCACGCCCATTTGAAAAAAACCTTCGCCTTTACAGGCTAAGTGTATCCCAAAACCAAAAAATCCTTATTTGAATAACAGTTTGTCCTGAGGTTTTTGGATAAATGGTTCCAACTTATGTAGGATATCCAAAGCATTAGAATAAAATGCTAAATGAATAATAGCTTATGTCATGTTTAAAAAGCCCTTTTGAGCCAACAAGATCTACTGGCTTAAGTCTGCAGCTTCATTCAAATCAAAGATACAGTGCATCAAGAGAACATAGAGAAGCATATGCTGCAATTGGAGGTCATTTATGCAGCTGGGGACTACGGTCAATCAGTTAACCATTGTTGACGACAGTGTTAGTATACAGCAGTAGCACGAAGAAAATTTGTATTGAACAAGCGAAAACGGTGACTGCCAATTATTTTTAAGATTTGTTAATCCTATCACCAGGAGAACATTGGAAATATGGAGAAGAGAAAAAGACAGGATCAGGACTGTTAAATAGCAGAGGTCAAATAATCTAGATGTATAATGTATTCGATAGGACGGTGTTCTGATATTTATCAGAATCGGAAATCCATTAATACCAGATGATAATCAGGTAATTTACTAAGTTGTGGAGATCCGCAAAAATGTAAGTAATTCTAGGAAGGCAAACCCTTGGAAATTTAACATGCAATTAACATGTGAAGTGGAGCACAGAACATTTCCTTACCGCCCCATGGCAGGTGGTTCCAAAAGTTTCCGTCATGCCTTGTTCGGTGCCAGTAAGGACATAGCTACAGGTTCCCATGGTTCCACCAATCAAAACAGGTTGTCCAGTCAACTAAAGAGGTTATAATCAAAGGTAAATTGGTAAACACATCATTATACTTTCATAACAGTATCAGAATTAGATTATCTTCTGAATGGTAATCCATATAATTCTTTTAAAAAGTTTGTTAATACTTTTCATCGCTGCAGTGATGTTGTTTCAATTCCCATTTTTTCACACACCTTCCATACATGGCAGGTCTTAACATTTACTAAAATGTAGTACTTTAATACTAATAGATCAATACAGCTCCAGCTTTACATACTAAATGTCTCATAAATGTCAAGTAGTTCTTTCCATGTCATGCATCCAAAGTGTCTCAACAATAAGCTACAATGCAAGTAATGTTCACTCAAAACTTTTCCTGCTGCTGTGTGGACCTCCAAGTATGCAGCAACAGCTTCCCAAATGGAAGCAATGCATCAGCACATCAAGCATGTGCATGGAGTTTCCCAGCCGCCATGCAGCTTAGACAGAATGTTGCATGCTAGTTTCTACACATTATAAAAAGCTTAGTTAACTAGGTTTCATCTCTAATTTCCATACCTGATAATCGACTGGTATAAGAGGGTGGTGTGGTGGAAAGGCCCGAGTGGAACCCTTCCTGTGGATTAGCAGTGTTTTCTGTTTCCCATCCACCACATGCTCCTCCACTTTGGCTATGTTGTGAGACACATCATAAATCACATGCATATCCAGATCATCCGGTGTAGTGTTGAAGACTTTGGCAAATGCCTAAAATACAGACAGTGCAAGAGGAAGAAGGAATGAATACCGAATAAAAGTTAGAGCAAGGATGAGGAACTTGAGAAAGCAAGTTTGAAAAAGGATGAGACAAGAAATAAATTAGAGCGAGGCAAGGAATGGAACAAAAACAAATGGAAGAGCGTGAAATATAGACGAAGAAAAGTGCACAATGAGAAGGAATAGAAAGCAGATGAAAACACAAAACATCAGAAGACAAACAGAAGTGAGAAGTGGGAGAAAAGAGAAGAAAATGGAACTGAGATGGGATAGAGAGAGGAACAAAAAAATTCTTCACTACAATGCAGCTATATATTAAATTCTACCACAGAGAAGAAAATTATGCTAAGTTTGTAGAAAACAGTTAACTTGCTAATTTTCCATTCTGTGTTCATCTTGTTTGAATACATGAACAACACAGCAATGAAACCAACTTGTACAGGAGGTGCAGTTTCAGGCAGAAAGCGAGAAGCTATTTTATCCACAGCTGCTTGTAAGAATCAGATGTGATGAGTTGTCTCCATTTTGAACGACCTCAATGGTCTGCAGGAGTTAAGGTACACTGTTGGAAATGACTGAAACAAACCCAAACCTACAAATCAATTATTAGTCTCTAGCAGAAGTCCCTTTTAAAATAAAATAAAAAATTGTTCGAGGTGCGTACTTAAAAATAACTAAAACAAGAACAGAAGCTTGGAGAATAAATAAACTGAGGGGCAGTTGGTATAGAAAGTTTATAACGTCAGCTGAATAATAGTGTAACACAAGCTCTACCTGTCTTGACAGGAAGGTCATAGAGGAACGATTCACCCAGGCATAATTTCCAGCTGCTGCCATGCCTTTGAGATAGTCCTGGCCTTCTTGGGAATCGATCCTGGCACACGCCAGCTGCCTGTCATTGACAATAATATTATCTCTCTTCATGGCTTTCTCCATAGCCACTAAGGCATCTGTAAAACAAAGCAAGGCTCCTCCTCAGCTAGCAAAATGAATGATGAATGGATACTATGTAGATTTTACTTCATTGCAATAGAAATTTAAGTATAGCTAAGGAGAGATAGATTTCTTATAACATTCAAATTGATCATACTTACAAAATTAATTTGCACCTTTTGTACGTCAATGCATGTCAGCAGTATTATAAAGGGACATTAGTAAACTTCATGTGATGAACAAGAGAAATAATGCCTGTTTTGAGGAGTCAACATGGTCATAGAAGTCATGCAGCACAGAAACAGACCCTTCAGTACAAATCATTCATGCCGACCAGGTTTCCCAAACCAAACAAGTCTCATTTGTCTGTGTTTTGCCGATATCCCTCATGTACCTGTCCAAATGTTTTTTAACTAGTGTAACTGTACATGCATCGACTACATCCCCTGGCAGTTCATTCCACATATGAACCACCCTCTGTGAAAACATCACCTCTTGGGGGCCTTATAAATCTTTCACCTCTCAACTTCGAACAATGCCTTCTAGTTTTGAATCTCCCTGCTCTTCACCTTATCAACGCACCTCGTTATTTTATTAACCTCTTTAAGGTCACCCCTCAATTTCCTATGCTCCAGCAAAAAAGGTCCCAGCTATCCTGCCTCTCCTTCTAAATTAAGCCTTCAGTCCTGATAACATCCATGTAACTCTTTTTGCACCCTCTCCACTTTAATAATATCCTTCCTATAGCAGGGTGATAGTGTACATTTTTAGTTCTATTGAAACAGCTTCAAAAGCCACTTCATTCTATGTTGACATAACAGTTCAAACAGGATATGTCACTACTAATTACTGTACTGAGAGAAAACTTAAGCTTGTTTTTTATCCCAGCTTTAGTGAAATGCTCTCTCCCAAAACCAAGCAGTCAGTCATCGCCAGGTAGTAATAGATTAGATTTTGTTTTAAACGGAAAAATTATTTCAAATCTGAAAATATCTTAGATGTTGGACTAGGGTGGATAAAGTCAGAAGTCACACAACACCAGGTTATAGTCCAACAGATTTCTTGCCAGAAGATTGGATGGCAAAGGCGTAGAAGAGTTGCTGTCACAGGGCTGAGCTTTGGCGAGACACACTAGAAGTACAGTAAGCAGTAGATCATTTAGCCACTCATGCCTGCTCACCTCATCCAATTAAGACTACCGTAAGGAGAAATAATAGCATTCAGTAAGATGTTTTCAAGCTGGAATTGATACATAGCTGCACAATAAAAAGGAGAGTAAGGGATATATGGGCCAGGTAAAGTTCAAACATTAGCTATAGTCTCATTGAATGAGAGTGCAGGTTCAAGTGACCGTACTTCAATTCTCAGTTTGTATACTATTAGAATGGAATACTAGCACCAGAAGGAGGCTTTGTACTGAATACAGATAACCTGGTGTAAGTACAGGAAAAAAACATCTCACCTGTTGCAACCTGGTGTCCAAAACCTCTGCTCCCACTGTGAATCATGACACACACTTGGCCTTTGTGGTCAATGCCCATTTTACGAGCTGCATAGTCATTGTAGATTTCATCCACCACCTGAATCTCAGCATAGTGGTTTCCAGCACCCAGAGTGCCCAGCTAAACAAAACGAGAGTGCATCAATTCAGTTCTAGATGCTTCCTAAGAATCACGTTGTAACAATGACAAAGTTTAACTCAAGTATAATTGACTTTGAAGAACTGAAAACTACACCTCACCACACAAAGAAACAAAATCAGGAAATGACTTGGTATGCCATTAGTTGTATACAATGAACTTCGATTATCCAGAAACTTGGGCATTGTTCACAAAGTTACAAGAGATCAAAACGAAAGGATTTGCAGACAGATAGCAACACAACCGTTCAATTTAAAAAACTGCACACAAAGTCAATACCCATGAATTGACATGCAACAAGTGAATCTTGGCGAAATCTTCGTGTAACTAACCAGTTACCACACACTGTATAAAGAAATCATTTTACTATTCTTTACTTGGGATTGTGGACCAAAAATGGAAAAATTCAGTGGGGGGTGGGAAGATGAATGAAACCCAAGGGCATCTGTATTTTTAAAAAGCTTCAGAGGCAGGCTGTTGATTTGGTTCAGTTCAAATCAGGTTCATGGGCCAAGAGTCTTCAGCATGACAAGCGAATCTCCACCTGTCCAGAAGCCAGAGAACGTAAGCAAGAGAGAGGAGGAAATCCATAGACTGCAAAATGCAGTAAAGTAACCAAAACAGTAAGATTCTCTCCCACGATATAGTATAAACTGTAGCCTCCAACCAATGACTGAGAACAATTAATGGGTACCTGCCCCACCCCCATTTGGTCTTCAAAAGAAGAACTTTTCAGATTTGAATACAAAGATCAGAGCACAAAAAGAGAAAGCAGAAGTGACAGAGATAATGGGAACTGCAGATGCTGGAGAATCCGAGCTAAAGTGTGGAGCTAAATGAATGCAGCAGGTCAAATCTGTGGACTGGTGACACTGCACTGTTTCCCCACTATACATTTTCTTCCATCCACATTTGTTTTTGCTTAGAGAGATAGCAAGAACTGTTGACACTGGAGTCAAGAGATAACAGTGAGGAGCTGAAAGAACACAGCAGGCCAGGCAGCAGAAAAGGTGACATTTCAGGTCAAGACACTTCTTCAGAAATGGTGAGGGGGAAGGGAGCTCAGAAGTAAATAGAGGAGGGGAAGGGGTGGGGCTGGGATGGTGATAGGTGAGTGCAGATAGGGAGTCGTGGGTGTTGGTCTACAGTTTGCAGGTGGCGTCATTGTGAACTGGAAGAGCAGCACCTCTTTTTCCACCTCGGGAGCCGACAGCCTAATTCCCACCCCCGGCCACATCCCATGACCAATCCACTCTCTCATCCCGCCTCCTTGACCTGACACAACCTACCCCTCTTCTTTTCCACCTAAGCGCTCTTCCCACCTCACTAACCAATCCCCACCATTGCCTACCTGCAGTCACCTAACACCATCCCACCTACCTTCCCCAGCCCAACCCCTCCTTTCTCTATCTATTTCTGAGCCCCCTTCCCCATTTCTGAAGAAGAGGCCCGATCCAAAACGTCAGCTTTCTTGCTCCTCCGATCCCCTCTCCTGGCCTGCTGTGTTCCTCCAGCTGCACAGTGTTATGCATGTGTTTTTGTTCGTTTGCACGTATGTAGGGGTTTTAGGGAGTCATTTCAGTTGGCAGCATTAAATGTTGAATTTTCATGTTTTTGTTTGCCTATGGCTAGAATTGATTTGTAGTGGTTCCTGTTAAGTAACAAGCTGGTCAGCATTTTCCACGACTTGAGTACCTGAGATAGATAAATTAAGGATTTGTAATGTGATTGAACCTTTAAGCTTGTGACAACATCAGAAGTAACTGGGTTTGGGAATTAGCACAATTTCCAAGGGGGATATAATAACTGCTCTTGGGCAATTCTACAGCATAGGCACAGAAGAGGTCTCATGTTTACTTTCAGTCATGAAAAATGCACATATAAAAAAGTTACCTGAGGCAATCCTCTCTTTTTGGCCTTTGCAGAAACCTTGGATGGATCTGCCTGCAACATTCTACCATATTCTTCACAGTGCTCTTTATCCTCAGCCCAGGCATAGCCTTCTCTCAGTGACCAATCCACTCCCATCTCCAAAGCTTCTTCTAAGTCTCTGCAAATAAATGTCAGCTGTCAGCAAGGTAGCACAAGGGTCTAATTAATGACATATACCAACATTCAATAATTGTATGTTATTTTGGAGATTGGTACAACATAGTAAAGGTTCACTAGACAAACAATATTTAAATCAGGCCTTAAAATTTATCTGAAGTAGAAAATTGAAGAGTACTTTCAACACATATTTGTTAAGAGTGGAGAAATACTGTGAACACAAAGCATTCAAAGCTTTCTGGTCCTTTTAAAGTTCAAGCCCATATTCCAAACAATGTTTCACATAAACAACAGTAACTTTATAAATTAAAATTGATTATTCCTTGAGATATTTCTTTCAAGTGAAAAATAATTTTTACATCACTGCAACAAAAATTAAGCAAATCTATCTTATGATTCAATATTGCTGTCTTTTTAAAAATCATACGCAAGGAAACTAAGAAACAACTGAATCACAGAAAGTAGCCAATGCAGAGTTGGCGGCAACAACGGTCTGTTATCTGACAGTTCATTCAAGAGAACAGCTAAACCACACCATTCAAACATTAACATGCTGTGACATTTGTTCCAATAGCTATGATTAGCAGCTCTCGGAATTCGCCAGTTGGTTACTGATTTTACGCAGCACTAGCTTGTGCTTTTCAAACTCAGTTTTGACTAGGTGTCTATGGCAGGAAAAAAAAATCTGATCTGACAGAAAGCATCAAAAAGAAACTAAACCAAATAACTAACTGTAACTGCAAAAACATTGATAACTACATTAAAATTACAAATTCCCAAATTTGTACTAAAAAATTCCCCATTATAAAATGTGCAGCTTATAAAGTTCAACTATTACACATTCCTTTTCTGTTGCTGCTTGATTCTTTTCTAAAATAAAACTGAATAAATGTTTTGGGAATTTAAAGTCTACGGCAAATGCTGGTTAACCAGTTTTGAAGGAAGAATGTGTTGAAGGGCATGTTAGATCTAATGCCTAAAGTAATTCAAAAAAAGGTATTATTTGGTATGGAAATTTATTTTACTTGCAACAGAAAGAAAAAAAAGCAAAGCAAAGCATTCTCAAGGAGAAAGGAAAAAATCATCTCCATAAGTAGACTAAAATACAGAGACATGTTGCAGTACAGAAGATTTTTAAAAGCCTGTCATTTCTGACTAACAAAATTAATGTCATGACATTGTCGAAGTAAAAATAACTATTCATCTAAATATTCATATACATTTAAACACCATTCAAAAACAAACATGGTAACAACAGCAAAACCTCATTCCTTTAAAAACCTGTACTCAGAAGGTGATAACTGCTAAATACCTAATTCGCAACAAAAGTTCTCATTGTCTCCTAATCTTTCCCCTTCAAAAATAAAAACTTTCCATTCCCTTCTTTCCAGTCCGTGCACAGCATTCTTACTTGGCACCCATTGGGATAACTCCCTTGGATCCGACTCCTACAGGAATGTGGTCAAACATGGCCTGAGCCAGTTGTTCCTTTACTGGCTGCACATCCCCTTCATCAAGGTTGGTACGCAACAAACGCACTCCACAGTTGATGTCAAAACCCACACCACCTACAAAAACAAAACATACTTTCATAAATAATGCTCTTACAACATTACTTCCTCATTTCCACAGCCCACCCTTCCCCAAAAATCAGGTATGTGAACAAACATATGTTTTGCTCAATTCAGAGTTCTTCATAAACAAAAACCTTCAGTACTAACATGGATTTGAAAGAATATGCACATCAAATAGAAAATAGAATTGAAGCTTAGTTTTCTATTGCAGAGATGTCCAAGTATCTGGAAGCAGGAGTGAAACGCATGAAAACAACAACAGTATAGATAGAGACATAGTATCACTACAGTGCAGAAAAAGGCCATTCAGCTCAGAGTCTCCTCCTCAACCATCCAAAGAGCATCCCATCCAGACCTAGAGCCCACAACCCTGCAGTTACCACGGTAAACTGCCCTGCTTGCACAGTCCAAAGCACTGTAGCACAATTCAACATAGCCACTCCACCAAACCTTCACATCTTTTGTCTGTGGGAGGAAATCCACACAGAAACTGGGAAAACATGCAAGTCCACATAGAAAGTCGCCCAAAACCAGAATTAACCCAGAGTCCCCAGTGCTGTGAGGCAGCAGTACTAACCACTGAGCCACTGTTCTTCCTATCAATTCTTTCTCAAACGTTTTGATCACCTTGCTTAGGCCACCCATCAAACTTGACTGAGCATAGGGTACATTTATGTACCCTGTCCTCTTTAAGCAAACCCTTTCAGCACCCAGCATCGTTCTGCTGCATTCAACTCTCCAACGTCAAAACATCTTTCTTGAAGTGCAGTGGCCAGAGCTGAACTGTTACTCCAAATGGGCTCTGACCAGGGTGTGATATAATTGCGGTATACAAAGTAGTGAAGGTAATTCCTGAAGTCCCCAAAAAAACCTCTCCTTTTAATGAAAATATAACAAAGAACTGCAGATGCTGAATATCCAAAACAAAAACAGAAATCGTTGAGCAGTTCAGCAGTTCAGCAGGGCCAGCCACAGCTACAGAGAGAAAGCGGAATCAAAACTTCAAGTCCAGTGACCTTTCTTCAGAACTGGTCTCAAAACACCAACTTCTGCCCTCTCCACAGATGCTGCTAGACGTCCCCAATCTCCGCTTGAGTCACTATGTTCTTGTTGTTCTTTGCAAGTTAGTACTGGCAAGGACTACAGGATCTAGTTAATTTTAGCCAGGGAGATTAGACTAGGGACAGGTAAAATTCAGCTCTTGATTAGTAATGACAACATATACTTCCACAGCACCTTCAACATAGGAAGACACCCTCAAGTGCTTGTCAAAAAAAACATGCAACATCAAACCACACTAGCAGATATTAGGGTAAAAGACTTGGTTGTTTAGTGCAGTTGTATGGAGCATCCTAAACGGAAGGGGAAGAAGAGGAGAGAGCAAGAGCAAGAGATGAAGGCAGGTCACTAATGTTGAAGCAAAGGAAATCGAAGTGGCTAGAGGCCAGAACTGGAGCGGCACCAAGACCTTGGGTGTTATGGGGCTCGACGAGGCTGTGGGAACAGGAAGGGTGTGGAGGTGGTGCAGAGAGAGAGAGAGAGAGAGAGAGAGAGAGAGAGAGAGAGAGAGAGAGAGAGAGAGAGAGAGAGAGAGAGAGAGAGAGAGAGAGAGACTTGCTGCAACTTAAGATACATATTGCAGAATTCTGGATGTGGAAAATTGTGCATATGGAGAGCGGTGGGACAGGATGATAACCAGGATAGAACTGGAACAGTCAGATCTGGAACTAACTAATGTATGGCTTATGACCATGAAATTGTCCCTGTGCTGCAAGGAAACATTGGTTAGGAAAGGCACACAACTGGACTCAAAAAAATCTGCGATAAGAATGCAGTTCATCTGACCTGTCAGAGCTGATTCTATGCTGGAAAAGATTCAACTAGTTTCACTTTCCTGCTTTTCTCAGTACCCTGCAAATCTTCTCGTTATACAATAATCCAACAGCATTTTTATAAATTCTTGATTGCGCTGCCCTCCAATACACTATCAGGCATTGCATTCCAGATGCTAACCTCTCGCTACAAAAAAAAACGATTGCCCCATGTCGCCTCTGCTTCTTTTGGCAATTATTTAAAATGTGTGATGATCAGCAATCTAAGTCACTCACAGAAAGATGTGGTACAACCTCCAAATTCAGAAGTAACAAGACATCTTCAGACTGAAACTTGCAAATTCTCCTTCACCATTTCCTTCCCTTTTCCCAACCTAGAACCTTGGAAAACCAGATTTGGAGGAGCTACTTGACAGGTTACAGCCTGTAAATTGAGCCATACAATTTACATCCTCGGACCTACAAAGAGCTAGAGTGCAAAACTTCTGAAGTTTGCTTTGAGGGCATGTTCAGAGAAGCTCAAGGGCTGCGTTTTGATATTCTTGTCCTCATAATGCTTTGGCACTGTCAGAAAGATTGCCCTAAAAAGGAGGCAATTATATAGGAATCATGAAGATGATTATATTGGTGTATTTTTCTAATTGAATGTACTCCAACCAATCTAATGCAGGTTATTAAGAAAAAGCTCAGACCCTCAACTTATCAAATGTTCTACAGTTGAAAAGGCTGCATCAACTCATCCAGAGAGGTTTGTTTTTAGTTTTACCTGGTGATACCACGGCATCGGGATTATTCATGTCAAAGGCAGCCATGTTTCCAATTGCAAACCCATAACCTGAATGGACATCAGGGAGTCCAATGGATTTCTTTGGAAAGAATTAATAAGATCAATACTTCAACAACTAGAAATGCAGTCTGAAACAAATACATCACAATCCACAAGTGCAAAGAATTCTGCTAGATTCTAGAATAGTTTTAACTGCTGGATTACAAACTCATTACCGGCAAAATTTCGTGAAGTTTTTAAAATGTGCAGTCTTATAGTCACATTTCTAACCATATCATCCTGAAGGCTTTAAGTTTCAGCAAAAGAGTCTACACAAGAAAGGACACAAATTTTGGCCTAACAACCATCGTGGATCAGGAAGCGACAGTGCCTCCAACTATTATTAGGTCAGAACCCTTCATAATGCCAGCTTGCAACCACGATAATCAAATGCAACTTTGTCAGTAATCTTAACTCATGTTTTATGTGAAATTCCCAATATAGCAGACAACTTGTATATTATTTAGACACATTTCATATTTTGATGTAATCAATTTTCAAAAAAATCTGTTCCCAAGAAAACGACAGCATTCACGAGCACAAAATTTAGTCAGATCAGAACAATTTGTTGGTTAATTTGAATTTGAATTTTGAATACCTCCGCAACACATCAACGCAAAAATCTTTTTCAGGTATTTACTCCCCTTTAATTCTACAATACAAAAGTAGAAAGGGTTTATCGTTTTATTTTACCATGTGCAATTCACAGAAATCCAGCATACAAGTGCACCCATTTGCAATTGTAGCAGCCCACAAATTAATATAAATGTTTCACACCAAAAATTTAGAAGTTACATTATTTTGATTGATTTATTCTATTAGTCAAGCTTTTTGACACCCACTTCAGACCTCTATTCTTATGTAACAAGATGCACAGTCAGAATAAATTTTCCTTCGTAATATTACATTCAGTTGATTTTGCAAAAAAGTGTTCCACAGAGGAACAAATCTGAAGTTAAGCGAACACCGACTCACGTGAACAATCCCTGGCAATGCTGCCACATTTCCAATCTGCTTCATGGCTGGCATGAAACCACCCACACCTAGAAGAAAAAAAGGATCAGCCTTTTGAGCTTTCCTGTAGTTATAAGTAATAAGATGTATACTGAAAGACAAAGCAGTTGAAAAGGATAGTTCATCAATTTAAAAAAAAATGCTCTCAGCCATCCATTCTGTGAGGACCCAGATCATACCAAATTTGCAAGTGCAGTCAAAAAAAAAAGATAGGACTACACTGCTTTACATATTGACATTGTGGCTCTAGTAAGCCAATAATGTTAATCTACATATTCAAGCAAACATCCTAGATGAACAAAATCACACAGATATGATGTTGGAATGTGCTACTGTGGCTCTAGTAAGCCAATAATGTTAATCTACATATGCAAGCAAACATCCTAGATGAACAAAATCACACAGATATGATGTTGGAATGTGCTACTGTGGCTCTAGTAAGCCAATAATGTTAATCTACATATGCAAGCAAACATCCTAGATGAACAAAATCACACAGATATGATGTTGGAATGTGCTACTGTCTACATCATTTAAGCTAAACATATATAAACATGATCTAGCAAGCATCAATATTATCTAAAAAGTTAAAATTATGTTCACAAAAATATCAAGGAGCAGACCTGACATTAATAAACAGAAAACAAAAAACTTAGGCCCTTGGACACAGAGTAAATCTCAGGACATGTATTTCCTGGTATTCCTTTCACTTTGTTGCTACATCCACAGGTTCATTGTTCGAACCTTTTGTTTAATTCATTCACTTCGCATACTTAATGCTGGTCAGGCCATCACAAATCACCCTCAAGAAGTTGAGGAATTTAACTTTAGATTCCTGGTTCCTGTTAATTAACAGCTGCTCTGATGGGATTTGAACACAGGCCTACGGATTAGTAGGCCAGACATTTGGACCAATAGTCTAGTCGCTTGTACAATATGTCATTACTAGTATGATAGCAAATTAGTAGAACAATAGTTTTCTTCAATGTACATTCATCATTGACTAATAGTGCTTCATGAGCAAGAGTATAACTCCGCTATCTAATGTCACCCCACTCCCAACACCAAGGCCAAATTATAACACCAAATCAAAATGAGCAAATGCTATTGAGATTCTACATATAATCTTTTTATCACGTGAAATCTAGCTCCTGAATTGATTATTTGTCACTAATACTTTGTAATTTGTTGTTACCTCCTCCACGACATGAATTTCGCAGCTCCTCAAACATCAATTTCTCCAGGGTATCATTGACATAAAATACCCCTTCCACCTGGAACACAGAAAAATCAGTTCCATCTTTAAGAAATTATACCCAAAATGTCACCACAGAATCAATTTTTGCCAAATTTCTATTCGTGATATTGTGTTTAAGATCTCATTAACACACAAAATACAGGAATTCATACCAATGTATAATGGTCAAGCTGGGATTCCTCCTTGCATCCAATTCACTAACTATAGATACTTAGTCTTGTGAACAAGACCAAGCAAAGTTAAACAAATCGGTTACCAGCTATTTCTCAGGGGAAGGGTGTGCACGAGTTTGGTTCATTTAAACTATTCTATCCAAGTTAAGGGACTGAGCGCCCCACTGATGGTATAAACACCTGGAATATTCCATCTGGCATGTTTAGGCAGGATTGAGATGGTCCTATATTTTTAAAAGTGCAGCCACTAAGACTTTAAACCAAAGTGCACAAAATCCCAAATGATTATTCAAAGAGCAGTTCAGAGTTCTTTTGATATCTTGGAAAGCATAAATGCTTCAACCAAAACCACAGCACAACTGCACCCCCATTAACACACGTTTGGTTAAAAAAAGCCTTACATTTACACCATTACCACTGGCTAACTCAAAGTGCTTTACAGCTCATGAAGAACCTTGGGAATCAAAAGTGATTTGCTTCTAGATTAGTTCAATCGGTTCTGAGATGGCAGATATATGCAATGCTTAATCCACAAATTCTCCCATATACAGGACAGGTAATGCTTGAAGGGTTGGGTAAATGGATCAATTGGAATTTTACAAGTTTATCAAATAGCTGAATTTTGCCCTTCAAGTTCCTGACTAAGTTGTAATGGCAGGGGATTTTAACTTCCTAAAACAAAAATACGACTGGGACTGCCATCGTGTTAAGAGTTTGGATAGATGGGAATTTGTCACTTGTCTACAAGAAGATTTTCTTATTTAGTATTTGCATGTACCTAGTAGAGAAAGATCGAAACTTGATCTTCTCTTAAGTAGTAAGGCAGGGCAAGTGACTGAGGTGTCAGTGAGGTACATGAAGAGGGTGGGGTACAGACAGATGAGGGATAGAGACAGGCAGAGGTGGTGTGGGCAAGGTAGAGTCGGGAAGGGTGCGCGAGCGGGGTAGAGACGGGCCGGGGGTGGGGGGTGCGCGAGCGGGGTAGAGACGGGCCGGGGGTTTGGGGGGGGGGGGTGTGAGCGGGGTAGACACGGGCCGGGGGTGGGGAGGGGGGGGGGGGGGTGTGAGCGGGGTAGACACGGGCCGGGGGTGGGGAGGGGTGTGAGCGGGGTAGAGACGGGCCGGGGGTGGGGGGGGGGTGTGAGCGGGGTAGAGACGGGCCGGGGGTGGGGAGTGGGGGGGGGGTGTGAGCGGGGTAGAGACGGGCCGGGGGTGGGGAGTGTGAGCTGGGTAGAGACGGGCCGGGGGTGGGGAGGGGTGTGAGCGGGGTAGAGACGGGCCGGGGGTGGGGGGGGGTGTGAGCGGGGTAGAGACGGGCCGGGGGTGGGGGGGGTGTGAGCGGGGTAGAGACGGGCCGGGGGTGGGGAGTGGGGGGGGGTGTGAGCGGGGTAGAGACGGGCCGGGGGTGGGGAGTGTGAGCTGGGTAGAGACGGGCCGGGGGTGGCAGGGGGGGGGGGGTGTGAGCGGGTTAGAGACGGGCCGGGGGGTGGCGGGGTAGAGACGGGCCGGGGGTGGCGGGGGTTGGGGGGGGGGGGGGTGAGCGGGGTAGAGACGGGCCGGGGGTGGAGGGGGTGTGAGCGGGGTAGAGACGGGCCGGGGGTGGGTGTGAGTGGGGTAGAGAGGGGCCGGGGGTGGGTGTGAGTGGGGTAGAGACGGGCCGGGGGTGGGGGGGGGGGGGTGTGAGCGGGGTAGAGACGGGCCGGGGGTGGGGGGGGGGGGGGTGTGAGCGGGGTAGAGACGGGCCGGGGGTGGGGGGGGGGGGGTGTGAGCGGGGTAGAGACGGGCCGGGGGTGGGGGGGGGGGGGGGGGGTGTGAGCGGGGTAGAGACGGGCCGGGGGTGGGGAGTGGGGGGGGGGGGTGTGAGCGGGGTAGAGACGGGCCGGGGGTGGGGAGTGGGGGGGGGGGTGTGAGCGGGGTAGAGACGGGCCGGGGGGTGGGGAGTGGGGGGGGTGTGAGCGGGGTAGAGACGGGCCGGGGGTGGGGAGTGTGAGCTGGGTAGATGGGCCGGGGGTGGCGGGGGGGGGGGGTGTGAGCGGGTTAGAGACGGTCCGGGGGTGGCGGGGTTTGGGGGAGGGGGGGGGGTGTGAGCGGGGTAGAGACGGGCCGGGGGTGGCGGGGGTTGGGGGGGGGGGGTGTGAGCGGGGTAGAGACGGGCCGGGGGGGCGGGGGTGGAGGGGGTGTGAGTGGGGTAGAGACGGGCCGGGGGTGGGGAGTGTGAGCTGGGTAGATGGGCCGGGGGTGGCGGGGGGGGGTGTGAGCGGGTTAGAGACGGTCCGGGGGTGGCGGGGTTTGGGGGGGGGGGGGGTGTGAGCGGGGTAGAGACGGGCCGGGGGTGGCGGGGGTTGGGGGGGGGGGGGGGGTGTGAGCGGGGTAGAGACGGGCCGGGGGGGCGGGGGTGGAGGGGGTGTGAGTGGGGTAGAGACGGGCCGGGGGTGGGTGTGAGTGGGGTAGAGACGGGCCGGGGGTGGGGGGGGTGTGAGTGGGGTAGAGACGGGCCGGGGGGGCGGGGGTGGAGGGGGTGTGAGTGGGGTAGAGACGGGCCGGGGGTGGGGAGTGTGAGCTGGGTAGATGGGCCGGGGGTGGCGGGGGGGGGTGTGAGCGGGTTAGAGACGGTCCGGGGGTGGCGGGGTTTGGGGGGGGGGGGTGTGAGCGGGGTAGAGATGGGCCGGGGGGTGGCGGGGGTGGAGGGGGTGTGAGTGGGGTAGAGACGGGCCGGGGGTGGGTGTGAGTGGGGTAGAGACGGGCCGGGGGTGGGTGTGAGTGGGGTAGAGACGGGCCGGGGGTGGGTGTGAGTGGGGTAGAGACGGGCCGGGGGTGGGGGGGGTGTGAGTGGGGTAGAGACGGGCCGGGGGTGGGGGGGGTGTGAGTGGGGTAGAGACGGGCCGGGGGTGGGGGGGGTGTGAGTGGGGTAGAGACGGGCCGGGGGTGGGGGGGGTGTGAGTGGGGTAGAGGCGGGCCGGGGGTGGGGGGGGTGTGAGTGGGGTAGAGACGGGCCGGGGGTGGGGGGGGTGTGAGTGGGGTAGAGACGGGCCGGGGGTGGGGGGGGTGTGAGTGGGGTAGAGACGGGCCGGGGGTGGGGGGGGTGTGAGTGGGGTAGAGACGGGCCGGGGGTGGGGGGGGTGTGAGTGGGGTAGAGACGGGCCGGGGGTGGGGGGGGTGTGAGTGGGGTAGAGACGGGCCGGGGGTGGGGGGGGTGTGAGTGGGGTAGAGACGGGCCGGGGGTGGGGGGGGTGTGAGTGGGGTAGAGACGGGCCGGGGGTGGGGGGGGTGTGAGTGGGGTAGAGACGGGCCGGGGGTGGGGGGGGTGTGAGTGGGGTAGAGACGGGCCGGGGGTGGGGTTGTGAGTGGGGTAGAGACGGGCCGGGGGTGGGGGGGGGGGGGGGGGTTGTGAGTGGGGTAGAGACGGGCCGGGGGTGGGGGGGGGGGGGGGGGGTTGTGAGTGGGGTAGAGACGGGCCGGGGGTGGGGGGGGGGGGTTGTGAGTGGGGTAGAGACGGGCCGGGGGTCCGGGGGGGGGGGGGGTGTGTGAGTGGGGTAGAGACGGGCCGGGGGGGGGGGGGGTGTGAGTGGGGTAGAGACGGGCCGGGGGTGGGGGGGGGGGTGTGAGTGGGGTGCGAGTGGGGTAGAGACGGGCCGGGGGTGGGGGGGGAGGTTGTGAGTGGGGTAGAGACGGGCCGGGGGTGGGGGGGGGTTGTGAGTGGGGTAGAGACGGGCCGGGGGTCGGGGGGGGGGGGTGTGAGTGGGGTACAGACGGGCCGGGGGGGGGGGGGGTGTGAGTGGGGTGCGAGTGGGGTATAGACGGGCCGGGGGTGGAGGGGGGTGGTTGTGAGTGGGGTATAGACGGGTCGGGGGTGGAGGGGGGTGGTTGTGAGTGGGGTATAGACGGGTCGGGGGTGGAGGGGGGTGGTTGTGAGTGGGGTAGACACGGGCCGGGGGTGGAGGGGGAGGTTGTGAGTGGGGTATAGACGGGTCGGGGGTGGAGGGTGGGGAGATGAGCGGAGAAACAAGTAGAAACTGCCACGTCATGTGTCCACTTCTGTTTCTCTGTCAGGCCGCTTGAATTACCTGCATGTTTGGCACAAAGCCCTTTTTAATCCTCCAGCAGTTTTTGTGGATTTTGTCCAGATAACCCAGCTCATCATTGTAACTGCGACTCATGGCGATCACCGCAGCTTCACACCAGCCCAGAACCAAACTGAGCGTGCGCACCACACCTACTGCTCCCGCTTCGACTCAAAACAGGCGGCGACTCGATAGTGCGTTTGAGTCTGAGCTTTTCAAACCCCCAGACCAATGCAAACCACGTCAAAACACCCTTCCGACTAATATGATTAGATTAGATTAGATTAGATTGCCTACAGTGTGGAAACAGGCCCTTCGGTCCAATAAATCCACACCGCCCCTTGAAGCATCCCACCCAGATCCATCCCCCTAGAACCCACACACCCCTGAACACTACAGGCAATTTACCATGGCCGATCCACCTAGCACATCTTTGGACTGTGGGAGGAAACCAGAGCACCCAGAGGAAACCCACGCAGACGCTGGGAGAATGTGCAAACTCCACACAGACAGTCACCCAAGGCTGGAATCGAACCTGGGTCCCTGGTGCTGTGAGGCTGTTGTGCTAACCACTGAGCCACCATGCCACCCTTAGCTTAAGTTTCTTTCACCTTAAATCTTCACGGCCAACAGATAGAGGAATATGTACCATCAAAAAGTCAAAGTCTGATTCTAATTGAATCCATTTAAATCTATTGAGCTTCTCTGAAGGTAAATTACTGAAGTAAATATGTACGTATAATAAAATATGGCAGATTTTCTCCGAACTGTGACAGAGGAGGCTATGTGGTCCACTGGGTGTGTCATGGGACAATAAGGTGTAGAGCTGGATGCACACAACAGGCTAGCTAGCATCAGAGGAGCAGGGAAGCTGACATTTTGGGTCTGGACCCCTCTTCAGAAAACAGAAAGCTTGGCCTGCTGTGTTCATCTAGCTCTACACTTTGTCATCTCAGATTCTCCAGCACTGGCTGTTCCTACTTTTCACTGGGTGGGTCATGTTTAGTTTGTCCCTTGATCTGTTTGCCTTCTCTTTCACTCGGTCTCTGGACACTGTTTCGACTTATCTGCCTCACCAGCCCCACTTCATCAATATAAATGCTGTCTTTTCACAGCTATTTTCAGTTCTGATGACGGGTCACTGGACTGGAAATATCAACATTTTTCTCAACCAGATACTGCTAGACTTGCTAAGTTTCTCCAGCACTTGGTTTTTGTATGTTTCTTTGGAATTATTTATCTTGGCCTAAACATTTTCTCATAGTCTTTCTTTGTTTCTTAAATCATGTGGCCACTCAACCTGTGTTTTTCTTAGATCTCAATTGTATTTTCTGCCTGACACTTAAGTACATTTTTTCTTATTTATTTGAATTTGTATCTCCTTTTTCAACAAGGCAGCTCTGGATTTGTTTGCCCATGCTTTTTCTTTTTAGTGAGTACACCTTGTCTGTACCTGAACCATTCCGCCTCTTAGAAAGTAGCCCATTGCTCAGGTAGTTTGTCCCGTCACACCAACTCTGTTCTTGTCACATTGAAGTTGTCCTCCCCCCGTTAATTGTTCTTCCTAAATCTTGTAATATAATGACCATTGTCTCCAAAGTGTTCCTCCACTAACTATTGATGTACTTGGCCCGTCTCATTTCCAAGAACAAAATCCAACAGTGCATCCTTTCTAGTTAGATTGGGCACATACGTTGTGAGAAGCTTTTCTGAACACAGTCTAGGAACACTTGTTGTTCTCTGCTCTAAATGTTTTCTTCAAACCGTGTTTTGTAATAATCACTCTTCTGTAGTGTTTCATAAAGGATGTTAATAATGTTCTGATAAGGAGTTATCAACCCAAAATGCCACAGATTCGTTTGACCTGAATTTTACCAGCATCTTCTTTTATATTTCAGAATTCCAGTATCTGCAGTAATCTCCTTTTGAGCGTTCAATAATTTTCTTTATCAGAATGTACATTCAACCTCACACTTATGGACATCTTCGGTTTGTTTGTTCTTTTTGCCATTGTATCGAATTCCCTTAGCAAATCTTATTGGTGTTCAGAATTATTTATTTTCACTTCCTTCTTGTTTTTGTACTGACTGCTACTTTCAGTATTCCCTAAAATGAGAAAACTCTAAAACCTCTAAATCCTGTGTAACGATTGAACTGAAATTTCAATTCACAATGGATCCTATCAACTACATCTTGTCTGACCCTTGACCACTAAGAACATTCTCTCCTCCCCAGCTGAGAAGACCCAATCCCTGTCTTGACCTGATTGCAGACCCCTGGCCCCCAGTGCTACTCAAAAATCACTGTCCTGACCATCTCCACAGACTCACCATTTTCCTATCACTTGTCAGACTTGATGAACTGCCACTTTCACCAGATGTAACTCCCTCTGATCTGAGCATAGACCTCTTGGCATGGCCAACTCCCTACCTCACATACTTTTCCCTGCTAGTCTGATGTTTCTAGACCCAAATTCCCTGCCCACATCTTGCCTGGCCATCATGGACCTGACACTGCTTCCTCCACCTGGCCTGAACCTCTCAGACTCAACACCTTAGTCCCTGCCACAGACCCAAATTACAGTTGCAAAGGGGAGTATGATTTTTATAAATATTTTCTTTGCTGCTGTGTCCATGTATTTCTGGAACAGGTTTGCAATTGGAGGTCCTGTCCAGGAATCTCCAGTGCAGAGGGCACCTAAAGTTAAGTGGGTAATTTTAATTCACTCAAGTTCAGAAATATGGGTTACTATACTGAATCAAAAATCTGGACTAGAAACTTAAGGTTCAAGTCCCTTCTACATCTTGTTGGCTATCGGAGGAGTATTCATAATTTGGTTCAGCTGCCTAATAATCTACTAATGAAATTAGACCAACTTAAAACAATCATTACTAGAGGAAAATAAACCAGTGTTATGACCCCAGCTGATAATGGGAACTGCAGATGCTGGAGAATTCCAAGATAATAAAATGTGAGGCTGGATGAACACAGCAGGTCAAGCAGCATCTCAGGAGCACAAAAGCTGACGTTTCGGGCCTAGACCCTTCATCAGAGAGGGGGATGGGGAGAGGGAACTGGAATAAATAGGGAGAGAGGGGGAGGCGGACCGAAGATGGAGAGTAAAGAATATAGGTGGAGAGAGTATAGGTGGGGAGGTAGGGAGGGGATAGGTCAGTCCAGGGAAGACGGACAGGTCAAGGAGGTGGGATGAGGTTAGTAGGTAGATGGGGGTGCGGCTTGGGGTGGGAGGAAGGGATGGGTGAGAGGAAGAACCGGTTAGGGAGGCAGAGACAGGTTGGACTGGTTTTGGGATGCAGTGGGTGGGGGGGGGGAAGAGCTGGGCTGGTTGTGTGGTGCAGTGGGGGGAGGGGACGAACTGGGCTGGTTTAGGGATGCAGTAGGGGAAGGGGAGATTTTGAAACTGGTGAAGTCCACATTGATACCATACGGCTGCAGGGTTCCCAGGCGGAATATGAGTTGCTGTTCCTGCAACCTTCAGGTGGCATCATTGTGGCAGTGCAGGAGGCCCATGATGGACATGTCATCTAGAGAATGGGAGGGGGAGTGGAAATGGTTTGCGACTGGGAGGTGCAGTTGTTTGTTGCGAACTGAGCGGAGGTGTTCTGCAAAGCGGTCCCCAAGCCTCCGCTTGGTTTCCCCAATGTAGAGGAAGCCGCACCGGGTACAGTGGATGCAGTATACCACATTGGCAGATGTGCAGGTGAACCTCTGCTTAATGTGGAATGTCATCTTGGGGCCTGGGATAGGGGTGAGGGAGGAGGTGTGGGGGCAAGTGTAGCATTTCCTGCGGTTGCAGGGGAAGGTGCCGGGTGTGGTGGGGTTGGAGGGCAGTGTGGAGCGAACAAGGGAGTCACGGAGAGAGTGGTCTCTCCGGAAAGCAGACAGGGGTGGGGATGGAAAAATGTCTCGGGTGGTGGGGTCGGATTGTAAATGGCGGAAGTGTCGGAGGATCTGAGTCAGTGTCAGAGACAACAGTGGAAGGTACTGTGGAGTGGGTGAATGATGGAAGTTAACAATTCTTGAGCAATTGCCACATAGGACAGCATGCCAGTGCTTCCACAGGATTTAATCTCAACATATCTCAGTCGCTTGACCTCCTATAATCCAGAGACCAAAGTGTTATTGATGTTATTAATTTGAATTCAAAATTAACATTTATTTATTGTCTATTTATTCCTTCATTGAGGAAGTGACAAAGTTGATAGATGAGGGAAGAGCTGAAGATGTCATATATATATGGACTTCAGTAAAGCGTTTGATAAGGTTCCCCATGGTCGGTTTATAGAGAAAGTGAAGTCGCTTGGGGTCAAGATAGATGGATAGAGAACTGGCTGGGCAACAGGAGACAGAGAGTTGTAGTGGAAGGGAGTTTCTCAAAATGGAAACTGTGACCAGTGGTGTTCCACAGGGATCCGTATTGGGACCACTGTCATTTGTGCTATAGATAAATGATCTGGAGAAAGGAATAGATGGTCTGATTAGCAAGATTGGTGGCGTAGCAGATCATTTATCTATAGCACAAATGACAGTGGTCCCAATACGGATCCCTGTGGAACACCACTGGTCACAGTTTCCATTTTGAGAAACTCCCTTCCACTACAACTCTCTGTCTCCTGTTGCCCAGCCAGTTCTCTATCCATCTATCTTGACCCCAAGCGACTTCACTTTCTCTATAAACCGACCATGGGGAACCTTATCAAACGCTTTACTGAAGTCCATATATATATGACATCTTCAGCTCTTCCCTCATCTATCAACTTTGTCACTTCCTCAATGAAGGAATAAATAGACAATAAATAAATGTTAATTTTGAATTCAAATTAATAACATCAATAACACTTTGGTCTCTGGATTATAGGAGGTCAAGCGACTGAGATATGTTGAGATTAAATCCTGTGGAAGCACTGGCATGCTGTCCTATGTGGCAATTGCTCAAGAATTGTTAACTTCCATCATTCACCCACTCCACAGTACCTTCCACTGTTGTCTCTGACACTGACTCAGATCCTCCGACACTTCCGCCATTTACAATCCGACCCCACCACCCGAGACATTTTTCCATCCCCACCCCTGTCTGCTTTCCGGAGAGACCACTCTCTCCGTGACTCCCTTGTTCGCTCCACACTGCCCTCCAACCCCACCACACCCGGCACCTTCCCCTGCAACCGCAGGAAATGCTACACTTGCCCCCACACCTCCTCCCTCACCCCTATCCCAGGCCCCAAGATGACATTCCACATTAAGCAGAGGTTCACCTGCACATCTGCCAATGTGGTATACTGCATCCACTGTACCCGGTGCGGCTTCCTCTACATTGGGGAAACCAAGCGGAGGCTTGGGGACCGCTTTGCAGAACACCTCCGCTCAGTTCGCAACAAACAACTGCACCTCCCAGTCGCAAACCATTTCCACTCCCCCTCCCATTCTCTAGATGACATGTCCATCATGGGCCTCCTGCACTGCCACAATGATGCCACCTGAAGGTTGCAGGAACAGCAACTCATATTCCGCCTGGGAACCCTGCAGCCGTATGGTATCAATGTGGACTTCACCAGTTTCAAAATCTCCCCTCCCCCCACTGCACCACACAACCAGCCCAGCTCTTCCCCCCCACCCACTGCATCCCAAAACCAGTCCAACCTGTCTCTGCCTCCCTAACCGGTTCTTCCTCTCACCCATCCCTTCCTCCCACCCCAAGCCGCACCCCCAGCTACCTACTAACCTCATCCCACCTCCTTGACTTGTCCGTCTTCCCTGGACTGACCTATCCCCTCCCTACCTCCCCACCTATACTCTCTCCACCTATCTTCTTTACTCTCCATCTTTGGTCCGCCTCCCCCTCTCTCCCTATTTATTCCAGTTCCCTCTCCCCAACCCCCTCTCTGATGAAGGGTCTAGGCCCGAAACGTCAGCTTTTGTGCTCCTGAGATGCTGCTTGGCCTGCTGTGTTCATCCAGCCTCACATTTTATTATCTTATGACCCCAGCTGATGTGATTACTGAACAAATTAGATTCCAGACTGAAATTTGGCTTGCTAGGACATATTTTATTTTTGAATTAAACAAGGTGGTCTTTCACAGAAATGTAAACACCCAATGCTGCAGATTTGTTTTTTGCAATAAAACAGAAGTTTATTATGTAAAATAAATGAAGGTAAATAGATAAATAAAAGCATTTACACATAACACAAGTTTAAAGATATTGAAACACATGGTTAAATATAATCCCAGTAATCCCTACAACACTCTTTACAGGACACACACCAGAGAGAGATGTGGAGGTGGCGGAACACAGCAGGCCAGGCAGCATCAGAGAAGCAGGAAAGCTGACGTTTTGGGTCTGGACCTTCTTCAGAAATGGGGGAGAGGAAAGGGCTCTGAAATAAATAGACTGGGGGGTGCGGTGATAGAAGCTGGATAGTGGAGTGGACAGGTGGGAGAGAAGACGGAGAGGTCAAGGAGGCGAGGATGAAGCTAGTAAAGGTGAGTGTAGGTAGGAAGTGGGGATGAGGGTTGGTCAGTGAGGAGGAAGAAGCAGATAACTGGGAAAGAAGACGGACAGATCGGGGAGGCGGGGATGGGGGCAGGCTGGTTTTGGGATGAGGTCGGGGGTGGGGAGATTTTGACGCTAGTAAAGTCCGCATTGAGACCATTGGGTTGTAGGCTTCCAAGGCAGAATATGAGGTGCTGTTCCTTCAGTTTCTGGGTGGCATTGTTGTGACACTGGAGGAGGCTCAGGATGGACATATTGCCATGGAGTGGGAGGGGAAGTTGAAGTGGTTCGCAACGGGGAGGTGTTGTCATTTGTTGCAAACCGAGCATAGGTGCTCCACAGCGCGGTCTCTGAGACTCCGCTTGGTCTCCCCAATGTAGAGAAGGCCACCTCGGGAACAGCGGATAAAATAGACCGCATTAGTGGATGTGCAGGTGAACATCTGTTTAATGTGGAAGGTTGTTTTGGGGCATAGGATGAGGGTGAGGTTCAGGGGCAGGAGTAGCACTTCCTGCGGTTGCAGGGAAAGGTGCCAGGTTGGTGGGGCTAGTGGGGAATGTGGAGTGGATGCGGGAGTCGTGAGGAGAGCGGTCCCTCCAGAAGGCAGATAAGGGTGGGGAGGGAAATATATTCTTTGTAGTGGGGTCAGATTGCAGGTGACGGAAGTGGCAGAGAATGATGTATTGAATCTTGATGGTTAATGGGGTGATGCATGAGGACAAGGGGAATTCTGTCTTTGTTTTTGTTGCAGGGAGGGGATGTGAGGGCTGAGGTCTGGGCAATGTGAGAGGTGCAGTGGAGGGCATTTTCGACCACCCCTTGGGGGGGTGGGAGGAATTGTGGTCATTGAAAAACAAGGATAGCTGGGATGTCCAAAACATCAGCTTTCCTGCTCCTCTGATGCTGCCTGGCCTGCTGTGTTTCTCCAGCTCCATTCCTTGTTATCTCAGACTCCTACATTGGCAGTTCGTACTATCTCACCAGGGAGAGAATTTCTTCCTCTAAAACACAATCACACATAGATTTGATTTAACAGATGCTTCTATTCCTGGTCTTGAGCATCTGATAGCCTCTTCCCTGAGATTTCATATAACTGAATGTAAACTTTCTCAGCTTCGAATACCCCTTCATGTTTTAAACAAAAACTTCTTGTCTTGGACTTTAAAACTCTCCTCTTTACACAGAGGTAATTTATTTCATGACGGAACTGAAGTATCTTTTTTCCAAGTAATGGTTTCACACATTCAGCTTCAGCCAATGCTTTGTAAAAGCTACCCAACTGAAATTCAAAGGTTTTTTTTTTAACAGACTATGGGTGCTTCCTCATTCAAAAGGAAAAATATCAATTTCTGACTTTTTAAACTGAAAGCCCAATACACAACTGTTTTACTTTGTTCACTTGTAAAAACTCTCCCAATAACGAATAATTTCAACTACTCTCCAAGAATTATCTTTCTCAGGTTATGCTTTAAAAGAAACAACAGTTACTACAGAGTTAATCATGAAAAAGTTCTGAAGAAGAATCATATCAGATTTGAAACACTAACTCTGTTTCTCTCTCCACAGATAGTGCCAGACCTTTCTCCAATATATTCTGTTTTTATTTCAGGTTTCCAGCATCTGTGGTATTTTGCTTTTGTATTAATCCTTAAAATCCTGAGGCATATAAATCAGAACCCACATACTATAAATTCAACTTTATTTAAATAAATATATATCACACACCTTACACTTGGAGTTTTGAAGAAAGATAGGTGACTTATTGAAACATTCATCATGCTTGGGGAATTGACAGGATAGATGCAGAAACGTTGCTTCCACTTGTGGGAGAGTCTAGGACCACAGGGCATTATTTCAGAATAAAGGGTCATCCATTTAAGACAGAGATGAGGAGGAATTTCTCCTCTTAAAGCGTAGTGAATCTGTGGAATTATTCGCTGAATTGGGCTGTAAAGGCTAAATTATTAAATATATTCAAGACTAGAGAATCAGGAGTTATCAGAAAAAAGCAGGAAGGTGATGATTTGAATGGCAGAGCAGACCCAGTGGGCTGACTGACTTACCTTGATTCCTAAGCCTTGCGATCTTATCACACTGGGAAAACTAATGGAACTAAAGGCTAACAAGGCATGTTATAATCTTTTAAAGTTCCCTAGATTCTGGAAGGTCCTATGGAATAGAGAATGTAACACTTGTGTTCAAGAAAGGAGGGAGAGCAGAAGTACAAAACTTTAAACTAATTCAGCTAAACATCTATCATTGAAAAAATGCTAGAATCCATTGTTAATAAGGTGCAGAATATTTAGAAAATCATAATACAATCAGGCAGTGTTAACGTAGCTTTACAAAAGGGAAATGGTTTGATAAATTTATTAGAGTTCTTAAAGAAGAGTATGCAGGCTGGATAAAAGAAATCAATAAATGTAGTTGACTTGGATTTTGAAAAAGACATTTACTTAGGTGCAATTTAAATGGTTAGAGTTTTAGCCAAGGGCTTATGGTGTTTGGGGCAGCATGCTCACACTTTTTTTCTTCTGTGCTGACTTCTGAAGTCCATGTGCGACAGGAACTTCTGGAACCAGAAATCAATGCCGTGAAATGTGTTGGCATTCCAATTGCTGTGCACAGACTCTCAAAGGATATTTCTGATTTGTTTCTGATTTCCAGTTTCCACCGTTTTCATTTTCTTTTTGTTGGGATTCATTGATAATTTTCAATTTAGCAAACAAGTGAAATGTCTAGGGATCAGTGTTAGGGCTTCAATTATTTATGACCTAAACCTGTGACTTGGGTAAGGGACTAACTGTACCATTGCCAAATTTGCTTATGATATCATGAATGTAGGCAGGAGAAAAAATTGTGAGGAGCTTACAGAGTTTGCAATTGGATAAGTTAGTAGGTTGAGTCAGAAGACTGTTTTCTGTCAGAAGGTCATTCGTCTTTGTAAATCTCTTCCGCAAACAGCAGCGTAGGCTGAAAGAAAGACAAAATTTGCTGGAGAAACTCAGCGGGTCCAGCAGCATCTGCGGAGAGAAAAGAGAGTTAATGTTTCGAGTCTAGTGACCCTTCTTCAGAAAAGCGGAGCCTGAATCGTTAAATGTATGCAAGGCACAAATCATGCACAATATGCTTTAAAAATGTGAGTGGTGAGAAGTGATCGACATTAGAGCAGCAAACCTCCAAAACTTTCCCGTCTGTACATTGACTACAGCTCCATCCTCACAGTGAGGGTTGTGAGCATGCGCTGGATTGGTGACTATCGGGAGCAGGCGCAGTCCATGGTGCTTATAGTCCCTCCCCCGGCCCGCAGGCAGTGGGATGGGGTGGGGCTAACGCTGCTGTCAGTTTGCGGGGTGGGCTGTAATAATCACCATAGTGACCGGCAGCAGACTGCGGCTGGTACATCCATCCCAGCGGAGTCGGAGCCTGAGCGTAGGCCTGGGTGGAGCGGAGTAGACCAGACCGCTGCCTTACCCTCCCTGTAATCTGTAAGTATCGTCTGGAGCTCGGTCAGGTGCAGAACTAGGCCACAGGAACAGCCTGTCGCATCCAGTCTGTTAATGTTGCTTCCTTTCTGCCCCCGCGGTTCAGGGCTGTCAGGTTGTGCGGGGAATGCAGTTTGTGAACGTAAGGGGGTTTTGTGCGTGAGCTGTATGGAACTTAAGAAACGAAAGTGAAATTGTTCATAATCCGTTCCAAGAAATCAGCATGTAGCTAGGTTTTTGTTGTGCAGTGTCATCGACATTGGTAAGCTATTTGACCGTGTAACTTGCGCTAAAATAGACAACATGTATGCTTTCCACCTCAGCGCACTTACTTTAATATTTTAGTGTCTTCTTTTTTTATCAATGTTTGCACTTAATCGTAATCTGAATTTCAATTGCACTTGGAAGTTTTGACTTTGGAAGAACGTATGTTTGTTTTTTTTGCTGAAGCAAGATAAGAGCAGAAGCTTCTTGTACTCATCAGGAAAGATGCAAGAATGCCAACTTTCAGAAATCATAAGTTTATACTGAGAGAACAAGGTTGATTGGCTGAAGCAGTGATGTACAATGCTGTAACAATTTCTCAATGGTGCTTGTGAGAAAATTGGTTATCATAGTACATTCAAAAATAGAGATTATGGTTGTATAACAGTTTATGGGATGATCAGTAACAGCAAATTAAGTACTTTTTGCATGACACTTTTTGGTGTAGGAAGCATGGCAGGCAATTTTCAAATGGCAAGGCCCTGCTATTGACAACATGTGATAATAGCTATATCTTATTTTGTGATTGAAATAGTTGGAACTGCTGATGCTGGAGAATCTGGGATGACAAGGTGTAGAGCTGGATAAACACAGCCAGCCAAGTAGCATCAGAGGAGCAGGAAAGCTGATCATGAAATGTTAGCTTTCCTGCTGCTCTGATGCTGCTTGACCTGCTGTGTTCATCCAGCTCTACACCTTGTTATCTCTTATTTTGTGATGTTGCTCGAGGGATAGATATTGGTCAGTCAATTGTGGATAATTTAATTACTCTTCAAAATAGAACATTGGGCTCTTTCACATTCAGCTTTGAGGGTATTCAGGGCTTGATTTAAGATCTGCCAAGTTACGGAACCTTTGACAATGCAGCTCTTCCTTGGATTTTTGGGACCAGAAATTCCCTGATTATAAGCATGCGAACAACTAAACCATGACTGAGACACCACGATAAAGGGCAGAGGATTTTGTAATCTTCAAGGAAACTTGAAGGAATGAAAGTCTTGCATGCATGTATTACTTTCTTTTATGTTGTCTTCAGAACAGAATACATTTGACCAAAAAAAGGTGTGTGCTAAATCGAAGACCAAAAATCTAAAAGCATGAAATTGCAGGATTTTGCTAATTTTATTACTTATGTCCAAGTTGACACAGATTTTGGTGGTAAATTTGATGGTGGTGATAAGTTTAATGATCTTGCTGCTATTTTCTTTGGTCGAAGAAGTCTTTGGGCTGGGAAGATGATGTTGAAGTAAGCTTGGTGAGTTTCTGCAGTGTCCAACAGGCAATAGTATATACTGTTGCCACTAAGTGCCAAGGGAGAGGACTGTTGATTGGCAAGCAGATGGCCTGTTAGATTTCCTGGATGGTTGTTAAGCCTATCCTAGCATGTTGTCAGCGTGAAATTGGGCAGTTAATTTGAACCTCATATGAAGTGAAGAGGCTTTGAGGAGTAATTTGGTGTGATATTTGTCAGAACATAGTATGCCATTACCATTCAAATGTAGCCATGTTGTTACAATGGTTGGTTCTGTTAACTGTCTGTTTCGTGATAATCCCAAGTGATGTTCAATGGCAGTTCAGGAATAGTAGTACTACTGAAGATAAGAAGTGGTTGAAGGTGATGGGCAGTGTCTGACATGTGTCAACTCCAGTCTAGATGTTTGTCCTCATTCTGTGAGACCAGAACTGATTGATTTGTTTGAGTAAATGTAAATGATTTGAACATTGGTAGAATCATTCATAAATGGTCCTATTCCTGATCTTAAGGAGTTGATAATTTTGCATCAGATGAAGATGCTTGGTTTGAGTAATTGTACTTAGAAACTCCAGCAGTGAGGTCCCGAGCAATTAATTTGCCTTAAACTATAATCATCTATATTTGTTAAGTGTGATTCAAGCCTTTGGACGATGTTCTTTATGACTTGTAAGCTTTTAAAAATGCATCTTCCTGTGTTTTCTCAAGTGATAGTGAACATTTTAAAGCACAGTTAGGAAAAATGTTTTAAAATTCAAAGCTTCTACAGGAAGAAGAACATGGAATATCTCCTGGATCACCTTTGGCAAATTTTGAGGCTGTTAATTCCTCAAAGCAAATGTACTGACTTTTTGTAGTTTGGATCACTTGTAAAAATTGTTAATATTTAGCTCCTTTTTGAAGTAAGATTAGCAACGGTAACTGCTGATGAAAGCAATGAAACAGTATCCTAATAAAAGAATGTCTTTAAGCTGTTACAATGACTGCCTATATATCTGTTCATATAGGGAAATGAAGAGCCAAAAGCACTTTCAAAGGAGGCAGGGAGTTCTCTTGTTGATCTAGCTAGTTAAACAATCTGATCAGCTGGTCACTTTCCTTGTTGTTGATTGTGGGACCTAGGTGCATACTTTACTTCAGAAAAGAACTAGGGTGTCTTTAGGATACAATTCAAACTTTTCACGAGATGTTAGAATGAAAGAAGTAAAATAACATGGTTTCTTTTAATTTGTTACAGACTATAATTTTTCTACGAAGTGTGACTGAATGCTTAAGGCATAAATTGTTCGCACTTTCTAATGACTCTGATCTTAATTAACATATTAAGAATTATATATTCTCTATTATGGCATGTTCCAGCCTGTTTAGAACTCCCCTTTTGGCTGAAAGGTAAAAGAAAGGAAACTAACTGTCTGTTCTTTGTTCTTTTCCTCCTTTCACGCTTAGAGTCCTTCCATTTAGTACTTTTTCATGATGACATTGGTGTTTGGATGTGTATGTTATCAAAGCTATCTCATATTGTCAAAAAACCTACGTTTCAGTTAAATATGATGCAGTTTTTTTTAAGAACGATACTGTAATTTTAATCTCCCTCTTATGTCTAGTGCCCCTTGCACCTGCAGAAATTCCAACAGCAGTTGACAGCTTCATGTTGAATCAGCTGCAATGAAGCTGCGTGTGCGAGTTCAAAGACAGAGAGGTTGGGTGGAATTGGAGCAGGATGAGCCCACTCTTGCTGACCTGCGCAGTAAGATTGCTAACTGTCTTTTACCATCTATGGGATACAGGCAAGTGAAGCAGAATCACATTGCTGTTTCTATGATTAAATATATTAAGTCTGCTGTTAATATGGTTTGATATGGAATATGTCTTGATTTTCATGTGGCCAAATGGATTATTTTACCAATTGAGAAGCTTTTATGATGCTCAACTAACAAATTATTGACTTTGATAATTTTAGAACATTGAGGTTTAGTGGAAATCATAACTGATACCTTGTAATTCCTATCGAAAATTATAAGTATGTGCAGCCTATGAGAATGTTTAGACTGTTGCTCAAGTGGGATGTGAATTTCTATTGTTACTATGGTGTTAAGTTTTTTTTCCCTGCCGGTGGGTGTCAAGGTAGCAAGTAATGCTATGAGAATTTGTTGCAGGACCTGACAACACCTTGCTAATTTCATTTATCTATTTATGTTGGATCACTCAAAATTGTAATTTAAGAGCTTCAGTGACTTAGATGTGAATTCATTATAAATAAATAGTTGCAGCATTTGCAGCACAAGAACAGGCTATTTATTGAAAAAAAATCAGTGCTTTTTCTTTCCAGCTTTAAAAAGAAGATTCTATTTAATTACCATTTGTTTGAAGAAATAACGCAAAGTTTAGACAAGGGAATAAAGTTTAATGTTTTAGTGAAGATCTGTAGCTCGGGTTGTGGCTGGAGTTATTCGGTGGTTCGCTGAGCTGACTTGGTTTCACCTCCTTCCAGGTGACATCTTCACTGTTGTCTAGCCTTCGTTGAAATGCTGTTGTTCTCTTCTGCTCTGAATTTATATGGTCTGGTCTGTCATGGTGGGTAGCCCTGTTTTTTTTTGTACCCTAGTGGTATGTAAATAGGGTGTGTTTCAACATGTTTGTTTATTGCACTGGTGGTTGAAAACCAGGTCTCCAAAAATTCTTGTGCTTGTCATAGTCTTGCTTGTCCTTGCACTGTAACTTTGTCCCTGTTCAACTGATGTCCTTCTGTGCAGAGTGTATTGAAATGAGGGAGAGTTGGTCGTGCTGTTTCGCATGAGTTGGTGTTCACATTTCCTGGTCTGTCCTATGTCGTTTTTCACTCAGCTGCTGCTTGGTAACGTGTGTGTGTGTGTGTGTGTGTGTGTGTGTGTGTATATATTTGTGTACTACTGACGATTGTAAAGGATCCCATACCCAAAATGAGCAAAACTAGGGTAATATACAAAATACCAATCAAGCATTGTGAGAAACACTACAGAGGCTAAATCGGAAGAAAATTGACAATACAGATACATAGCCACCAAGAGACATGACCAGTTCTCACTTGCCTCACTACACAGACAATGAGGGACATGAATTTGACTGGGATAAGTCAAATAGAGTTACGCCAGTGAATTCCTGGAGACCTGGTATTCTAACCGGAACTCCATAACAAACACATTAAATTAGACCCTGCGTACAAACCACTGAGAAACAAAACCGGAAGTAATACCAACCACCCCAGTGAATACAGATTATATAAATGATAAGCAGGACAGAACACCATAGCTTCACTGGAGGTGCACTGACGATATTACCCAGCAGGGTAACAAAAAAGTCTGCAACCAAACCCCTCAGCTCAATGAGCAAGTCTACAACCCGAGCTATAAATCCTCTCAAATTTTATAGAAGGATATCAGTTTAACTGGGACAAGAAAACCAAAGACGAGCACGAGAATTTCTGGAGGTCTGGCTTTCAGCCGCTGGTGCGATAAGCAAACATGTTGAAATAGACCCCATCTACGTACCACTACACTCCAAAACCAGAAACAGGACTACCCACCATGAAAGACTGGACCATATAAATTTGTAGCGGGACAGACCAACAGCACTTCAGTGGAGGCTAGACAGCACTGAAGATGTCACATAGAAGGGAGACAACATGTTTGCAGGAAAACCTGTCAGCTCAGCGAACCAACCAACAATTCCAGGGTAATAAATTACGTGTAATGTATGTGCAGGTTAGCAGGTCTTTGATAAGATGCTGTGTAAGGGATGCATCAAAGGCTTGGGACCAGCAAAGTGTTTCAGGCAGCAAAATGTGTGAATTGTTGTCCTTTAGAGATGTCTGCAGTGACCATGTTGCATTGTCCAAATGTGATTTGGAGTCGAGAAATTGAAACTGTTGTTCAATTATTTGGTCCCTTCTAATTTTTCTGCCTTTTGGCCTAGGGTCCAGTTTATTTTCCATTTATAAAAGCACCTTTTGCTTTTCTGTCTTGTGCAAATGACAATTACTGTACTGGAGCTCAGATTTCACTCCAACTGAACAAAGCTTTTAAAAGATTTGATAAATTCTGTTAATTCAACCACGTTGTTCACTAAAATAGTTGGAAATGCAATGTTTGATGCTAACCTGATGAACAGACATTTGTTTGTAAGACCTTTTAATAATCCAATACTTCCATTTAATGATTGTGTTAAACTTCACACCCTCAAAAAACGAACCATTAATTATGATAATAAACACAAACTGATCAAAAACACTTAGGTTCTTTTTAAGAATAGAAATCTGCTTATGTATGAAAAAAGTTATGAAAATTTTGTTCTAGTGGTGATTCCATAGAACGATGTAACTCAAATATATTTTGCAAAATGTCTGCTCTGTCCTGATTCATTTTAACTAATTTGTTGGAGGGAATCAAGATCCTCTCTTTAAGAATGGGGTTGTTGTGAAGTTTATGTGGAGTACTTTAAACATTCTTGCTTTCTTTTTGGATTAGGCATCTGTAAAATTTCTTCTTTTTTCTTATTTTATAGTGCCTTTAAATGTACATTGTAGAATTAATTTAAACTATGGTTTGTGTGCTTACATTCTAAACAGTACATATTTCTTCAAACAACAGAGATTTTATTGCCCACTCTCTGCAAGTCACCTGGAGTGACAGATTTGATAACAAACCAGTCATACCTGCCAATAAATGCTACTTAAATCTGGTTACATTAAGACTGGCAAAACCAATCCTTATACTCTTCAAATTTTTTTGTCTGGATTTGGATACCAAATTCTCAATAATTTGAGATGTTGACATAATCCATCTTCGGAACTAGAACAAAGGTTGAAGATGAGCAGCAATTAAATAAGGACAGTGCGAAGAAAAGGGAGAAGAGAGTATAATTGGTCATGAGAGAAATATGCTTAGAATAATCTGGTATAATTGTTACGCCAATATTAATGAGTTAATAATAAAGTACATGAAAGATTTGCATGTGTGTAACTGAAGTTGCAGCAATGAGAAGAAACAGGAAAGGTTCGTAAAATGGAACAGATTGACTGAGGGGTGTTGTGAGGAAAGGAAATAACCAAGAACTAGTTTTTCAGTCAGGAAATAAATGCTAAAAATTTGAAAATTCCCTCTGGAATTGGAGCAATTTTCTATTAAGAATGGGAGGAGGAGAGCTAGGAACCTGTTCGCCTTCTGTGCATGTGCTGCTTGAGCCCATTGGGTTAACAAACAGACCTCAAGAGTTACTTCAACTTCTCAATCATGAGCCATAGGGAGCACAGTGACGGTTTATGTCAGGGTTTGAATACAACTGGTAGTCCTGCAGACCATTGAAGATGCTTGTTAGTACATTTAAAATACTTCAAGAGAGTGTTCATGTATGAATGTAGTAACGGTGATTGTATCATGTGGGAGAATCTAGAAACACTACTAACCTAGAATCACTTTTTAAAAATAAGAGGGCGGTTATTCTGCTGGTCA
The DNA here is from genome assembly GCF_030684315.1 of Stegostoma tigrinum. Classification (NCBI taxonomy): domain Eukaryota; kingdom Metazoa; phylum Chordata; class Chondrichthyes; order Orectolobiformes; family Stegostomatidae; genus Stegostoma; species Stegostoma tigrinum. The sequence continues at coordinate 25,455,922 of NC_081371.1, read as the reverse complement.
GACAATCATCATGTTTTGTGGAATCCCCTTCATCGCATATTCCAGAGAAATTGCCTGAGAAAATTCATTTTTGCTGGGCAATTCCTTAAGCATTAAAGATTCCTCTGAAAGTCGTTATTTAAATCAGAGACTTTGGATAGTTCACATGTGATTAGATAAAATAGATACTTTGGACAAATTAGGCTATTGAACACAGGGCCAGATTTTGCTGCATTATCTTGCACAGATTGCTACTCTGGCCTTTTTTATTACAAAATAAGGGATCTCTGCTCTCTAAGAGGAGATTCCATTCAGTGTTCTCTTATAAATGCTGAACCGTACTTGCACTCTGTCAGTTCTTTCATAGCGCAGATCTGTTAGAGGAAGGCAAACCACACCTCCTTTGTACAGCTGTCAGCTGCCATATTCTGACATTTGAAGATCCTGACAGCCACTTTGACAATGAAAGTATAGATGGTAAGTGTGATGGTAGGGTTTCATGTAGTAGGATGCCTGCTGGTTAGAGTGTAAAGTGGTTGGTAGTGGGTCAGGTACATGTTTAAGGTAGATTGGGGAGGGCTGGAGAAATTGGGTCTAACAGTTTGCTGGGTGACTGATCTGGGCGGGCTTGCACCTGACAGCGTGGAAGGCGGGATTGAATTGCATTAAGTCAGATGTGACAGGGTGAGGGGAATAGGTGGTCTGGTTTGACTACTGTTGGGAGGTGCAGAGGTGGGATGGGTAGGTGTTGAAGTGATTCTGCTATTCTTAGTTGGTCTGACCCACACGTGACTCCAGACCTACAACAATATGGTTGACAGTCAGTTCAAGGGTAACTAACTAAGGATGGGCAACAAAATGCTGCCCCTACCACTGACACCCATACGATACAATAAAAAAATTGAAGCCAAAGGAAAAGTACACACTAAATGATAATTTATTTTCTCATAACTAATGGTGAATGCTGCAGACAAAGCGTGTGCTTGATGTATCCATAGACTAATGTACTGTTTCAGGAAAATCTAACTAAGTTCAGCTTGAGGGGATGCCACTCCATATCAAGCTTGGTTGACCAGGAGACACTCCTCCTTTGTGTATTAAATGTACAAGAGTAGAACAACAAAATATGGTATGATGTTTTTATGGAAGAAGTAAAGAAAACTTAGATTAGCAAAAAGAAATGAAGGTAAATGATCAAAGAATAAGTTAAGAAATAGTAAAATATGCTAGAGTCTTATCAGTTTAAAAAAGAAGACAGGCAGGAATAGGGCCGTTAAAGTGTGAACAAAATAAAATCAGAATATAAACTGTGAAATGTATTGCACACTTTATTTACTGAGGAAAGAAATAATGTTTGAATAACACTAGAAGAACAAAAGGAGAAAAGGTGAGAGGGATGATAATGATTAAATAAATCACACACCATTCCAGAATGGTCTACAAACCCATGTTTAGCTTTATGGAAGAAAACACCTAGGCATGACTGCACAGAAAAGGTAGTTTTTGAAGGTCAATGAACATCTGATTTTTTAGATATATATTTAAAAAGGGAGACGGAATTAGTTTAGATACTATAGATAAGTTGGCTTGACATGGTAGAAAAATAAAGTGACCATCGGAAATTCAGGAAAATAGTTTTTATCCTGCCATTAGTTAGAATGTAGAATGGGCTACTACAAGGAAGAATTGTAGCAATTAATGTTGATGTATTTAAGGGGAAATTGAATAAGAACCTTCGGGCAAAAGGAATAAAGTGGTTTTGCTGATGGGGTTAGATAATAGGGTAGAATAAAGTTCATGTGATGAAAATCACTGGAGTGGATCAGTTGGGATGACAAGCTAATTTCTGTGTTTGGATAACCACTATAAATCTGATTGTCCCAATTGTTGAGGTCTACTATTGTGTTTTGAGGTGGGAGAAAATTCAAAGAAAAACTGAGGAGTCTATTGCTTCATTTTTCTTTTATGTCTTAAAGGAATGTTAGCAGCATAATCTAGAATTGACAACAGGTTACAAGGAAACAGGCACTTATTTTCTATAAGTTTAACTCTGGACAATTTCTATTTAGTGATCATTTGTAAATGTATTAACATCTTTAGCTTGCTGCCAAACATCAACGGTTTCTGCATTGATTGATTACTTTGTAATCAATATTAATTAACCCCTTTCACGAGGGACATAGGTTTAGAGTAAAAGGGGATAAGTTTAAATGAGATGTGAGAGGCAAGTTTGTTCGCACAGGACACCTGGAATGTAGCGGTTGAGGCAGGTTTGTTGGCGACATTTAAGCGGCATCTTGACAGCTTTACAAATAGGCAGGTGGGAGAGAAATATGGACTGCATAGATGCAAAAGGTTTTAAGTTTCGAAAGGCATCATATTTCGGTGCAGTCTTATTGGACAGAAGGGTGCGTTTCTGTGCTGTACTGTTCTTTTATAGTTGTAATTAATTGTGAAATGATTACATTAGACATGTCGTGACTTTTAATAATATGGTAGGATCTGCATATGTATTGTGAATTGTATGGTTCTGCAGTTTTTGAGGCACAAGAAATATCTTTTTTATTTGAGGGGACAAAGAACTGCAGTGGAATTTGTATATCTTTTTGTGTATATGTACGAAAAGTTTATATCACTATTTTAAACTTCTATGTTGTTCTGTGCTTTTATTTCAAAGTTCCGATACTGAATTCAACATCAGTTTAAATGGGAAAGATGTTCTGACTGATGACCAGCAAACCGTGACATCGATAGGAATAGTCTCTGGGGATTTGATTTGCTTAATACTACCTGATGCCTTTGCTCCGTCTGCCTCTGGATCAGTGTCAGACTTGAATGTAAAGAAGATACCATCACACTCAAATAATGCTCAGATTCAGGGCCTTGTAAATGGTGGGAATATACTCGAGTCCGGTCATGAGACTGATGCTCGTGCACGTCAGCAGTCTGAAGCAAATGTCCAGAATTCATCACCTGATGAGATGCCCTTGACATTTGAAGAAACCCCAATAAAATATCCAGAGGAGCCAATGCTGTGTAGTGAAGCAATGGATGGAATGGTGCCACATTCATTAGAAGCCCTTTATCATTCTGCTGAGTGCACCAACCCAAAGGATGCTTTGATTGTAGTGCTTCATCTGCTCATGCTGGAGGCAGGATACATTCCACAGGTAAACAACATGAGTGATGTGAAATTTGCTATATGATCTGCATATGTAGAGTTTGAAATTAAAACACAGTCTGAATATCTGGAGCATTAGACCTAATCAGAATGAATTTGCTTCATAATCAATGGAATCATGGTTAACCTTTTCATCCCTTCACCATGCGCATCACACAGTCTGTTCTGAACTTTTCTCTATTTTAATATGACCCCCTGTCCTATACCTGTGTTTTACAGTGTATTCAGTGTATGGGATGTTGAAAATTGTTCCACTTTTCTGTACTTAAACCAATATAATAATTGTTATTGTATTGTACTCTTGTATAAGAATACATTTGCCCCCAAATCAAGGCCTCTGAAAATAAATTAAATAGTTATTTCTGCAACTGTATTTGCAAATTGCCACCTGTCAATAAAACAGGTGTAACTGTAATTCAGAAGCATTAATTGATGAAAATACTTCAGTCTGTTGTGAGTCTTTTACCACACTGAGATAATGCATATGTTAAATTTATACAGAAAAAAAAAGACTTTCAAAAATGTAGAGGTTTCATTGTAAATTTACAGAAGAACTGTCATCAGTTTCTGCCTGTCTCTATCCAGAAGCCAACCCCCAACTTGGAGAGAACTCAGCACTTTACTTAGAAGGGTACCATCAATTAAACTAAACTAAATTCAAACAACAAAACTCTGCTGTAGATATTTTCTGTTCAGAGATGTTATTACACACATCTGGAGCAGTTGGGACTTGTACCTGGGCCTTCTGGCACACTGCGCCACAAGTACCCCCCAACAAAGGATTCTGGGTAATCCAAGATAGAGGACAGGTAAAAGTTGTAGCTGTAAGAGCTGCTCCTTTTTTTGAGGAATTTTCAGTGTTGGAGCTGATCTCCTCATTCTAGATGTTGCATAGCTTATGAACTTTGGGAGGGGACAGAATGAAAACAACGGCACTCTAAAAGGAGTAACTCAGACAAGGGTAGTGGTGACTGCCTGAGAAGTGATTCAAATGGAGAAAGAAACCCACGTTGTCTGACCCAGCAGTGACCCTGCACAGCTACTGCCTCTGCTGTTTAACTTCAAATATCCATGGACGTTGGAGTTCACCTAAGAACAAATTAACAAACGGTGAAATTCACAGCTGATCTTGGAGAAACCTGTGGGAGAGCTCACAGCAGGGGAGCAGTTAAGTGGTTTTCTTTTGAAGTGTAAAGCTACAATAGTGAGTAGTGTGGTTTTTTTACTATATCTGTCTCTTGATTAAACTTTAAAAACATAAAACATAGGTACTAAGTTAACCTGGAGCAGTGTTTTTAGAGCAGTATTACTGCTATTTTCTGAGTCTACACATAATTAAGATTGAAAGATGGCCTTTAATTGAGTGACGTGCTCTTGCTGTCAGATGTGAGAGATGAGGGAGAGTTTCCATGTTACTGATGGTTATGTCTGCAGGAAGTGTATTTGAGAATCCTGTTGGAACGGTCGGAGCCACAGTTAGAGACAGTGAGGAATTTACAGAAGCTAGTGGGAGTGATGGATGGCAGATGTAGGAAGGAAGGAAAAATCACAGATACAGTTTGGTACATGGGTTGCTGTCAGGAAAGGTAGGAGAGGAAGGCAGCTCATGCAGAAATCTCCTGTGGCTGTTCCCATCTCAAACAAATATGCTGTTTGGGAAATTTTGGGGCCGATAGACTCTCCAGGGAATGTAGCACAGGCAGCCAGGTTTTTGGTACAGAGTGGTACTGGTTCTAACGTAACAAGGGCCGCACCAGGTTCCAAGCAATCGATTGTGATAGGGGACCCTCTGGTCAGAGGCACATACAGAAGTTTCTATTGCCGACAGTCAGAATGGTACGTTGCCTCCCTCATGCTAAGATCAAGGATATCTCAGAGAAGGTGCAGAATATTCTCAAAAGGGGAAAGAGACCAGCATGAAGTCATTGTACACATTGGAGCTAACAACATAGGGAGAGAAGAGGATGCAATTTTAAGGAGAGAAGTCAGGCAGCAATTTAAAAAAAGTGGTCCTCGAGGGTAGTAACATCTGGATTACTCCCAGTGCCACGAGCTAATGAGGGCAGGAATAGGAGGATGCAGCAGATGAATGCGTGGCAGAGGAGCGGGTATACTGGAGAAGGAATCACATTTTCTTTGCATCTTTGGAATCTCTTCTGGGGTAGAAGTGACCTGTACAAGAAGGAAGGATTGTACCTAAATTGGAAGGGGGCTAGTATATTGGCAGAGAGATTTGCTAGAGTTGCTTGGGGGTATTTAAATTAATAACAACAGGGTAGGTGATTATGGGGTGTGTGGAGATGGCGAAACCCAGGGAGATAATGAGAAAAGAGATCAGTCTGAGACAGGTACAGTTGGGAAAAGGAGCAAGTCAAACAGTGAGGGCAGGCAGGAACAAAGCAGAGAGTGAGGTAGGACTGATAAACTAAACTGCACTTATTTCAATGCAAGAGGCCTAACCGGTAAGGCAGATGATCTCATTGTTGGGCACATGGGACTGGGGTAGCATAGCAATTAGAGATGTGGCTCAGGGATGGAGAGGACGGGTAGCTTAATGTGCCAAGGCATAGATGCTACAGGAAGGATTGAAAGGTGGAGTTGGGTCGCAAAAGAGGAGGGGGAGTGACGTTTTTGACTGGGGATAACATTTTGGCTGTACTTGGGGAGGATATTCCTTGGACTACATCCAGGGAAGTTGTTTGGGTGGAACTGAGAAATAAGAAAGGGATGATCATCTAATTGGAATTGTACCATAGACCCCCAAATAGTCAGCAATAAATTGAGAAACAGATTTCTCAGAAGATCTCAATTATCTGTAAAAATCGTAGGGTATTTATGGCAGAGGATTTTAACATTCCAAACATAGACCGGGACAGCTATCGTGTTAGAGGCTTGAATAGAGAGAAATTTAAATGTATAGAATATTTTCTGATTCAATACGTGGATGTACCTACTCGTAAAGGTACAAAACCTGACCTACTCTTGGGATATAAGGCAGGGCAGGTGACTGAGGTGTCAGTTGGGACTACTTTGGGGCCAGCAATCGTAATTCTATTCATTTTAAAATAGTGATTGAAAACGTTAGACTGAATCTAAAAGTTAAAGTTCTAAATTGGAGGAAGGCTGATATTGATGTTCTTAGGCAAGAAGTTTCAAAAGTTGATTGGGTATGGATATTTGTGGGTAAAGGAATGGCTAGAAAATGGGAAACCTTCAAAAATGAGATAATGGGAGTCTAGTTAGGATGAAGGGCAAGGCCCAAGTGCAGGGAATGCTGAACGACTAGAGAAATTGAGGTTTTGGTCAAGGAAAAAGAAGGAAGCTTATGTCAGGTGTAGACAGCAAAGTTCAAGTGAATCCATAGAAGAGTTTAAAGGCAGTAGGAGTATACTTGAGAGAAATCAGGTGATCAAAAAGAGGATGAGATAGCTTTGGGAAATAGGGTTAAGGAGAATCCAAAAGGATTTGACAAATACGGTAAGGACAGAAGGGTAACTGGAAGAGAATAGGGCCCCTTAAAGATCCGCAAGGCCACGTATGTGTGAAAACGCAGGAGATGGCGGAGATACTAAATGAGTATTTTGCAGCAGTGTTTGCTGTGGATGAGGATATGGAAGATATAGAACGTGGGGAAATAAATAGCGACATCTTGAAAAAATCCATATTACAGAGTAGGTGGTGCTGGATAGGTCCTTGGGATCTGATCAGATGTACCCTAGAACTCTATGGGAAGCTAGCGGAGTGATTGCTGGGCACCTTGCTAAGAAATTTGTATCATCGATAGCCACAGGTGAAGTGCCAGAAGACTGGAGGTTGGCTAACCTGGCACCACTATTTAAGAAAGGTGATAAGGAGAAACCAGGGAAGTCAGACATCGATGGAGGGAATCCTGAGGGACAGAATTTACATGTATTTGCAAAGTGATTGATTAGGGATAGTCACCGTGGCTTTGTGTGTGGGAAATAGTGTCTCACTAACCTGATGGAGTTTTTTGAAAAAAATAACAAGAAGGGTTGAGAAGGGGAGAGCAGTTGAGGTGATCTATATGGACTTCAGTAAGGTGTTTGACAAAGTTCCTCATGGTAGATTGCTTAGCAAGGTTAGATTACACGGAATAGAGGGAGAACTAGCCATTTGGATACATAACTGTCTTCTACCTTTGAGCCAGAGTGTGGTGGTGGAGGGGTGCTTTTCAGACTGGAGGCCTGTGACCAGCGATGTGTCACAAGTATCAGTACTTTTTAATAAAAGATTTGGATGTGGAGGTGTGTCAGTAAGTTTGCACATGACACCAAAATTGGAGGTGCAGTGGACAGCGAAGAAGGTTACCTCCAAAGTACAACGGGATCTTGATCAGATGGGCCAATGGGCTGAGGAGTAGCAGATGGAGTTTAATCAAGATAAATGTGAGCTGCTGCATTTCGGAAAGGCAAATCAGGTGGCAAGGTGCTGAGGAGTATTACTGAATAAGAGACCTTAGGGTGCAGGTTCATAGTTCCTTGATAATGGAGTTGCAGGTAGACAGGGTAGTGAAGAAAGTATTTGGTATGCTTGGCTTTATTGAATATAGGAGTTGGGAGCTCATGCTGTGACTATACAGGACATTGGTTAGGCCACTTTTGGAATATTGTGTGCAATTCGGGCCTCCCTGCTAAAGGAAAGATGTTATGAAACTTGAAAGGGTTAAGAAAAGATTTACAAGAATATTGTGAGGTTTGGAGGGTATGAACTCTCAGGAGAGGTTGAATAGGTTAGGGCTATTTTCTCTGGAGCAGTAGAGGTTGAGAGGTGATCTTAAAGAGATTTCATGAGGGGCATGCATAGGACGAATAAACCAGGTCTTTTCACCAGCGTTGGGGAGCCCAAAACTCGAGGGCATGGATTTGGGTGAGAGGGGAAAGATTTAACCGGGATCTAAGGGGCAGAGTGTTGTGCGTGTAAGGAATAAGCTGCCAAAAGAAGTGAAGGAGGCTGGTACAATTACAACATTTAAAAGGCATCAGGAGAGTTACATAAATAGGAAGGGTTTAGAGGGTTATGGCCAAATGCTGGCAAATGGGACTAAATTTATGTAGGATATCTGGTTGGCATGGACAAGTTGGACCAAAGGGTCTGTTTCATCTCAATGACGCTATGACTCTGTAACTGAGCTGTAGATATTTCTAATCAACCTGACACACGTCAAACTATCTGGGATATTCATGGGACTTGAACCAAGACCTTCTGGCCCAGCGGTACAAAGTCTTACTTACAACCCAGTTTGTATTTTGATAATACTAATTGAGGGAAGAATGTTAGTCAGGACTCATTCCCTATTTGTCAAATTTGCCACTGGATATTTTAACAGTCAGACAAAACACTGTCAAGTGCCACATGAAAGTCATGCTCATGGCTTATTTGCAGGGCAACAATACTTGACAATGAGCCCCATCGTTACTGCACAAAATGGTTAGTCTAGATTGTGAACTAAAGTTCACAAAGTTGTTGCCTAACTGAAAATAGTGTATGTACTCAAATACTGAAGCAGCCAGGTAAGTTGAGAAGGCTGTTAATAAAGCCAAGAATCCCAAGAGCCACAAAGAACACTAACATGATACTGAACTGTTCTCAAACACTGGGAATGCCTTAGGTGGATTACTTTCTTAAATTCTGGGCGTAACGAGTAATTGAAGTCTTCAAATATATACAGAAACTGAAGAAGCCAGGGTTGTTTTCCTTGGAAACGAGAAGATTTTTGGTTTATGTGGCTGGAGACACAGTTATAATTTGATGTTGAGGCTAACAAACCATTTAAGGGCTTCCACGGGTACATGAGTTTTTGTGATGTAACCTGAAGTGGACCTTGGGCAGAAGTTCAGTTAATGGATAAAACTGGATGCTGGAGATCAGAATAAAAGCAGAAGCTGCTGGTGAAACTCAGCAGATCTGATAGCATCCGTTGGAAGAAAGCAGAGTCAATGTTTCGAGTCCAGTGCTTCTTCATCAGAACCATTAGCAGCAGCTAGGAAAATGTGGCATTTATGCTAAAGATGAGGTGGGGTGAAGGGAGAGATGAGCAAATGGGTAGAGATGTCATGGATTACTTTTAGCACAGTCACCTCATCTCACCTCTTCCTTGGCCTATTAGTGCATATGGGTTGCTTTCACTGCAGCTCACCCATTCTCCCTACTCTTAGCTCTCTCATCATTTATTCAAATTGACTACTGTCCTGATCTACTTTTCATAATTTTTTTTTTCCACACCCCTTTCATCGCTCGCTCGCTTGCACTCTCTCTCACTTGCTCTCTGTTGGTCTGTCTGTCTGTCTCTGGACTCGGCCTCCACCTATCCATTCGCCTCTCCTCTTCTCCACCCCCCACACCTCATCTTAGGCATAAGTACCCTTTTTTCATGGCTACTAGCAGTGATGAAGAGTCACCAGATTTGAAATATTGACCATGCTTTCTTCCCTTGGATAATGCCAGACCTGTTCAGTTTTGCCAGGAGTTGCCTTTTTTGTTTCAGTTCGCGGGACTTGAGGGGATGTATCCTAGGATGTTAAAGGAAATAGCTACTAAGATAATGGATGCACTGGTTGTAACTTTCCAAAAATCCCTAAATTCTGGAAAATCATATAGATGATTGGTAAGCTGTCAGTGTGACACCTTTATTCAGAAAGGGAAGGAGCCAAATCACAAGTAATCATGGACCGGTTAGCTTAGCATCTGAAATTGGGAAAATGTTAGTATGTATTATGAAGCATGCAATAGCAGAGCATTTTGAAATGCATAATATGATCAAGTGGAGTCAGCATGGCTTCATGAAGGGACAATCAATTCTAATTCCTTGAGGAGATAACAAGCTGGAGAGATAAAGGAGAAGCAGTGAATATATGATGTTTGGATTTTCATAAGGCATTTGGTAAGGTACCACACTTCAGTCTACTTTAATGAGATATGAGCCCAGTTGTTGGAGGTAGCATGTTAACATGGATAAATAATTGGCTAACTAATAGTTGGGATAAAGGATACATCTTCTGCTTGGAGGCTCTTAACTAGTTGAGTGTTACAATTATCAGTGCTGGGACCACAATCATTTATAATGTATATTAATAGGGAAAAGACCAAGATGAAGAAGAATATCTTCTGAGGGTAGTGAATCTTTGGAATTCTTTGCTCAGAGGGCTATTGAGTCTGGGTTATTAAGTATATTTAATGATAAGATAATTTTCAAGTTAATCAAGGGTTTGAGGAAAAGGCAGGAAAGTAGGGTTGAGGATTACCAGATCAGCCATGATTTTAAGGCAGCGGAAGTTACCATGAAGGACTGTCCTTCTCAACCTGTCCCTTTGCCTCAGGTGTGGTGATTTTCAGTTAAACCACTACCAGTCCTCCCTCTGTTGCTCCCCCTCTCTCACAGAGAGCATTTGGTCCTTTTGGGCTACGTCATTGTTACCTTTTGCCAAATAGGAAGCAGATTCAACAGGGTGAATGATCCACTTTTGCTCCTGTGTTTTATTATCTTATGGATTGACATAGTCACAATTAGCAATTTTTCTTGTATTCCATTTGTAAAGCAAGTGGCTGCCTCTACCCTGGCCTGTCTCCAAGTGTTTGTTTCGTCCAGATTTTATTTTGAATGTTGAAATCTGAGATATCACTCATAGCAGTTACCACATTGGATTGGGAATGTTTGTAGTCACCCAGGAGGTGTGTCTCCGAGAGTTGGAGTTGTCATAAGTTTGTCAGGTGAGAGATGTGTTCCAGTAGCAATTATGGGATATGCAAGAAGTTTTGCTTTGAGGTCTTTTGTCAATGGGAGTGCTCTGTTGCTGTCAGCTGATGGTGCTATCTGAGAGAAGATAACAAAGTGTGGAGTTGGATGAACACAGCAGGCCTCTATGAGAGGATGTTTTCCCTGCAGACAATGGTGGGTTCAATACTTTCAAACACAGGAAGTCACTCAATGTTGATTACACTGTACCAAAAATAATTCTCATTGGTTTATTTTTAGATATGTACCGTAATTACATTGTGCCTCCTGAACTATGTTGAGCAAAAAGAGGTTAAAGCAAATTCGATATAGGTGTTCAGAGTCAGAAGGGTTTTGTTAGACAAGGAGAAATTGGCTTTAGAAATTGATATGCAATCTTTTTATTCATACAAAAAGTTTTGATCAGGAATAGTGCCTGAAAAGGTGGTGGAAGCAGGTTCAATATAGGTACCCACAGTTTCTAGCATACTGTAAAAGAAAATATTTTATCACAGTTTTCAAATTGGGCATATTTCCCCAAATAGTGCTTGCTCTGTTTTCATTTTAGCATGGTTAATGTGCATGTAGATTTTTTTTTAAAAGCAAACTGCTACAACCCTCCCCAACCTTACCTCCCACTACTTCCCTGTAACATCTGATCAGTCATGCCCCCTCCCTCTTCTGATCTTTGCTGCTGCCCCACCATGCTCAACATCCCTCACCTGAGCCTCACTTGAGGGTCAGCGGAGGCAGTGAATCGGAACTGGTACCGAGAGGTTGGAAGCTGAGAGTAGGAGATAAATTTACAAGGATACTTTAGTTATGTATGTGATTTTTTTTTGGGACAGTTCGGTTCAAGGCTGCCTATAGGTTTTCTATAATCTATAAATTACAAGTCAGCAATATAATCCACCCTTAATCGTATATGGGTAAGTCACTTTCCTTAGTATGCTGTTTTTTAGGCACACATCAAAATTGCTAAATGAGGAAAACAACATTGAGGAGAGAATTCGATAAATAGTTAAAAGGAAATAAATAACAGGTGAGTGAGATTAACAGTATGGCTGTACTGTAGCTTTGACCTGAGGCTGGATGTCTTCCTCCTATGCTGTATATCATTCAATTATTGTGTGATCTGGCAAAAATAATTTTACTCCTTACCATCTGATTAGGTGAAACCAATGACCTCTGCTTTTTGTAGGCACCTTTTCATGTATTAAAGGAACACGACCACCATTCCATAGGAAATCTCAACAGAATCTGGTTCGTTCTTGTCTCATTTCCACCCTTTAAATTTGTCACATGAGGCTATTGGAGGATGAGTATTAAAAGCTTTTAGTTGCCAGTTCAAGTTGACAGTGCTGCTGGTTGTATTGAGTAATGGTAATATGAGATGTATCTTTTGTTTGGTATATAGCAAACTTTCAGCCTGAAATATAATACGAATAGAGATAACAAATAGACGTTAGTCACTTCTCTTTGGACGTATTGCTCAGATCATCCTTACACTCCTATGCTGATTGACGCTTGAACCTGATTACCTTAGTGAGAACTTCTACTAAGAATTCTGAGAAGGGAATGAAATGATATGCAACAAGTATTACTCTTGTGTTTTTGTAGGGTACGGGACTGAAGATCTCCCAAATGCCTGAGAAATGGAAGAATGAAGGTGTCTATAGACTACAGTACAATCACCCACTGTGTGAAGATGGGTCTGCTACTCTCTCTTGCATCCCAATGGGAAATCTGGTTGTAGTCAATGGTAATGCATGCTAACTTTTTGGAAGGAGTACATGCCATTCATTTATGAGATGTCCTATATTGTTTTACCTCTTATGACCTTTCGATTGGGATATATACGCACATGTTTAGACAATCAAACCTTTGATCCAAATGGATAGGCTTGTTCATCTTTGCAGGAAAATAGTCTCACTTTTGCTCACTCGCTTTGCCTACTTGCTATGAAACATTGTAAATTCCTACCTGATCTTACAAGAATTATGAAATGTATGCTTCTGTAAAGACCAAGTTCCTAAAATGGAATCAATCTTCCCTAAATGTGGAAATCAGGACTGTACACTGTGCTGTAGATGTAGTCTCACCAAAGCCCTGTATAATCGACACCAAAACCTCTTTATTCGTCAATCCATTTGCAATAAAGGCCTGTATGCTATGTCTTTCCTATTTGCTTATTGTACCTGTATGCTAAATTTTTGTCATGTTGGTAGTACATCCATCTCTCAAATTAACCTATTTGAAAGTTTCATTGTAGGAGTAAAAACGGAATATTTTTGACGCTTCCCCACATCATTTCCAATTGCTCACTCACTTAATCTTTATAATATGTGTATCTTTGCAACTGCTCTATCCCTCAGTTTGCACTCCCATCCAGCTTTGTCCTGTCAGCAATCTGAGATGATTTACTTTGTCTCTTCTTGTAAGTTGTTAACGTAGATTGTAACTGAGGTCCCCAGCTTTGATCCCTGTGGCACTCCAAGCCAAAGCCTGTCATCTTCAGAATGTCTCACTTATGCTGCCTTTGCTTTCTGTTTACTAATCCTATACCTATGCTAATATATCACACTTACGTCCATGGGCCCTGATCTTGCGTATTAACTTTAAATGAAACATTTTAATCAATTCCTTTAGAAATCCAAGTACACTGCTCGTTTCATTTTATGCATTCCACTAGTTACATTTGCAAACCAACACTAACAAATTTGTTGAATAGTGTTTCCCAATCTATACTTTTCATTGCATTTAGTTGCATTGTTAAGACTTCGAGCATTTTCCCAGTGGCTGATGCCCGGCCAACTGACCTGTAATTCTCTGTTTCTCTCCTGATCCTGCCTTGAACAACGATGTTACAGTTCACCACTTTCAACCCGCTGGAATTGCTCCACTTTTCTAGGGATTTTTAGAGAATCATCTTCAATGCATTTCTAGCTGTGCAGCTATCTCTCTTCAAACCCTAGGGTGTCGATCCTTGGGATCTGTCAGATTTTAGTTTGTTGACTTTCTCCTTTTAAATGTTTGGCTGATATTAATTGCAACAATTTCCTCACTCTGATTAGCCCCTTGTTTGTATACCTTCTCCCTTGTACACCTCTGGTATATATCTTGCCTTCTATAATAAAGGTATGTGATATTTGTTCAATGTTTCTGCTAGTTCCTCCTACCCCCATGATTTCTTCCTGTTGCTACTTTTAAGGGGCCAATGTTTACTTTATCTATTCTCCTCATACATGTGTAAATTTTAATATCAGTTTTTATATTCATGGCTTGTTTTTTCTTTTGCATTTCATTTTTCCTTTCGTAAATCAAATTTTTGTTGGCCTTTTACTGGTTCCTAGAACACTCCCAATCTTTATACTTACTGCTATTCTTTACAACATTATAAACCTTTTAATCTAGTGCTATCCTTAAACTCCTTTTGTATACCACAAGTGGATCTTTCTCAGAGATTTTTCAATGGGATGTATACTTGTTTAACATTTTAAATTTTGTTTTTAGAGTTTTCCATTGTTTATTGCCATACACTTTCATTTGCTCACCCAACAATCTTAGCCAACTGTTTCCCCATACCTATGTAATTGGCTTAAAGTTTATGACCGTTGTGCAAAACAGATGATACTGTGACATTGCAGAATTCACAGAATGCTTACTTATTTATACAAAGTTAGCAAAGCATTTTTTTCACTGGGAAAAATTTGTAATATATTTTGGGACACTGAGGATACGAGGAATCTATATTAATACAAGTGAATTTGTGCACACGGACTGAGCCCACAGCAGGGAGCACATTGACTTGTTAACCTGTTTAGGTACTACCTGCCTGTTTTACACTAAACAGTCGAATGAAATCTGCATTTACTCGACAAGACGGTAGAGTCTTAGTTTGTATCTGAAAACTGCACCTTCAATAATGCAATACTGAAATGTCAAATGTGTCATTGGAGATGCAGTTCGAGGACTGGGCTCATCAGTCACACAAGGACCCACAGAATCCATGACCAGTGACATGCATTCCACAGGTGAGCAATCATACTCTTAGTGAGTGATTGCTGATAACAGAAATGTCATCTAAGATAGTGCATTATAGACGTTGAGACATTTTTAAAAGTGGATAGTGACTGACCAAGGAATAGTTATAAGCATGCATTTGTAGCTGTGTCTTGTTTACAATCCTTGTGCCATGATAATTAGCTTAGAAATTTGATCTTTGAGCTTTTAAAGCCCATCTTACTCTGGTTTGTTCATCAGTTTTGAGCAGACAGTTACTCCAAAGGCTAAGCTGAAGTTCCTTTATTCCAGATAAGCATCTGAATCTTCATAATATTCAGCTGAGGTTTTACTACTCACCAGTTTTGGTGTTCTAGGCAGTTAAAAATGAGCATGTATCCCACTACTCGGTGATGTTGTACTGATCCTCCAATATGCTGCCCTTTTTAAGCTTATTAGTGAAATTTTCAGTCATAGATGGAATACTGCTAGAGCTCTATGATAGATACTTTTATATCAACTTCTTTAGATATGCAAAGGCCCACCTCTGGAACAGCTGGAACTTGAACTTAAAACCCTGGCTCAGAGGTAGGCCTCAGAACTTTAGTTCAATTGTGAGTGCATGAACACCCAATTGTGTCAACTGTTTTCCCTCTTTCTGACAGCCACACTGAAGATAAATGAGAATGTCAAAAGTGTAAAGAGATTACAGTTGCTTCCTGCATCCTATGTTTATTTAAATAAACTGGGTAAGTTCTGTTTGTAATTTTTGTAATAGAATTTTAAACAGCTTTATAAATCTGCATGTTTCTATGACACTTGATGGGAAATGCAAAAGTATACCTGTATTTTTTAATGAATATCCACAAGACTGGTTACAACATTAACTTATCTCTCTGTTCTAGTAGAATGTAGGATTGTCACTTTCTACTGAATTAGAGATTGTTATACTCCGGATTTATACTGACTAGGAATTGCCAAATTCAAGACCAGCACACCTTAACATAAGTCCACAGATAGAAGGGTGTAACCTACTGTAGTAATTAGACTACTGCATATTATTTCATGTTTATTGATTGAATGTTTCATCAGAAGTCAGGTTACCTGCTTTAGTGAAGCGTACTGCAAGACCAATGAAAATGGATTGTGAGTAGCTTTACATAGCACCTTGGAGCTCCTTTGCAGATGCCTGACTGACATGTGCTTTTCTAATGTTTAGACTGGTGTGTTATTGGCGTCAGCTTCTCCATAACACACAAGCTGTCAAATCCAGGTACCATTCACTAGTGCCTCAGTTCACTAGAATCCCTTCTTCAGCGAGGGCATGTGAATCAGCATTATAGTTGGTTTTTAACACCTTTCTTTGGTACGTTTGTGAAAAGCACTTGAGTCTCCTGTGTCTTTTTCAGTGCTTTGCTTCACATTATATGTTCTCATGCTTTTCCTCCTCCATATAAATTTATTGTTTTTGATATGGAGATTATTTTCTCAAATATATCCAAACATGTTTCTGTGTACAATGTGTTGTGTAATCACAGTCTGTCACTTATGGTAATGTAACAAAGATGTCACTTCTGACCAAATCTCAAGATTTAAGATCAGCCCTAATTGTTTCTGATAAAGTATCTTTCTCTTTGTAAGGTGGGGACGCCGCAAATCTGTATAAAGATCTACAAAAACTTTCCTGCATGTTCAAAGATCAACTTGTGTACCCTCTTCTTGCCAGTGCCAGGCAAGGTAAGTGCCTTGGCCTCTTTCTTTCTTGATACAGCATTAAAAGAGGAGGCAGCAGATGAATAGGGACAAGAGTATTAATTTGAATTGAAAGCCATGTTTTCGCCATAAATTGTAACATTGTATGTTCACTTTTAGAAAGCTAAATAAGATTCTTGGGAAATGATTGTCTGAAAATTAGCTACTGTATTAGTTTTAATTTTAGTAGTGTATGGCTGGCTTTGTAACCCAATGCTTCCCTCCAGACCAAATATGACCAAGTTTGTTCTAGCAAGAACCTCTATTGATCTCAATCAATCGTTGTGCAAAAACAACAGTATAATAGTTACGTGTATGTTCATTATTTAAATTTGAAATAAATAGTGCAACTCCTTAACTAACATTCCTAATACGCTCCTAAAAAATACTATGGTAAATGAAGATGTGCTGAATGGGCATCATTTTCTCATAAGAAAAAAATGTAACAAGGGTCAGGGGAAAGAGACATTAATTGGTAAAAAGACTGAACATTCTCAGTAACCACATTAAAACAAATGGCAGCAGTGTTATTCAGGGAATATCCTCATTTTACATACTGTGCTAGTATACAGAAATATAAATTACATATAGATTTATCCACTGTCTTTTGTATTTCTGCAGTGTGTTAGATATTAACCTAAAATTTGCTGCATTAACCAAAGTGAAGTTAAATGAAAAGGAGAAATCTTTGAAACCTGGTGATGATCTAATTGGAAAACTCACACATTTTTGAAGTGATTTTGTTAGGCTGAAGGAATGTATGTGTGTTTATATCAAGCTTGCAACTCGAGTAATGAATTAAAGTGTCACAGTAATTATAGAAAACCTGAAGATTTTTTTAAATGTGAAATCATCAGTGGTAATATCGACTATCAACTGAATTTGGGATTAGCATAAATTGTGCTGTTTAACTATACAGTTGATTGGATGATGGAAAAGTGGAAAACAGCAGGCATGAGCTAACATTTTTATATGTCAGAGTTCATTAAGGGTAAGAGACAAGCTTCTTTCTGAGGAGAGACCTGCAAGTCTTAATTAGTTAATTAATCAAACTGATGTGGAAAACAGTGACTCATTAGTGACATTTGCCAGTTCTCAAACTGATCATTTACTGGAGACTGGATAATATCAAGGGTGTAAAATGTACAGCTTCTTTGTATGGAAAAAAGCACAAAACAGCTTGCCTCTCAGTAAAATTTAGCTAGCTCAGGGAGGTCAATTGATCAACAACTAGAGGTTGAGACAGTGGGCTGAATGTCAGGCAGACCCATATAAAGGGGTTCACTTGTGATTGTAAGTATTGTACGGATAAAAACTTATTGCGGTAGTATTTGTAGTGTACTTTGTATGAATAAAGAGCACTGTGTATATTCAGTGGTTAGAACTGTCTTGGCTTGTTGATATCAGGAGTAAATCTGGTGGTCTAGGGAAATGGAAATCAGAACCTGCAGATGTTTAATCGAAATGCTTTTCTTTCTGCTTGTTTTACATGCGAAATGCCTTTTTGGTTCAGGTTGTTGCATTTCAATATTTTAGTTTGGAGTCAGGAATCAAAGATTGTCCTGGAATTAAAAAGGCAATGTATGGTTTGGTTTTCATACAAAAATAATGTTTTAAATTTTTCCAGCTTTGAACCTCCCTGATGTGTTTGGTCTTGTGGTTCTACCTCTTGAACTCAAATTGCGAATTTTCAGGCTCCTGGATGTACTTTCCATTTTATCTCTCTCAACGGTGTGCCGGGATCTTTACACAGCAACCAATGACCAACTGCTTTGGAGATTTCTATACCTGAGGGACTTCAGAGGTGAGCTAGCGTTCTTGAAATTCAGGAACACCTATCGGGGCACCGAGTGAAATGCTGTGTGACCTGATAACTCACTTGTTTTAATACGTTTATGGAAATGTTGCACATGACCCTACAGTATAATGTCATATTAAAAAGTGAACGTTACATTTCCTGCACTACTAACTGTAATATGTTTATAGCAGTATTAGTCACTGCTCAGCTGCTGAAGCCATCCATGTCCACACACAGCATGACCGTGTCAACAACCAGGCTTGGGTTGCCAGGTGACAAGTAATATTAGTGCCAGGCATCGACTGTCGCCAACAAGAGAATCTAACTATCTTTCCTCGATCTTCAACGAAGCTAGTATTGCCAGATCACTCATTATCAACATCCTGGAGGATGCCATTTCACCAGAAACTTAATCAGATCAGCAATATAAATAATGTACCTACAAAAGTAATCAGATACTAAGAATTCTGTGGCATGTAACTAGCTTCCTGTGTTTCAAATGCCTGTCCATTACTTACAAGGCGCAAGCAGGGAGTATAATGGAAGAATGTCCACTTGCCTGGATGGGTGAAGTTCAAACAACACTGAAGAAGGCCATTGTCATCCAGGACAAAGCAACCTGCTGGATTTGCACCACCTTCAAGAATTCCTTTCTTCACTACTTTTCACTACTTCTTCGCTTCTTTCTGAGGAGAGACCTGCAAGTCTTAATTAGTTAATTAATCAAACTGATGTGGAAAACAGTGACGCATTAGTGACATTTGCCAGTTCTCAAACTGATCATTTACTGGAGACTGGATAATATCAAGGGTGTAAAATGCACAGCTTCTTTGTATGGAAAAAAGCACAAAACAGCTTGCCTCTCAGTAAAATTTAGCTAGATCAGGGAGGTCAATTGATCAACAACTAGAGGTTGAGACAGTGGGCTGAATGTCAGGCAGACCCATTTTAAGTAGTGGTAGCAGTGTTTACCATCTCTAAGGTGCACTGCGGCAAACCAACCCAAGTTCCTTCAAACAGCATCTTCCAACCCCACAACTCTACCCAAGTTCCTTCAAACAGCATCTTCCAACCCCACAACTCTACCGTCTAGAAGGGTAAGAACAGCAAATGCACAAGAATACCACAAATTCACCTCCAAGCAACATGCCATCCTGACTTGAAATTATATCGTTGTTTCCTCGCTGTCAGTAGGTCAAAATTGTAGACTCCACCCCCTCCTTCCTAACAGCACTGTAGGTGCATTTAGTTCAAGAAGGCAGCTCACCATGTTCTGCAGGTCAGTTGAGGATGAATGTATCCCATGAATATATATTTTCTAAATTCAATGTTCTGAGCCCTGTGATGAAATGTTGCACATTCTTACTGTTGTTAATTGAGAGAAAATAAATCAATCTCATTTATTAGTCATAGACTGTAAAATTATTTGTCATTGGATATTCTGAGATCATACAAGGTGTGAGCCAAGTGAACATGTCTTCGTACTTTGTGTGTATACTGTAAATATCAAATCAGATTTTAAAGGGACTGTTATAAATTATTCAATCAGCCTTTTTTTCTAGGATGAATAAAACCTTTTAGTTACATCTAAAGTGTCACTTGCCAGCTGGTTCACTTTTAAATTAAGGATTATCTAATTTTTTGTTTTTGACACAGATTCACGAGCCAGCAGTCATAACTGGAAGGAAGTGAGTAGAGCTTTTTTTAGAATCATCTAATTGAAAAACGTACCTTTTATTTTTTAGTTCAGGATTGACTGACTGGAATTCAAATATTCTGTGAATGTAAATGCTATTTTTATTTTCCACAATTGGCCTCAATTTATGTAGACCAATTAGAGGAGGGAGGAATTGGCCAATTTCCCATTGAACTCCCAGGAGATGCTGAAATGAAGGATGTATTAATCTCTACTTCACGTGGATTGTCCACTGCCAGCAACCCAAATGATCTGTTACTGTTCAGGCTCTTGTGTTAAGACTGACTAGTTACGCAGGTGCTTATGGACTAATTTTGCCCGTCCTTGCATGAGGGACAAATGAAAAAAGAGAAACTGAAGCAGCGACACTGCCACAAAGTGGCAAGGGCTCCAGAGTTTGCAGTTGAGATGACAAAGTCAATGATGATACTGAAAATTCTCTCAAAACTATGATGGTATCCAAATTTAGGAAAAAAAGTCTTCTGGGAGTAAGCAATGCCAATAGTCTTGCTGCCATATTCCATCTAGCATTAGTCACTGATGAATGTCAGTAAGTTCCTAATTTTGACAGTATTATTGGGAGAATTTGTCAAATTGAGCTATGACTTTTCCCTTTCTACATTTAAATGGGCCCATCACTGCACCAACCTAATACCGTCTCACCTTGGGAAGAGAGCCTACCCTGTTGTCTCACCTCGGGCATAGCTTGTGTCAAGAGCAATAGGGTGAAAGCTACGATAGTTAAAAGGGGAATAAACAATTAAAGGGACTACAATATTTTCAATGCCTTTGCATTTGTGCAGATGTTCTAACTTTAACACAACCCTTTGTTTTTTATTTTAAAGCTCTATAAGGAAAAGTATGTGATGAGGAGCAAAACATTGCACCGAATTCCCCTCTATTTGCCACCAGCTTTGCCCCCAATTCCAGGTCAGCCTGGCCTCTTCAATCCCTTCCCCTTTGAGCCTCGCCAGTTTTATCCACCTGGGGTTATTGGAGGAGAATATGATGAGCATCCTCAGCTGCCTTACAGAGGAGATCCTATTAATCGCTTTCTACCTGGATCAGGACCAATGCCAGGGACCTTGCCTCCATTTAGACCACCGTTTGACCCAACTGATTCTTTGCCAGGTCAGTCAACTGGAGTGCCTGGATTTCACAGATTTCCAGGGAGGTCTACTGGAGGCAGATCAGCAAACATTAGGCGTGGCATCATTTAAGAGCTCTTCAATGAAGCTTCTGGACTTGTCTGAGATCTAGTTCTTAAAGGATGGTTAGTTGCTGCTCAAGTCTTTGTCAGTCTTTATTTTCTTTTTTCATAAAAAGAGCTACAACAGGAACATGCACAAATTATATTGTATTTTAATTTGCCAAACCAAGCCTTAAAGGTAAAATAAGAACTGCAAGAAATGTGGAATGTAGGGCTAAAATGCAAATTAGATCTGATAGAGTGCAATATTTATGGATTTTATTTTATAGGCAGAGACAAAAGTGATTAATAGAATGTTGCATTATTTTTCTGAATATGTTAATATTTTCATTTGGAATACCTTTGGTGGAAAATTTTAAATCTTCATTTGGAGCAGACGCTAATGACGATTTGTACAAGTTAGGTTGAATTTGAGAACATTATTCAAAGAAATCAGCAACTAATGAATTATTACTCTACACAGTAGAAAAATTGCAATGCTATTTTGTTTTGCTTATCAATATATTACCAAATTAAGGCTCCAGTATGCTACCTACAAGGGTGTTACTTGCTTACAGTTAAAAAGCACTTATAATATTTACTGTATAGTGCGCAGAAATAAATCGTTTCAGATGACTTTTGAATGATTCTTTCTCAAAGCCATTTTGTACAAGTCTAGGTCAACAATCTAAATCTGAAATGCCATATGGTTTATTTTGGAGTTTGGACCAGTGCCTGATTTATTTGGATCCTTGTGCTGTTGATCTGTGATGTGAGTTTTTCTTTGTACTATGAAGTTCCTCTACTTGCCTGCTTCCATTTCAAGTTAAGTATTAGGGAACTTGTGTTCAATTTGTTGACTGTAACTTGACTCTGCAGGTGTATCATGCTGTTTCTTCTTGATGCCTTCCTCTGACTAAGCTTGTGAGGATTGTGAATCTGCATCTCTTCACTGGCATAACATGCATGTTAATACGCACATTCACCACCATAAGACATAGCAGCAGAAATTAGGCTATTTGACTCATGTAAGACTGCTCTGCCATTCAGTCATGGCCAATGAATTTCTCAACCCCATTCTCCTGTTTTCTCCCTGAAACCCATGAATCCCCTTGACAATTCAGAACCTATCTATCTCTGTCTTAAATATACTCAATATCGTGGCCTCCACAGCCTTTTGTGGAAATGAATTCAGTAAGTTCACCACTCTCTCGCTGAAGAAATTTCCCCTTATCTCGTTTATAAAGGGTCTTCCCTTTACTCTAAGGCTGTGCCTTGAGGTCCTAGCCTCTTACCAATGGAAACATCTTCCCAATGTCCGCTCTGTCCAAGCCATTCAGTATTCTGTATGTTTCAATTAGATCCCCCGTCATCCTTCTAAGCTCCATCGAGTATAGACCCAGAGTCCTTAAACGTTCCTCATATGTTAAGCCTTTCATTCCAGGAATGATTCTCGTAAACCTCCTCTGGACCCGCTGCAGGGCCAGTACACCCTTCCCGAAGTATAGGGCTGAAAATTGCTCACAATACTCTAAATATGGTCAAATCAGAGCTTTATGAAGCCTCAGAAGTACGTCCCTTTTATATTCTAGTCCTCAAAATAAATGCCAGCATTGTATTTGCCTTCTGAACTACCAACTCGACCTGAAAGTTTACCTTAAGAGAATCCTGGACTAGAACTCCAAGTCCCTCTGCACTTCAGATTTCTGAATCTTTTCCTTATTTAGTTAAATATTCCATGCCTCCTCTTCCTGACAAAGTGCATGACTTCACACTTGCCCACATATGTATTCCGTCTGCTACTTTGTCTAATCTTTTAAACTGTCTAAATCTTTCTGCAGCCTCCCTGCCTCCTCAATACTACCTGTTCCTCTACCTATCTTTGTATCATCTGCAAACTGAGCCAGAACGCCCTTAGTTCCTTCATCTAAATCTTTAATATGTAAAGTGAAAAGTTGTGGCCCCAACATTGACCCTTGTGGAACACCACTAGCCACTGGCTGCCATGCTGAGAAGGATCCTTTTATGTCTCCTGTCTGCTTTCTGCTAGGAAGCCAATCTTCTTTCCATGCTAGTACCTTGCCTTCTTAACACCATGGGCCCTTATCTTACTCAGCAGCCTCCTGTGTGGCACCTTGACAAAGGCCTCCTTGAAGCCCAGGTAGATAACATCCATTGAGTCTCCTTAGTCTAACCTGCTGATTACCACCTCAAAGAATTCTAACTGATTTGTCAAGCATGGCCTCCTCGTTATGAAACCATGCTGACTTCACCCTATTTTACCATACATTTCCAAGTATTCAGAATTCTCATCCTTCACAGGGTCTCACATCTTACCATTGACCGAGGTCCAGGCAAATCAGCCTGTAACTTCCTGTCTTTTGCCTTACTCACTTCTTAAACAGGGTGTTACATTAACAATTTTCCAGTCCTCTGGGACTGTCCCTGACTCCAGTGATTCCTGAAATATCACCACTAATGCCTCCATGATCTCTTCAGCTATCGTCATCAGAACTCTGAAGGAAATAGCTGAAGGGGTAGTCCATCTGGTCTAGGTGATATTCACTTTTTGGAACTTCCAACTTTTAGGGCGGCTCAGTGGTTAGTGCTGCTGCCTGCAGCATCAGGGATCCGGTTTTGATTCCAGCCTCGGGTGACTGGCTGTGTGTAGTTTGCACGTTCTCAGTGTCTGCTTGGCTTTCCTCCAGGTGCTCCAGTTTCCTCCCACAGTTTGAAGATGTGCAGGTTAGGTGAGTTGGCCATGCCAAATTGCCCATTGTGTCCAGGAATTAGCCATGGAAAATTGCAGAGTTACAGGGATAGGGCATGTGTATGGGTGGAATGCTCTCTGGAGGGGCAGTGTGGACTCAATGGGCTGAATAGTCTGCTTTCACACTGTAGGGGTTCTATGATTCCACCATGAAGACTGACACAAAGTACTTATTCAGTCCTCAGCCCTTTCTTTGTTCCACATTACTATTTCAACAGTGTCATATTCTAGCAGCCCAATGTCCACTTTTGCCCCTTTAGATAGCTAACAAAACTCTTGCAATCTTTTGTACTACTGGCTAACTTACCGTCCTAATCAATCTTCTCATTACTTTATTTCTGTTGTTGTCTGTTGGTCTTTGTAGGCTTCCTGCTGCCATTTGCCAAATTATATGCTTTGTTTTACTTTTATGCTGCCCCTGTCTTCCCTTGTCAGCCTCATCCTCCCTTCAGTAAGCTGCTTTTTCCGAGGGATGAATTTTTGCTGTGTCTCCTTAATTTCTCCCAGAAACTCCTGCCATTGCTGTTCCATCGTCTTTCCTGCTAGGGTCATCCTCTGCCAATTCTGGTCAGCTCCTCACTCGCGTCTCTGTAGTTGCCTTTATTCAACTAGAACACCGCTACGTCTGATTCCACCTTCTCTCAAATTGCAATGTGAATTCTACCATATTATGGTCACTGCCTCCTAAGGGTTCAATCACCTTAAATTCCTGAATCAAGTCTGCCTCATTGCAGAACGCTAAATCCTGTATTGCCTGTTCCCTAGCGGGCTCCGCCACAAGCTGCTCCAAAAAGTCATCTTGTAGACATGCCACAAATCCCTCTTGTAATCCACCACCCACCTGATTTTCCCAGTCCACCTGCATATTGAAATCCCTCGTGATCACTTGCCTTTTTTTTAACACTAGGAGATAGCGAAAAATGTGTATCTTGTGCCCCAAATCCTGACTATTTTTTGGAGGCCTGTACATAAATCTGATTTGTCGGTTTTTTTTCAACCTTTGTGGCTTTTCAACTTTACCCACACAGATTCTACATCATCTGACCCTATTTTGTTTCTTGCTATTGATTTAATTTCATACTAATAAGGCAACCCCACCCCCTATGACTGTGCCCACCTGCCTGTCTTTTCTGCTGGATGTATATCCTTGGATATTTAGCTCCCAGTCCTGACCCCCTTGTAGCCATGATGCTCACCACATCATACCTGCCAATTTCAATCTACACCACAAGCTCATTGACCTTATTTCATACACAATCTAAAAAAAGGACAGCAGCTTTATTCATAATAACATTGTTAATATAATTGGCTGTAGAATTTTTAAATTCATTTTAAATGTGAAATTTATTTGTGTTGTAATTACTTAACATTCTTACATTACAACAATTACCCTTTTAAGTATTTTATTAGCCATAAAGCATTTTGACATCAAGTGGAGAGAGGTTTTCACCAGTCTGTTTATTTGAAACTGATAAGTTCTGGAAAATTGAGATTCGTACTGTCAAAAGTAGTGCGTGTGAGAGCATGACAGTAAGATGATATATTAAATGCCAAGCAACTGGAAGTTTGCGTCACGTTCATAAACAGAGTAGAGGTGTTAAACAAAACAAGTCCCCAGTCTGCTTTTGATTGCCCCTGTGTGGAAGAGACCACGTTGTGAATGGTAAATCCAGTAGGCTTGATTTAAAAGTAGTAGAGGTCAAGCACTGCTTTACATGGAAGGGCTTCTTGAGAAAGGACGATGTAAAAGTGGAAGTGTTGCACCTCCTGTGATTGTATTGGAATGTGCTATTGGAGAATCATGAGATGTTGAAGATGACAGATCCTATCAGGGTGAGGGCTCTCCATTACATCCTAGGTCTGTTGCAGTATTCGTGTTGTATTGGAATATTCCAACACAATCTGGTGGAGCAGCAACTTGCTTTCCACTTTTACACTTTATAAACCTTTTGAGTCAACACAAAGTTCAACAATTTCCGACCATGAACCTTGTCCTCCATTTTGTTACTCCAGCATTGCTTATTTGGCTTTTGTTTAAGCACTTTGAGATATCTGGTAAATCTGAGAAGTGCTATTTGTTAGGGGCTGTGGCTGTTGCTAGCAAGGCCAGTATTTTTTACTGTACCTAATTACCCTTGAACTGCATGACTTGCAAGTGTCATGTCAAAGAGCAGTTAAGACTCAACCACATTACCGTGGTCTGAATTGACACAGTTCAGCAGATTTCCTTTCCACTGGTGAACCAAATGCATTTTTTGGCATAGTTAACAGTGGCTAACATGGTTGCCATGAAGTTCATACCAGATTTTTCTTTGGATTCAAATTTCATCATCTGCCATTATAGGATTTGAATTCATGTTCCCAGAACATTAGAGCTTGGGGGTTCTGTATCACCAGTCCAGTGATGTTACCACTATGCTACCACCTCCACAGCAGTAACCAAGTTGTAAAAATGAAACTTGTGGCCTACCAAACTAGGTGTCACTCTTGAATCTGACATTCAGTATTACCATCAGTTGGAATCAGAACATTCAACGTTGATATTGTCATCACTGGTTGTTTGAATCTAGTGAAAACTGTTTCTTGTTCTGTGCCCAAATAGCACTGCATGTCTTAAAGAGCAAGCTTGTGTTAAGTTTGTAATCTGATGACAACTTTGCTAATAAGTTAACAAATCCAAGACATTTCTCCACACAGCTCTCAACTTATCTGGATCTGGACAAAGATAGTACGTACTTCACTATAGGCATTTTCTTTGCATCTTTTTCTTTGCATCTTTTTCTTGTTCAGTATCAGGTTAATGTGGAGAGTTATCTCTAGCTGTTGCATTACAGCAGTTCAACATGGTAGCTCACCACCGTGACAACTATCATGTCCAGGGCAGTTGAGAATGGCCAAAAATGCTGGTATAGTCATGGTGCCTGCATCCCATGAACAAGTAAGATAAATACAGTTCTGATAATGACTTGTGATGGCTTCTTCCATTTGGGTCTCTGTACCTACAGACTAGCAAATCATCTACATAAGCTTCCATGGTGGGATGATGACTGACTACCGCCTGCTGTTTTCATTGATACTTGTCTGGAGCAGTGAAAATGCCAAAGGGTATGTAGAAAAATCTCTCCGGCGGCATCCAGAATGTAGTTAGAAAATTGCTGCTTTCATCCAGTTTCAGTTGCCAGTAATCATCTTGCATCAAGGTAGGGAAGCTTTTTGTTTGGCAGGTTATTGCCCAAAGTTGGAAAAGGTTGGTGAATCTCTACAATGCTTTATCTGGATCTTTCAATCAATGCAAGCTCTGTGTGCCAGATTTTTAAAAATTGCTATCATGCTGCCAGTTCTAGTCTGCAGCATTTGTCACCTTTCTTGATTACTCACTTTTTTTTTCTCCAGCTATTCTATCTTGCAGGCTAAACCCGAGAGCAGCTTCACTTCTCAGCATCGGTGTCTCATTTCCATCCACTTCGAGATGATATTCACTAGGAAGTCTTCCAAAACTTGCGAAGGATTTTTGCAATTCCCCTCAATCTGTCCTAGCAATCATTGGCTTAGTGGACTACAAAATACTACAAATCTCTTCTGGTACATTTTAAGGCTTTCAGTTTTGTTCCCCATGCATTGGGTTTTCAGCTAATGCTTCACACTGTGTTATCCCTGACTCCAGCATCAGCAGTTCTTACTATCTTGATGATCAGGAGTGTTCCCCATGTATACGCCATGAGGCACACACACTTCTTACTCTTTGCATTCACTGGACAGTACAAGTTGCCAATAATGATATGGTGTAAATGTTTCTGCAGGTTGAACTAGGTGCCCAGATATATTATTATCATTTCTCTTGGGAAAACATTGATCAACAGCTGGGCTGGGCAGATGCCTGGTGACTGTTTGGCTGCCAGGACAGGCACCTTGCTAGAACACAGGAGACCATTGCAGCATTTCAGGGTCTGAAATCCACATCCTGTTGAACACACATTTGCAGCTCACCCCCGAGCCACTTCCAGTCACACCTGCTTTGTCAGGTTGGCAGGCCTCCAACCCACCCATTTTATAGTAAGGGCATATGCCCCATCCCTTTGTGACTGCAATAACTCCATACTCCTGATGATGGTATAATGTGCTTTCTCCATGCAAGATTAATCTCAGCACTGCCGTCTGTAGGCATGCCATAAGAGTGCAGATTTTGTTCCATGATTAACCTCCATCATTATGGGGGTCTTCTACTGGTGTTCCACAGCGTTCAGTGCTATATACCTGTGTCACATGTTTTATGTTAACATGCTAGACTCAAATACAGGGTCACAATTTAAAACTTGTTGATGAGAGAAGAGCCGATTTGAGTGACTGATGACGAGGAGGGAATGTGCAGACCACAGGAAGGTACCGATATACTGGTGAAGTGGGCAGAAAGTGCTAAATGGAAGTCAAACCATATAAAATATTTGGGAAGATGAATGAGGCAAGAAACTGGGCGATTATTGGTAAGATGGTGTATAGTGTAGGTTAGATGGGCTTCAGATCAGTATGACAGGTCGGCACAACATCGAGGGCCGAAGGGCCTGTACTGTGCTGTAATATTCTATGTTCTATGTTCTATGTCCTCTTGGCATGAGTATCATTTCGTCAGAAAGCTTCAGTCCTGCTTTCACGGGCTTCAATTCTTAGGTCTTATGCCTGATGAAGGGTCTAGGCCCGAAACGTCAGCTTTTGTGCTCCTGAGATGCTGCTTGGCCTGCTGTGTTCATCCAGCTTCACACTTTATTAGCTAATATCTAACAACTGACTTTTTAAATTATATTTCTTTACTTAAACATGTGCAAATTGATTAATCTTCATGCTGGACATATTACTTTTTCTCTTGTGTGATATCTCCTACAACATTTGCATCTTGTCCTCTGGCCTTGAATTTTGATTGGTATTCTGTTTTTTCAAATCTGTCGTTCTTATTTAGCCTAGAATGTTTCTTAGTCTAATGCAAAGCTTTTTCTGTTCTTCTATAATGTACTCTAGCTGATGATGAATGACCTCAGCTTCTGTATATATCATAGATTTATTGAGAGTCATTTTGTGCTTTCACAGTAGGATGTTTTAGGACTGTCTGAGGCATATCTGTGATGAGTTGAAGCAATTACATAATGATTTCAAGATTGATCTAGAATAATCAATGCAGTCACATACTAATCAATACTTCCCCGTATACTAATGTTGCTGTTGTTAATATTAACATGGATTCAAAACGTGCATTGAAATCTTGCAATACCTCCCCTGTCTGGTTTTTATGATCATCTGTGAGATCTAGGCTCCAATGCAGCTTGTAGCACTAATAGCAAGGTACCAAGTCTTTGTGTATTTAAGCTTTTTCATCTTATTGCTATTTCATGATTTTGCTACTGAGTGGGTGAAAAATGTTTCATATCTCCCTTCATTTCCACAACGGCAGGGAGTGGAAAGTGTTCACAAACAAAAACAGAAATTGTTTGAAAAAGTTGGTAAATCTGGCAATATTTATGGAGAGAAAAGCACAGTAGATGTTTTGGGGTCATTGAGTTCTTCCAGCAATTTCTGTCTTTTCACTTCTGATTTCAAGCATCCACTGTTCTTTGAAGTTTATTGTTTAGTGGAAAATGCTCAGCTATTTAGCTTGTACAGTACTTCAAGCCTGCAGATTTTTTTTTTTGCAGTAGCTGACTCCAATAGCTCTGAAAATCTACATTTTGTTTTTCAGCTGTGCCACTGTCACCATGTTACAGGTGCTGTTTGTTTAATGGCCACCACTGGTACAAAAAGGCACTTAAAGGTTACATGCATACAGTAAGCCAGTCAGTATACCAAGGGCTGAGTCCTGCAGTATTTTGTCTCAGTGCAAGCTGCATCAAGTATGTTGGACTGATTCTCTTTAGTGTGTTGATTAGGCATGATGTCGAGTGAGGCCCATCACAACATAGAGAGTACCTCACCAGGACTTGCTCGCTTTTCCCAAGTGGCATTACAAGATTCTCCACAGGAAGGTCCTCATTATTGCTTTTCAATGACTTGTTAACAGCGCACCAGCTGTCTTGTCATGTTTTGCCATTCACACCATGTTAATTGGAATTTTAGCCCTTACAACAAGCATCATGTCTAACTTTTGTCTCCTCTTAAAACATGCCATTCCCAAAGCAACTTGCCACTCGTTGGAGATCCTGAAACTAACTGACATTCTTCACAATGTCACTCTCTACTTAAAAGGCTGTCTGTACTCGGACAAGTGCATTAGTCTAGAGCTGCCCTGCCTGGTTCCTAACGTTTGTTTCTGGTGCAGATGAGGGAGATTGGTTCCCCACTTAATGGGCTTGGAAAAATGCTCTTGGAACTCCTGTTGGATGGGGTGGTGCACAGGCACAACTTCCTTTCCCCCAGGATCAGAGGTGGTGGCCACTGCCAGCCTAGGATGCAGTTGTGACCTTGGTTGAAGCAGTCTGTCATTAAAAGAATGACCTTCCTCCTACAGTACTAGGCAATGTCCTTCTCCACTCTGCCGGCATAAATGTCACCATCTTTTCCTAATACTTCACACTTATTCTAACTCTGCTACTGCATCACCTCCTACCAAGGCTCATGCTCTACCCTCCATCTTTCTCTTGCAAAAACATGATCCTGAGACTCCTAACCCTAAATGCCCGCTGCACATCCCGCTCGTTTGGGAAACCACCCTGTCTGCATCAACAGTTATGGCTGAGTCACTTGCTCTCATCTTTCGTTCTAAGAAGAAAACAGCCCATAAGGCAGAGTCAAGACAGGCAGTGTGTTGCCTGATATTCTTCTCATAATGTTTAAGGAAGATGATCTTCACTCTGACCAACTGCTCCGAACAGGGCCTGGCCTAGTATTGGAGGCTGCCTTAGACTTACTGCGCTGGGATATCCTAGTAGTCAGTTACCCCATGGCTGAATGGAGGCCTGCTGACAATCGTGGCAAGGTTCTTGGCTTTGTGACTGCTGAACGGATGGCAACACAAACCTGGCATTTCAGATCTTTTGGAGCAAGCAAAGAGTTGAGCCTGACAAGAACCCATTATTGTTTCAATGTTGAGCTTCCCTGCATTCCGCTTTGAGTCATGAGTTTAGTAAGATCACAACCTGTGGCACGTTTAAGCTGTTAATAAGGCATTTAACATAGTGATGAGCACCAGTGGTAACTCTCACCACTGCCTAGTGAGAATCTTGCCATGCCAATTCAGAAAAGCAACCAAGACATGGTGAGATAATCTCTACATCAAGATAATCTATGCTGAACATCTCAGATTCTGCCACATCTCGATGGTAATTTGATAGCACTGATGAAATACTTTTGAGATTTTAAAGCTCTTGATCCCAAACTATCAAACAAAAAACAAAACAGTTCCACTAAAGCTTAATGTTGCAGCAAAATCTAATGAATCTGCAGACTACCTTCATGAAAGATTAAGTCAACTGTACTTGAAATGAAACACAATAAAATGTGCAAGTGCTTCCAAAAGTGTCCAAATTGAAACAGTATATCTTCTGCCCATATTAATAGCCTTACATGTTAAACAAGAAAATGAAAACATATTTGATTCGTGTTTTCCCTTGAAAATATTCCACATGTTCGCACATGCACAGTTCTCCGCTTAAATGATAGGTAAGTAGGTAGCTATTCTAGACACACACGCACGCTTTCATCATTGTGTTTGATTAAATAAATTTTAAGAAATCTTCACTATTTTGTAAGTATTCAATCCTTGTTTACCAGTGCTGCAGATAAATGAATAATCAAACTTGTTGTTTTTCTGGGCAATAATATTGATATCAATAAATCACTATATCATAATATATTAAATAGTTTTGCTGTTTATACCAAAGGTCACAGATCAGAAATGTAAGGGAAGTCAAAAACTAACTTGCATCTTCTGTAAGGCAAATAATTTACAATTACAAAAGATATATAGCAAATAGTCCAGGCCATTTAGTCATATCAGTCTATTACTAACAGTGAATTTAGTGAAGTTTTCGTACCCAATTCCTTGCCAACTCACTGGAACAACCAACCTTTTCTTCTATCCCAGCTTCTACTGGATTATTGTAATTTAAAGAGATCACTTATTTTGGGTTTTCAATCCTCTTAATCTCAACAGGAACCTTCCACTTTCAGAAATCTTTTTTGAGATGAGCTTTTGCTGCATCATATTAATAGGCTGATATTATTTAAATGGTGTAACATTAAATGTTCCCTTTAATTTTTGATTGAACTGGACAACTACAAATTTAACTTTGAGTGCTCTGTTTCTAGCCATACACAATTTGAGTTTTAAAATTTCAATAAATATGTACAACATATATCCAACAATGCAAGTAAATAAGAAGTTAAAAGTGAGATATTACATGAATAACAGGAAGTTTCACTGAGCATCTTCACCTTGCCCGTAACAGCCAACCTAACCTCCCAGTCACCACCCATTTCAACTCCTTACCTCACTCCCCTTCTGACATGACAGTCCTTCACCTCCTTCAGTATCGTAGTGACTCGAAACGCAGATTTGAAGAATACCACCTCATCTTCTGCCTGGACACTCTACAGCCCAGAGGACTCAACATTGAGTTCTCCAATTTCAAATAGCATTCCCACCCATCCCCCAGCTCCATCTCCTCCCTTCCAGCCACCAACTGGATACATCTTGCCCATCAAGCAACCAGGTTGTACCAACTACCAGTATCCAACTATCACCAGCATTCCACCTCCACCCCTCCCCCCTACACCCAGTCCTGAAGAAGGGCTATATTTGAAACGTTGACCGCTGCCTGGCTTGCTATGTTCTTCTAGCCTCCTGTTTGTCTCCCTTGGATTCTGGAATCTGCAGGGGGTTTTTTGTCTCTCAGGGCAGCTTAGTGTGTTATGAGACTAGGTTTTGGTTTTGGGCTTGCTTGTGAAACTAAAGCTATGTTTACAATCGATACTGGAGGCTTGAAAGATATCATGTTCATAAACTAATCTAGCCAAGCGTGGAAACTGCTCTATCACAAGGTTGGAAAATGTACTAATTGCTGTTGCTTTCACTTATTTTTGCATCAAGTTTTGTTGTATTTGTATTGTTTGCACATGCAATTGGTTATTGATCCATTAGTTTGTACAGTTAGACTACTTGGTGACTATTTATGACTTTACTTACTGATTCTCTTCAAATTTGAAAATGTGCTTTGATAACAAATACAGACCAACTCGTTATGGAAATTGCGATCTAAACTTCCATGTGATTTTGTAATATAACAGAGGCTGGGAATTAATAGACTTGGTGCACCTCCCCACCAGCAGGAAAGTCAACGGTTGAGTCTGCCTCTATTGGACCTGAAGCTTCAACTCTATCTTCTGTAGCAATTACTTGCCTGAAATTGTTGCTACTGCTCCACTGTGAAGGGTTATCCAGCCTTCAAAAGCTGCTGCCCAATTAGAGGACTGGTACCTCTTCAATCTTTCAGTGGCAGTGGGAGTTGTGGCTGCTGCTGAATCCTCAAAAAAACAAACCTGGCTCAGGTGAGCAAGAACTGACGTGTTTTTTTTGTGTTAGACATCATAGTGATCGTATGCTACGGATAAGTGTAGCAAAAAATGTCATTGTAGTTTATGATGCTAATCCACACAGATCAGCAAACTCACAGGATTTTGTGTTTTGAATGTTTTCCATAGTACAGGAAGGTGTGACGGTCTAGGTGTTGCATGAAGACACTTTGTTGTGCTATCCTGTATGATAGTCTACTTACACACTATATAAATTCACATGGAATTAGCAGCTCTCATATAACTAATAGCCCCATAAAACTGTACTTGATTTTGACATTGAATCATAGATGGCTGAAAAGGAGAGGAAAAAATACCAGTTAAAGAAACCGCTACACAGAGCACAAAAGATTAACTTTATTTTGAAAGAAACAAATGTCATCACCTAATTCAACATTGCAGCAACATATAAGTCAATTATTACGTTTTTCCTCATCACAATTAAATTACAATTTCAATAAAGAACATTAGAAATTTGCCAATATAAGATTTTAAAAATGTAAATCAGGATCTTCATTTTAATACCATCTAGAACAGGTTAATGGAAAGCAAGTAATAGATGGTATATTTCAATAACCCTGACATGGGAGCTGAAACCTGGGCAGGGGGTGATACACTGGCCTGAATTTGAACTCCTGGGATAAGGAATGGGACTGCCACTACTTCATTTAAGAATAATGCAATAGTACAAACTATAAAATGTTAATATTCCTGTGCTTATTGCCTGGTTTAAATGAAGATCTTTGTCATCTCTGAAAAGAAATGGAAGGAGAGAGGAGTAAGTAGTCAATTGTTTTTAAACCATCCTCAACCATATTCCTATCAATGGACAGGTTAAAAGTTCACCTTACTTTCTGAGGTCAGTCATACTTCTGCCAGAGGACTCTAGACCAGACTGGTATGTTTTGTTTAGGAAACCCCAGTTTGAGCTGTTGATATTTTAAAAATGGGCCCATTCCAACAAAATAGGAGTATGCTCAATGTAATGAGAAATGAAAACGTTTTGGAACATAAGACACTGTACCATCCTATCCTGCAACAATGCTTTATATTGGGTGTTAGGATACCAATTCTGGTTGGACATATTCCTGGAGGTCTCATCAAATAACCTGCTACTGCCAGCCACCCTGCCCCATAATCCTTTTGTCAATTGCCAAACATGTCTGTCCTTGTGCTACCCTTCCTTTGATTTAGCAACTGGATTTGACTCTTTATTACCCACTTATGTTATTCTTGACTGTCGACCAGAACCCTCCCCGTGCCCAATATTTTAAAGCTAGAAACAAGTGTTCAGGTAAAATTTAAGAAATGATTCATTTTTAGTTCGCAATGTCCAGGTCTTTGTCTAATTACTGATGGTGCCAGAAGAATCCTAAACTTGGCAAATCTACTAGGTGGTGGTTTCAAGATTGCTGTCCTTTCCCTGTGAACTCTGTGAGGACAAGCAAAGATACCCTTTCAATTAAACGGGTTGAGAGTTGGGATGAGAAAGGTGCTTTACAGTTGGAGTCATAGAGCACGGAAACAGAACCTTTAGTCTAACTTGACTGTGCCAACCAAGTTTCCCAAACTAAACTAGTCCCACTAATGTCTGGCCCATACCCCTATAAGCCTTTCCAACTCATGTACCTGTCCAAATGTCTTTTAAATATTGAAACTGTATCTGCATTTACCACTTCCTCCTGGCAGTTCATCGAAGAGCCTGAGAGAACTCACTGTTCAGGCTCTCACAAATGATTATCCACTTCAGTGTACCAAAGTTGATTTAATACAATTTCAGGAAAGGAATGGTAGAAAAATATTTCAAACAAGCATCAAAATAACAACGAGGCAGCTGTCAGACAATCATGCAATTTTAAATCACTAAAATTTTGACAACATTTTCTATAATCTTGTTTTGGGAAAGAGCTTTCCTTTTTATGTACATTAGCAAAATAACTACACACTTCAGATGGTCTTTTTGCTAATTAGACATTGTTAATGGATCTATTAGGCATGCTACAGTTAGAAGTAACAAATAGTGAGAGAATCCCATTTATTGGAATTTGTTACACATTACCTTCCTGGTGACTTGAATTATGCATTGAACAAATATTGCAGTTATTATTGTGGTATAATTTGCAAATTTTTCAACTATTTACTCTTAATATTTTAAGATTGGGAAAAAGAACAAACCCATGTGAAAACAAAGCAGGATCAAGATTAAAATCTACCTCATGTGGGGAAGCACAATGACAAATTGTCAACTATTTGCCCGATAGTTTAAGGTTAAAGGTCTGGAATGTTACAAATACCAGTTTGAAATTTTAAAACCCATTTTCTAGTTTATTAGATAGTTCAGTGAGGTATAATGCATTAGTTTCTGTGGACTATCCTTTGTTTAACTGTCCATTGTTGTAACCATGAGGGTTTTCTCACTGTCTGTACCACAGTGCATGTAAAAGTGTTGCTTCCTTGGTGTACTACTGAAACACAAGGATTTTAGAGGCCACATGCCACTACATGTGATCCTAACCTACACAGCTTTCCTCAAGACTTAATCAAGCCAATTGCCATTAGATAGTTACAGATGAAGCAGGCTATTCAGCCACCTTTATCCATCTACATGGCTCCTATTGAAGAAAAATTATTTCTTAAAGTATTCCCCTAACTTAGCTCCATTATATTTGGAGTTTTACTTTCGAACTTGATTATCTTCTGTGTAAATGAAGACTTTCGTTTTCAATGCTCAAATAACCTTCTTATTTGTTTAAACCCGTTTTCTCAAATTCTACTCCTTCAGTTTAAATTGAAGTAAAAGTCCTTATTAACATTTGTCATTGCATTATCTTGTATATCTCAAGCCTGCTTTGTAATATGAAAAGCTCATATTCTTTCAGTGGTTCCTCATAGCATAGACCCTGATGCTGTGATCAACCTCATTGCATTCCCATATGCTTTCTCTAAGCCTGTGATGTATAGGGTTAAAACTGGGACTAGTCATTAGACAAGAAGTTTCTTTGCACAAACCTTTTTTTACACCATGCACAAACCAAGTATCACTGAAGGCACTGGTCTGTAAGGTTTTGAATTGCTTCAGAAGTTAAGGCACATCAAATTGGACTGATTTCTTCATGGCCTCAAATAGTTATCTAACTTTCCATTAAATATTTAATCATTCTGCCTCAGCTTTCCAGAGTAAAACATTATATGTTCTATTTTCTGCATCAAAATTGTTCTCCCATGCTCTCTTCCCTTTCGTAATACCTATTTAAAATTGATTCCAATCAAAGCCCTTGGTGATCAGACTCATTACAGTGCACTGAGGTCACTCAGTCCATTGTGCCTGCACTTCTACTACCTGGTGTCAATCTCTTGTCTTTGCCCCATATACCTGCACACCGTTACTATCCAAATAATCATCCAGTACTTCCTTGAATGCCTCAACTGAATCTGCCTCCAGCACATGGAGTGCATTCCATACCCAATGTTAAATCTATGTTGCCTTATTCTTGTCTCTTTTCCAAGCAGAAACAGTTTCACTACATTGTCCAGCCATTATAAAAACAAAAATATCTATGTGTTTGTGAAAACAATCCTAATATCTGGCTTTGACTCATCGGTGCTTTCCTACCCATTCTATTGTCCTGTTGGGAGCCTGCATTTTTACATGACTTTAAAGTCTGCATCTGGATTCGACACACAAGGGCACAAAAATGGAATACAACTAGGCAATTCCCAATTGCATTCATTCCCCTTCTAATCTTCTAAATGTTAAATTAGCTATAAAAGCTAAAAATAGTCATTTGGTAGTGCAGATCTTTGTTTTTATCTTGCACTTGGTATTTCTTTATAAACTACTCTGTGTAAGGGGAAACGCTTATGGTATGTGAGAACAGGACTGATTGGTTGGATTCTGGTAGCAGTGCTGCCATGGAAAATGCATCAACCAGATGACATCTGATAGCTAACTGTCATGAATGGTTTAAGTTTAAATTAGGCATGTTGACTTTGGTCAAGGTAATGCCTGGAGAAATTAACCAAAGAAAGGATATCATGTACATATTCTGACTATAACAGGGCCCTCTATATTAATCGGTACTGCTTGATAAGAATTACAGTATCTTATTCAGGATTACCTAGCAAATGTTGTCCAACCACAAAATCATATCTAATGTTTTTCAGCAAGAGGCCTACCCTGCCTTGTAAAGACTCCATAATAAATAGGGGGAAGTCGTGCTTGGTTTCTGATCTAGTTTATAATCATAACTTATTTTCAGCCCAGACTGGGAAATACTTTGCTGGTGTTTACTAAATGAGAGAGGTCTCTAGAGGTCAGTGCTTGTTTTAAAGTGGTTTTGACTCGTTGAAGTTAGTTTACCTTATTTCTGTCTCTGATACTGAGCAAAATTTTTCATGTACATAATGCAAAATAATGGAATATCTAGGATTCCAACTGGAACTGAATCAGTAGAAGAATAAGAAAGAGATGAAGTCACAATTCAGAGTTGTATGAAATTGAGGTACATGAAAACATGGGAATGACCCAAATGGATTGGATGATAGGAAAAAACCGCAGATGCTGGAGTCAGTCAATACAGTGCGGAGCTGGAGGAACACAGCAGGTCAGGCAGCAGCAGAGGAGCAGGAAAGTTGATGTTACACCTTCAGACCTGGGATGGGGCAAGGGAACTATCAAATAGATGGTTGGCATGGGGCTAGGGGTAGGTAGGTAGAATGGTGACAGTTGGATGCAGGTAGGGGATAGTGTGGATTGGTCAGTGGGATGGGTGGGGTGGACAGTTGAGAAAGAAGTTGGACAGATTTTGTCAGGTCAAGGAGGCACGGATAAGGAGGGTTGGATGAAACCGGGGGAGGGGGAAGATTTTGAAACTGGTGAATTCAGTGTTGAGTCCACAAGGCTGTAAGCTCCTGAGGTGGGATGTGAGGTGTTGTTCCTCCGGTCTGCAGCTGGTGTCATTGTGACACTAGAGGAGGCCCAGGATGAACATGTCACCAAGGGAATGGGAGGGAGCATTAAAATGGTTGGCGACTGGAAGGTGGTGTTGATTTATAGCGTACAGAGCGCAGATACTCTGCACACTGGTCATCAAATTTTCACTTGGTCTCACTGATGTAGACGAGACCACGTTGAGAGCAGCGGATACAGTAGACCAGGTTGGAGGAGTTACTAGTGAATCTCTGTCACCTTTGGAAAGATTGTTTGGGGCCTTGGACAGAGGTAAAAGTGGTGGTGTAGGGGCAGGTGTAACACCTCCTGCGGTTGCAGGGAAAAGGGCCCAGGGAAAAGGGCCAAGGGTGGTAGGGTTAGTGGTAAGTGTGGGATAAACGAGGGAGTCATGGAGTGAGCGGTCCCTACGAAAGGTAGATGGGCTGTCGAGGGAAATATCTGTTTTGGTGGTGGGATCAGATTGTAGCTGGCACAAGTAGGGGAGGATGATACACTGAATGGGGAGGTTGGTGGGATGGTATGTGAGGATCAGAGGACTTGGTCTCTTATATTTGTTTGGGGAGAGGGTGTTTGAGGGCAGAAGTGCAGGAAACTCAAGAAATGCAGTTGAGAGCAAGTTGTGATCCTTTAAGTAGGAGGGCATCTGGAATGTCTAGGAGTGGAACACCCCATCTTTGGTGGAGGAGGAGGAGGAGGAGGAATTGGGAGTATGGGATTGCATTCTGGCAGGAGCATGGGTGAGAGGAGGTGTAGCTAAGGGAATTGGTGGGTTTAGAATAATGTCTATGCTGAGACAGCTACTGGAGACAAGGTCCAGGAAAGGGAGGGAGATACTAGATATGATCCAGGTGAATTTGTGGTTGGGGTGAAAGGTGTTAATAAAGTTGACAAACTGTTCATGCTCCCCACATGAGCATGAGGCAGCACCGATACAGTCATCAATGCAACAAAGGAAGATGTGGGAGATGGTGCCAACGTAACAGCGGCAGAGGGACTGTTCCACATATCCAATGGGGAGGCAAGCATACCTCATTCGTGCAGGTGCCCATAGTCACCTAGTCACCTGTTGAGTTTGTCGGAAGTGGGAGGAGTTAAAAGAAAATGTTGATGGTGTCAGTGGGGGCTGGGGGCGTGGGGTGGTGGATGGTGACTGGTTGGGAATGTAGGAGAGGAAGAAGCAGAAGGCTTTTAGATCACGTGTGTGGGGGATACCAGGTGTATCCCACTTATTGGTGGAGGGTGTGGGTTTTTCCATGGTGAATTAGAGTGGAAGGATGTACTGGTTCTGTGGTCAGGGAATAGTGTCTAGTTCATTTTTGTACAGCTCATAAAATCCAAATAAATGATGATTCTCTGATAACAGCATTCGATACAACACTCAACAAGCTGCTTTGCGAGATAAAGTGCACAGTTATTCACATCACACACACTTACATCTGCACACACCTGGTATAGCAGGATTTTTGTTTTGCCTCTTGGCCAAGTTGGAAAACAATACCTCATTTTACAGCTTGTTATCCACAAAGGGAAATGCACTATCCATTGATCAAGTGAGGGAGTGTGCACCTCAGATTCCAGTTATTTCCATCTGAGTTCTTACCAAGTTTCCAGTTTAACCTATTATATTAACTCAATGAGAATACTGTAAAGAGTTAATCAGAAAAGAGGCTGGCAAAGGACTTCCTTAGGTTCCGAATTGTTTCTGCTTTTGCTTCATCTTCGTTGGTGCCAGTACGCTGAGAGGATTCTGTAACACTGAAACTGTTTGTCAATGACTGTGATTTGCTGAAAGGGAAGTCAAATGAGAGGTTTCTGTTAGCTGCACTATTTGTCGTGCTTGAATTATCTAATTGCAAGAACTATTGCCCACATACTTAATACAACAGCATTCACTTTTATATTGTTTAAATAGTCCCCACTAGTTCAGTACATATCATAAAATTTAATTATTGGTGATTTTGTTTGTGTTCAAACTGAAGGGGGATTAAAATTGGAGAGGGGCATGTCCCATATCAGTCATCCAGTAAGTCAATATCCGACACAACTAGACGAGTTTTAATGTTCTTAGATATAAAACTTCCTCTGATCAGGTTTACCAATTTACTGAAACCCAAAACACTCAGCTGTGTGTGCATGGTACTGGTGTAATATGGATGTGAGTTTGCTCGCTGAGCTGGAAGGTTCGTTTTCAGACGTTTGGTCACCGTTCTAGGTAACATCATCAGTGAGCCTCTGGTGAAGCGCTGGTGTTATGTCCCGCTTTCTATTTGTGTGTTTAGGTTTCCTTGTGGTGATGTCATTTCCTGTTCTTTTTTCAGAGGATGGTAAATGAGCTCCAAATCAGTGTGTGTGTTGATGGAGTTCCGGTTGGAATGCCATGCTTCTAGGAATTCTCGTGCGTGTCTCTGTTTGGCTTGTCCTAGGATGAATATGTTGTCCCTATCAAAGTGGTGTCCTTCCTCATCTGTATGTAAGGATATTAGTGATAGTGGGTCATGTCGTTTTGTGGTTAGTTGATGTTGATGTTCATGTATCCTGGTGGCTAGCTTTCTGCCTGTTTGTCTAATGTAGTGTTTGTCACAGTTCTTGCAAGGTATTTTGTAGATGACGTTCATTTTGCTTGTTGTCTGTATAGGGTCTTTTAAGTTCATTAGCTGCTGTTTTAGTGTGTTGGTGGGTTTGTGGGCACGAGAATTCCTAGAAGCATGGCATTCCAACTGGAACTCCAAACACATTGATTTGGAGCCCATCTACCACCCT
Source organism: Stegostoma tigrinum (assembly GCF_030684315.1). NCBI lineage: Eukaryota > Metazoa > Chordata > Chondrichthyes > Orectolobiformes > Stegostomatidae > Stegostoma > Stegostoma tigrinum. The sequence goes on along the minus strand of NC_081371.1, from coordinate 25,414,560 downwards.
CTGAGAAAAAGAACAGGAAATGACATCAACATCAGAAATGACATCACCAACCCAAGGAAACCTAAACACACAAATCGAAAGCGGGACATAACACCAGCGCTTCACTGGAGGCTCACTGATGTTACCTAGAATGGTGACGAAACGTCTGAAAACGAACCTTCCAGCTCAGCAAGCAAACTTACATCCAGAACCTCCACCTGAGCTACAAATCTTCTCAAAACTCACTGGTGTAATATTTTCATCATCCACTGTACGCATTTTTGTGGCCCAACTCCGAGGAAATGTCAAGCAAGTACTTTTGTATAAATTAATACTTGTCAGACAGCTTTGCTCACTCAGATTACATATCAAGAATTAAGACAGGGAGGTTGTAGAAAATCTTCTGGCCATTAATTTTGTATCAAGTACAAATATTTCATGTGATTATACATTACACTGTCGTCTTTTTTTACAGCTCAAACTTGACGACTAATCAGCAGATTGAATAGGTCCAGCAATTGAATTAATTCAAATAGGGTTGTTTTTGCTTATTCATTCATTGGTGAGGGTGTCACCGGCCAGTAAGCATTTATTTCCCATCCCTATTTGCCCAGAGGGTAGTTAAGAGTCAACCACATTGCTGTGGGTCTGCAGTCACATGTAGGCTTGACCAGTTAAGGATGGCAGTTTCCTTCCCTAAAGGACATTAGTGAACCAGATGGGTTTTTCCAATGATTGACAATGGATTCACAGTCACCATTAGATTCTTAATTCCAGATACTTTTACTGAATTCAAATTTCACCATCTGCCATGGCAGGATTCAAACCTGGGTCCCTAGAATGTTATCGGAGTTTCAGGATTTATAGTCCAGCAAAAAAATCACTAGGCAATTGTCTCCCCGATGTTCTTTAAGCTCACTTGTGCTAGCTTTTTCAGTTATATTAGTCCTTAGGATGGTCACAATTGTAGGGAAGAACACCTATATTATATGAAATATTTACGAATTTTAAAAAAAAATTCAGCATGCAGTTAAATTCCTGAACCTATCACTTTCCATATCTGTAAATCTATTCTTACCAATAGCTATGGCTGACAAAAGCATGACAGCTATGACAATAAGAGATATTAAAGAGAATGGAAGCCAATATTTTGGCAAGTTCATGATCTGATGTTGCCTTAGCTTAGTACACCTGTGATACGGATAGATACTACATTTTTAGTACTTCACGTCACCCAACCTCTCTGATGGCATATTATTCTCTCCCTGTTGGCACTGTGGGTCAACCAGGCAGCTCACCATCACTTTCTCAAGGGCAACTAGGGATGGGCAGTCAGCGACACACTCATCCCACAAATGCATAGGAAAAAAAAAACCAGAGTAAGAACTGAACTGGTAACTACCACTTCATTCCAAAACACACTCAATAGGGAATACAGTGCAAAGAGAGGAAGGTTGGATAAGCTAACCAAACTTTTCAGTTGCCCTCTAGATAGCTTTATTGATAGAAAACCGTAAGGAAGACTTAGCTACCAACTTGGCTGGGAAAGAACATTGGGAGAAGTGAGAAAGGAAAATACTGTTTAAGAAATTTAAATATAACCTTTGTAAAACTGCCCCTTTGGACTACTTACTTGAGCAGTGGCTGTGGTGGTGCAGTACTCTGTTGTTGCAGGTTTGCTGCCTCAGATCTTGGTTGTGAAGGGGCTTGGCCTGGAGCAGGAGGCCTTGATGGCTGTGCAGAGAAAGCTCCAGGCTTGTATGACTGGTTAGGAGAGGTGCCTGCTGATTTGACCTGTTTTGGAGACCCCGAACTTGGAGATTTCTCTTGCTGATTTGTACTGGACTGAGGACTTTGGGGTTGCTGGCCCTGTGGAGAAGGCCTTTGATGAGGCACTGTGTGGGAACGCTGAATCTGAGGACTTTGGGGTTGTCGTGGGCTTCCTGCATTTAAGGAAAAAAAAATGCAAATTTAATGAAATCTGATTTCTTGTTCTTATCCTTCTTACAGTACTTCCTCCTAAGTGATCTTCCACAAGCTTTGTGTGGCCTAGAATGATGCATCCTCAGGCATTTTGAAACTTTGTACTTAAAGACTTCTCAGGCAATACTACAACCAGCAGTTCATCAGTTGCCTATATCATGGCAAGAATCGTCCATAATAAAGTAAGGTCAGGTATACCTTCCCTGGAGATAAAGCAGGAATGAACTATGAAAATGCATCAGGCTCTGAACAACTTATGATTTCTGCACATGTAGAGTTCAGACAACTTTAATTTATGGGCAATCAATCCAATAATTAAAAAAAACAACTTGAACTAGAGTCATAAAATCTGAGAGACACCTTTGATTGTGAAATACTGATCAATGCTTACTAGACACAGGGTACCCTATAGCATTTATTTTCAAGAGATTTCTTTGGGGATGGAGTCTGTGTGTTTTGTTTTTGTTGTACAGACAACTCATGACCTCTGCCATTCAAACTGAGCACTGAGAATCACAGAACAGATTGGAATAAGTTGCTTATTAGTTCCTTCTCCTGCTCAGCAATTAGCATTGCTTCCATCTGCCTTGATCTGGAGTCCTAAAAGTCAGCTGCTTTGTAGTGCAGGACAGGGATATGCCAGGCACACTTCATTTTAATCAGTCAACCTGGCAAAGTGACTAAGTGGGAATACTTGTGAACAAGTTCAGGCTACAGCAGAAGCAGCAGGCAACAGACAGCTATCACACAACAAAGAGATCGGTTTAAGCTCTGTCTCATCCAGTCATGAATGGTAGTAAATAACTATGTAACTCACTGTACATAAAGATAACTGTTCCCATTCTCAATTATGATAGGGGTTTGGGGTCTAACATATCAGTGCAAAGCACAACACTGAAGCATTTACATCCACCAGAAATGCCAAGTGGGTGAACCATCTCAGCCTCTGCCAGAGGTTCCAACCATCACAGTTACCAGTCTTCAACCATTTAGATTCACTCCACATAATATCAAGTAATAGTTAAGGCATTGTATACTGGGAAAACAATGGGCCCTGACAATAATCAGGCAATAGTACTGAAGATGTACTTTGGAACTAACTGTGCTCCTAGCCAAGCTGTTCCAATACAGGTAAAGCACATGGAAAATTTTCCAGTACATCCTGTGCACAAAATGAACAAATCCAACTTGACCGATATGATAATGGTAGGGGTCATTAACAGTGCTGTCAAGTGGTCCTTAGACAGAAAGAACCTGCTCAGTGATGCTTAATTAGGGTTCTGCTAGGGCCGCTTGATCCAAACATGAACAAATGAACTAAACTCCAGGGATGAGGTGAGAGTGACTGTCCTTGACAAAGGCAGCACCTTTCACAGGAAAGCATCAGGGAGCAATTCTCTGCTGCTTGGAGTGACATCTAATACAACAGAAGATGGAAAAGGTCTATCATTTTAGCCCAGATATCTGCGGGATCATGCTCTAAGCTAACCCTCTTCAACTGCTTCATCACTAACCTTTCCTCCATCATTAGGCCAGAAGTGGGTTGTTCACCAATGGTTCCATAATGTTCTGGCCCATTCGTAACATCTTAGATACTCAAGTAGTTCATGTTCATACGCACCAAGACATAGAACACGTCCTGGTTTGGACAGATAAGTGGCAAATAATATCTATGCCACAACAGGGGATAGTCTGTCACTCCTTGATATTCAGCAGTTTTACCATTGCTTAATCCCCTACTATCAACATCCTGGGGCTTGCCACTGTCCAGAAACTGAGCTGAGCCAGCCATATGAATACTCTTGCAAGAAACTCACCTCCTGTGTTCCTGTAACTGTCCACCATCTACATTGCACAAATCAGCAGGGTGCAGCTTCAAAAACGCTAAAAATGTTTGATATTATCCAGGACAAAGCAGACCATTTATTGGCAACCTATCCAATACCTTCAGCATTCATTCCTTTCACCACTGGTTCATGATGACAGTTGTGCGTACCATTGAGATGCAGTGCAATAACTCACCAAGGGTCTTGGAATAGCAGTTTCCAGAACTGCAAACTGCTAGAAGGGCAAGGGCAGGAGGTACGTAAGAACGTGATCATCTGCAAGTTAACCTTTGAGAAGCACACCATGCTGAGAAAAGACACAATGGACTCAAAATGTTAACTGTCGTCTTCTTCCCTCCACAGATGCTGCCAGACTTTACAGTTTCTCCAGCTATTTATATCCTAGCTTGTAACTATATCAGTGTACCGACACTGTTCCTGGTTCAAAATCTTGGAGCTCCCATCCTAATGGCATTATAGGTGAACATCCCTAGGACTGCAGTAGTTCAACAATACAGTGAGTTACAATTCATCGTCACCTTCTCAGAGATATTAGGGATGGGCAATAAATGCCAGCCTTGCCAGCAACATGTGCAATCCTATGAATTTTTTAAACAAAGAATGAGGGAATCTGTAATATATTTGTCTCAACATAATGTTAATTGTATTTCTCAGATTCTCTAAGAATTAACTTAGTCTTCAGGTAGCTGCTGTTTCTGCTCACCTCACTCAAAATATGGGGACAGCTTATCCACTGTGACCCACTGAAGTTAACATTATTTAAACCAGATTCCTGCAACAAGCACTGGGTCTGAATTTGTGTATTTTTCTCCCCCTCAAAGCACTAATGTTGATTTTGTAACCTGCATTAGTTCCTACTGCTGTGAAAGGTTCCAGTTAAAAAGCTTCTGTCATTAAAGTACACCATCTGTTGCAAGCTGAGCTATATCAGTTTCTAATACACAAGCAGTCTCCTGTTGTTGTAAAAGTTGTCATAGCTTTTTCCAAGCCAATACCAATCCAATTTTCTGATACGTAAAATTAGGGGAAAGTGATAGAGCTGTAGTTCATTTTAATCTTTCATGTCAACTGAAATGGGATGAGTCCTGCCAGTCAAAGAGAGTCATACAGCATGAAAACAAACCTTTGGTGCAACTCTTCCATGCCGACCAGGATTCCTTAACTGAACTAGTCCCATTTGCCTGCATTTGGCCCATGTTTCTCTAAATCTTTCCTATTCGTGTACCAGTCCAAATGTGTTGTAAGTATTATATTTATAACCACCTCTAAGATTTCCTCTGGCAGCTCATTCCATACCTGCCCCACCTCTGTGTAGAACCATTGCCCTTTAGGTCCTTTTTAAATGTTTTCCCTCTCCCCTTAAACCTATGCCATCTAGTTTTGGATTCCCCTTGTCTGTGCTCCTCATGATTTTCTACACCTCTGATAAAAGTCCCAGCCTATCCATTCCCTCCTTATAACTCCAAGCCCAGCAACATCCTTGTAAATTTTTTTCTGTATCCTTTCTAGTTTAACAACATTCTTCCTATGGTAGGGAGACAGGAATTGTATACAGTATTCTAAAAATAGCCTAACCAAATCCTATACAGCCACAACATGATGTCCCAAGTCCTATACTCCATGCTGTGACCAACGAAGGCAAGCATGCCAAATGCCTTCTGAACCACCCAGTCTGCCTGTGACTTTCAACAAACTATGAACCTGCACCTAGGTTCCTCCAATCAATAACACTCCTCAGGGCCCTACCACTAACTGTAAAAGTCCTCCCTGGTTTGACTTAACAAAATGCAGCACTCACATTTATCTAAATTAAACTCCATCTGCCACTTCTCAGCCCATTGGCCCATCTGATCAAGATCTCATACTCTTATATCGCATTTTTCACAGTCCACTGTACCACCAATTTTGATGTCATCCACAAATTTACTAACCGTATATTCTCCTCCAATTCCTTTACATAAATGACGAATAACAGTGGGATGCAAAACCAATTATTGTGGCACACTGCTGGTTACAGGCCCTCCAGTCCAAATCACAACCCTTTAGCACCAGTCTCTGTCTTCTGTCATCAAGCCAATCTTGCATCCAATTGACTGTCTCTCCCTGGATCCCATGTGACCTAACCTTATTCACCAGCGTTGGCTTTTGAAAAGTTGCATGTCTTTCCATTTCATGCGTCCCCAGGTTTCACTGAAGCATAAACACTGCCTTCCATTGGAATTTCCATGTATAACAAAGCATCGTACTTAACTCTTAATAAAGGATCTGTGCCATATATCAACTTCGTGGCAGATGTTTTTATTAAATTATTGTTCAAATACCCCACCGTACTTTGGCTGGATTTTCAGGCCATGTTGAGGTCAGAAACAAAGGTGGATAGAGCCTCAAAATACTGCCATTGGCTGGTATGCCAGTGTCTGACCTGTTTCCAACATCTGCTGTTGTGGCTGAGGTGGGTTTGGGATATCCATTGGCCTCAATTAGAGGTTCATTATGGGTCAGTAGTAGAGATCAACTGAACTTTTCCCACAGGCCGTCTGTTTTTCTGGGTGGGGTTCAGCCACAGGACTCCCTGTAGAGGTCCAACCCTTAACACATCATAACCCAATCCAGTTTAGAGAGCTTGCCCACCATCTTAATTGTACAGGGAATCCATCTCCATGTTAAAATACCAGCAAGTGTCTGTTTCCCTTCTCTCCTCACCCCCAGGGCAAGTTCAGGATCCAAAAACACACTTGGCTGCTGTTTCTCAACCATGAAGATTCAGCCCTCATCTTTGTCCCATATTCTTCAACACAGCATCCAGTTGATGGGCTGAGAGAGTAAGAGAGAGCATGTCAGCCGTTTGTCTTTTTATTCACTTGTGGGATATGGATGTCATTAGCTAATCAGCATTGATTGCCTGTCTCTAGCAGCCCTTGAGAAGGTGCTGTTGAGCTGCATTCGTGAATCACTGCAGTCTGTGTGCTGTAGGTTGATCTTCAATGCCCTCAGTGAGAGAGTTCCAGGATTTTGACCTCGAAGAAACTATGATATATTTCCAAGTTGGGATGGTGAGTGCCTTGGAGGAGAAACATGCAGGTGGCGATATTGGCATGTGTCTGCAGCTCTTGTCCTTCTTGATGGAAGTGGTCATGGGTTTGGAAAGTGCTATCAGAGGATCTTTGAATTTCTGCAGTACCCCTTGTAGATAGTACACACTGCTGCTAATGAGCGTCTGTGGTGGAGGGAATGGATACTTGTGGATGTGGTGCCAATGAAGTGGGCTGCTTTGTCCTGGATGGTTTCAAGCTTCTTGAATCTTTTTGGGGCTGCAATCACCCAGGTAGGTGAGGAGTATTCCATCACACTCCTGACTTGTGCCTTGTATAGTGAACAGGCTTAGGGGAATCAGAAGGTGAATTACTTACCGTTATGTTTCCATTATGCCACTGTGCATTTTTCCCCCTCAATATTGCTAGTTCTTACATTATTTCTTCATGGAAAGGATTTTGGATCAAGTTAAACTATGAAAAACAAGGTGAATTGCTACTGTAAGCTACGTATGAAAGGTAAGTATTAAAATCAGGTTAAGCAGGTTTCTGAAATGTTACACTTGATACAATGATGATTATTTGACTAATCAAATAGTAAAATATCTCAGTTCATTTTGAAAGCAGTGGTAGACTTATACCCTGAATGGAGGGTACTTAACTGTTTAATTTTACAAAACAGTTCAACTGACAATCACAACTGTCTTGCAAGGACAAATGTATGGGGCATTCCATCATGCTCCCTTACTTCACCTGTTTGATTTAAAGGCATTTGTTTAGTTACATATAAGAATTGCCTTACTGTTGGTCCAGTTCCCCATATAGTTGTAGCTGTAATACACACCTTGAGGTGCTGGACGAGCTTGGCCTTGCTGGCCCCACTGGGAAGTGGCTCCTGGCACAGGATGCACTTGTGTTTTTGCTGACTGAGGCTGAACCTGTTGATGTAACAAGATTAAAGTGAATGTAGGGATATTTGCAGGACCTGAGCAACACTTCAATTGTCATTAGGACAGTACATCACTCCCTGGAGACTAAAGTTCCTAATTAGTTCCGCAAAAATCTACTGAACCCTGAGGGAGATGTCTGTGTAATAGAATCTATTGGATGTTGAAAATGAATCTCACAGTACTGTGGATATAATAAACATGTGATCCAGGCAAGAAAAGTGATTTTTAGGAATAGTTCCAAGAACTGAAAGAGTGACATATCACTGGTTTATTTTGGAGAATGACCTTTTCAAATTCATAACAGACTCAGGAAAATATTGAATTGAAGGAAAAGAAACTGCTCTTCACGTCCTCCTTCCATCCCTGGCAAATCATTGTGATGGAACGCATATTTTAAAATACAACTTTACATGGGGAAGGTGATGGCCCAGTGGTATTATCACTGGACTGTTAATCCAGAGACCCAGATAACATCCTGGGGACCCAGGTTCAAATCCCTCCATGGCAGATGGTGGAATTTGAATTCAATAAATGTGTGGAATTCAGAATCTATTGATGACTGTGAATCCTTGCTGAGTATTGGAAAACTCCATCTAGCTCACTAACGTCTTTTAGGGAAGGAAACTGCCATCTTTACCTGGTCTGGCCTACATGTGACTCCAGACCCACAGCAATGTGGTTGATTTTGAACTGCCTTCTGGGCAATTAGGGGTGGGCAATAAATACTGCCTAACCAGCAATGCCCTCATCTCATAAAATCATAAAGAAGAAAAATATTGTGGATAACCTCAGGTCATTGGAAATTTTGATGTAACTGGACAAAAAAGTTGTTCTTTGTGATCAGTGAAGGTACAAAATATGCATTTTGTTCTACTATTTGTGTAGAAAAATATAAAACATTTAAGAAAAACTCTTCTAAGATTAAAAAATGGATACAGAACTTGAGAACTGGAAGAGAGTGCAGTAACATAGTGATGGTGATGCCATGCAGAGACTGGTAAATGATCAGCAAGTTCAAAGTTGAGACTTAAGAAACCAGTAGCCATTGGCGGTCACAAAAGGCAGGGAGTGATGGCTGAGCAGGATTTATAACATAGGAAAACAAAGGATTGAATCATTACAGAGTATAGTGATTGTAATTAGGTCAGCCAGCTGCACCTAATAGAATGAGTTCCCTGACTGGGGGTGTTAACCTCGTCCAATCAGGAAGCCCTGGCTGACAGATAAGAACAGGAGTGTCACATATCCTGTACACTCGAGCTGGCTCTGAGGGAGCTGGACAGTGTCAAGGACTCTCCACGTGTAAATAAAGGCGATTTTATGACAAGATAATGGCCTCTGTGGAGTTATTTCACAGACCTTATGAGTTTATACAGTGTGGAGAGTGAGAGTTCAACCTGATCATGCCTAGAAGGGAAAATAGCACGAATGAGAGTTTCAACAATAAAAGAGTGCCATGCTACAGAAGTTGAAAGTGATTTATTTTTGTAATTAGAAGAGACAGTATTGGAAACACCATAGACAGTGGAGAGGGAGAGGAATGAGATTTGTGGTGAGGGAATAGCCCTTAAGACAATGACTGTAACCTTTACAGTGCTTACTTAGAGGAATTGTCAGCTCATACAAGGCTAGACATTGGCATTGAAAGCAGAGAGAGGTGATGGAGAGATACAGCTGGGTGGTGTTAGCTAACCTAATATCCATGAATGATCTTGTCAAAGTGTACCAATATAAAGAGAAAGGGAATAGTAGCGAATAATAAATATGTGAAGTGCAAAGCTATGATAGAACAATGAATAGAGAAACCATTGCTAAAGCATTGGCTAAAGCCTATATATGTTTGGAGAGCTGCCAAGTCCAAGTCACTTCTAAACTTGTGAAGACCATCTCTTCTTGCCATTAGGATTCTACTTGCAAGTTTTCAACACAGACAGTTTGTCTCAATATTAACACCTTTATGATGGATGGGAGGTTAAACTCCAGCTTAATAATATCCTTCATACAACTGAGCAACCAGAACTGGACACAGAATTCCAGAAGAGGCTTTGGCATTTCTTGTCTTTGGTTTACTGGGCTCCCCAAGTTACCAGCAAATCTGTCTATTTGGCTGCCTATTGGGTGAGTTGCTGCTAATGGCTTGAGCAACAGCTCTTCATCTTTGAATCAGACACGTTACAGCCTTCTGCATTTAACAATGAGTTCAACCATTTCAACCCTTAATCTCTGCTCCTTCTTTTGCTTTCTTTTCAAGTATTGGCCTTCATCTTGTTTTTCCAGTTGCGAGCAAGTGTGACATTTCTTAAAGTTGTGTTTTAGAACACTGTTTAGGGTAAAATAGAGAAATGAAGTGAATCTATAATCTGTTCTAATTCTCCTGACAGTAAGCCTAGCTCAGTGTGGTTATGGATTAAAGATGGTCCCAGGATATTTTTATTGGGAATTACAAGGCTTTCAGGCCTGTAGACAATTGCAAAAACATATGTGATGACTGTGAATAGACTGTTACTCTGCAATGTCCAAGGAAAGTGTTAGGAATGGCAGGTTTATAAATGTTCATACTTCAAACTTTGAAATTATTTTCAAGATAGAAAGAAGTTGGGAGTCTAAAAGATAGCAGATTGCTATTTATGTTGGATACAAGACCAACGTGATTCATGTTGGAGATGGTGCTGGGGGTAGGTCAGAATCCTAAGGAAGTTGAGTTGCTTTACAGGGTTTTTTAATCCTGGAAGATCACTGAACCTCACACCACAGTATGCTAGAATCTAAGACAGAGATAAGATAAGCTGAGAGGTAAAGACAACCACTGCCCATAGTTCACCGTGCAACAATGTGGGTGGGAGCTCACAGTTGGTTGGAAGAGAATCAGTCTGTGAGAATTTAAACAAAACTTGAAGACTCATCTAGCTTTCACTAGAGTGGGTCATCTCCAGATAGCACTAACTATAAAATTCAGGATTAGAGATTATCAGACAGAAAAAGGAAACATGAAGCAAGCCCTTCCTGCTTAGAATCAATTTGGATTCAGCATCACTTCAGACTGCTTTCAGGACGATTCAGTGTCTACCTAAGGGACAGAATAAATTATAAATGCGTGGGGAGAATTTTGACCGTAAACCATTTACAAAGGAAATTTCCTGTAGTTTAGAACATAAGTGACGTGTAAAGTTTCCAGTCAGATGTTGCTGTTAGTTTTGGTTATAGCTTTTGTTAAAATCTTGCATTTTAAATTCCTTTAAAATTGGCCACTGGAAATTCTAAGTTTTTTTTTAAGTAATGGATCTCTGGAGGGATGGGTTTTACCACTGATTTTGGGCACTGCACCGTAGCAAGGATTTGAAGGCTTTACAACAGATATAGAAAATCTTTATGAAATTCTTTCTAGGAGAAGGTTCCTCAATTACATGGATAGATTGCAAAACTGAAGTTGTTCTTCTTAGAGAAGACTGAGAGGTGATTTGATACAGATACTCAAAATCATGAGCACTCCAGATAGAAAGAAACTTCTTATTGTAGTAGGATTGAGAACTAGAGACACCCAATTGAAGGAGACTGGTTAAAGCCCCAATAGGATATAGGAAAATCTTTTTTATGCAGTATGTTGTCAGATCTGGAATATATTAGAACATAGAACATAGAACAGTACAGCACAGAACAGGCCCTTCAGCCCACAATGTTGTGCCGACCATTGATCCTCATGTCTGCACCCTCAAATTTCTGTGACCATATACATGTCCAGCAGTCTCTTAAATGACCCCAATGACCTTGCTTCCACAACTGCTGCTGGCAACGCATTCCATGCTCTCACAACTCTCTGCGTAAAGAACCTGCCTCTGACATCCCCTCTATACTTTCCACCAACCAGCTTAAAACTATGACCCCTCGTGCTAGCCATTTCTGCCCTGGGAAATAGTCTCTGGCTATCAACTTTATCTATGCCTCTCATTATCTTGTATACCTCAATTAGGTCCCCTCTCCTCCTCCTTTTCTCCAATGAAAAGAGACCGAGCTCAGTCAACCTCTCTTCATAAGATAAGCCCTCCAGTCCAGGCAGCATCCTGGTAAACCTCCTCTGAACCCTCTCCAAAGCATCCACATCTTTCCTATAATAGGGCGCCCAGAACTGGACGCAGTATTCCAAGTGCGGTCTAACCAAAGTTTTATAGAGCTGCAACAAGATCTCACGACTCTGACTGCTGGACAAGGCAAATTCCAACATGACTTTCAAGGGAAACTGGATAAACACCTGGGGGGGGGAGAACTTGGACTGTGGGGGAAGGGTAGGAGAGTAGACCAACTCAGTTACTTTTGTAGACAGCCAGCATGAACATAGCAGGATCAATGGTCTCCTTCTGTGCTTAACCATTCCACAGTTCTGTCAGACAGTACCCAGCATCTTCATTAGAGCCAAACCCCAGCAAAAATTCCCCACCATTACAGAAGGAAATACGACCAGGGAAGAAAACCTGTTTGACTGTCTACCTACTAACCTGGCTCAGTGTCATTCCTACTCTTTGCTGCGATGCTGCAGGGTTCTCTGATAGAAGCTGGTTCATTTTCTCGATGACCAAGTTTGCTATTAATTGCCTGTCTTCCTCAATGTATTCTCCAATCAATGGCATGGCACTGTCCATTACCTGCAATTAAAAAAGTGAAGAAATATGGAGAAGAGTCAGTTTAATAATTATTCCATACTTCAGTTGGAAGTTTAACTGAAACAGAAGTTTGAATCCTTAATCCAATGTACTTTTAGATTTTTTTTTTCTGTAAATAACCCACACCTTTTAAATTGTGATCATAATAATTATTGTGAACCAAATAACAGGGCTTGGAATTCTACTGTCACGTAACAAAAATGGATAACATTGAGAATCTTATGTCTGGGTCTGTGTACAACCACTCATTTACCTTTCTATCACTTGTTAAAGAATAGCATTTTACAGAGGTACATGCTCACCCTTGGCGTAAAAATAGACAGTGCGCCTACCCATGACTGTCTAGCTCACCACATAGCCAAATTTTGGCAAGTATTTGGTTTGAGGCAGGATTATCCAAAGTAACGTTATCCAAGAGGAATTCCTACCTCCAAAGGCTGCAAGTGAATCAAATGATCAGCAGATCTCTTCACTAGGAGTGGTGACCACTGCTGGGATAACAGTGAGTTTCCTGAGGAGGAACCAGGAACAAGGAGATTCCAGGGACTTGCTACAGTTAGAGAGCTGTGGGAGACAGGGTGGGGGAAAATGGGAGACTCTTTGAGATGACTCCAATGGGCACAGGGTGTGTGGCTCTCTTTCAATTCCATCAAGGGAAATGCTTAAGAAAAAGCTGGATGACACAGACTGCAATTATACAGCCATAGTCATAGAATCATACAGCACAGAAACAGGCCCAGCAGTCCAACTCATCCATGCCAACCAGATATCCTAAACTGATTTAGTCCCATTTGGCCCATATCCCTGTAAACTCTTCCTATACATATATCTACTGAGGTGCCTTTTAAATATTGTAATTGTACTGATCTCCAACACCTATTTCCGGCAGCTCGTTCCATACATGCACCATCCTCTGTGTGAAAAAGTTGCCCTTCAGGTCCATTTTAAAGCTTTACCCACTCCCTTTATACCTACGCTGCCTGGTTTTGGAGTCCCCTATACTGGGAAAAAGAACTTGGCTATTCACCCTATCCATGCCCCTTACAATTTTATAAACCTCGATAAGATCACTCACAGGCTGAGGAAAATAGCCCCAGACTATTTAATCTCTCCCTATAACTCAAACCCTCCAATCCCAGCAACATCTCTGCAAATCTTTTCTGAACCCTTTCAAGTTTAACAACATACAACAGGGAGACTAGAATTGAGGTGTTCTAAAAGTGGCCTCACCAATACCTCTATAGCTACAAATGACATCCCAACTCCTACATTCAATGCATTGACCAATGAAGACAAGTCAGCCGAATGCCACCTTCACCATCCGTCGACCTGCAACTCCACTTTCAAAGAACTATGGACCTGTACACGAGGCCCCCTGTTCAACAAGAATCCGCAGGGCCCTGCCATTAACTACTTAAGTCCTGCCATGGTTTGCCTTACCAAAATGCAAAGCTCACTTTTATCTAAATTAAACTTCATCTGCTACTCCTTGGCTCATTAGTCCATCTGATCAAGGTCCCATTGTACTCTGAGATAACCTTCTTCACTGTCCACTACAGCACCAAATCTGGTGTCGTCTGCAACTTTACCAACCATACCTCCAACATTCATATGCAAATCATTTATATAAATGACAAAAAACAGTGGACCCAGCACTGATCATGATCTAACTGTATCATCTGTATGTAGATCATATCACAGACTGGTGTAAGTCAATTACCTACATACTGAAGAAGGATGGTGCAACCAACTAGATCTGAGATCTCTAAATCATTCCCTGAAGAGAGATACACAATATTCCATTGCTTTAAGAAATCAATCCCAAGTTTGCAGGAGACAAATTCTGTTCCATTCTGAGTACCAAACATGGATGTTGGTTAGTAGCCAAAGAAACAAGAAGTCATTATCTTCAGAGCACCATTTAGAAGATATTGCTTTCAGAAACTGCCATTTGATTTATTGGTCAAGATTTGATTCAAAAACATATGGACAGAATTACAGAAAATGGTTGCATACACATTTCTGATGATATTGCAGTATTGGGCAAAACCAAAGAAGAATATGATTGGAACCTTCATTCACTGATGCCAGTATCTTTGCAAGAAGGGCCAGATTAATGCAGGTCAGATCACTTTTTGTCTTTATACATTCAAATTGTACCAACCCATGTTAAGTTGAACACGCAAGACAAAGGCTGACCCACAACACGAAAACTACCTGCAGAAATGCCTTCTTCAATTCTTCAACATCTTGGCACCATACAGTCAATCCTTTCAAGTGAAGCAACATCATTACTAGAACTCCTATGTACGTACGGAAGGAGGACCATCAACATATGTTTGAATCTCTCAAACAAGCACTGTCTGCAATAAACTGTATCCTGCAGTACTACACCCTAAGGAAGACGACAATCCTGGAAATCGATATTTTGCAGAAAGAGCTAAAATCATGTGTTATGCATAATGGTAAACCAATTGAATTTGTTCCAAAGGTCTATCGCAGGGTAATCCAATCATTCCAATACAGTGTAAAGCAGTTGCTTTAATATTACAAGGTTGTACAGACATGTTATGTTTCAAAAGCAATTCACTGTGAAAATGATCAAAGACCATTGAAATTAAATTGCGATCATGCACTAACAACAGTGACTTCTGTGAAAAGTACAGGCATGTGACTTTGACATCTATGACAAAACTGGTACCGAAATGGTTACCTCAGCCTCACTGAGCAGATGGCCAAACAGAAACAAGCATGCAGACACTCCACTAAAACTGAACTGAACTGTACACTTTGGTCAGCATAAATGTGACCAGCTTCAATTGGAAACAGCTAACTAGGCACAGCAGAATGTTATCATCAAAGGTTGGCCTGGACGGGCTCTCTTGTAACACTGTGGAAGTGTCCTACACTTGGGCCGGGCGGCCTGGGTTCAAGACCCACATGCAACAGAGACATGTAGTAACATCACTGAACAGGTTGATGAGAAAAATAGATTAAATAAGAATTTGTGGGTAGCATAGCCAAGCAGTCTAAAGCACTGGATTAAAGGTCCAATCTCTATGGAGGCTTGGGTTTGAATTCCACTGCTGACACATGTGCCGGGAGCTTGTCACATTGAACCATTACGTAGGCGACAAAAACAAAGTTGTTGGAAAAGCCCAGCAGGTCTGGCAGCATCTGTGAAGGGAAAAACAGAGTTAACGTTTCAGGTCCGGTGACCGTTCCTCAGACTCTTCCTCATTATGCAGGCGTGTTTTGTTTAAGTTACACACATGAAAATATGATCTGTTTGGGCTCTCTTGTGGCACAATGGTAGTGTCCCTAGCCTCAGCCCAAGAGACCCAGGTTCAAGTCCCACCTGTTCTAGGTGTGTGTACTATTGATTTTTAAAAGTCTATATCATTTGAATTACAAAAGTCCCACCTGTTCTAGGTGTGTGTACTATTGATTTTTAAAAGTCTATATCATTTGAATTACAAAAATCATAACATGGTTGCACACAAATGCAACTGGATTTGGTATTTGAAGAGGCATTATCTTCAAAGGATGACAAGTGTGTGCCTGAAGTTCTCCACCTGTACATATTGTAGTAACTACATACAGGACACAGAATCATTGAAACCCTACAGCATGGAAACAGGCCATTCAGCCCAACAAGTCCACACCAACTCTCCAAACAGCATCCCACCCAGACTCACCTCCCCCCATCCCCAACCCTATACCTGTATTTCCACACGGCTAATTCAACTAACCTACACATCCTGGACACTATGGACAATTTTGCATAGCCACTCCACCGAACCTGCACACCTTTGGAACTGTGGTAGAAAACCGGAGCACCCAGAGGAAACCCACACAGGCAGGGGGAGAATGTGCAAACTCCACATAGACAGTTGCCCGAGGGTGGAATCGAACCCAGGTCCCTGGCACTGTGAGGCAGCAGTGGTGGCCACTGAGCCACCGTGATGCCCTATGGGCATAGTATAAATAGGACAAGCACGTGATGCAGGCTATTGGCCAGGGACCAACAGTGGTTTTGAAAAGTTGGTGAGTGTATGTAAGAAAGGCCAGATCTTCAAGATAGCAACATTCACATGCATGAGATATCATTTGTCCCATGGTCCAAAGTTGCCACTGATCTCTTTGCTATGAATGGAGACAACTTCATCTTCGTCACTGATCATTTCTCCAAATTGCTAATGATCAGGCATCAGGTTAAGTACTTTGCAAGTATGTCCAAGGCAGGCACATTAACTGCAGCACTCAGACTGTTCAGCACATTCAAAGGCATCATTTCTGACAACAGGCTATAGTTCAGGGCAGGCCTTTCTGGGAGGTCCTGTTCTAAATGAAGTGTGAACTATGAGACATTCTCATCTCATTACCACGCATTACATGGTCTCACTGTGCAAACAGTTTGGCCTATTAAGTAACAATCATGAAACATAGGACAATAAAACAAGACTTTTGTGTTGCCATGTTACACATTCAAGTTACATCTCTGAATATAGAGTCATAATTTCCACCAGAGATGATGTTCGGAAGCAAGAGTAATCTTGCCAAAGCCACCACCTATCCAAATTCTCAGGGATATAGGACATATTTCTTGACAAATAAAGGATGATAAGATATTGCATGACCAGCATGCAGCCACATAATCACCTCAACTACAAACAGGATGAACAGTCAGAATCACATACCACACAATGGGAATATGGTCACCCGCAGAGGTTTTCAAAACGTGAACCCCAGTCTTACAATGTTACAACACCTAACAGAGCATGGTTGAGAAGGGACAGAAGCTAGATTAGGTAAGTTTACAATATACATATCGTGCATAAAATACACACTCAAATGAAAACAGTGTGATGGAACACCAGACAACACTCAACACACTGACGACATGTCTGCAGGCCGAGAACAGCCAAAGATGAAATCCACGCTTCCAAGTATGTTACACAAAACGAGATCTGGAACAGAGATCAAATTACCAAAATGACGTATGGATTCTTATTTGAAAAAAGGCCTGAACAATCTCCATCCATCACCACCCTCCTTCACCTTGGTGAGCTCATTCTCACTTTGAAATGCCTTCTGTTTTAATTTATCTGACTTTCCCAAGTCAAACATGTGGCTATGGGTACCCGCATAGGTTCCAGCTATGCCGGTCTCTTTGTGGAGTTACGTGGAATATTCTTTGTTCCAGTCCAACTTGCCTCTACCATCCACAATTCTTTCTCCGTTACATCAACAATGTAATTGGTGCTGCTTCCTGCTCTTGTCTGGCGTTGGAAAAATTAATCAGCTGTGCTTCCAATTTCCATCCTTCACCTCTTCACTCCCCTTCCCTGACTTCACTGTTTCTGTTTCACCAACGTCCAGTTAAAGATTAAACCCTTATCCCCAGAGCGTGCTTTGGGCTCTGGATTAATACTCCAGTGACATTAACAGTATGCCACTGCCTCCCTTTACCCACTGCAGGGCATTCGTGGAGGGTGGACAGCCACACAACAAAAATGCAGTTTAACCCATTCATTTCTAAAACTCAATATTCTTGCTGCTCCTGGACTCAGTCTTGAACAGAGCAGTCCAATCCATTTGATGAGTGTGGCTTTCTCTGTGTATCTTTCGGTTCACTTGCATAAAGATTATAGTATTGACTTCCACGTCCCACTTCTGATATTTCTCTGGCCGTGGGTGGCAAACCAACTGAGAGACAATCTGTATATCCCCAGATCTTTGTACCTAATTAAAAACATCCAATGAACCAAGCATCCAGCCATTTGCACTTCAAAAACATTTCTCAGGCATATTATAGCAGTAGCACCACAGTCATTGCTAATGATTAACAACAGAACCTAATTATTAGGCCATGAGTATCAGAAGTCAAAATAAGTGGCATGCTGATAGATCAAATGCCAAATCTTCACATTATATGCTCTGTCTCTTTCCAGCAGAACTCATTTTGAGGCTGTTACTGTCAGAACAAACATTTCTTACACATAGAAATACAAAAGTGGTTACCTTTGTTCCAGATTGTTACAACATATATTGTACAATGGGAAATCTGAACAGACAAGTCATTTTCTTCCGTTCTTTCCCTGCTCCAAACAACCACTGGGAGATAGTTTCGGGACACAGTTGTCACTGCTACAGTTGTCCCAAGTTGAGCTCTGCTGCCACATAATGTTCCCAACATCGCAAACAGGAGAACTCAGAGAAGGATGGGTAAGAGGTTCATCATTTGAGTTCGTAAGAATTGCCATAAGTTGTTTCTTAATCCTACCATGAGAGGGCAGAACAGCTCTACTATTTGCAGTGGAGTCCAACTGTAATCACCATAGATTTGTTGTCCACATACTCTGTCCAGTAGGTTTATACCAACCTATCAGCAGATGTTGGTTTCATCTGGCACCCAACTTATGGTGAAGAACATCACAGCCTAAACTAATTTTGTCCTTACTTGACAGTTATATGAATGTAAGGAGCTAACTACATTCAACATCTTTTATTCAGGAATGCAAGGAAGCCCTAGAAATGAGGTAATGTGGTTACAGGGAAATGTGATGTGGTGTGAGTATCTGAAGCAAAGCTAGGTAGTCAGGTTAATGCAAATACAACATTCAGGCATATTAAAGTATTCAGAAAAGTCAATGGCTGAAGAAAGGATGTGATGCAGCTTAGGGATTGCTGGACTGTATAGAATGAGTCCTGCAGAAGGGCAAAAGCTACAGAATAAAATTAACTTGCATACATCCTTAACATAAAAGATCAAATCATCAGTCAGCACTTTTCCAGACACTCAATTCAGCTTATGGATAATAATTTACTGCACTAAGTGGGAGGAAGATTGAATGAAGAGGCACAGTGCAAGGGAACAGAAAAATTATTTTAAGGGTACATGTCATTATAAACTGGCAAAACGCACTTGCTTTAAAACAGAGATTTGTAAATGTATGGTACAAGAATTCTATACTCTAGTATGCCACAGTAGCAACAAGAGGTAATGCTCACTTTGGAATGGGATTTATGGATACTCAATGGGACACACTAGAGTTTTAGCTCAAAGACTGTGAGAGACCTTGAAATCAATTAGTTCCCATGTTGGGCGGGAGTTGGTGATTCATAGCAGCCCATAATATAGTTTCATATTCCTTTGGATTCCACAAAAAAAATGTTCCCGGCGTTGTTTTGTGTGCGGCTTCCAGTCACCATTTTAATGATGGTTGATTAACCAGCTCACCGCCTGATTCAAACAGGCAGAGAATGCAACAAATTTCCAGCCAAGATCCTGGGAAAGTTACGGAACCCACAGCAGTATTCCTGGAATAAGGCTGCTGCCTGCTTCAAGTAATCATTTTTTTGCCCTGGCTCTTTTTTGGCAGGGGGAGAAACGGAGTTGGAACAGGACAGCACAACACACTGATCTTTCAGTGGACATAATTAAAATTGGGCTCTAAAAATACACAAAACCAAATGGAAAACATAAGACACGCCACGGCTGGAATAGTAAAATCACAATTAAACAAAATCAGAAATAGGTTAAGAATGGTGATAAACTGTTATATTCTGTTAATAAATGCATCATTGCCTGTGGTTTATGAGAAACCAACTATTTGTACTGTGTCTACTGTAATTTATAATTGTACCCACATGCAGTCAAACTTAAAATGGTCATTCCTTTTCGGTAAATGCTCCTTCGTTTTAATTAGCTGCATATGAAATAATTAATTTCCAACCAGACGAGCCCACACAGGATGAAAAACATTCACATTAAAGTCAATACTCATAAAAAATGCATCACGAGTTGGCACAAGGACCATCTGACTAACCTCAATGATATAATCTTTCCCATCTTTCCCATGTACAGCTTTTACTGCACAGATGTCCAGGCCACCAAACATCTCAGAACAGGCATCCACCCACATTCGATAGCTGCAAGAGAGTTTCCATTTTAGTATCAGTCTAGTGGGATCCAAAGTTTGTGCCCTACATGTATTATGCAGTCTCCCACTGTGCTGCAACATCTCAGCAATGTAACACTTTACAGCAAACTGAAACTAGTCAAATATGTTCCTCATACAGGAAAAGTCGGCACGCTTTCTGATCTCTTGCTGTTTCAAGCTTTTTGCTCTTCCTTCTAACTAACAGCTTGGGAACAGGCATTTTGTATTGCATCTCCCTGCTCTCTTTAAATGGATGATGAACTGTAGCTTACAGTCTCGATATACCAGCACCGGAAGACAAGATGTTATAAAGTCTCCATGCATATTACCGTACAGCATTCTTAATTTCATATGCAGATAGGAATACAGGAAGATTTCAAGACAGGGATTAATTTTACAACAATCCCTTAAGGGTTAAAGAGCCTGCATGTGTGATCACTAAATTGGTTTTAAGTAGAAATGCTGATTCAACTTACATTTGGTGTAAGACACAGATGTGGTAAAGGAGCTGAAGCTTGTATTAGATAACAACCGCACAGGGGACTTTTAAGAATTGACTGGCACTTCAGCTGCCTGCTCTCATTAAGGAGACTACATGTATTTTGATGGCTAGCACACGATCTAATGTCTTCTCTCAAAAGTGATCAGCAGATTGTGAACAAGCTGTCATTGTACAGATGATTTCATGAACTACTTGAAGGCACGTTACCCTTTACCTTTACATTTGCTGCTTAAAATTTAAAGACAATTTTTGAAACACATTGGAGAGAATTTATGGGATACTTTAAAACATCACCAACATTTAATCCACACCTAATCCAGAGATTCTTTGACTATTTCATTTAAAACAAGTAAATGCTATGCCAATTCTGCCTTGTTGGGAACTTTACAGGAATCAATAGGGATTCTTTGTTCAGTTGCATCTTTACCAGTAGCCCTTACTCTGGAGGAGGGGGTGAGGGCAGAGAGACAGAATATCAATCCTTTTGTGGTCCTGTTCCACCATGAACCTTAAGAACCTGTGCACACTCAAACACGGAGCCATTCCAGTACATGGCACAGCGTTTCAGCCAGCCTACTCCCATGTTCAATGTGAGTGGGTAAGTGGAGGCCACACATACACCCCCAGTGATTACCTTCTAATTCAGTTTGAATGCCAAATCTGCAGTTTTCTGCTGGAGAATCCAGGGCAAATTAATATTCTGGTAATCATCAGCAAAAAACAAAATGAAAACTAACAGCAGGTAGGTGTGTTTTATGAGCACACAGCTCCCATTTATTGTCTGTTTTTACCCCATCCACAAAATAACCTTCCAAATGATTTAATGTCTGTCAAGAGTCAGCTGGAATAATTCTTCAGTCTCCTTGAACCCAAATAAAGCTGTCAGCATCTGTATCATTTTTGTCTCTAAGAGGCTGTTTCCAGGCATTAGCTGTGTTTCCATATTAATTCCCAAACAAATCTGCCAAAAGTATTAAACAACTGATCTCCTGACTTTCTGTTATAGTTGGTGTTTCAATTGGGAGCAGGAGGGAGGGCTCGCCTGAGGGAAGTGTGGTGGTACTTGGGACTTATACAAAATGTTTACACTGTTGCTAAGGCAATAGCACCGTTCCAAGTTGTAGATTTACTTTCCATTCACATTAATTTTAAAAATGCCAGGTTGGAGATTTCCAAAATAAAAATGAAAGGTCATCAACCCAAAACATTAACATTGTTTCTTTCTCTACAGAAAGTGCCCGAGTATTTTCAGTATTTGCCAGTTTTGTAAAAGAATGTACTGTTACAGATCAGGAAGTTACTAAAGAAAATTGGGTGAAAGTTTTGTTTTTTTTTTCAGAATGTTCCCAGTGAAGAGACCAATTAACCCAGAGAGAATACATGAAATAGAGATGGAGGTTTCACTATTTAAAATCTTTCCAATCCAGTACTTCCTTAACTTCACTGCTGAATCTGCTGCTGGAAAGTTTTGTATCTTGATCTTGGTTTCTGTGGTCTAAATACTTACCGTTCCGTCATGGCCACTTGTTCCAGCATGGCAGAGCCAGTGTTTGCTTTCCAGTTTCCTGAAATTGAAGTTCTCCTGAAAGACAGAAGTGCATAACATTGCAACATAGGATTTTACAAGCCAGCAACCATTTTACAGAAGCAGAAGGAAAACAGCTACAAACATTTGGTTAAATGACAGATGTACTTCCCTTATTTGTCTACACAAACATTAGCGGGTGGTACAGTGAGTGGATCTGCTCATGGTGAGTCACTGGGAACAAACAGCAGTCAGCCGGGAGGGTAAAGAGTTGCACATGTGAAGCTACCCGAAGGGCAAAGCATCCTAAGAGTTCTGCAGAAGACGCAGATCGTGATTTTGTCAAGGTGATGCACAGGAAAAGGCTGATGGACAGATGCGCAGAAAGACTCGCTGTATAGCAGGTCTTCCACAGCCTTACGATTCCTGTGGAGGAAACCATTAGACAAACTAACCAATTGTATGGAATGACCCTCCTCACCATGACAAAATCAGTCTCTGTAACTTTTACTTTAAAAACATTTCAGGGCCAACACCAATTAAATATAAATAAGCAAATGACACTTCAGATAAAAAGATAATTTTCACTTTAAATAGTTGTTCCAACAAAAGCACGTCTTACACAATCATTCACACCACTCTCGATGCCAACGTGGTGCTACAAGATCCTGCTCTTTATTCACGAAAGGTAGAATCTATCCAAGAATAACTTTCACCTTTGAGTTATCACAGGTACAACTGTCATCAGCGACTGTAGCACCAAATTAGCAACAGAATTGAATTTTTTCAGCCCAGAAGTGTAAAATAAAAGCAAAAAATGGAAGAAGTAC
Organism: Stegostoma tigrinum; assembly: GCF_030684315.1. Classification (NCBI taxonomy): domain Eukaryota; kingdom Metazoa; phylum Chordata; class Chondrichthyes; order Orectolobiformes; family Stegostomatidae; genus Stegostoma; species Stegostoma tigrinum. Next base: position 25,391,311 of record NC_081371.1, on the reverse strand, counting down.
CCAGGAGCTCTGACAGCATCCACAGGGAATGAAACAGAGCTAACATTTCAGGTCAACAAAGACTGTTTGTCTCTCCACAGACGATGCCAGAACCTGCTAAGCATTTTCAGCATTTTGTTTTTACAGCAAATCTCCTGTGACCACATTTACTTTGCTTTCAGTATTTAAAGAGTGGCACATGTTGTCTGATTTGTGGTTGACTAGCTATACAGTGTGCTTTGCTTTTAAATTCCTAGTGAAACCTCCAAATAGAGACTGGAACAATGTATGAATATTTCATTTCCAGGCAGGATTTCCTGCACCAAAACTGGTACAAGTTGTGACTGGCACATTGGCTCCAATCAGGTGCACACTGTAATTCAAAGTGCTTGGAGTTAATGCCAATCTCAGAAAAGGAGAGACTTTGCTAATACAAAAGGCTCTGTCTCTAAAAGTTCCCACAAATCTGTGACATTTTCAGAACTTTCAGAAAACAACAATTTTTAAACTGTTAGTGCTGAATTGACCAATTGGATACCCGAATTGTGTGCACTGGAGATGCCTTCATGTATCTACTGAGATATGCACATTTTGCAGGGAACAATTTGGTCTTAATGGATAAAACAAATTGTAGCCCTGAGAATCTAGGCATATATGAAATAAATTTCTTTCACCTTTACTCTCGTGTTAGAAACATTCAAATTTGCATACTCATTCTCCATTCACTATGTTTTGGCCCCAGAAGGTTGAATTTACATTCTGTTTTGCTACTTGTAACTGGTAAAGTTTAAGCAAGGTACAATAACTGAAATGAGGTTAAAATCATTTTGGCTGTCTTGAAACTTCACAGTATTTTTCTTGAGAAAATTGGGTGAAGGTAGGTCAGGCAATAGACGTGAGGGCTGCCTTTGTGACAAATGGATGAGTGTAGCTCCAACAACACTAAAGAAGCTTGACATGATCCAGGATATAACTATATGCTCTATTGGCATCACATCCACAAGCATCCACTCCTCCTTCACAGAAGGTCAGTAGCAACAGCGTGTGCCACTGACATACAAATTTAACACTATTAAATGTCTATACATCAGAGCACCAATACATTACAAAATTTGCTGTGGTGAATGATGGCTACTTAAATAAAATGTTAATATTTACATGTAAGCTTTATAATTATTTCCAATCTTCTGAATTCTGATGTCGTACTTGGAATCAATGTAAGGCTCAGTGGTTGCGTAAGTTTTTGCGAGGGCCACAACACTGGCGATATCCTGAAAATCATAGTGATTTTCAACTTTTACCTGTAAGAGACAAGCCAAGGCCAGTAAGAGAAAGAGTAGAAGTCAAAAGAGTTAGAAGCATTGTCATTAAATCATACAAAACATCTGAAAAGTGTTTTCATTAAGAATACAACCAATATGTGTGTAGCCATTCCCCTGATCTATTAAACTCTGTTGCATCCTCACCTACACAATTTAATTTCCTCCAATGACAATGTCTGAAGTCTGTATGAAAATAAGCAGCAGAGTTTAAGACAAGGAACACACAGACTCCTGTGTTGTTTTTTCTTTCCCTCAGTATCCTGATCAATATCACAGCTAGAGAATATCATCATATTTAACAAGGAATAAATTGCTGGTCTCCTCCAACACATCATCTTCCTCCTCTTTAACATTCTGTGCTTTCCTGTGATATGATAGATCCACTGGAAAACGCAGGTAAAACTGAAACTGAATGAGTATTACACCCTTAGAATAAAGACAGAAAAGAATCTGATCATGTCTGGCTATGTGCTGCCTCAGTGTTGCCATGGCAGTTACCTAGGTGTATGCCCACAGAATTGCTGAGAGCACTATCCTCTTGTCTTGCTACCTTCCAAAGGTAGACAAGAATGTTTCACTCTTAGTGCTTTAACCTGCTCAGCTTACTCTGAGTTCTCATTTGTAACGTCCTGACAGTTGCCTGCCTTAATGTGTAGAATGAACAAGTTTCAACTTTGACAATATTGAATGAAGGCTAACATTTGAGAAGTGGCTCTAGGTGGCAGCACACAACTGATGCAATAAATCAACTGGTGTAACATTGTTCAAGTGGAGTGATGGCTTCCAAGATTTCTCATGCAAATAATTCTTGTTGGTACTGATGGAAAACACATATGGTGTAATTTCCCCTTCCTGAGGGGGCGAGAATAACGGTGAGTGTGACGAACTAATCAGGCAAGAGTCCAAAAATCAATTCCTTGCTGTCAAGACAAACTTTCGCAATTGGTTTCTCATTCCTTAGATGATGAAGTGTCGATTTCCATTTGATTGATTGCATAATTCACTGGAAGTAATTTCACATTCTCAATTAATTTCAGGCATACCTGAATGCTTCAGAAACTTGACTGCATAAACCAAAATGTCAACTTTGTTCTTGAGCCTCAAATTCATGTTAATATGTAGCTTTTGCTGTATCTGTTATATAAGCAGTGAGGACTTAAAAGGATTCATTGACATCATGAGATATGATCCAAGTATAAAGGACTATTCCTGGAAGAAGCCAACAAGAGTTGTTAGAGATTCATGCTTGTTACCAATGCTGTGCTATAATGATTTAGTTACTGTAATGTGAACTTAAGTTAATGTCTAAAGGTTTCATTGAGCTATACTATATAAGATGGTGGCAGTGACAAATGTCTCACGTAATGTGCAAGCTGGTGTGATAGCTGAAGAAATCTTCAGACTGTTAAGATCGTCACTGTTTTTTCTTTATTTTCTTCATTTCTGGTTTGGCCCTGTGAGCTGAAGTTGAGAATCAAACTTTGAATAGCAGCTTGTTTTAAAAATAGAGAACAAACAAACTGATATTTGCATCTGGGAACTGGCCTGGAAAGACAGTTGCAAGTTAATTATTGTTCTATGAACACTGCAGACATTTTGATACCATGTGTTATGCTCTATGACTGGCAGTTGGTTGAATGTTGAACTGGACAATCAAGGGGAGGCCGGTGTTGGCCAGCCAAACACAGAAAATGTTGGAAAAGGGTGGTCGAGAATACCCTCGACCGTGTCTCTCACATTTTCCACAACTTATATCTGACACCCCCTTCCCCGCAATAACAACCAAAACAGAATCCCCCTTGTTCTCATGTACCACTCCACCAACCTCCGGCTCCAACGCATCATCCTCCATCAATTCTGCCATCTGCAATCCGACCCCAGGACCAAAGACTTTTTCCATCCTCACCCTTGTCTGCTTTCCGGAGGGACCACTCTCTCTGGGACTCCCTTGTCCGCTCCACACTCCCTTCCAGCCCCACCACACCCGGCACTTTTCCCTGTAACCGCAGCAAGTGCTACACCTGCCCCCACACCTCCTCCCTCACCCCCATCCCAGGCCCCAAGAAGACTTTCCACATCAAGCAGATGTTCACCTGCACATCTGCCAACGTAGTATACTGCGTCCACTGTTCCCGTTGTAGACACCTCTACATCGGGGAAACCATTTGGAGGCTTGGGAACCACTTTGCAGAACACCTACACTCGGTTCGCACTGAACAACTGCCCCTCCCATTCCTCAGACATGTCCATCCTGGGCCTCCTGCAGTGCCACAACGATGCCACCCGAAGGTTGCAGGAACAGCAACTCATATTCCGCTTGGGAACCCTGCAGCCCAAAGGTATCAATGTGGATTTCACAAGCTTCAAAATCTCCCCTCCCCCCACTGCATCCCAAAACCAGCCCAGCTTGTCCCCATCTCCCTAACCTGTCCTCCCTCTCACCTATCTCCTCCTCCCCCTCAAACCCCACCCCCATCTCCCATCTACTAGCTTCATCCTACGCCCTTGACCTGTCTGTCCTCCCTGGACTGACCTATCTCCTCCCTAACTCCCCACCTACACTCACCTTTACTGGCTCTATCCCCGCCTCTTTGACCTGTCTGTCTCCTCTCCACCTATCTTCCCCTCTATCCATCTTCTATCCGCCTCCTCCTCTCTCCCTATTTATTTCAGAACCCCCTTCCCCCCCGCCACCATTTCCGAAGAAGGGTCTAGGCCTGAAACGTCAGCTTTCCTGCTCCTCTGATGCTGCTTGGCTCGCTGTGTTCATCCAACTCTACACCTTGTTATCTCAGAACTGGTTTTGACTTTCTTTTTGGGTGGAAAGCTATATAATTGGAAGCTGCTGAACTGGAAAGTTTTCTTTGAGACTTTTTCTCTCTAGTTATATGCTCAGTTAAAGAATTGTTAAATATTCTAAGAAAATAATCCCAATCTATAAGAAATTAGCAAATATTTCATGGATCCTGCTGGAAGCAGTTCGCATTGACTGGCAACTTTGAAATTCAAGCAAAATAGAATTATTCTTCGTGCCTATAATAAAATACAACATTCAAAGATTCCAAAAGGACCTGTTACTCCAAGATACATAGTGGTCTCTTGTGAGGCATCAGGCCCAATTTAAAATCAGTTCACATTACAGCTCCCAATACATCACCTCACAGCATTGGTAACAAGGAAATAACTTCAACAGCTTTCATTAGCTCCTCCCAGGAATGGTCTTTTGCATCTTGATGGGTAAGGGCGCTTGAGGTGCAATGGTAGTGTCCCTACCTCTGAGTCTGGAAGCCTGGATTCAGGTCCCACCTGCTCCAGAGGTGTGCTGTAACAATTATGAACAGGTTGATTAAGAATATCCTGTTGAGTAGATTCTATACTACAATGTCAGTTACCCCTTTCAGGTCTTAACTGTCTTTACTGAAATGGCCTCTTAATGACCTATGTCTTCATTTTTGCTGTGACTTCTACAATTACAGGGGGTACCTTCAAAGGAGACTGTGGCAGCATGTGTCCTTGGACCACTGCTGCAATTGGAGAATAGCCACAAACCCTTCAGCTTCCCAGGTGACACTTTAGTGGACAGGGGCAGGCAGCAGTTTTTCTCTTGGAATGGCACTTCAGTGCAGAATGCAAGCAGACAACTTGTGAGCGAGAGATAATAAGATGTAGGGCTGGATGAACACAGCCGGCCAAGCAGCATCAGAGGAGCAGGAAGGCTGACGTTTTAGGCCTAGAAACTTTTTCAGAAATTTGAGAGGGTCACTTTCACGCAGAAGGCAAAGTAGTAGCATGAGACCGTAGAGAACAGCGAAGTCAGTGTGAGAGGGCTGTACAACATGGTAGTGCATAAAGTCAGACGTGGTGCATGTGCCTGCAGCTTATACAGCTAAAACACTGCAGTTTAATGAAGAGCAAGATGATGTGTAAAAGGGGGAGGGGGGAGGGAGATGCACTACATGAGGCAGGGGTGAACTCCAGTCAGCCAAAGGATTCCACCACAACCTGTCAAGGTGCTGGAGCTATTTAGAGTCAGGAGACTGGCCACAGTCAGGCAGGCAGTTAGTCCAATGCAAGTCAGGAAGTAGGAAAGAACAAAAAAATTTACAGCACAGGAACTCCTCCAAGCCTGCACTGACACACTGCCCATCGCCACCAAACCCCTTACCCTTCTGGGGACGGTATCTCTCTACTCCCATCCTATTCATGTACTTGTCAAGGCACACTTTAAAGGTTGCTACTGTATCTGCTTCCACTCTCTCCCCCAGCAGCATGTTCCAGGCAACCCCCACCCTCTGCATGAGAACATTGCCTCGAACATCACCCTTAAACCTTGCCTCTCACATCTTAAACCTATGGCCCTAGTAACAGGCTCTTCCACCCTGGAAGAAAGCTTCTGACTGTCCACTATGTCCATGCTCTTCATAATTTGGTAGACCGCTATCAGGTCACCCCTCAACCTCCGTCATTCCAGTAGCACGGTCGGTCCTGTCAGTCAAGCAAAATGAGCTTGGTCCTTGTTAATGAGTCAGTCAGTCAGTCAGGATCATCTTGCAAATTCTGCCGGAGGGATGTTCCATGGTCACCATCATGGTGGCAACTGAAGATCATTGGATCTAGTGAGATAGGGAAAGGGACTGAATTGTCCAGAAGTAATGATTACTTTTGATCAAGCCTGGGAACAATGCAGGGCCAGCAAAGGCGCAGCACCTCAGTGGTCAGGGGTCAAAAATGAGGCAGTTGATGGTCACATAAAGGAGCTCAAAAGGATTGGGGTGCAGTGTGGCACTTGGTGGAAAGTGAACAGTCATCAGGACAACAGGGATCACAAAACAGGGAGGTGAAGAGTGGGGAGAACGTATCATACGTCATGATAGCAAAGACTGCAAGTTACTGCAACAAAATGCAAATTCTAAAGCTTACCATATTGATCCGAAACCACCTGTGCAATAAGCTATCAATATCGACAAAGCAGCATCCAAAATGATTGAGTTATTTGGAAATACACTTCAGAGTTAGAATGCGATGTCACCTACAGGCTACTGCAGTAATCAGGAGTTTAGGGATTAAATCAATAATAACTATCTCCCTTTCAATTCCCACTCAATTATCATGTCAATGTACCTCATACCTCATCCATCCTAGCAATTCTGGTATAATGGCACATTGGTCTACATTGTAAGTAGATAACAAAAACAAAGTTGCTGAAAAAGCTCAGCAGGTCTGGCAGCATCTGTGGAGGAGAAAAGAGAGTTAACGTTTCGGGTCCGGTGACCCTTCCTCAGATTGTAAGCAGGTAACATGGACATGGTTATTACACAGGCATCGCAGTTTGTCAATTTCCAAATTGCTCAACTCAGCAGCCCTCAGTTTGAAACTGAACTTGATTTGTGGTTGAGGGGGTCAGTGAGGCTAAGTGCGTGCCGAACATACCATCTCATCTGTCCTGGATGCCCTTGGAGAAGAAGGAGGTGGGGTCCACTGGCATGCTCAAGTCCATCCAGGACGTCACTGATGTTCTCTTCCACCAAAGCTCATAAATTTCTGCTCTTTGTAGCAGGGATTTACACAGGCGGGTACCAGGAATCTCAGCCAATCCTAATTTCCTGAAGGTTTGGTGTGAAAGTTTATATCCACGAAGCAACGAGAGTGCCCGACTATGAACCAGTGGTCTTCATCAACAGAAAAGGATTCCACTTCCTCACTGTTTGAATTATTTCTGACTACAACAGCTGGGTAATGCAAATCTGTGCTAGATATACAGGGAACTGACATGACTCTTACATACTGAATCACTCACACGTACCAAGTTCTTACGAAGCCCCATACAAGCATGGTCACTAGTTGACAACAAATAGCCCCTCCACATGTAGCTGATGTCATCCCGAAGAAATCCACAAACTGCTGCTCAGGAGATACTATACTTTGACCTGGGCCATTGTAGAACAGACCATGGGCCTCCTGAAGATATGTTCCAATGACCGGACAAGTCAGCTGGTGGATGCAGACAGGGCATCACACAAAAATCTGGAATTAAAATCTGACCTCACGGCAAATATGTAGCCACAGTTAATTATCATAAAGGCCCATATATTGTGTACGAAGTTCTGAGGATAGACAGAGAGAACTCCTTCCCCTTAGTGCAGGGATCAATAATCAGGGGACAGTTTTAAAGTAAAGAGTTGAAGAATTAGAAGGGATTTAAGGAAAATATATTTTACTCAGAGAGTTGAGAGTATTTGGAACTCACTGCCTGAAAGAGTAGAAGAAGTGGTAATTCTCAAGACATTTAAGAATAATTTAGATGAACAATTGAAATGTCACAGCGAACAAGGTGATGGGCGCAGTGCTGGAAAATGGAATTAGAATAGCCTGGACGGTTAATGACTGGCGTGGACATGATGAGCTGAAGGGACTCTTTCGATTCTGTAAAAACTCTTGATTCAATGACACTATCGTGGTGGTGTGCTGCATCCAGCACTTTTTCAGTTGCCAGAAGTGGGGGGATTGTGTTTGATAAGGAGGAGATACAGGCATGAGAACAAACCTCCTAAGAAGGAAGACAGGATGCCCATTTCAGGAATTGCTCATTCGACCTAGTGATTTGACCTGCATCTTCTTGCCAAGTGTGACAAACTCCAACATTTAGGAACCCAAAGAGAGGCCTCTGCGAGTGTGACTGTGCCAGGCAATGACCAGCTCCAATAAGGGACAATCTAACCACCACCCCTTGACATTCAGTGATGTTACCATCACTGAATCCCCCTGTATCAACATTCTTGAGGTTACCATTGACCAGAAACTCACTGGACTCGACACGTAAACACAATGGCCACAAGTCAAAGGCTAAGAATACCGTGGTGAGTAACTCACGTCCTGACTCCCAAAGCCTCTCCACCATCTACAAGGCATAAGTCAAAAGTGTCATGGAATACTCCCCTCTTGCCTGGATGGGGGCAGCTCCAAAAACACACAAAGCTTGACGCCATCCAGGACAAAGCTGCCCACTTCATTGGCAGCACATCCAATCCCTTTACCACCAACACTCAATAACAGCAGTGTGCACTTTCTACAAAATATACAGCAGAAATTCACCAAAAATCCTTAGGCAGCACCTTCCAAATCCACGGCCACTTCCATTTAGATGAACAAGGGCAGCAAATACATGGGAACGCCACCACCTTCCAGTTTCCCTCCAATCTACTCACCATCCTGACTTGGAAACATATTCCCATTCCTTCACTGTCACTGGGTCAGAATCCTGGAATTCCCTCGCTAAAGGCAGATGGGTCAACCTATAGCACATGGACTGCAGTGGTCCAGGAAGGTAGCTTACCACCACCTTCTCAAGGGCAACTAGGAACGGGCCATAAATGCCGGCCAGTTAGCGATGCCAGATCCTATGAATGGATAAAACCTCTCTGGAGATGGATACGGTTCTTGATCCATAAATTTTCACACATTGTCTCATTTATTTTTTGTCATGGTTGTTTGAGATAGCAAGCCAGCATTAGAGTTTGGATTTTGAAACTCATTACAAACTTAAATACAAGCAAAGAAAGCTTCAAGTTCATATGCTGAAACTTCCAAGTTTCATGAAAGCAGATTGCCTACCACAGTCTGACAGGAGTGAGAGGTGGAATTAATTTTTACCATACTGTTGCCACATGTCACAGGACCAGGAACTTGGTAGGCTAACAATTAAAATCGATCTACCAATGAATGAAGATGCGCTTTCTCTTAGCCGCATCTGATTCCAAGAATCAATACAAAAGAACAAAGCCAAACAACATAATTGTTACAAACCAGTTATCAGCAATGGAAGCATGATTGCAGTAAGTTGGTGGTCACTGAAATTGTGCAAAGCTGGCATATAATAATTAGCAATGGTGTTCACACAGTGCAATCAGGCACTACCACTGGAAAATGTAAACAAACTTGTCTGTCTAATTGCAGTGAAAGGGAAGCTAAGATTATGTTTTGACACAATAGTTATGTTGCATTTTTGTTCTTGTAGCTAAACTAAACCTACCAAATATTCTTTACAATCTGCAATTTTGGATGTGGTGATTTTTTATTTGTTAATAAACATTTCAATTTCCATTAAATCCCATGTAATGATTATTGTTTTGCATTGTTAACATTTCTGCTCATAAACTTTCACAAGTTTCTAGATTTACACCTGAGATTTAACCTGGTTTAAGGATTAAACATGGGACCTTCCTGTCTGTATTCGCTAACTGGATATGAGATAGACATGCAGGGACAGATTTTAAGCCATTCATCCTTAATATAAACTTGCCCCGGTTGAAGCACTGGGAAACCTGGGTGAGGAGGTCTGAATGCTTGTAACAGAGTCCACTTGATTTTCATTCAAATGTTATAATTTATAGTAAGTCCCTCAAGTCAATAATTGAGATTAAATTTCTATTAACTTCACAAGAATCCTGGCTCATCACATATTTAAGTGAGATAGCCGGGCTGGACATTGTCTATGGCCTCTCTTGTTTTAGCACTGCTTACCTTACCCATGCCTGCGTGAGCATGTCCCATCTTCACAACCACGGGGAATTTGGGAATAGTTAGCTGAAACAGAAAAAGGCAAACTATTTATCATCTCAGTCTTATTCATTTTCATGTGTTATCATGCACATTTTTTTTACCTTTGGATGATGTTTTAAAGACTCTTTCATGGGATATGGATGCCACTGGCCAGGCAGCATTTATTGCTGACCTCTAATTACCATTGTACTGAGTATTTTGCGAGGCCATTTCAGAGGACAAGTCTGAATCACAATAGGCCAGGCCAAGTAAGGATGGCAGATTTCCTCCCTAAAAGGACGTTAGTGAACCAGGTGCTTGCAACAACTGGCAACGGTTATGTAGTAAACATTAGACTTCTTAAATTAGATCATACAATTTCACTATGTGCCATGATAGGATTCAAACTTGTATCCCAGAACATCTGTCTGGACCCTGCTGATTTCTAGACCCTTAACATTACCATTATGCTATCACTTCACCTGAATTTTATGTTCTCCCCCACCACCAGGGTATTTTAAGGGATAAAAAAACCCTTTAAGTTTCCATTTCTTCTGAGTTTGATATGGTAGATCATGCCTGATTAAAAAAGGAGGCTTAATAGTTTTTCTATCATTTTTGTTAATGGAGTAGATAATGTTATACGAGCAATACCTACATGCTGAGAGTGAGCAACAATTTCACCCAGTTTTTAAGAGTTAGTTGTTTTCTACCTACTTAAGCATTTCCCCTTGACAAATTATTTCTGAATTAGGCACAAAACGTAGTTAACCCTCATCCTGGGATGCTTTACTTTAACAAAAATAACCAACTAGTTTTGGTTTGACACGGTGCAGCAAGTGAAATCCCTCTACTTACTGCATCTAGTTAGGAAGCTACAAGCAAATACTTTTGACAGCATTTCACAGCAATCAGAGTGATTATTGCAGCTGTAATCAAAACTCTCAAATTCTTGACCATGGATTAAGTCTAGGTGGTACAACACCATTTCTTGTGTAAGTGAAATACATTTTGCCATTAAAGAAGCTTGACCAGCATTAAGAAAAAAGCTCAGTTTGGACTGGATCAATTCAACCTGAAGCATTGTAACTTTGGAGTGTTTTCAGAATCAGAACTACACACACTATCAGAAGTTTTGCAATCTGCTGTGATGCCAGCTGTATCTGTCAGCTTTGTGAGGTAGTGCCTCTTCTTCCTGTCTTTGGTTCACTGGAAACAGAATGGGTAAAATGTTGAGTTAATTATTGGCTTTACTTTACCCGGCAGGCTTATTGTACAGCTATGATGTGTAGTCAGGACCTCATTTCCTGAACAGGGTTATTGAGGGCGTTACTAGTTGTGGATGTGTTTTCCCCATATTATAACCAATGATTTAGAGTTTTTAGACCAATGCTTTCTGTGATTTTACTTTCGATAATTACTAATACAAATAACTGACTTGGAGACCTAACTTGGAGCATTTAATGAACCCAAATATACATGGCAGCTGAATTAATGCGGTTAAAGCAGGGCATTGTTTGAAGCACCAAACTGATGAACATCTTCAGTAATTATTGTCAAATCAGTTCCCTTCCAATCAGAACCCTACAATACTGACCATGTTATATTGATGTCAATCCTTGGTACTACTACGCTCAATAACTATACTCAGAGACATTCGGTAAATATTGATATTGTTGATATTTAACTCCTTTACATGGCTCAGCTCAGTAGCTCCATCAATTACTTTGACTGTTGATGAGTTTAGATTTAAAATTTCTTTTGTGAAGTCTGCATTGATAACACATCTTTTCCTTCTCCCCTTCTGGAAAGTGCTCAGGCTATTCACAGGACCTCCACAAAATGATACCATTGAGCTCAATAATTCGTCATTCAGAGGGCAGTGAGTGCAAAGTCACACCCAGCCAATTAGTCTTCAATATGACAGGAGCACTTTGATTTGTTATGCCTTGTTGTGATTCCAGCTTATGATAATACGAGGCAAGGTGGATCCCAGAATGAAACATGGCTTGCCAGACTGTAAACTTGTATTTTTGAAACTGTCTTAAATATTCACAACAATCAGCCTGTGTTCTTTTAATACAAAGATTAAACCAATTATTAAACAAGGAAAACATGAATCATGTTTCATTACAGGCTAAAGTCATGGCAAGATTTTATTACAAACATCAGAAAAGGATTCAAACTCAAACCATCCTTTTTTTCCGATCATAGAACATAGAACATTACAGCACAGTGCAGGCCCTTCGGCCCTCGATGTTGTGCCGACCTGTCATACCGATCTCAAGCCCATCTATCCTACACTATTCCATGTATGTCCATATGCTTGTCCAATGACGACTTAAATGTACCTAAAGTTGGCGAATCTACTACCGTTGCAGGCAAAGCGTTCCATTCCCTTACTACTCTCTCAGTAAAGAAACTACCTCTGACATCTGTCCTATATCTTTCACCCCTCAATTTAAAGCTATGCCCCCTCATGCTCGCCGTCACCATCCTAGGAAAAAGGCTCTCCCCATCCACCCTATCTAACCCTCTGATTATTTTATATGTTTCAATTAAGTCACCTCGCAACCTTCTTCTCTCGAATGAAAACAGCCTCAAGTCCCTCAGCCTTTCCTCGTAAGACCTTCCCTCCATACCAGGCAACATCCTAGTAAATCTCCTCTGCACCCTTTCCAAAGCTCCCACATCCTTCTTATAATGCGGTGACCAGAACTGTACACAATACTCCAAGTGCGGTCACACCAGAGTTTTGTACAGCTTCGCCATAACCTCTTGGTTCCGGAACTCGATCCCTCTATTAATAAAAGCTAAAACACTGTATGCCTTCTTAACAGCCCTGCCAACCTGGGTGGCAACTTTCAAGGATCTGTGTACATGGACACCGAGATCTCTCTGCTCATCTACACTGCTAAGAATCTTACCATTAGCCCTGTACTTTGCCTTCCAGTTACTCCTACCAAAGTGCATCACCTCACACTTGTCTGCATTAAACTCCATTTGCCACCTCTCAGCCCAGCTCTGCAGCTTATCTATGTCTCTCTGCAACCTACAGCATCCTTCGTCACTATCCACAACTCCACCGACCTTAGTGTCGTCTGCAAATTTACGAACCCATCCTTCTACGCCCTCATCCAGGTCATTTATAAAAATGACAAACAGCAGTGGACCCAACACCGACCCTTGCGGTACACCACTAGTAACTGGTCTCCAGGATGAACATTTCCCATCAACTACCACCCTCCGTCTTCTTTCAGCAAGCCAATTTCCGATCCAAACTGCTATATCTCCCACAATTCCATTCCTCCGCATTTTGTACAATGTCCTTAAATATTCAAAACCTCATTAAAGTTACTACTATCTCCACACCATGGTTACAATAGGTTTCCTTTCAGTGAATTCCTGTGTGTTCGTAAAATTACTTTTTCTTCAGCTTACATTTCTCCCTGAGATTCCTAAAACAAATTACGCTCGCTATTGCTTTAACTTGAGCAAACACAAGTTCTTTAAACTTTTTTCCTGCAGTTTTTGGTAGATTTCTTATGACAGTAATTTCACCGGTATCCAGCTGGAACACTGGAAATGTTTTGAGAATCTGCCAGTTGCAGGTAAATAATCGTGATAACTGGGAGAACTTTGCTGCCATATGATGACTGTGCGTTTTTAGAAAACGTGCCACAAGCCAAGGGTTCCAACTGAATCTAGGAATTCTCACTGTGTGCACATAGGCAAAACTTCATCTGATCTATTATTCCCTTACAATTGCCAGTACAGTAAAGGACCTGTTATCTAGATCCTAAGCATCCAGAATTGCCCTTTGGAAACGTGGATGCTGATTGCATGAGAATTCCAGATGCTTGATATGGATAAGGAGGAGTTTACTGTACAGAGTTTAACATCTCAGCCTTCATTCTCTAGCACCTCTACACAGATTGACTGACCTACAGAGTTCCTTCTGAATGTTTCTGTCTCTGTATCTTGTGGATATAGAAAATAATTGATGCTTGGTGCAGTTTTTGGGCTCTCTACGCTACTTGGGGAGAAGTTTACCTTCTGGAAGGATTTTCTGGCAATCAGCCAATTTCTCTGTGACAAAATAATTTCAGAGCAATAGGTTCAGGTGGTGATAGTCTGGGATTTCACAGCGCACTCCAGTTTGGGCCAATGGGTCCTTACTCTGAGACCAGCAGGGACTCTGCTGAGGAACAGACTGACAGAGAAGAACAATATCTGCTATTAGCATCTTTGGAACAGATTAAATGGTTAGTGGACACAGACATCAGAAAATTTCACCCTCACAATTTAATTGATTGTCACCCCTTGGCTACATTCCCTGATGGGCAAGCTGTAGACTTGGAAGCTCTGAAACTCTGAAATCCTTTCACCTGCTGGGATGTGGACAGGGTAAGGGAAAGGGGTGGGGGTGCTGTGCAAATCAAAAGATCTAACTGCAGTGGATAAGTATGGATGAACTGCCCTTGTAATCAATATAATTGGCCATCTGCAACTGCTGAGTGGTTGCTTCTGGCAGTGGGAGCAAGTGTGCACATGGGGGAAGGAACTGGTCAAGGAGTTGACTTGATGAAGATCTAAATTTCTTCCTATATGCTCCCATCCCTCATTTACTATCTCCAAATGTGCCCTAAAGGGGTTGGGAAGGTATTGGCCATTGCATCATCAGGCTGTTACATAAATGCAAGATAAATTCAATTTGATATTGGTCCATTCTTTGGACAAATATAATGGACACAGATTTGTTTCATGCTCAATATTCTTAAAAGCATTTGTTTCATAATCTTGACATATCAAGATTATAGTTATCACTGATAGCTTGAATGAATCAAAATAGTACCATGATGCTCACCCTCCCTATATTTCAGCTCCAGGGGTAAAAACTCCATTTCCTGCAGCACCATCAAAAGATCTTCCAGTATATATAACCCAGTATGTGAGGCTATAGCACTGAATGGAAGTACACGGCAGTGCCTGATGTGTTAATTGTTACAAACAGATGATGAGGGGGAGAATTGGCTCTTCAACTTCTTCAAAACTTCCTTTTAGCTCAGCTTTGCAACAAAAAAATTCTTTTCAGATGCAGCTATACATGTTAATTAAAGATGTAATTAACTAGATGTAAACATGAAGCCAGTTATCAAGGCGTTCTTGAGTTAAGGAACAAGGAATTTTATAAGCTACTAACGGCAGAAAAAAATAAGAAAAATACAAAATCAAACACACATGAATGCGCACACACTCAGGTAATAAGTTTAAAAGTAGAGTGCTGAGTACAGACAATGAGATTAAAACTTACACAGTTAAAGAGTCCTTGAGGTTTTAAGTTCATACCCTGAGACCACATTTGGTTAATAGTCAGTTTGTACCTTCAGCAACTGCACAATCTGTAGATATTTTTTGAGGTTTCAGTGAGTATCTTTGGAAACCACAGCTACCAGAGGAAACCCACACAGACATGGACAGAATGTGCAAAGTCCACACAGATAGTCACCTGAGGCTGGAATCAAACTCAGGTCCCTTGCACTGTGAGGCAACAGTGCTAACCACTGTGCGCGCGCGCACACACACTTGTATACACATACAGCCACGTAGTGTGTTCCCTAGTGTGTTGTTCACTGGACAGTGTCTGCTGAAGTGATGAAAGAAATGATCAAGAATAAACAGGGGCCTTTGCTCTTGTTGTCACAATTCATTCCTCCCTCACTCTCTACTGATTAAAAATCAACTTTCAGTGGTTATTCCAGAGTCTAGCTCCATTCCCAACATGCAAAATTATCATACAAGTATGAATTAAACAGATGTGATTTTCTGAATGCTGACTCGGTCATTGAATCATAGAGATGTACAGCATGGAAACAGCCTTTAGTCCAACTTGTCCCTGCTGACCAGAAATCCTAAACTTGCCAACATTTGGCCTATATGTCTTGAAACCCTTCCTACTCATATATCCATCCAGATGCCTTCTAAATGACACTAAGTTATATAATCTGCCATCTAATCCCAAAGTGATAGCCCTAAAGAATGTGCAGATAGCAAGCATTTGTTTTTGTTTTAAATTGCACAGATTTCTAATTTAAAGCAAAGAATATTTAAATGCCTTGACAGGTTAACAATTCCAATGGGATTTAAATATTGTCATGCCCATTTATGCATGTTTTTAACAATTTCACAGAGTACCCGACCTCTTTCGAAGATCAGTGACCTCTCCCATTGGTGCCTCTGTGCCTATTCAAAATGGTCCCTTCCATTTCCAAAGGGTACCCTACCCCAGAGTCACATAGCACAGAACTAGACCTTCTGTCCAATTCATCCATGCCGACCAGATATCCTAAATAAATCCAGTCCCATTTGCCAGCCTTTAGCCCATATCCCTCTAAGCCCTTCCTATTCATATACCCATCCAGATGCCTTTTAAATATTTTGTTTGTATTATCCTCCACCACCTCCTCTGGCAGCTCATTCCACACATGCACCACCCTCTGCATGAAAAGTCTGCCCCTCAAGTCCCTTTTGTATTTTTCCCCTCTCACCTTAAATCTATGAGCTCTAGTTTTAGACTCCCACATTCTGGGGAAAAAAGACATTTTCTATTTATCCTATTCATGCCCCTCATGATTTTATAAATGACTAAGGTAACCCCTCAGGCTTTGATGCTCCAGGGAAAATAGCCTCAGCCTATACAGCCTCTCCTTAAAGCTCAAACCCTCCAACTCTGACAATATGCTTGTAACTCTTTTCTGAACTCTTGCAAGTTTCACAACATCCTTCCTATAGCAGGGAGACCAGAATTGGACATAGTATTCCAAAAGTGGCCTAACCAATGTGCTGTACAGATGCAACATGACCTTCCAACTCGTATTCTTAATGCACTGACCAATAAAGGCAAGCATATCAAATACTTTCTTCACTATCCTATCTACCTGTGACTCCACTTTCAAGGAACTATGAACCTACACCCCAAGGTCTCTTTGTTCAGTAATACTCCCCAGTACCTTACCATTAAGTGTATAAGTCCTGCCCAGACTTGCCTTTCCAAAATGCAGTACCTCACATTTATCTAAACTAAACTCCATCTGCTACTCCTCAGCCCAAGAGCCCATCTGATCAAGATCCCGTTGTAATCCGAAGTAACCTTTTTGGTTGTCGACTACACCACCAATTTTGGTGTCATCAAGCTTACTAACCATACCTCCTACCTTCATATCCAAATCATTTGTATAAATGACAATAAGCAGCGGACCAACACCGATCCTTGTGGCACACCGCTGGTCACTGGCCTTCAGTCTGAAAAACAACCCTTCATCAATACCATCTGTGTCTTAACTTTGAGCCAGTTACCTCCAAGTTTCAATGTCTTTAGATCTCAAAATGGTAATTTCAGTACATTAGGAATCACTTTCCTCTACATGCAATATATCCGGATCAAGATGGTCTTTGACTGGGTTGGAAACTTGAAGGCAATGTTCGGCGCTCCCCTAGTTTTACTGTTTTAGTCCTCCTTGAAGGGAGGAACAGTGGGTTGGGAACCATCTGCCTGGAGCTGTCAAATACAGCAACTCTCACAGAGAAGATTTCTTCTGTAAATTACATGACAAAGTCACCAATTGTTCATTCTTTGAAGTTAATTTCAAGGGCTTTCTGTCTAGATCTCTACCTTAATGTTTAACATTCTGACATATATTAATGACTCCATGTTTTGTAAATTATTTGTACACCGTATGAGGGATTTTGTTGGACTTACTCTGCACATTCTGTGATTCTGTGCTCTGCCTTGAGGAAAATTGGCTACTTTTATCTTTTTGCATGGGACAGCTCTGGAGAGTATAAAACAAAGTAGGAAAATCTTTGGTTTGAATTTGTATGTCTGAGAATGTCACAGGGAATTTCAGAATGCATCAGCAATGGTGTAGTTCCTTTAACTGAGGACTTGGCAGGGAAACAACGCTATTTTTGTACACAGGAATCGCTGTGTTTTCCCTTGGGTCAAACAGTGGTCAAAAAATGGAAGATTTATAATTGGAGTGCCAAGTCAACAAAAGAATAGATTATAAGATCCATAAAACATTTGTAAACCTCTAGCCCATAGAATCACTGAATGTCTTGACAGGACAACACTGTGCTCTATCCCATCAAACACTGACTGTCCTGAGGGGGAAGCTCTATGATTTAACATCTGTGTGCAAGAAAGGTCATTTGAAGGCACAATGTAACACAATCAGAGTGGCGCTTATGGACTACTAAATTTCAATTTCCATCATCTGATTGTTATACCCAAGACTTTCAGTGGACTGAAATGGCTGCTCTGGTAATCTGACCACCAACTGAGGCAAGCTTCATGACACCCATATGTAGGAAATAAAACAATCTGCACTGAAATTAATGTTTTGTTATCTAAAGGCATTGTAATTTGGAGACTGAATCAGCATTCAGAAAATCTCCTGTTTAATTCATACTCATATGATAAATTCACACTGGGAATGGAGCTAGACTCTGGAACACACATTGAAAAGTTGTTTTTTTAAACAGAAAAGAGGGAAGAAGAAATGAATTATGACAACAAGGGCAAAGATCTCTTCATTCTTCAGCATTTCTTTCATCATCTCAGAATACACTATTCAGTGAAAAACATACAATGAAAACAAGTACTTAGTTACTATTCGAGAAAACCCTTCCCATGGGGTTAAATGGATTAAAATATTTTAATGTTTCAGAATTACTGTAAATCAAGGTAAACCAGACAGTCATGAATTGTAAGTCTCTGAACTTCATCAGAGTTTAAATCAGATGCAGTTGTCTCGTAGAACCATGCTCTAATCTACTCATTTCATTTTCCTTATTGCAGCAAAAGGACAAGAAACATGTTTGCTATATCGTCTATCATCACACAATTACTCATTGCTGTAAGAATGTTAACAAAGGATGATTGACAAGAGCTTTCTCTTCATTGCTGCTTTGCCGTTCACAGTGATACAGCTGATTACTATCTGGAAATTGCTTTGACTAACAGCTTCTGATTCCTGTCCACATCACTGAGGCCCCAGGGTGTGCGGATGTAGCAGATAGTACCCACCTTCTTAGCCTTATCCTATTTCTGTAAACAGACAGCGTAAATTAAACAAGAGCAGCATCCATAAGAGGGAGGGAACAGATGTGGCATGCTGTGACTCTTTGATCTTTTATGTACGTTACATTACAACACTCCTTACTAGATCCTAAACAAACAGTTTTATAAGCACAGTCATCAGATAACAAAAGTCAAAGGAAATAGAGACATTCTTTTCTCGAAACATCCATGTAGATAGTTTTCCTCCTCGTAATGTCTGGGTCCACTGTCTGTCTGCAAAATATTTATTGTTCCACTGACTTCATTGCATAAGTTCCACATTGCTTTAGCCCTTGGTCTAAATAGAAGGCTTAATCAATTCAGGATGATCAATTCTCCAGTATTTTTGAATTATTATACAAAAAGATGCTCTTGCTAATTTCTCTCAGCAGTTCCGTTTTACATATTGTTGCCTGGAATTTCTACGGGATTGTTTTTTATGAACTCCCTCCATAGTTTCAATGGAAAACTAGCAAAAATCACAGCAAGTAATGCTGCAGGCATCTACAGGGTTTCTGCTGATCTGAAGTTACAGTAGAAGATGGAGTAAACTCAAACCTGGTACACCACAGGCTGCCGGCTCCAGCCTTTGGAGAAGGAGAAATGCTACTCATATTTTTCTGAATATTTCAATATATACCATCAAATAGCACTGCCACAATTTCAGTACTGCAAGGCCAATTTAATAACGCAGTTTGATTTTGTTTTAAGTTGCGAATTTCATGCTCACTAGGAAGAAAAATGTTCTTACCAGTGAACGGAATAATTTCATTGAGGCCAAGAACCCTAAGCAACGCTGCCTGAGTCATGTATAATATATTCAGCTACAAAGTCAATACTCAAACTTGTTTAGCTCCACTTTTCCTGAGACAGTACTGCTTCTGTTAAAAAAAAGACCAAAAGTCAGTGCTTGTCAAAACCTATCAACTTTACATCAGTATTTCCCTCAGTTACTGGCAGTTTCCATAGAGATTTGTTGAACTGTAGTTTATTGCTATATTTATGCAAGGTTAAAGTACAGCACAAAGGGATAAAATGTGTGCAGAGAGGAAATTCCAGGTACCATGTCACATAGAAAAGGCAGACCAACAAAACTCAGGGAGAGGAGGAAAAAACCCTCCACTTCTTCCTCTCCCGTAAGCCCACCCAGTCCCCCTCCATTGACACTCTCATTCGCTTGGCAGAACTGGTCCTCACCCTCAACAATTTTTCCTTTCATTCCTCCCACTTCCTACAAACCAAAGGGGTAGCTATGAGCACCTGCATGGGCCCGAACTATACCTGCCTCCTTGTACACCTGTTCCTCATGGAACAGTCCCTCTTGAACTCCTACACTAGCACCACCCCCCACCTCTTTCTCCACTACATTATGACTGTATCAGCGCTGCCTCATGCTCCTGCGAGGAGCTCAAACAGTTCATCAACTTCATCAACACCTGCCACCCTGCTCTGAAGTTCACCCGGACTATTTCTGTCACCTCCCTCCACTTCCTGGACTTCTCCATCTGCATCTTCAGTATATGACTCACCACCGACATTCATTTCAAACCCAATGACTCCCAAAATTACCTCAACTTCTATCACCCACCCTCCTGTGAAAATTCTATCCCACGCTCAGAATTCCCTTGCCTCCGCTGCATCTGCTCCAGGACTTCCCAGATAACCTCCTACTTTAGAGACCATAGTTTCCCCTCCTTTGTTATTAAGGATATCCTCAACTGCATCTCCCCCATTTCCTGTGCTTCTGCTCTCAAACCCCTCCTCCCCAACAACAAGGCTAGGTCCTCACACACCACCTCATCAACCTCCGAATACAACACATCATCTTCTGACATTTCTGCCACCTACAATCAGACCCTACAACCAAGAAGATATTTTTCTCCCCACCCTTGTTTGCTTTCCGCAGGGACTGTTCACTCTGGGACTCCCTCGTCAGCTCCACACTCCCTCCACACACCCAGTACCTTTCCCTGCAAGCGCAGGAGGTGCAACACCTGCCCCCACACCTCCCCCCTCACCTCTTTCCAAGGACCCAAACAATCCTTCCAAATCCGACAGATATTTACCTGCACTTCATCTAACCTCATATACTGCTCTGTTGCTCCCAATGTGGTGTCCTCTATTTCGGGAAGACAAAATGCAGATCTGGGGAGTAGAATGCAGAGCATCTGCACACACCAACCAACCCAACTGTCTGGTTGCCATTCACTTTAACTCCTCCTCAGACTCCCCGGTGACATGTCCATCCTCAGCCTCCTCTACTGTCAGAGTGACTGGAGGAACACCACCAGATATTTTGCTTTGGAAGTTTACAGTCCAATGGCCTGAATATTGACTTTACCAGCTTCAAAATCTCTCCTCCACCAACCTGTCCATCTTCTGACTCACCTATCCACTCCACCCTTCCTACTGACCAAACACAATAACTCGCTACCTGCATCCAACTATCTCCATCTCACCTAGCCTCTCCCCAGCCCCAACCCTGTCCCCCTCTATTCATTTCTGGCCTCCCCTCCCCCTTCCCCAGTCCTGAAAAAGGGGTTCAGCCCAAAACATTGACTTTCCTGCTCCTTGGGTGCTGTCTGACTTGCTGTGCTTTTCCAGTCCACATTTATTGGCAAAAACTCAGGGAGACTTTAAAATTGTTGTATGTTAACATCCCAGGCAACAAAACTGTTGCCTGAGAAAAGATGGTGAGCTCCAGGATGATTTTTATGATAATAGATCTCTTAATGTATACCCATTATCCCCCGTGATCAGATGCCAAAAAGTTCATCAGCCACGTTTCCACTCGTTAAGTCTTCAGGCAGTCAGCATCTGATTCCTCAGGACAGCCAAAATACAGCAGAAACTGCTTTAGGATGAATGTGTCATCTCTGCTGTCAGTACAGGAGACATTCATCAACAACATGACAGCACACCAATTGGACATCACCGAAAGGAAACCCATTGTTCGACCTATTGATATATGAAGTCTACAGACATGTGCCTGAGATCAGAGATAGTAGGAACTGAAGATGCTGGAGTGAGAGTCAGTACAGTGAGGAGCTGGAGAAACACAGCAGGTCAGGAAGTATTAGAGAAGCAGGAAAGTCAATGTTTTGGAGTTACACCCTTCATCAGGACTGGGGATGGGGGAGGTTGGTGGGATGGCGATAGGTCAGGAGTAGTGAGCTTTGATCAGTGGGAAAGGTGGGGTGCATAAATGGGAAAGATGATGGGCAGGTTGTGTCAGGTCTAGGAGACTGAGATGAGAGAGAGGGTCGGACATGAGACAAAGCCAGGGTGGGGAGATTTTGAAACTGGTGAATTCAGTGTTGAGGCCATTGGGCTGTAAGCTCCTGAGGCAGAATATGAGGTGTTGCTCCTCCAGTTTGCGTGTGCTGTCTTGTGACACTTGAGGAAGCCCAGAATGGGCAAGAGACATCATTGCAAGGCAATAGGACCGGGAGTTGAAATGGTTGGCAAGGCGTTGTTGTTTGTCGTGTACAGAGCGCAGGTGTTCTGCGAATCGGTCACCAAGTCTGCGCTTGGTCTCACCGATGCCAAGACGACCACATCATGAGCAACGGATATAGTAGACCAGGTTGGACAATGTACAAGTGAATCCCTGCCAGATTTGGAAAGTTCATCTAGTACCTTGGACAGAGGTGAGGGGGGAGGTATCGGGGCAGGTGTAGCACCTCCTGAAATTGCTGGGTATGGTGGGGTTGGTGGGGAGTATGGAGCAGATGGAGGGAGTTGTGGAGACAGCGCTCCCCACAAAAAGCAGAAAGGGGTGGGGAGGGAACTATCTCTTTGGTCGTGGGGTCGGATTATAGATGGCGAAGTGGCTGAGAGTGATACATTGGATGTGGAGGTTGGAGGGGTAGTATGTGAGGACAAGGGGGATTCTGTCTTTATTTTTGTTGGTGGGAGGGGATTTGAGGACAGAAGTCCAGGAAATGCAAGAGATGTAGTGGTCCTTGAAGTAGGAGAATATCTGGGATGTTCAGAAGTAGAATGCTCCATCTTGGGAGCAGATGCAGTGGAGGCAGAGAAATTGGGAGTAGGGAATCGCATTCTTGCAGGAAGGTGGGTGAGAGGAGGTGCAATCAAGGTAGCTGTAGGAGTCAGTGGGTTTG
The DNA here is from genome assembly GCF_030684315.1 of Stegostoma tigrinum. Taxonomy (NCBI): domain Eukaryota; kingdom Metazoa; phylum Chordata; class Chondrichthyes; order Orectolobiformes; family Stegostomatidae; genus Stegostoma; species Stegostoma tigrinum. Next base: position 25,368,227 of record NC_081371.1, on the reverse strand, counting down.
AAACAGATGTCAGTTTTGAGGCGGTTACCAGAGATGGAGATGGAGAGGTCCACGAAGGAGAGGGAGGTATCGGATATGGTGCAGGTGAATTTGAGGTTGGGGTGAAAGGTGTTAGTATAATTAATGAACGGTTCAAGCTCCTTGTGGAAACATGAGACAGCGCCAATACTGTCATCAATGTAGGTGTGCAAGACGTGGGAAATAGTGCCAGTCTAACAGCGAAAAAGGACTGTTCCACAAATCCTACAAACAGACAGGCACAGCTCAGACCCATACGGGTGCCCATGTTCACCCTATTAGTTTGTCGTGAGTAGGAGGCCTTAAAGAAGAAATTGTTGAGGGCAAGGACAAGTTCTGTTGGATGGATGAGCGAGTTAATGGAGGGGGAATAGCTGGGCCTGCAAGAGAATAAGATGTAGAGGGCTTTTAGGCCTTCTGCATGGTGGATACAGGAGTACAGTGGTGTGGATAGTGTCCTGAACGTAGGTGGAGAGTCAATGATTCTGCTAGTTTGGAGACCCTGCTCTCCTGGCAAAGGCACTCCATGCTGCTTCAGTATAGTGACAGAGAAAACAAATGACTTCACCTTTCCTCCAATACAAGGGCCTCAGTCAGCTCCCTGATACAGCGATGCACACAGAACTAGAATATGTTTCCAAAGTTGCCCACTCACAAAGTGAATAATTTAGTAAAATTCCTGCAGCCCCATCTCACCCTGCTATAAGGCTGCAGGTCCTGCTGAAGGAGGTAGGGGTTCTATAGTCTCCTCCTTTTGAATTACAAGTGCCTCAGACATTGGTCCTGAGTGACACGTAGTGAGGAGCAGTGCCCCTGAAAGCCTACTGGTTTTGGGTAAGACTTTCTGGGTAAGGCTCTTCTCTTCCTGCTTCCGTACATAGCCTTATCTCTTTCTGTTTTATTTACCTGCACTGTGAAACTAGAGGAATTGCAATTTCAGCTCACCATATCCTCTGTCCAATCTGCCAAACGCAACAATGCTTCAAGACATCTCCATAAACAATCTATAATATGTTTGCAAACTTAGCAAGAGCAAATATAGGTCAAAAGAACTTCACTGCCCATCTAGATGGATGACATCCTTTTTAAATAGTGGTTGTGAGGGGTGCTGGTACGGGGAATGTAGGAAGTGAGGAGTACTCCACAAGTAGCTGGGTGTATGTTCAGCAGTGTTGTGATTAGCACAGGTTGTTCACTGAACCTGTGTGGTCCAGGTTTGCACAACGTTCATGCAATTAGCCAGACAGTTCCCACTAACATTTCTGCTTGGAGAAATGCAATGTTCCCCCTCATGTATGCACTGGCTTGCTGTAGTCATGTTCAAATCATAACTCTGCAAACAAAGTAACATACTTTGTAAGCACTTTGGAGCAGTCATACAAAGTATGTTACTTTGTTTGCAGAGTTATGATTTGAACATGACTACAGCAAGCCAGTGCATACATGAGGGGGAACATTGCATTTCTCCAAGCAGAAATGTTAGTGGGAACTGTCTGGCTAATTGCATGAACGTTGTGCAAACCTGGACCACACAGGTTCAGTGAACAACCTGTGCTAATCACAACACTGCTGAACGTACACCCAGCTACTTGTGGAGTACTTGGAGCAGTCCTAGCAGTTTGAAGATGTTTCGAGTGATAATGGGAACTGCAGATGCTGGAGAATCCAAGATAATTAAATGTGAGGCTGGATGAACACAGCAGGCCCAGCAGCATCTCAGGAGCACAAAAGCTGACGTTTCAGGCCGAGACCCTTCATCAGAGAGGTGATCTCTGATGAAGGGTCTAGGCCCGAAACGTCAGCTTTTGTGCTCCTGAGATGCTGCTGGTCCTGCTGTGTTCATCCAGCCTCACATTTTATTATCCTGAAGATGTTTTGAAATGGTTTATGATTGGAAGCAAAACAGCGGCAGTTAGAAGGCAAACAGATCTGGATTAAAATGCTCACAAGCAAAAACAATCGATCTGAGCATAGTTGTGCAGTTTGTATTAATGCCCTGGATGTGCATGAAACTTCTTTGTCCTTGCTGCAGAGGCTTGGTCCGAGGCCTGTCTCACTGGCATCACTCTACAATGAGACGTCATCAATGACCAGTAACTCAGCACTGGTGTTGCCGTCACTTATTGTTTGTTTCTTGGTCAGTGTCCAAATATCATTCCACATCCTTAGTAGCAAGTTTACATGGAGGTGCATGCTCTGATGACCAGTTTGGCAAGAATTTTACTAAACTGTTCACAAAGTCAACAAATCATGGTCGTACATTGACAACACTTGGTTGCTGCATCTCTGCCATAGCCCTTGCCTTATTAATGCTTGCAATGGAACAAAAGAACTGGACACAGTTTATAATGGACAGTCAATTGACGATATATTACTATTGTTTAAAGACAGAAGTCCTCTGAAGAATGGTCTGCAATGGATTTCTGAGACAAAACGCTCACAACCAATTAAAAGACAACTGGGGATCCTCGGAGAAACTATATCAATGCATTGAATGGCCATCTTTATTCACATCATCTGTGATCCAACATGCACAGTATTTAGATCAAGATGATGCACCAGTGACCCTGGTTTATAATACATTCAATGAAGATATTGAAGTTGCAATGTATCTGGCAAGATATTTTCTGAGTTTGCTGCTGTATCACTAGAGGCTGATTTAATCCTTAGTTTATCAACAACTATGAAAATTTGATGATTAGGAACAATGCATGAAGAATGATTGCCTATATACTGATGATACAATTAAAGTGGGGAGTTTTTCAATAAGTCCATCATGCTGTAGGCACAGTTTCTAACCAAACAGGCTGGTAACTTATTCACTATCTCAGACTGGTCTCTATCTGTACATGGAGCAAGAATTCTGGCTTGATTTTAAAGAAAAACTATTCCACTCAATGATCTAACAGTTAAAAATATAGTGTATTATGTTTAGTCTCTGGTTTGTGTGAAAGCAGTGGCCGTGGTTGGGTGCTGCCTGTGGCTCGACAGTTGGTCACACTGCTCTTGGGTTATGGAGATGGAAAGGCCAGTCAGCTTCCCTCTCCAGACTGTTTCCAATGACACATTTCAGGAGAGTACAACTGTGCAGGTTGCACATTGCGGGCAGGATTGGATAGAACTGGGAAGTCCTCAACACTCACTGCCCTAACTCATATTTCAAGAAGGGCCTTCAAAAATTCAGAGATATGTGGAATCAAGAGCCCCTATTCTCAGTGCGAGACAGGATCTAATGAATGTACTCTGAGGTAAACTGGGACATACCTACCTCATTCATCTGTGAAAATACTCTGGTGGAAGACTGGAACCTGAGCATCACAGGACATGCTGTACTGACTGTTAACACACATTGCTTAAAAATAGCCTAGAAGTCTGACCTGACCACGTATGGTGGTTTGAAGAACCCAAACTTTAGCATTTAGGAGGGGAGTGAAGGAAAACAATATCTCTCTCTTGTCCTGGCTTTTCTTCTATGCCCCAATTTTCCCTGCATGAGACAACTGAAATCTAAGGGAAACAATCTGGAATGAGCTGCTTGTCTGCATTCTGATAAAGATCTACAACGACGAGGATTCAGGAAACCATTCTCTAGCAGCAGTCACTAGACTGTATGATAAAATCCATGTTGTGTGTCATATATGTCTGCTGAGATTGCAAGCTGTGGAGAGGTAATTAACTGTGATAAGGGTGGACTCTCTTGGACAGTTTTGACAAGTTATGCAAACCAGTTCAAGGATGAGTCAGTCAGAGAGAAAACCAAGATGGGAAAAGATGCTACAAACACAAAGTTGCTGGAAAAGCTCAGCAGGTCTGGTAGCATCTGTGAAGGGAAAAAAACAGAGTTAACGTTTCGGGTCCGGTGGCCCCAAAGATACTCTTAGCTCAGTGCAACTAGGGCTAGCAGAAGCCCTGGCAGACCAGGAGGTGAAAGATATCAGCCTGCTAGAGAACATGGTAGTTCAGTGCAGCTGAAAATAGAGGAGTGAAGGAAGCCCATAAGCTTGTTGCAGCTGAAAATGATTGGAGCTCAGAAAAATCCAGAAGAAGTGGCAGCCTGGAGAAGCTAAATATTTTATCTGGCTGCAGCCTGATCAATGCAGTGGGTGCAGTCTCAGGAGCAGTTAAACATTGAGCAGTCACTGCAGCATTGGAAGTTTGAGTTCCGTTGCCTGGCAACAAACTGCAGGCCAAAGAAGCCTTCAGGTTGAATAGGAATTATAGTGAAAAGACTTTCACAGTTAGATCTTTGAAAGTGAAGAATTCTAATCACTTCTGTTTTAAATGAGATTTGGTGACCTACTAATGTCCAGGTGGGTTGCTGAGAAATCTGATCAACCAGAACTGAGTACATTTGTCATTTGATGTACTCCATGGGTTGTTCAACCATAGTTTGTCTGTGAGACACATTTCCCTCATTTTAATTCTGGATGTTGGAATACAAGTTGTAGTTGTATGTGCATATGAACAGATCATTTTACTTTTATAACACTGTTATGTAAACTTTGTTTGTTTAAAACTGTGGAATTGCGACTTTATTCTCCTCCTATTTACCTGGGATTTCAAACCTTGTATAAGTTAAACAATAAGTACCTGGTCCCCAAGCAAATTTAAGATACATTTGACAGTTTCATCCAGGGTCTTACCAGCTGGAAGGACTGAATTTCATTTCACATTTTAACAGGATGGTCTTTGTGACTCATTGGCTGTAAGCCTGAGCACGAATACCGAAAGTGACTGTTTTCAGAAATATGTTGAACACACAACTACGTTATTTTAAGATGTTACGTTTTTCTTCTCTCTTCCTTGCTTTTCTCACAGCCTCTCTACAAACTCTCCACCTAACTGGCAGAATAGCTTTTCACCCTTGCTCACTGACTGGTGGGGTAACTTGTATTTTTAAATATAAATGTAATTATTCTGAACAATATGGACTTTGAATATTTTTCTCCCTCAATTTTTCCTGTCTCCACCTGAATGCACAGTCATACTGGACACACTTCTGTTGGAACTAGCAATCCTCTGATCTGATCCTCTGATCGGATACCTCCAAGTGAATGTGTCAGTTGAGTGTGAGGCTCCTCAGCTACGATGGAGGATCAAATGATGTCACAGAAAATTCTAATTCTGTCTTCATCTGAAGTCCACACATGTGCCCTTCACAGCAGAGCAGACAGCTTAGTGTTCAGAAAGAGGAATTCTGACTTTTTATTCCCAATCCACCCCAAAGGCACTATGATGTTATCGTATGCATAACTAATTGTTGAGTTTGCACAGGATAATGGTGAGGCCTCTTTTGGAGCACTATGTCCAGTTCTGGCCACCCTATTATAGGAAGGATATTACTAAGCTGGAGAGGATTCAGAAGAGAGTTACCAAGATGTTGCTGGGAATGGAGGCTTTGAGTTGTAAGATGATGCTGGATTAGCTGGGATTTTTTCTGCTGGAGCACAGGAGTTGAGGGGTGACTTAGAGAAGTTTATAAAATTATGAGGGGTTTAGGGAAGGTGAATGGCAGGTATATTTTTCCTAGAGTGGGGAATTTCAAGGCTAGGGAGCATATCCTTCAGTGAAAGAAGAAAGGTTTAAAAAACACATGAGAGGCTTTTTTCCCCCCCCACAGAGAGTGGTTCATGTGTAGAATGAGCTTCCAAAGTAAGTGGTGGATGCGGGTACAACTGTAATGTTTAAAAGACATTTAGGTACGTCCATGAAAAGGAAATGCTTGAGGTATACAGGCCAAGCACAGGAAGGTAGGATGAGTATAGTTTGGGACTATGGTTGGCATGGACTGGTTGCACCAAAGGATCTGATTTTGTACTGTATGACTATGACTTTAGTATCCCAGCTGTAATCAAAAGGCCCAACACAGAACAGGGAGTGAACTTGGGCTTTTTGATCCCCAACCCTCAGTAACATGTCAGGTAGTGCATGTACCCAGGACAGCCAAGAAAATAAGCTTACAAATTAAAATAACTACTCAACAGTACAGGTACACACTATGTACCATTCTCAGGAACCACGTAGTAGCAACTTAAAATCACTTAAAAACCATCAAACCTCTAATAATTTAAGAAAATCCTAAATTCAAATTCATCACCATTGATACCAAATCAAAAAACCCAAAGGACTTAAAATATTGCTAACATTCAAACACCAGTGTGAATAAAAAAGTGCAGTAAAAACATAATTAGAACATAGAACATAGAACATAGAACATAGAACAGTACAGCACAGAACAGGCCCTTCAGCCCACAATGTTGTGCTGACCATTGATCCTCATGTATGCACCCTCAAATTTCTGTGACCATATACATGTCCAGCAGTCTCTTAAATGACCCCAATGACCTTGCTTCCACAACTGCTGCTGGCAACGCATTCCATGCTCTCACAACTCTCTGCGTAAAGAACCTGCCTCTGATATCCCCTCGATACTTTCCACCAACCAGCTTAAAACTATGACCCCTCGTGCTAGCCATTTCTGCCCTGGGAAATAGTCTCTGGCTATCGACTCTATCTATGCCTCTCATTATCTTGTATACCTCAATTAGGTCCCCTCTCCTCCTCCTTTTCTCCAATGAAAAGAGACCGAGCTCAGTCAACCTCTCTTCATAAGATAAGCCCTCCAGTCCAGGCAGCATCCTGGTAAACCTCCTCTGAACCCTCTCCAAAGCATCCACATCTTTCCTATAATAGGGCGCCCAGAACTGGACGCAGTATTCCAAGTGCGGTCTAACCAAAGTTTTATAGAGCTGCAACAAGATCTCACGACTCTTAAACTCAATACCCCTGTTAATGAAAGCCAAAACACCATATGCTTTCTTAACAACCCTGTCCACTTGGGTGGCCATTTTAAGGGATCTATGTATCTGCACACCAAGATCCCTCTGTTCCTCCACGCTGCCAAGAATCCTATCCTTAATCCTGTACTCAGCTTTCAAATTCGACCTTCCAAAATGCATCACCTCGCATTTATCCAGGTCGAACTCCATCTGCCACCTCTCAGCCCATCTCTGCATCCTGTCAATGTCCCGCTGCAGCCTACAACAGTCCTCTACACTGTCAACGACACCTCCGACCTTCGTGTCGTCTGCAAACTTGCTGACCCATCCTTCAATCCCCTCATCCAAGTCATTAATAAAAATTACAAACAGTAGAGGCCCAAGGACAGAGCCCTGTGGAACTCCACTCACCACTGACTTCCAGGCAGAATATTTTCCTTCTACTACCACTCGCTGTCTTCTGTTGGCCAGCCAATTCTGTATCCAAGCAGCTAAGTTCCCCTGTATCCCATTCCTCCTGACCTTCTGAATGAGCCTACCATGGGGAACCTTATCAAATGCCTTACTGAAGTCCATATACACCACATCCACAGCTCGACCCTCATCAACTTTTCTAGTCACATCCTCAAAAAACTCGATAAGGTTTGTAAGGCATGACCTACCCCTCACAAAGCCGTGTTAATTTCGCTGATGCTTTTCTTTCACAGTCCATTATCAGGCACGGAGAAAGCCCAATGAGATCACCTTGTGCAAGTTTTTATTTACCTTTCAATGGGTTTGGCTCAGTTTGCATCATGACTCAAAACTCTGAACTAAATATGAAAACTAACAACTTATGGTGTCTTAAAACGTTTCAAAAGGTTATTTCATGACCCATGATCATATTTCTGAATTTAAAGTACTGTTTTTATTCATGAAAACCACTTTGGATTGAGATTCAGATTGGCACCAGTCTCCTACATGACACAAAGCATGAAACTGGAAATGTAGATTCTTAATTAAACAAATGAGTCATTGGCAATTCAAATAATCAGGCATTTTAGTTTCCGTATTTCATTTTATGGGGTGAGCATGAGTCAAATGGGGGGAGGCAGGGGGACTTATCAGCAGTTATTTCTGAGCAGCACCGGAATGGTAGAAAAGGCCTTGAAATGAGGATAATAGAGTAAAGACTGATGCTAGAAATTATAGTGTCAATCCATGGACATCTTAAGCCATAATTGTGAATTGTACCTGTTTAGGGTGTGAGAGGTCAGGGGGTTTCCAATCAACCAGGATCCTTGATTTAGAGATCTCCAACTGTGAGTTCAGGGGTCACTGAATTCTATAAGTTGAATGAAGCTCCACCAGTAAGGAGAATTAGATAGCTAAGTAGGCAGATAGACAGGCATATGTGCACCTTTCTTGCCAAGTGTGTAAAAGGCCTGGTGTTGTGCAAGGGCAGAAGGATACAGAGATCAACATCAAGACGGAAGATTTTTATAAAGAGTTTACAGGTACAGAATGAACTAATTTCAGCTCTCAGAGATCCAGTGTCTTCAGAAACCGAACCTTAACCGGGACCGAGTGATGTCCCTTTGTGTGATCCTGGCAAAACAGGTTAGTTCAAATTGCACAAGTAGGCACCCAATACCATTGCTTTGGACTCATTCCATGCATGAATGGAAGATTCTTCAGATATTTCCCTGGCAATGGCACATCATTACATCAAGCAAGTGATTGCTGAACTTCTCAGAAAAGCAGGCAACTTCATCAACTACACTGTGGATGAAGTTAGTTGGCTGAGAGAGGCAAAGGGTTTGGTTATATTGTAGGATTCTCCACAATACAGGGAATTATGAATTGCAGAAATGTAGCCGTTAAGACTCCTGTCAGCCAGACAGTGGCATTCCTGAACAGTAAATTTATTCTACTCCCTGGATATCTATAACAATAGGCAGAGGATTATGCAAGTATATGCACAGTTTCCTGGATTTGTCAAGATGTACATATACATCCTTAAGAAGTCTTTGGTGCCACGGCACAAGATGAATACGTGTTGATAAGGGCTATCTGCTGAATAGATGACTCATGAAAACTGTAAGGACAGAACCCAAGATAATAGGAACTGCAGATGCTGGAGAATCCAAGATAATTAAGTGTGAAGCTGGATGAACACAGCAGGCCAAGCAGTATCTCAGGAGCACAAAAGCTGACGTTTCGGGCCTAGACCCTTCATCAGAGAGGGGGATGGGGTGAGGGTTCTGGAATAAATAGGGAGAGAGGGGGAGGCGGACCGAAGATGGAGAGAAAAGAAGATAGGTGGAGAGTATAGGTGGGGAGGTAGGGAGGGGATAGATCAGTCCAGGGAAGATGGACAGGTCAAGGAGGTGGGATGAGGTTAGTAGGTAGGAAATGGAGGTGCGGCTTGAGGTGGGAGGAAGGGATGGGTGAGAGGAAGAACAGGTTAGGGAGGCAGAGACAGGCTGGGCTGGTTTTGGGATGCAGTGGGAGAAGGGGAGATTTTGAAGCTTGTGAAGTCCACATTGATACCATTGGGCTGCAGTTACTCCAAAAGCCATGTATCCAACAGGGCCATCATTAAGCAGCCTGCTCAAAATGAGATTCTGATGCCTGGACTGAGTGGACCATTACCGGTTTCCTTTTTTCTTGAAAATGGCTGTCATGGTGTGCACAGTCATTAATTATGCATTCTAACATGGTTTTGGAGCCCACTAACAGGCCTATAGCCTTCCAAGATGCAGTAATATTAAGTTGTCAGAATTATTGGAATTGTTTGATCTCTTTAACTTGCCTTTTGTCTTGAGCTACATGTATTCTTTTCCATTTGGAGGAAGCAACACCACTTCTTGAGATGATTCCCCAATTGTTCTTTCCTGTGAATTTTTCTCCAAGCCTATGGTGGACATGCCACATTTCCTGAGATTTGCTTACAAGATAGATCTGGAACCTAAATCTTGCATACCTTGCAAGTGCTTTCCAAGATTAAGTTCTGATTATATGTTTATCCTAGAGAATTTATTGTTGGTCATATTTATTGCATACTCACTCCACTTGAGGTGAGCTCTGCTGATGAATGCTTCAATTCCAGATATTTCTACTCTTTGAATTTCATGCCTTAGTGTTGGGACTTTGTCCTTCCATTTCATACCTATGATACTCTATTTGCATCTCATGTAGAAAAAGTCCAATGGCTTCATATGTCTTCAGGACGTGATGCATTTCTCACAGGCATACAGAAGAGTAGGTACTGCCACAACTTTGAAAGTTTTATATGTCATTTTCTCCACAGTCTCTTGCATATGTTGTGAAATGCTGCACTTTCTCTGACATATTCATTTGCTGATTCCCTGTCAATGTAAACATTTCTGGAGACTGTGCCTTTGAGAAAGTTATGCACAGTCTTCAGAGTCTTACCATTCACAGTTAGAGTGAGTGGAGTAAAATCAGACTGTGATGGTGGTCTTTGTAGTACCTTTGTCTTCCTGAGCTGATGGTTGAGTCACAGTCATAACTATCAGCGGCTTTTAAAAAACAGTCAATGATTTGTTGCTCAAGTGGGACATGAGTCTTTGGCAAACTATAGCTTTTGCACTATCATGCGTGATGACTGTAAGGGCCACATCTTTTCACTTCCTCTAATTGTGGACTGTGGAAATACAGCTTTAAACCAAAGAACTGTAGGAGCATAGGAACAGGAGTATGCCATTCAGCCTATCAACCTTACTCTGCCATTTAATATGATTATGGCTGATTTTATGTTTCAATACCTGTTATTGATACAATCTTCATAGCCTTGTATGCCACTGAAAATCAAAAGTTTAATCTAAATATACTCAGCAACAGCATTTTCCACAGCCCTCTGTGGTAAAGAAATCTAAAGGTTCCCAATCATCTGAGAAAAAAAAGATTCTAATCATCTTAGTTCTAAATAGCATCTCCCTCATACCTGTGTCCCCTGGTTCTAGACTTTCCAATCGGGGAAACAATTTACCTGCACATACTCTGTGCATCCCCTTAAGAATTTGGTAGATTTCAATGGGATCACTTCAATTGGAATCTCTGGAGAATACAGACCCAGATTGTTGAATCTCTCTCCTAGCATCCCAGAAACAACTCACTGATAATGGCAAGCACCAAGGATTGGCCTGTGGAGAATAGAATAAGATTTGCATCATTCCAGTCTTTATATGAGTAAGAGAACGTTTCATCTCAAACACATATCTTTGTCATGACATGGAGTGACCATGCAAACACATGAATTCAAGGGAGTAGGATACTCGGTCCCTCAAGCCTGCTCTGTCTTTCATGGCTGATCTGATTACTCCACAATCCTGCCTATCCTGATAACCCTTCACCACTTGAATCTATCTATATGTTCCATAAAATATTCAACTCTGCTCCTATCCCATTTAAGGAAAAGTGTTCCAAAGCCTCACTACCCTCAGTGATTAAATACTACTTCTTATCTCTGTTTTAAATGGACGACCCCTTATTTTGAAACAATGAGCACTAGTTCTAGATTCTCCTGTAACAGGAAACATCCTGTGCAAACATCCCATCGTTTACAGAAGACACACACATTTCTTCCACCTCTGCTGAACATCTAAACCTGTTTTCCTACTCCAAATTTCCCTACACTGAACAAATTCTTCTAAGTTTCTGCATTATAGGTTTATAAAGTTCCAATAGCTCCTAGATCAATGGAACCAAGTGCTGAACTGAAGTTTTGGAAAACCAACCAAGCATTCACAATAAAACACTGTCATAAAAACCACTTCCAGCTCCACTCATTTATTAAAAGTTATTTATTCCCATTTCAAAGCAGAGTGCCTGATAATCAATGGAGGGAGAGCAAATGCAGATTATTGATTGCTACTTTCAGGTGTATTTTTATTGTGGTACTTTTTAAAAATGTGAACTGAAATGAGAAAGAATTATTTTAAAAAGTGCTTTAAAGGATTGCTGTATGTTTTGAAAGTAAGTAACCTGTCATTTTGACAAGCATTCCTTATTCATCTGTTTGAACAAGCAGTGATTAAAGTTACTGCAGAGCCAAGGGATTCTGTACAGTTCAGCGAGGGGTAACAAGAAGTTGATTGGTCTACGGATCAATGACCAGTTACTGGTGGCAAAAGCCTTTTGCTTGCCAACATCCGGGTCATTGGCTCTTAAATAAGTGAACAACTTGGGGCCAAGAACAAGATACAAAGAAAGGTGTTTTGACCTCCAACAGCACAGAAGCTGGCTTTCTTATTTCTGCAGTCAAAACCCATTTTGAACCTAAAAAAAAACAGTTTCATCTTTCCTTCAGCAATTGTTATAAGCTGTGACTTTTAAGCACTAACTCAGACATGTTTTATAAGTGAACCGGATACTTTATGTCTCTGTAAAATCAGTGGAACCATCTGAAGAGACAGAACTGAACAACCAAGTTGTTTCAGTCCAGTGACAACACTGGCATCCAGCCAACAGTGTGGAAAATTGCCAAGATACATCCTAAATGCAAAAAGCAGGGCAAACACAACCCAAGCAATTACCACCCCATCAGTCTACTCTAGATCATCAGTAACGTGATGTTAGCTATCAAGCAGCGCTAACTACAATTTGCTCATTGATGCTTGGTTTGTGTTCCACCAGGGCCACTCATTTCCTGGCCTCAGTACAGCCTTAGTCCAAAGTGGACAAAAGAGCTGAACTGCAGAGGTGAGCTGAGAATTACTGTCCATGACATCAAGGTTGTATCAGATTGCTATGTGACTATTAACGGAGCACCAGTGAAACTGGAGTCAGTGGAAATCAAGAGAAAACTCTCCATTGGTTGGAGTCATACCTCGCACAAAGGGAGTTGTGATTGCTGGAGGTCAGTCATCTCAGCTCCAAGACATTTCTTCAAGGAGTTCTTCAGGGCAGCGTCCAATCTTCAAATGCTTCACTAATGACCTTCCCCCCATGATGAGGTCAGGAGTGGGGATTTTCACTAACTATTGCACAATGTTCATCACCATTCGTGACTCCTCAGATACTAAAACAGTCCACGCCCAAGTGCAACAAAACCTAGGCAATATCCAGGCTTGGGCTGACAAGTGGTAAATAACATTCATGCCACAATGTGCCAGGCAATGGCCATTTCCAAGAGAGAGTCTAAATATCATAACAGGTCCACAGAGGATACCGTTTCTCTAGCCCTGCACTCATTCCTGGAACATCTGAACAACAAAGACACCTTTGTGAGACTCCTGCTCATTGACTACAGTTCTGCCTTTAACACCATTATCCCATCCCGACTGATCTCAAAACTGTGTGGCCTCGGTCTCGGTTTTGCCCTCTGCAACTGGATCCTCAGCTTTCCGACCAATAGGCCGCAATTAGTGAGGATAGGTTAACTGCACCTCCTCCACAATAACACTCAAAACTGGACCCACCCAAGGATGCATCCTCAGCCCCCTACTGTACTGTCCGTACACCTGTGACTGCGTTGCTAAATTCTGAATAAACACCATCTAAAAGTTTACTGATGATGCCACTGTACTGGGACAGATATGTAACAATGACAAGTCAAAATTCAGAACGGAGACAGGGGGCTTGGTGATATGGTGCAATGATAACAACCTTTCTCTCAATATCAGCAAAACTAAAGAACCGATTATCGACTTCAGAAAGAAAGGAGGAGAACATGCCCCCATCTACATCAATGGAACGGAGGTTGAGAGAGCGAGGAACATGAAGTTCCTCAGATGACGATAACCAGTGACTTGTCCTGGACTTCCCATGTAAATGTGACAGTCAAAAAGATACAACAACACCTCTTCTTCCTCATGTGAGTCAGAAAATTTGGCATGCTCATAAGGTCTTTCTCCAACTTCTACAGATGCACCATTGAAAGCATACTGTCCAGGTACACAACGGCCTGACACGGCAACTGCTCTGCCCAGGGCCATGAGAAACTACAGCAGATTGTGTGCTAAGCCTCAACCATCATGGAAGCCAACCTCCCATTTGTGGACTCTATTTACACAGATTGCTGCCTCAGAGAGTAGCCAACATTAAAGACCCATTGCACCCTGGTAATGATCTCCTACAACCTCTTTCATCAGGCAGAAGTTACAGAAGCCTGAACACACCCACAAGCAGGTTCAGGGACAGCTTCTTTCTGGCTGTTATCAGACTGTTACATGGACTTTAGCCTCAGATAATGTAACCGTAGTGTAACCTGTATGCCTCTACGTCTTTTTGATCTGTACATCCTTTGCTTGTTGTGATCTGCCTGTACTGCTCATAAGCAAAGGTCTGCTCTGTATTTCAGTACACGTGACAATAAAATCAGTCAATCAATCAAGTGACATTCAATAACATTACCATTGCTGAAGACTACCCTATCAGTAACCTGGGGATACCACTGACCAGAAACTGGAATGGACTAAGTCATATAAAAACTGTGGCTACAAAAGCTGGTCAGAGGCTAGGAAACCAGGTCAGCCAGCATGGCTTCTGAATAGATTGGGAAGTAAAACTAAGGCAAGGGCATTTGGCATTGTGGATCCATTTCAGCAATTGTCCTGTCTGGCTTGACTGTAATAATGGAAAGAAATCTCAACGCACATTCTCTCTGGTCAACCAGAAGTTTGTCAAGAAATTAGAGCATTTATTTTTAAGTTGCCTCTGATTAACTGGAAGAGTATTTTTTATTAATTAACAATTTCAGATATTAGCCTTGTTGAATGCAATGACAACTTTTTAAAAAATTTTGCTTTCTGGCCAGCAAACAGGACAGCTAGACAGTTTTCAGTATTGGGCTTCATACCTTACAGCCATGTGTTGGATTAATTAAATCCTGACTGGCAACAAGCTGCTTTTTGTCTAATTGTTACCAGGTTAAGCAATTGCATTATTTTTCCCTACACGATTCTCTTGGCAGCTACTGTGAACTGGCCTGTTTAGTGAAATTGTGTTGGTCACAAATAGGACGAGCCAAATTGCGAAATTGCAGAGGAAAAACAAATGTTTCACTTGTTTTTTTATCCCCCCGGGAGCATTAACCTGTTTCTTTCTTCTTCCTAAAATGGAGTGGTCTGATATAAAAGAGCGGCTGAGTACATGGATGGACCTGGAATCCTGCCCAACAACTCGTACAGATCAGAGTCTGAGCACCAACAGCCATTTGCAAGCAGCATTCAGCAATGCTTTGGGGTCTCTCTCTCTCTCTCTCTCTCTCTCTCTCTCTGAAAGGGCCCCCATCGGGTTTCGTCCATGTGTAGGTAGGTTTACTAAACCATAAAAGATTTGACTTTTATGGTAGAGGATTTTGACTTACATTATGCTTTGGTTCTGTTTATGTTTTACTAAGTTTTCAGAACATCTGTTGAGTGTGAGCACTGATGACAGTCAGAGGGTATTCTTGGAGGGAGTGATTAAATCATGATAGTGAGCATTTTTGTACTTCAATTCACAGCTGAATCCTTTTTGAACCATGTGGCTCCTTTCTGTTCTTGCCAAATGCTGCACGCTCCTGGAGTGTGTACCTCTATTAATGGTACTGACCTGCATTTCAGACCATTACAGGGAAGACAAGCAGGATTCTCTTCCTGTGAAATGGTCATCTGAGAGGAAGGCCCAGATCATTCCTGCTCCTGCACCTTGTTGTCACAATGTTTTAATCCAGGACTAGCTGGTACATTTTCTCAACAGAGAAATAGGAAGTATACAGGCAAGAAAGCACAGGACAGGTAGATTGGCTATAAAAGTCTTTGGATTAATATTAGATAATAAAAGGTGCTCCATAAATGAGAGTTGCAATGACAGCACGGTGGTTTAGTGGTTAACACTGCTGCCTCACAGCGCCAGGAACCCAGGTTTAATTCCATCCTCAGGCGACCATGTGGAGTTTGCACTTTCTCCCCATGTCTGCGTGGGTTTCCTCTGGGTGCTCTGGTTTCCTCCCACAGTCCAAAACGGTGCAGGCTAGGTGGATTGGCCATGCTAAATTGCCCATAGTGTCCAGGGATGTGTAGATTAGGTGGGTTATAGGGGGTTAGGTCAGGGTGGGATGCTCTGAGGGTCAGTGTGGGCTTGTTGGGCCGAAGGGCCTGTTTCCACATTGTAGGGGATTCTATGATCTATGATTCTATTTCTTTCACCCCTTGATGGCACAAACACATAAGAAATTGCAGGCATGAATTCCAAATGAACCAGATCATTGTCAACGCCAACTATTAAGTGGTCTGGTTCAGAGAAACTGATTTTTAGAGAGCTTTAAAAAATCTACTTAAGGCAATGTGGAGCAGAAGGGACAATGAATCCACGTATCTATCATAGACTGGTGGTACACAGCTTCAGTCAATGAATGCCATTGTCATTAAATGACCAGTGGACTCGGCTGCCTTCTGAATGATGCTCCTCAGGCTATGTCACAGAATTCTTACAACGTGGAAACAGGCCATTCGGCCCATTGAGTCCATACTGAACAGCAGCCCACCCAGATCCACTCTATCCCTGTGACCCTGCATTTCCCGTGGCTAACCCACCTAGCCTGCACATCCCTGGACACTATGGGCAATTTAGTATGGCCAATCCACCCAGCGTGCATATCTTTGTTACGGTGGGAAAAAACCAGGACACACGGAAGAAAACACGCAGATGCAGGGAAAATGTGAAAACTCCACAAAGACCGTCACCCAAGGCTGGAATTGAACCTAGCGCTGTGAGGCAGCAGTGCTAACCAGTGAGCCATGCGGATGCTCAACCACATCTTGTAGTGAGCAGCTCAGAACACCATTGATGGAGATTTGAGAGTCAGTCATCTGGCAGCTCTCCAAGGACAACTGCTGCACAATATGGAGAGTGTGCAGTGAGATTTCACAGACTTAAAAATACTTGATTCATTATTCAAATTACTGCTTGCTACTCCAAACGGATCGAACTGTTGCATTTTACCTCATGAATGAGTGATAATCATATGCGAAATGATCTCTTTATGCTGTGACAACCTCCAGTAATTAGTTCATATAAATTAATGATGCATGCTTGGCCTCACGTAAATAGAGTTTGACTGAGTATGTATGCCCTTTAATTCGGGGCCTTGGCTTCTCTCTCTGTCCAAAGAAAAGCAAGCTGAGTAATTTTAACACACACACGTGAGGTTTCTCTCAAGCCTGTGCCAAATAGCCCTTTAAATGGAAACTATTCTCCATCCATTTTATCTAATACTTAATTGACTTTGTGACTAAAATTGCTGGATTCTTAACTGGTAACTATAGAAACACGCACATCACTTATACACTGTGAACCTCAATGAACAACCAAGAGACTTTGTCATAGGAACATCACTAGATTTTGAATAATTCAGAACAAGGAGGTATTAAATCATAAAGGATAGGCTGGGTGGGGTACTGTAACAACCCTGTTTTTAATATATTCAAGAAAGAAAATAATCAAAACCATTTAAAGCATCAATTACATCTTTTTCATGGATTATAGGTCTCAGAGTTTTTTAACAGAGGGTGGACACATTACTAACACAACAAACTTGTTATTAACATGATTAATGGAAACAAACGCTGAAACATGTTAATTCCATTGAGTCAAGTGGTAAATGTCAGCCAATCAACTACAAAATTGTCACTGGAATTGCCCTATATCTTTGTGGATGATAGTTTTCTAACTGACATATTTAATGTTTCACTGGTCACTCAAGAAATTACCAGTGGAAATACTTCATAAATTGAAAGTCATAAACAAAAGCAGATTGTGCTGGCAATCTTCAGGTGGTCTCTCAGCGTCCGTGGAGTGAGAATCAGATGGCAAAATTTACATCTCTAAGGCTAGAAGTGGAGGCAGCTAAAAAGCAGGAGGGACCTCCATTCAGCTGTGGGGCAGATTTAACATACAATTATGTCTGTTTATGTTCACTACATTTTCAAGCGTCAGTAAGATATCCAATTTTACCAGTGGGTGGGCAGGCAGTTCTGAAGCCCACTGTGACATCATGGGCTTCAACTTCAGAGTGCCATATTTAAAAGGCAGCACTTCACTCTCTGCATCCTAGGAGCAACAGTGAACCACAGTTTATCAACTCCATCAACCCCTGCAGGGCGTTGGAGTCCTGTTAAAGTTAGCCCCATGCTTTAGCAACTTCTGCTTTGACACTGTCCTGCAGACCTTCAGGGAGACAAGGTTTGTACTGTTCCTTAGGATGGCATCAAGAGGCTATCACAAGTTACAACAGCAGCCTCAATCAGAGGGTCAACACCACGCCAACCAGAGGTAAGACCAGATACAATATCACAACAGGATGAATGATCTCTTGCTCACTGCCAGGATAAGTGCCACTGTCTACCCAATGCTTTATTCCTCTACAAGTGAGAGCTTGTCAGCACTGTCACACACAAGGCTAGGAGGCCAGACATCTTCAATATATTGTCTTATGTGCGATCAATGTTTGTCGCAACATCACACTTGCCCGTGTTGTATAGCTTGCAGCACAGTGCTACTGCCTCCCTCCCATCAGCCATTTTCATAGGTCAAACAGCACAGGAGCCCACCCCACTCAGCAGCTCACATACCACGAGCTCATTGGCCTTTCACCATAACTAGGAAAGCATACGCATCACATAGATCATAAAATCCCTACAGTGGGAAACAGGCCATTCTGCCCACAAGTCCACGCCGATCCTCCAAACAGCATCCCACCCAGACCCAAACCCCCCACCTTATCCCTGCAACCTGGCACCTTCCATGGCTAATTCACCTAACCTACACATCCCGGGACACAATCAGCAATTTAGCACAACCAATTCACTTAACCCCCACATCCCTGGTTTGTGAAAACCCACACAGAGACGGGGAGAATGTGCAAACTCCACACAGACAGTTGCCGGAGGCTGGAATGGAATACGGACACTGTGAGGCAGCAGTGCTAACCACAGAGCCATCATGCTGCCCCAGATTGCTTACATTGCTTCTTGTCAAAGGCCTATCTGACGCAAGGACACCATCAAAACATAGAGCCTCAGGATGAACACATCACATTAATATTAGTCATTCACACCATGTAAAGCTTTACTGATTCCAAGAAACTCTATCCCTTTGCGCACACTGAGCCACGTTCATTTAGAAACCTTCAACTTCCCCAATATCACATTTTTCTTGCAAGTAATACAGCTCTGAAGATTCACATCTCTCTGTCTCTATCTATCAATGCAGGCATAGTGCTCATGTACCCATGCAAATGTCTTTTAATGTTTTTCTCACTCAGCAGGACAAGAAATATACACAAGCAGCATGAGGGTGCATTGTTCTGAGGAAGGGCCATCAGGCCCGAAACATTAACTGTGATTTCACTTTACAGACACCGCCAGACCTGCTGAGCTTTTCCAGCAACTTCTATGTGCATTTATGAGGGTGCACAGACCGGGCAAGAATTCCTGACAGAATGTTCCTTACCCTTCACAGAGCCGAGCCGACAGTCAAGCAAAGGGAATGAGCTTGTGCTGAGAGGACACTGGCATCCATCTGCTAAGAAAGGCTCCAAGCAGCTAACAACGGCTGCTCATCAAGCATTACTCCTTAATGAAACTTTGGGTAAAGATGGAGCAGCATGACACTATCAAAACTTTATATTTCTCTTGGCATTCTCCAAAATATAATCAAGTAAGGGACAGAGGAGGAAGGGCCACACCCTGCAGGCCCATCTCATTCCCAGGCCTACAGAAGACACCTCTGAGGAAGTAAAGCCTGTTCCCTCAGAGGAAGCACCTACAAGGCATTCCAGCCTATTCTCCACCAGCTCAGAGACATTCACGTCCAATTGGGGGTAATATATCAAGAGTACATTCAGGGTCACATACTGGGCAGGACAAGAGCTGTTCAATTTCGTAAAGACAAACCAGAACAGGGCATACACAGTTAATGGTAAGGCCCTGGGGAGTGTTGTTGAACAGAGACTTAGCGGTTCAGGTACACAGTTCCTTGAAAGTGGTGAAGATAGACAGGGTGGGCAAAGAGGCATTTGGCACGCTTGCCTTCATTGGTCAGAGTGCTGAGTATATGAAGTGGACATCATGTTGCATCATGAGCTGTACAGGTCATTGGTGAGGCCACTTTAGGAGGATTGTGTAAGCCTGGTCACCTTGCTATATGAAGGATGTTATTAAATTGGTAAGGGTGCAGAAAAGATTTACAAGCATGTTACCGAGACTGGAGGGTTTGAACTATAAGGAGAGGCTGGATTGGCTGGGACTTTCTTCCCTGGAGCACAGGAAATTAAGGTGTGACCTTCTGGAGGTTTATTAAATCTTGGAAGTCATTCATTAGGCGAATAGCCAAGATCTTTTCCCTAGGGTAGGTGAGTTCAAATCTAGATGGCAAAGGTTTAAGGTGAGAAGGGAAGGGTTTAAAAGGGGCCTGAGGGGTAACTTTTTCATATCCAGGGCACTGCTTATGTGGGACGAACTGCCAGAGGAAGTGGTCAAGGCAGCTATAGTTACAATATTTAAAAGACATTTGGACAGGTATTGGGAAGTTTTAGAGGTTTATGGGCCAAATGCAGGCAAATGGGACTAGTTTAGTTTGGGAAACTTGGCTGGCATGGATGTGTTAGACAAAGCATCTGTTTCTGTGCTCTATGACTCTATGCTGAGTATAGTGCAGAAAATGAGCTTCTGGGTGTGTCCATATATGGGCTGATGCAAAGGAAGGAGTGAGAAATAGAACATCTGGATGAGTACTCAAAATGTCAGGGCATAGTAGCACCAATGGCAACTAAATGGGATCAGTGTAGCTTGATGTTTGTTGGTCAGCATCGACATGATGGGACAAAGGGCCTGTTTCAATTCTGCATGACTATGATTAACATTTGGCTGAGATGTCAGGGAATGGTACCGGCTAGTCTCCAGGGCAGAGGAGCCTGCCCATGTCTATCTGATATTCTGACTCTGATACCTGAGTAAATGGTTATCTCCATGGACCAGGTGATGTCAGGATAGGGGGATAAAATGGTTAGGAAGGGATGTGGGAATACATGCCTTTAGTAGCCAAGACAAAGAGATTAGGAGAAGGTAAGTTATGCTGGACGTGTCTAATATGTTGGTTAGACCACAGCTGGAGTATTTTGTGCAGTTCTGGAATCTACATTATAGATGGGAGTTGACAGCATTGGAGAGGGCGTAGAGGAGATTTACCAGGATGTTGCCCACGCTGGACAGTTTCAGTTATGAAGTGAGATTGGATAGACTGGGATTGTTCTCCTTGGAGCAGCAGAGATTGAGACAGGACACGATTGAGATGTTAAAAAAAAATTAGCAGGGGCATCGATAGGGTAGACAGGAAGAGCCTCTTCATCTTGGTGGAGGGATCAATGACCAGGGCCATAGGTTTAAGGAAAGGGATAGAAGATTTAGGGGAGGTGTGAGGAACCAGAGGATAGTGGGAATCTGGAACGCATTGCCCATGATGATTGCAGAGGCAGAAACCCTCAACATTTAAGAAATATTCAGATGTTCACTTGCAATGCCAAGGCATAAAATTCTATGGGGCAAGTGCTGGAAATTATGATTATAATAATTAGCTGCTTGTTTTTGACTGGCCTGAATGTGATGGGACAAAGGGCCTTTTTCTGTGCTGTAGATCTCTTTGCCGCTGCGCAGACCTTCTATAAAGTGTCTAAAATAATGTGTGAAAAGTAATATATAGGGTATCATAACATCAGAGTCGTAAAACAAATATTCCCCATTCACTTGAGGTTGTGATACTATTGCAGTATCGCAATTGCTTTTGACTTCTGAGTGTCAATAAATATTTAAACAAAGTTATTTATTCTCCAATCAAGCCACTATCAGGTTTCCTGGGCATTCAATGCTAAGTCAGCTGCATGTTTTTCACGGAACCAAATAGCTGATAAATGGTTTACTCACTGTTGCAGGGAGGAAGCGATCGATCTCGACACGTGCTCCTCAGGTACATATTAGTTGTAGTTGTTGATGTATGTTTACCATTTTTACCTAACAAAATTGCACCCATGCTCTTGTTTCCAGTGACCTGGTGCACTAATGCGTATTCATGACATGCCATCAAATGTACAAGCTAAATTGCATGAAAGGCTTTGAAAACTTGGTTGCAAACATTTAAGCTTCTGTCAGGAAATAGTATTTTTGCATCTGGCCCAATTAAATTCTCCCTGCCATTCTCGTAAAACTTCTGGTTATGCTCTGGAGATTCCGCCTGAGTTATCTTTTCAGGTTGCATTGGACATTGGTGACCAGAAACTATAATCATGTTTCTCTGTCTCTCTCCACAGACCTGTCTGATTTACTAAGTATATCCAGCAATTTCAAATGAATCGCTGTTCCACCTGTAAGTTGTGTTTGATGTTCTAGGATGGTGTGAAGGAGCAGTAACAAGGCTGGTCTTGTATTCTCTTACATCAACAGAGGGAGATGCAATGGAAGGGGTGTTGGCATGTGCCTGAGGAGTGGGTCAGAGTTTCGGGAAGGGAATGATTCCTTCAGAATGCTTACAGTGGAGAGGGTGTTGAAGACTTATTTGATGGTATTGTGCTGGACATCGCTGAGGTAGTGAAGGATGGTGTGTGTGAAACTCTCCTTGGCCTTGCTCCTTCTAATCTCTGTCTCTCTAATTCTCCAGTCTTAAAATACCAGTGAATGCTGCATTCCTTTGAATCCTTCAGCTTGATTTTCTTAACCTCCATTATTGATGGCTATGCTTTGAGCTGCCCAGATCCTAACGCACTGTAATTTTCTTTTTAAACCTCTCTGCCTCTTTCTTTTAGGATTCTCTTTAATTCCAATGACATTAACTCAGCCATCAGCCACGCTTGCAAAGTATTTTTCCTTTGTCATGGTGTCAACTTTCTTATTACACCAGTGAAGTGTCTTAGGAATGTTTCCCATATTCAAGGTGTCACTTAAATATAGGCTTACTGTTGCTAGAAGACATCAGGAATCCATAAGTTCACACTCAACATTGGGTGCTTCCTCTCCACAATAATGACCATTTCAAGGAACTCAAAACTCAAAGTTCTTCTGCAGTTCTCTCAAATTTTGGGACCTCCGTTCTAATTCTGCCAAAACTTCAGATATTCCCTTCCACCAGCAAAGCTCAGGATGATTGGCCATCATTGCCACTGTGCAAACTGCTGACCCAGGTTCCAAGCAGACATTGGCACTACATGCAGCTGAATTCTATTCTCTGGTGCAGGGTTCCGGAATATCAAAAAAAATCAACTGTTGAATATTTCAAACAACACTGCTGCATCTTTTTCTCTATAAAAACGATAATCATAAAAAAATTAAGTATGTAGCCAAAGTGACGTGTTATAAAATGAAAGTTACACAATTACAATTTCTGAAAAATAATGGACAGAACTGAGAAATTCAAGTTTTAATAGAAACCGTAGTAAAATTTCAGCCAGAATCAATCACTGATCATTTCAAGCCCATTGCATAAACACTTTGAAATGAAACAAAAATACCACACAAGACTTCTTAGTAATAGGGATCTTAACTCTCTGCATATTTTCCTGCTGAATTTTCTTCACCCTTAATGGATGTTTATCATGAAAACTACCTTTTTGTAAACTTTTCCCTTTAATAATGATGTAATTTTGCCCTTTGCCAGTGGAGGCAGCGTAATATCAACCCTGTGGGAAGGGTGTAGGCACAGCTTTAACAAGTTGGTTTGGCTTTTTCAGCATAATTGCTGATCAAAGCAACAGAAACAACAGAACTTTAAAAATAAGGGCAGAATGTATGACTTCACAATGAATTTCATCTGAATGCACCAGTCTGTCTTGCCCCAACCCTCTTTTGACCCTGGTCACATTTGGCATTGATTCTCCATGTGCAACACATGCCCCCCAAAAACTTTGTAAACAAGAATAAAATTATTGTATTAATATAAGCTCCATTCTAAGCTTGCAAATATTTAAAAAAATACATGTATACAAACTAACTGTGGCAATGTTATGGTCAATTTATTGTTTACCGAGCAACATTCCATCACGCTAGGAACAAGGCTGTATATGATCTCAGAGTTAGCTTTTCTGTAGTTTATTGCCAAAAGCAAAACAAAACTGGCAAAGATAGTGTATGAGGACTCAATATATGTATTTAATTCTTTAGCCTGAGGAAACTTAGTCACACTGCAGATAGATGAAGTACGCAGACATTATGGACAACAACCCACTTCATGGAAAACACGTTGTCTTCATTTATTAACCTCAAGAAACTTGTGCAAATCTCCCTTTTCTCAGGAACCACTTTATTTCTTGCCCCAACCAGACATTCAAAACGACCACATCAGATCCAGCTAACACACTGATTTCTGTACACAGATGTCTCAGCAAGGGCTCCCACTCCTCAATTTGCAAATATTTAATCTCATTCCTTCGCGTCATTGTTAACTTGCTGGGAGACACACAATCAAACTGGAATGTAATGCTCCCCACCTTGCTTTCCCACCCTCTCAGTCTCTTCATCTTTGTTATGTGCACACAATGATGTCCCAAATTCTCCAGGGTTATCACAATCCACTGAAATTTCAAAAAAAAAGGTGTGGGAGGATGCAGTAGGTGGAAGAACAAAGTCAGGGCTGATTTCAATGCCAGACTATATTTAAATTATTAACAGTTTAACTTAGTATTTAACTTCTCCCTCTTACTCTGAAGTTGGGTTTGTACAGGTCTGTTCCTTTCACAATTACTGAATAATTATTTTTCCCTTTTCAATTGCTAACAAGGCAACTGTTTATCCCAGAATCATTAATATCTCATTCTATATCCCAGATTCCCGCTCCTGCCACTCAATCCTTTTTTGACATCATAGCCATCTGCTACTTGTTAATTGGCTGCTACATTAAGGGGGGTGGGCAGAACTATTCTGTCACTTGTCTAATACATGGTAGGTAGTTATATTCTCTCATTCAGCAGGCGAGAGAGACAGAGAGGAGGAGGAGAGGAAGAATGAATAGTCATCCCTTTGAACATTAAAACTGCGTAGTTTACATAGTTTCCCTTAGTGCTGTTCAATTCCTCAAACTTTTGATTCATCATTTGATTTCATTCTCCAGAAAAAACAGCTTTTCTACGGAATGGCGATTTCTATCACAGCAGCTTTGAGCCTGCTGCTGGCTTTGACAAGTATACAACTCAATGATCTAACGGAAGCATGCACTTGCATGCCAAACCATCCCCAGGACGCTTACTGCAACTCTGACATAGGTAAGGAGCACCTCTTCTTATTTATTGGCAAGGTGGTGGTGATGGGAAAGAAAGGGGTAATATGATCAAAAGGTGCTGGAGTGGAGAGTGATTGTATCAAAGGAGATTTTAGGAAAATGTAATTTTAACAGGAATAACTTTTTTCTTCAAGTCATCACTGCAGGCACAGGACTCCCATGATAGCTTTCTGTCTAATCTGGATCAAATCAATGTGTCTTTCATTGCTTTTCTTTCTTTAGCAATATTTATATCTCATCCTTTTTGCTGCTTCCCATTTTCTAACTGGCCTTGAAACAGTAGTTTCCTTTTGCTAAATTGTACAAGTGGTGTGAATGTTAACCATTTAATCCTGGCAGCTCTGAGGGGCTCAGAGTAAACATGATTCTGAATAGACTGCTTAGACCTAAAGTAAAATGATGAACTTCATTGTTCCTGGCCTGCTTTGCAAGAATGTGCTGTGCTGTGAGATTTCTCATGTCAGCTTACGTGTACAGCACTCACTTATCACTTCTGTTTCAAATTAAACCTCAGTTAATTTACAGTTATGCCATAGATGTGACTGTCTTCTTAAATATTTAGTGTCCAAAAGTAGCCTCCTGACATACTATAAGGCAGACAGGCTATTTTTAACTTGTTTTAGCGTTCAGGTACTTCTTTACTTACACATTAGAATCTGTAAAGTGGAGTGTTCTGGAACAATTGTGTTCAACATGCAAGCAATTTCTCCAGTTGACTCAATGGTCTTGTGTTGACAGTATAATTGCATACCTTTTTCCTGTTCTGTGCAGAACTAAAAGCTTTAAAAAGCTAGCAAATATGCTTCAACAAGAACTGAACAGTCATATGCAGCATAGCACCACAGATTTAAGATGTTCAAGAAGTTCAAAATTTGTACTTTTCTGAAACCATTCATTACCATGTACCTGTGAATTTGACAATCCTGCTGTCATAAATTAATTGTACACTTTTGATTTGGGTATGAAACAGAATAGGGAGACAGACTGAAATGTCAGTATGAAACAGAACAGCGAAACTTTAATCAGAGAGGATTCAAACATAAAGTGGGTAAGTGTCAATTGATTTTCTAGAATGAGGAATTGAATGGGATGGATATTAAAATTCAAGAAATAATGAATAGTTCATGTTCTGAAGTCCAGCAGTAACAGCCTGAGGATTAAGATCTACTACCTCCAAAACACCAAAGCGATTCTAACATGGTTTGATTCAGCAAGTTAAGATTGCAGTACAGAAATTAGAAAGGCAGGTAGATAATTAGTTAATCTGCTTGTTCCAGTAGTCGAGACAGACGTAACAGATCTTTGGCCCTAATTGGTATCTAGCCAGCAATCCTTCCTTCTTTGAATCCTTAAAACAATACTAATTGATAATTTATTGCAGTCACTGTTTATAGGCAACTATTAGGTCTATTGGCTTATGAAGCATTTCTGAGGATATGGTAAATCACTGTATAAATACAAGGTTTGCTTCTAACCATTGATCAGAATATTCACACGTTAAAAGATATTGCCTCTCAGTATTTTCTTTCTAGTCCTCTTTGGCTTTCTCTTGTCACACAACTGAAACTTGTGCAGGCTCCTCGCATCTTCCAATAAACTGGCTCATGACTCAGTCTGGGGATATTTCGCGTGGCTTGTTTTTTTTGTCTCCCTTTCTAATTATGGGTAAGAAACTGACCTGCTTATAATATCCCCCATTAACAACAAAATCTTGGAATGAGAACTGGAAGGGAACCCGTACTCATCACCCAATGATTCCAGGTGTTCAAGTTCGAGTAGTTGCCACAAATCATTGGATATATTTTTCAATTTATTTGTTAAATCTCAGGACCCTGAGCAATCAGGTAAATGAAAGTGCACCAACAGAGATGGGGGAATAGCACAGAAAGGTTATTCCCATCGTTGACGCAGCGAAGTAAAAATGATCTATAAAATTCTGAGATGAAGGACCATCAAACCCTTTGTGAGGAGATGAAAGCTTACATAGAATTGAGGACTCTTGTGCATTAGGCTGACACTATGAATAATCCTTTCTCAATTTAAGTTTCAGCATCTATCCTCCTCCAAGCACAGTCACACTATGGCTGCAGTGTCTACCATCTACAGTATAGACTGTAGCAACTCCAGAAGCATGCCTCAAATCTGGAGTTTTACCAGGAAGGGCCAGGGGAACCGGTGTAGGTCCTTCACTGCTACAGCATATACCTTCGTTGAATTGTCCATATATCACTGTTCCTTTTTTGTTTCTGGATCAAGTCCCTGCAAATGCCCACCCAGTAATATCATGGGAGTACCATCACCACAAGGGCTATACTGTAGTTTCACCACAACCTTTTCAGGCCATCTAAAGGGGGACAAATCAAAGCCAACTTTCCCCATGATATAGTCCAGGCATTAAATAAAAACGTAAGCTCAAGATTTCTGTGAAAATCCTTGAAGTTTTCATTTGATTTTAAGGCTTTACAAGTTACTATCATTGTCATGAACAGCAGAAAAAGTCCTGTAAAAACCTATACCTAAGGCTAATAAAATGTGAGGCTGGATGAACACAGCAGGCCCAGCAGCATCTCAGGAGCACAAAAGCTGACGTTTCGGGCCTAGACCCTTCATCAGAGAGGGGGATGGGGTGAGGGTTCTGGAATAAATAGGGAGAGAGGGGGAGGCGGACCAAAGATGGAGAGAAAAGAAGATAGTTGGAGAGGAGAGTATAGGTGAGGAGGTAGGGAGGGGATAGGTCAGTCCAGGGAAGACGGACAGGTCAAGGAGGTGGGATGAGGTTAGTAGGTAGGAGATGGAGGTGCGGCTTGGGGTGGGAGGAAGGGATGGGTGAGAGGAAGAACAGGTTAGGGAGGCAGAGACAGTTTGGACTGGTTTTGGGATGCAGTGGGTGGAGGGGAAGAGCTGGGCTGGTTGTGTGGTGCAGTGGGGGGAGGGGATGAACTGGGCTGGTTTTGGGATGCGGTGGCGGAAGGGGAGATTTTGAAGCTGGTGAAGTCCAAATTGATACCATTGGGCTGCAGGGTTCACAAGCGGAATATGAGTTGCTGTTCCTGCAACCTTCGGGTGGCATCATTGTGGCACTGCAGGAGGCCCATGATGGACATGTCATTACCAGAGGTCAGGTCACTTGTATCAAAGGCACGAATGGTGTGATGACTGAAAAAAGACCACAGTTCAGAACGCTGGCAACAAGGGCTCAGACTAACTGTGAAAACAGGGTGCAAAGGGATTTTTGCCATATCTCAATCTGAAAGAGTGGAAGCTACATTAAATTGAAAAGGTCATGGCCTGAGAATAGCATTGCACGATGACACAATATTAAGTCCTGGCTTTGGAGCAATACCGGTAGTACCAGTTATGTTTTACTTTATCAAGGTTGCTTGTCTCCAGCAGGAAAAGGATTTGAACTCCCTAAACCTAAAAAAATTGACCTTTCTTTCCCCCAGGCTCTCATTCTCTTAACCCTTAGTGATTACAATCAGCCAGACTCCCCAGCTACCCTGCTGGAAAATGGTCCCTTGGCATCTAGGCGACATCAACCTCCCGCAAATCTCCCACTTCTGCCCTCTGCACCTTGTGTCAATCATCATCAGATATTTCAGAGAAGTGTAGGTAATATCCAGAAATTTTAACTGGCTTTTTAACACTAGATGAACGCGAATCTCTGTCTTACACACCATCTGACTCAACCAGAGTTAGAAATCACGACTCTTAAATTGTGTGCTGTTGATCAGAGGAATTTGCAATCTCAGTTGCTTACAAGAATAATACCATATTGAGAGCTCTGCATTAATATAAATTTTGTTAAAAAGAACATCACAGCACATTGTCATGTGAACCAATGCGGTAATGAATGATAATTCATCTTAGTCCTCTCCTTTTCAAAATATGAATAATTCCTCACTCATTATTTGAGTAAGCTTTTGCTGATATACATTTTTCCAAACAATTCTCCCTTCACTACTTCCAACCTCCCTGGTACAGCAGATCTATGCCAGCACTGCAATCATGTCATGTTAGATATTCCCCACCCCATGCCTCCTGAAAGCCAACAGCATAATATTTTCCTGCCAAGGTAGACAATTCACTTTGATACAAATTCTGCTGACAATTTTAACCATTAGGAATTGCCTGGTCTCTGCTAACCACCGTACTGCAGTAGTGTAACTGATGCTAAGCTCCCGTGAACTCAAGTTTTAATATTCTCCATGTCACATGTTTCTGCTCTATCACACTATCCCATTTAGTTTCTCTTCATTATTAGTTACAAAGGCAATGGATACCACAGAGTAGCAAGGACCATAACATCGATACTGGATATTTACATCTTTCATGTTTTTGTTCAGAGTAAAATAGGCAAAACACAACTTCACACTTATGTCCAGGCATCCAGACAGCCCTTTTCCCAAAATGAAAGGCAAGCTTGTGTGACCAAAATGTCAACATAGCCAGTATGTTTGTTATGTTTTTTGTGACATTTGTTAACAAACTCATGATGATGAAGGGAAAATAAGAAAAGACATGGCTATTTAAACGTAGATTATGGATCTGCTACAGATGGAAGAGAGAGAATGAATTTCAAAGGCTTTCCAGTTCTGACTGTCAATTTTAAGAAACCGTACATGCCTCACAGTCCAATCTGAATGACCACAATCAAAAATAGTAGTTCAGGCTCCGAAAGCCCCAACAATCTACCTGCTGATGAAGACCATGGAGGCTCAGAGGGAGGAAATAAATTGAAGGGTTTATGGGGGGTGGGAAAGAAAGGTGAATTGCAGGTTTTGGAGGTTAGGAACCAGGACTGTGAATCTTGGGCTAGACGGACAAATATTCCGGCAGATCAAGGCTTGGCAAACCTGTTAATAATCTGATTTAACTGTTATGAAATGATTCAAAACTTCTATTCAGAGTCTCTCTACTCTCGATCAATCATCAATTTCAAAACATTTTAATCTCAATTGCCAGAAAGTATAATTAAGTAATTTTTCTGCACTGGAGAATAAATCCATTGATATGTGGCTTAACTCTTTCAGCACTTATTTTCATTAGCGTATAGGATTTATAAATCTATGATTATCTCAATAGGAGAAAGTATGCAGCACCATTTTTTTTGCAGGTTTCATGTCTTATGTGCCATTATTTGAATGTTGCAATGTTATCTGATCATGTCCTTTAATTAAATCTGAAAACAGATTCTGGGTTCCAACCAAAGTTGAGAATGTTTCAGGGACGTACAAAACTCCCTTCCAATAGCATTAACAAATTCAAATTTCACTTCTGAGGTTTATGGTACTGCCTGAACATTGTATTTCACTTTATACAATTTATTACTGTTCTGGAACATGGTTTAGCTTGTACCTTGCCCTGTGTCACAGGTGCTGTTTGGCCCATACTATCCTTTTTGCATTATACAAATATTTCAGCTACATATTATTGTGTTTCAAATCAAAATGTTAGCAATTAAATTCCACTGTGTATGAGAAACTTCTCTTCTTCGAAGTTTAATAGTTTTAATAAAGTTATACAATGGAACCATTGTTTATTCACTGAAGAGGTGCGGAAGAAATAACCAGTTACAATGTCAAAACATGCAATAAGCTCAGAACTTCTCACAATCCAGTACAACCAAACAAGCCTCATTGTCTTTTCTAGAGTTTGTGATTTGCAAATGGTGATGTTGACAATGACTCCATTTAGGTTTTTAAAAGTAGTTTTCCAGTCACCTTCTTGACTTAAATCCTTCCTGAGTCGCAGATGTAACGGAACTCCTCATAAGTTATTGTTTGATGGTTGGTGCAGGGAATACTGGTGAAATGGGCAAAAA
Organism: Stegostoma tigrinum; assembly: GCF_030684315.1. Classification (NCBI taxonomy): domain Eukaryota; kingdom Metazoa; phylum Chordata; class Chondrichthyes; order Orectolobiformes; family Stegostomatidae; genus Stegostoma; species Stegostoma tigrinum. Next base: position 25,337,357 of record NC_081371.1, on the reverse strand, counting down.
CCTCTGATTTGTATATGCCATATGTGTACTTAGGTAGGTGACAATGCTTTTGAAAGGCTACCTCTCCTGGTCTTTGACTCAAGTAACCAGATCTCCAGATTTATCCCGAGCCTGATCAAACACTGAAATGAAGAAGGACCAAACGATGAAAGACTAGGATCATGCAAAAAGAAAACAGAGATCAAAGAAAATCAGAATCAGAGTGGTTTCAGAAGAGACAGGAAATGAAGGATACTGATTAGTGCTGGACAACAGTGAATCTGCTAATTTAGTTTGGGCTCCTGACGACCATTTTGCATCACCTCTAGATATTACTAAATTCAACTTCTTATTTCAATAACAGACTAGCGTACATAGCAACACTATCACTGTACAGTTTTTTGTAACAGAAGGAAATTGCTGGTGAGACCAAAATTTTACCTCCACAGAAGTTGTGAGTTAGTGATGACCCAACAAGGTGGGGTAACTCTTGTCTCATAGTTACATTTCCAAAAAATATTCACCTGAATTTCTCTTTAGAAAGTTTTTGGAATTTATCAGAAAGAAAGTTGAGAGCAGAGGTTTCAAATTATTCAAGAGACAATTAGCTGAAAGATTAAGCTTCTTTCTCATTTTGAAATATAATGGGCCAAATGGCACACTGTGTAAACACGCCCAAATAATCATAGCGTTGGAGAGGAGGAGCAGCTATATTGAGGGTGGTGCTGATGAAAGGCTCCAGTTTGTCCAGAGGCTGGTGAATTTTGCTCCCTATTAGTAGGACCTCAAAAATGCAACAGTCCAGCAATGTTTGCTGATTACTGCTGGTTTCAGTTCTTACTGTATTGTGTTCTGCTTTCCCTGTATTTACCAGCTTTCTAACATTCAACACCAATGATAGTGAAACCGAGCTTTTACTGCTCAAGCTAGCTAGCTTTATCGACAGCACAATTTTTTTTATTTTCTGCACACAGATTAATCAGTGTATTGGGCAATGTGTGAATCCCTGATCAAGATTAACAATTATGTTAGTTGCTGCAGGACTTTTTTTTGTCTATATGTCTTCCTGACAGTTCTGGTCATTAACTCTCCCACTCCCCACTTATTCCTTTTTATAAATGCTCCTTCCAGTTTGGTTTTGCATAATTACTAGCCTGGTGCTCATTTACTGTGTAGAGCAGCCTGCATTATAGTGATGTGGAAGAAATACAGATGCTGGCTAAAGTACATGAGGAAATGCTAATATGACTGAAGCTTCAACTGTTCTCCCACAGTCACGAGTCACCAAAAAGGGATAGGAGTGACTGGTAACTTGACAATTCTCAAGCACACAACAGTATCAGTGAAGCCTCTTCTGTATTTTTGAAGGTGGGGAGAGTAGCTATCTGGTCTGACATTTTATAGTTCCAGTGGATCAGGATGTAGTCCATTACACAGAAGCTCCACAACTAGAATCCTCAAATGGAATTGTTATTCACACCAGTGCTGTAATTCCTAATGAGAATAAATTGTGAATTTTATTCATAGAAATCCACAAAATTGCAGGTACTCTTAACTGATGACACAGCACGATCACAAATTACACACAAGAATATTATATGTTATGTTTCCACTTCACCCATAACACCTGAAGTGTTTAAATATTGTAAATATTTCAAAGTTTCATGAGAATATGCGCTTAGCGGATTGAAACACTTATCAGTTGTAAGGTTGGCCTGACTGCTTTGACACTAAACAAATCATCCCCATTGAAACCAATCCCAAGTACAGAACAACAACATGCATTTGTAGAGCACCGTCAGTGTTTTAAAACCCCCCCAAAGCTCTTTGCTTTCTGATGTTAGAGAAATGTTGACATGTAGAGCTGAATAGCCTTAATTCTGCACATTATCCTGGCTTTTAATATGCAACGGGAACAAATGGTCTTATGAAGCCACGGAGTGTATATGATAGTGGGTGCTGGGTGGCTTTGTCTGTATCCCAGTTCCATAACAGAATGTACTGGAATGTATGTCTTGGTTCTTAGCAAAAGTTGCTTCAATAGATCAGTCTGTACATCCTTGACATTTCAAACTCTTGTTGCTAAGAGCAATGTTACTGATGGGGACTGCAGTACTGTATATTCCAGCAGGACCCAACAATTACAAGTGCACACATTCCTTTCAACAAACTGAGTTACAGATAATTAATTATTCATCTCAGCAGTCAATGACTCTGTAACAGGTACCAATTAGGGTTCAATGTTAACTCGCAGCATGTTTCAGACAGGGTCAGTGCAAAATGCTCTCGGACATCCAGATTCTGGATGCAAGTCATTTTAACTCTGGTTAACCCATATCCAATAGGCGGCAGATGATGTTTGGGCCTAGAATCAGCTTTTGACACAAAAGGTAGGACCTGCTCTGCTTGTGGGTAAAATGCAGTCTGGAATGTAGCTGGTCTTGGCCAGCTCTGTGATGCTTCTTTTGCTGGACCCCACAAAATCTCTTTCGCTCTCAAGGACTGATTTCAACCTGCCAACAGCTTCTGGCTTGCCTTCTCCTGTCCGGAAAATTGCAGTGATTGCCCCTCTCAGAGCAGATTTACAGCCATGTCGCTTTGATGTGATGGGATCCTGAGTAGGATAAGTTTGAGCTTCCTTCCTTCTTTGTTTCCACATGTGCCTGAATCACTGACCTAGTCAGCCATTGAAATGGAGACTGCATTAGGGCAGGAATCTGACTGGTCCAAATTTAAAGCAGTCACTGCCTCATTTCCATTTGGACAAGCTAAAACCCCCTCTCCCACCACTTCGATACCTCACCAGCACAATATCATATGCCAAAAAGGATTCCAAGATATTCAGTTCTCCACCCTGTGCTCTGGGCGTTGCGGCTCTCATTTACACTGCTTTTCATTCGCACACAGGGAGTTGCTACAACCAGTACTTTCTCTGTTTGTCTGTTATTGTGTATGTCCGCCCTCAGTCTCCTCTTGTATGGGCTGGGCTGCGTGGGAAAATCTGGAAAACTGGCCTCACAACATACCCTCCCTAAAGAGAGAGGAAGGACTGCCGACCCGAAGCTGAGCTGCTGGCATAGGCGTGCGCGATTCCAGCGTCCAGCTTATTTTCATTTGTATTGTCCCTCTTACACTTTGCCCTTTCACACCTGTCAGTTGAACCTTAGAAGTGAAGTAAGACAAATCCCTCTACAGATTGAACAGAGTCTCCTAAAAGCTCAAGGTTGTTCAGGTGAAATGAAGACATTTGCATTCTGGCACATACTCATTGTGACTTGTTTATTTGTCTAGCCTAAATGAGCCATGGGAAGCTGGGCACTAAACGTGAAGAATGCCCCTCAGCAGGAAATACCACGCTAATCTCTCCATCCCTCTTACAGATGAGATCACTGTAACTATGTGTTTTGCAATCCAGCCAGGCAGGTGGTGAGGATTGTGCCAAAGGGCTACAGTGCTTCTACTTGTGATCCGTGATAGCACACACCTCAACATCGGTTTCCCCTATAGGCATGGATATGCAGTGGGAAAGTCAAATGCCTAGCACACCAGGGTGTCGGCATTAAGAGGGAAGGGCTGTGTGCTCCTCCTGCAGGCAGGAAGGCAGCTATTTATTTAGCTTTTCAGTATGACACAGCAGCTGTTTAAATAGTCCTTTATTTTCCGATTATGTGGAATGATAGCACGTCCACTCTACTATTTCAAAGGATGTCGAGGTGGACTGATGCAGGCTGCTGCTGCTTGAACCCACAGGGTCAGTTATACACCCACCTCCTCCCACTACACTGCGTTCCGAATTTCCTACCACATTGCTGTGGTGAGTAACAGCAGCCTGTCAGAATTCCATCCATGCCAGTGGCTGGTGAGGCTGAACATCTGACTGAAGAGAACTTAAAAAAAAACAGTTGGTTGAAGTTTACCAGGGGATATTTGCAGGCTTCCTTCCTGGCAGAAACAGTCAGCAGCGCCCAAAAAATAGAGGACAGGAACCAAAGTCCTATTACATTTGTAACCCTGACAACCACAAATGAAGCAGTCCAGTTAATTGGGCATTAGGCTCATTTTTAATGCTGGCAGTATCAATGCTAATCAGGCCTGTGTAGGATCCACATTGCTATTTTTGGATTGAACTGAGCAGAGCCGCCACATGCACTGTTCAGATCATGAGGCACTGAGAAGGTAAGCTTCATGTTATTTTTTAGCCAACATTCTATCGATACAGTGACACTGGAGCTGCTTCGGTGGTCAACCAGGACAGTCTGTCTCTCCACTCTCCTCATGCAGTGTCCATACAAATTGTTGAATGAAGCAAGAGCTCTTCCATCCTCATTGAGTTGTGACTTTTCCAATTCTAACATGCTCTATTTAAAAGAAAATAATGGTCATATAGCAAGCTCAGAACTTAAGTCGCCAACATTTCTCGTGTGACCAATAAGAATTTTTTTAAAAATTTCAATCATGGGACATGGGCATCACTTGCCCATCCCTAGCTGCCCTTGAGAAGGTGGTGATGAGGAAAAGACATGCTGCAATTCCCTATTACTCTAACTGGCATTTAAAATGAAACAAAGGAAAAATGCAATCAGGGATAGGCCACTACATCACAATTATCACATTCTGCTGGTAAACTTTGTTAGTACCTGGAAACACCAGGTCCAGGTGTTGCAGAGATTTTGTAATGACCTTGTTGGGGCTGAAAATGCATTCACACCACCAAAGCTCAATTCCCAGAGATCTGCAAGGAGACTACAAATTTTGGTGAGGCTAACAAAGAAATTCATCTGGTGACCATGATCCCAGAGTCATATTTTCCTCTTATAAAGAGTGAGGATAGGGAGGTAGGTAATATTATGTTGTAATGTACTTAAGTAGGGTGGAAGCATGGAATCTGGATTGTTCAAAGGACAACAAATGTTCCTGATGGTGGGTGTGTCCAGAACGAGGAGTTACAAGGTGAGGGTTCAGGGTCGATGATTTAGGTTGGAGATGAGGAGATATTTCTTCACGCAAAGAGTGTGAGCCTATGGAATTCATTACCACAGGAAGTAGTTGATGCCAAAACACTGAATGTATTCAAGATGCATCTAGATATAGAACTTGGGGCGAATTAGATCAAAGGTCATGGGAAGAAAGCAGGTTTAGCTATTGAGTTGGATGATCAGCCATGATCATGAAGAAAGGTGGAGCAGACTCCAAGGGCCGAATGGCCTCCTCCTGCTCCTATCTTCTACGTTTCTATGAGAGAAAGATTCTTTGGAAATCTTTTGGATTGTCGTTGTACACATGCAATGGACTGATGCATCCATGCTGCAGGTTATACCAATACTATCAACATGATCTTGAGTCAAAGGTGAATTAATCTCTCAAATATTTAGCTCAGGAAAGACACAGGTCCATTGAAAGCTTGCCTCAGCTCGGGTGGCAATGCATGTGTTATAACTGACTGGAACAATACAGATACAGTTATCCAGGGCTGACATTTAGTCATCCCGCTGGAATTATTTGAGCGTCAGTGTTAGATGAGAACAGGATTAGGCCTACTGTGAAGCCCTTCACAGACTATTAGCCTGTTGACATTGCTGATGACACTCATGCAATGATGATGATCCTTTGGGTCAGGTGTTGTTGAGGAAGTGGTTAACAGCTGTGAATAATAGCCAAAAACACAGTCAACACCTTCAGGTCAGGAGAATGGAGCAAATTAGGGGGAAAAGATTTCACTCTGCCTTGTTGCCATTAAAAAGTTTTATCAGGCATCTATTCCAGGAGCTGAGCCTGTTCCAAACGCCCGAAGGTGGTGCTGATGTCTATTTAATCATTTCCAGTTCTAAAAGCAGATCAAAGCATTAAACAGAGACGACGTTCAGGGAAGCAGCTGCCACCCTGTCGTGTACAGTACAGATCAAAACGATTTTTAGCCAACATTCTATATCAAGTAGAGAAACACATCTATTTCAGAATGGGACTGAAGGTTATAAGCAAAAGAAGAGATAAAAATAAACAAATGTTCAGGCTCCTGAGCTGCAGAAAGCATGGAAATTCATGGTGGTTGACAAATATCCATCAGGAATGGGGATACTATTCCCACTGGTCAGTACCACAGTGTTAACTCTTAATAGCCGCAATACTGGGGTGATCGCTACAGAATACAAATGTAAGTGAAATATTGGGACAACGTTTTGGCAATAAGTCAGTCACAAGTCAGGCGAAAACTCATGCAATCTCAGGCCAGTCAGGTTTGCAAATTCCGCTTCACTAATATCTAATGTCAAGGTAAGACAGCTTGCGATAAACTGCAGAAGCAATGCTGTATGTACACCTTTTATCTCTATCAACCACTATGTGAGATTCTCATTTACCATCCATGTGTATATCCTGTTCCAAATGCAGGGCAGATGCACAGGTAACTAAGTCAAAGTGAACTTGGCCCAAAATACTGCCTTCTGCCCTCACCAAATCTTATGGCTCAGGTCAAATGTGGCCTAGGAAACCATCTGCTGCCTATCACCTACCACTTTGCACTCCCCTCACCCTTAGCTGACATTTCGCTGCTTCTCAACCATGAGTATCACTTGGGGTTGAATGCAATCACCACATCCTTCCCCAACCTGACTGTTCCCTACCAATGATCATCCTCACAGTATTCATCACAGCACAGACTTCGTCGAGACCAGGTCCGTTCTCCTTAGCTCCATATTCAGTTAAGTTACGCAAATTGATCTTCAGCAGTGGAATAAAACAAATTGACAGTCCCTTTTATACACCCCACCTGATTTTCTTTTGACACAAGATGAGAAGGCTCGCACTGTGCTGCCAATTTGATATGGATGTAAACCATGCTGCTTCCATTGGTGAGTCAGTAACTAGAAGGCTTGATTTTGAAAGAATGCAGAGAGGTTTGAATTGTTTTCTCTGATGTAGAGAGGGTTATTAGAGCATGAAATTCTCTACCAGAAATCATGGAAAAAGCAAAGTTCTCAGCAGCTTTTGAAAGGGAAGCAAGTATACTTATGGAAAAAATCAAAATAAAAGTAGAATGGGAAAGGGCAAGGTAGTGGCTCACTCTTTTAGACAGCTCTGTCTAAAATACCTTGACTTAATGATTAGTTATAATCTAAAATTACTGGAGGTGTCAGGCTATAATAAGTGTGTACTCAAATGGAGGGTAATTCTAAAGTACCCTCCCTAAAAGAACAGTTAGGATTAAATGCACAAAAAACCGGTCTTTTAACCCATTAAAGAGTGATTCCATTAACCACATTGCAGTAACATAGACTGTTATTAAATATTTAATTGGCTTTGCTACCTTCTAAACACCATACTGTCACTATGATCCACCCTGATGGGAAACTGAGACAAAAGGCATTTGGAGCAATCAAAACTGTTTTCCTTTCTGTCAGTATTAGCTGGGTATGAACTTGAGGATATCCATGAAGTAGTCTGTCATAAGCAAGCCACTTAAATTCAAATATATAAATAGGCAAACCAAAGACAGTGAGCACAAAGAACAAAGAAAATTACAGCACAGGAACAAGCCCTTCGTCCCTCCAAACCTGCGCTGATCCAGATCCTCTAACTAAACCTGTCACCTATTTTCCAAGGATCTGTATCCCTCTGCTCTCTACCCATTCATGTATCTGTAGAGTTGGAACAGTCAGGACCTAGACTTCATTCCATATCCCAATGAAAATTATATTACAAGTGATTAATTAGTGTTTCACCATGGCATCACAGTACAAGAGAACTCATAACCACCTGACAATAGGAGTCATGGTGCATTGCAATACATTTCCCACAAAGTTTGTTTTCCAGTTCAAATGAAATCATGTGTTTATGTACCAGAAGGAAAGTTTTGGCTACTAAAACAAAGGATATCAGTCACATTTCATGATATCGTACATTTTTGAAGAGGATAACAGAAGTAGCTGGATGCTAAACATGTACAACAAACAACAAGTGGTGTCCTGTGGTGATTCAGCCGTCAAACTACATTTCCTGTCCTGTGTCATTTAAAAGAGGCAAACAGTGCCTCCTAGCAAAGACTAATGACAACACTTAGAGCCTCAAAAATCAGTGTCTCTCTCTGCTCTCACTCATTCAACTGACTGGAAGGGCCTTAATGCTCCAAATAGTACTTCACTTTAAAATTCTCTGACCTATTCCTCAGAACACAGCAGATCCTTCAGTGTAGCTCTAAGCTGAAACACCACTATTTCCGAAGAGAAAGCACTGGGATATACAGGAAGGTGGCATCAACTGCAAAAAGGCGCAAGAAACCAAGTGTCCCCTTCATCTTATTTAAATAGCTCAATAAAACTGAATCTGATGTGGGTGCAGGCTAGCTCCGCACATCACCATGCTCCCAGCAAAGTGTTAAAGGGGTTGTACGTCTTCCTACGGACCTCTGTACCTGGAAATATTTCATGCCTGCAGCGTAAGTGCCAGGGAAATTGACCATTAACTTACAACTTGTAATTGAAATTCCTGTCTTTGTAACCTTAGTACCAACGAGCTTCTGAGCAGTTTCATTGTTCAAAATCTTTGCACTTTCTTTCTTTACCCGAATCTGCATATGTTTGAAATTTCCATCCATCCCTGTGTATAAAAGCAATGTGACTTGTGCTGGCTAATTAGATTGATATATGAAGCTCAGCTGCACTCTGAGGCATCCACTAGTTACCTGCTGCTAATCTGATTTAATGCATGTCAAAAAAGCTGCAGGGCTTTGACTGCAAGCATGAAAGTCCTTTCTCATGGTCTGGAATGGAAATGAGATCAAGTAATAGAAACAGTAAAATTGTTTATTGCTTTAAATTTCACTGTTTACCTAGACTCGGGCACCAGCTAATGGAAAAAGGCCAAATTATTTACATACAACTTTAGTGAAGGACATTGTGCTTATACACCCTTACCATATATAGTCTTTCAGCAAAAGCAGGCAAGTAAGGGAGAGAGAGCACAAGCACACGGAAGGAGCCAATAAAGGCAAATTGCAGATTAGATAAACAGCAGACATATTTTCAGTAGGGAGCTAATGGTGCTGTGTCCTGGTAACTCAATGAACCACAGGAAACATTGCTTATTAGTGGAGAGGATGTAAATAAGCTTTAAAACACTTCTGAAAGTTTGTTCAACACCACTCACCAGCATGAGGTTATAAAGCTTATTAGCCTTTGAAAGAATTAAATTTAGTAACAAGGCATTTGGCTCCATTTCAATCTCTCAAAGGAATTAACAATGCAAATTTCACACTGTACCAAAAAGACACTTTTGTTCCCAGCTTCCTCCTTTAACTACTGGTGCTCTGCAACTGCCATACACTGTTCTCCACTCTCTCCAACTGACAGGGGCATTCGTACTTAAATTTAGCAGCAGTTCCCGTTGTCATTTCTCACGGAGATCTAGGGGCTGTTGCAAGGGTGTGCATTAGTGAAATTGAATGCATATCGATGATGAAATCACTCAGACAAAATGTTTTGAGTGAACAGTACTCAGAAAATACAATGATGCAAGTGTATTCTGACGGGGAACAAAGAAACAAATAAGTTTTCCATAGCCACTGAGATAAATAATTGCAGTAAAGTCTCTCAGTTCACAGGGGATATGTTCATGTGTAACCTCAGTGATTTTCGCAAGCAGCAAATGTGGCAGACTGCATATGCTCACTATAAGCCAATGTACACTTCCTACTTCAGGGAGAAACTTTTAAAAACTGTATGGATTAGTGACAAATATACTGTCAGCGCGTGAAAAGCTTTACAACAATTTTTGCTCAGATGAGCAAATTTATGAAGAGTAGACACAAACAGCAAGACTTGACAGAACAGTTTCACAGTTACAACAGTAAAGAAATTAGATTAAGTCACATAGTTGAGAACAGTGGCCCAGAATAGAAGATGGATTAGTGACTGGAAACAGCAACTCAAGAGGGAGAGCGCAGCTGGGCTTGAACATACAATGGGAATTCTTCCTTTAGATGTCCTGGCTTCATTCCTCCTGTTCATCAGCTATTTTCTGTGTTTTATCCAAGTTCTCCCGTGACTTTTCATCAGCCCAGGAAGTTTAGGCATGAGCCTGCACAATCAGAATTTTTGAAATTATATTGATTCTGTTGGAATCAGTTCAGAGAAGGATGAGAGGTGATCTCATTAAAATATACAGGATCCTTCAGGGGCTCGACAGGGTAAATACTGAGAGGATGTTTTCCCTCATGCGAGAGTCCAGGGCCAGGGGGCGTAGTCTCAAAGGGGCTTCAATTCAAAACTGAGGTGAGGAGGAATTTCTTTCAAGTGTTGAATTCTCTGGAACTCCTTGCCTCAGAGAGCTGTGGAGGCAGAATCTGAGTGTATATTTAAGGCTAAGCTAGATAGATTCTCGATTAGTACAGGAATCAAGGGTTACGGGGAAAGGGCAGGAAAAGGGACAAGGGGAACACTGGATCAGTCATGATCTTATAGAGTGACAGAGCAGGGCTGAACATCCTACTCCTGTTCCTATTTCTTACGGTCTTAAAAAAAACTTTAACAATTAAAAGCAGTAAATTACTATAGAATAGCATGTTAGACAAATTATAGCTTTAAGGAAGCATTTAGTAGTGTTAGAGAAATACAAGGTGGAATCTAATAGGGGCCTGAACAATGTGGGCTATGGAAAGGAGCTTGCCAGAATGACAGCGCAAAATGTTGAGGCCTTTCTTGATGTTATGAACAACTATTTGCAGTTTCAAACAGAATCTCAGGTTTCAAGACAAGATTCTCGCTGGGCTATGGTTTATGCTAGTTATCAACTTCAATCACTGCAAATCTTGCCTCATTAAGGTGCAGCTTCCTAGCCTCTCATTGGCTGTGAGGAAACTAGATGTTGAAAATTCCCAGCATGCAAGTCTGAGCAGGGACCCAGTGACTTCAGCTCATGGCTGGCTCCCCTTGGCTACCATCTTGCAATAATGCCTGAGTACTCCCTGTCTGTGGAAACTGCAGTCCTCTTGGTACCTTTCTGATTCACCTACAGGTTGCTTCTCTCTTTTCAAGCTGCACCAGGAACTGGCAATGAAATGCTGCTGAAAGGACACCTTTTGTGTGCAGCAACAGACGCCCGGCTCACAGACTGGTCCAGACTACTCACTCACTTTGAGCCTACCTGGATGCTCACTGTATCCCTGCCTTGCCTCATCTTTCAATGCTTTCCTTCCTCAGCCAGACCAACCAGGATCATTGTACTTCTGCCTTGTCTTGCTATTTAACACAAACGTATAGCCAGGTAGTTTAAAATTGTTGTCAGCTAACCACAGTCAAATTAAGCCTTCAGCATTGGAATCCTGGCACAGGAAATCAAGGACAGCCTCTGATATCACTCCAGAGACTTGGGCACGATTATTCAGCCACTCAAGACTGAGGGGGTCCAGATTGCTCCTCAAACAAGTGAGAAGCTGAATGTTAGGCAGCCCGCCACCGATCTTGGCTCTTTCTGCCTTAATGTATTTTCTTTTCCCTCTCAAATGGGGGTAAGAAGGGAAAAGGAGATGGAAGTGGGTGGCACAACTGTTAATACTCGTTTAGGTGGGGGAAGAAAGGGAAAAGGTATCCCAAGTGAGTAAATAGACAGGACAGAAGGCATGAAAAGTTGATGGTGTTGAGACAGATTACAGCAAGAGAGGGAAGATGTTGTAAACAGTGAAAGTGGTAGAGTTTGAGCCTTAGTTGGTGGTGCATGCAGTAGCAGAGAGAAGACTGTGAATCTCACTCTGGCGGAGTGGAGAAGGTCACTGACCTTCTTCCTACAGTGCTAGGCATTCCTCCAAATAGCTGAGACCACACTGACCCAAGTAGCAATCTCAGAGCAGGCTGGCAGAGTCAGGTGTTATTGTCTCCACTGCCAATCCTGGGAAACAGGACAGCCCTCATTGAATCTACCAGGACCTCCAGACCCATGTCCACAAAGCAATGAATCAAATGTCCTCTTCCCTGCCATATTTTGGCAAATATCAGTCCAGTTACCGTGTAGGGCAGCTCGGGACTGACAGTGTTTGTCTGGGTGCACATTGGCCTTTTAAAGATGGTGCTAGCACTAGGGCTAAGAGTCTATTATGGGATATCCAGCAGTGGAAAGTTCTTCTGGGTACAGTAAGGCTATCATCAGATGAGTGTATCAGCAAAGTGGTAAGGTAGGGAGTTTTGGATGATATGGCAAGAAGTATCACTGGGCATCACAAACAGAAATCTCCCAGTAATGCAACATTAACACTTAACCAAAATATGACAAAATTCCACACCCACAGTTTAAAAAAAGACAAGTAAAGGAGGTTCTGCAACATTGCTATGGTACAGAGAGTAGAATGGTTCAGTCATTCAATTTCACTCACTCATGGAATACAGGCATCACCTGCTGGGCTAACATGCCCTTGTAAAGGTGGTGGTGGAGTTGCTTTCCTGAACCACCACAATCCATTTCGTGGTGGTACACTCACAAAGTCTTTAGGGAGGGAGTTTCAGTATTTTGATCCAGAATCAGTGAATATAGGCTTCAGAACAAAAGTACAGTTACTGAAAGACGCTCTCAACAAGCCAACACAGAGAATAATCCAAACACCTTCGTGCAAAAAGCCAATGTCAGGACTGCAGAACAAGAAGAGTCTGCATGCACAGATGAGGTCCAGCCATCACATAAAAATGTTGTGTTTGCAAAAGTATAAGTGACTTCCCAAATATGTGCAGAGGAAGACGTTCATTTGCAATGCAGAACTTGACAGCTGCTAACACAGATACATTTTGAAACTGTTTTGCAACTTGGACTCGCCAGGACAATACACAATATCAATTCAAGAGGAAAGCCAACCATATGCTGTATGAGAGAAGGATGTCGATTGGTTGACAATCTGATTAATAGGCAGTTTGGTAGAGCTATTGTCATGGAGAATATACTAATTATGATTGATAATTAACTGGCAGATTTTGTTAAAATGTTAAACCAGGCAGACTGACTCTGCCAGCAGTAGGGCTGAAAGGTCATTACGGGATATCCCAGCAGTGGCGAATATTTCTGGCACTGGCCTGAGAAATTAATCAGAAAATGCCTGTCATATGTTTTGTTGAGTTAAAACAGGCACAACATGTGTACATCTTTCTGTCTGCAAAGAACAGTGCCCTGTGTATCAATAAACAGAACTTCCAGTACACTCCAGTACGCTACAGTGCAAGCTTGGAAATATATTGTCAGCAGAATTTATCACACACAGGATGATCCAGCAAATGTTATCCAATTGCAGAATCGCATCAAGTGTTGGACACTGTTGTGAAATTTGCAAGTGAGATCTGGTTGGGTATGGTCAGTACTTTGCTTGCTGTGAATAGCTGAAGAAATATGCTGTTTGATACCATCTGCCAGTCTTTGGGAAATACAGCCTACATACCCAACATCACACTAACACTGAAACTCATATACCACATGACACATTTGTGTAATAGGCAGATCATCTCTTTGACTTGACAGTAACATCCTGTTAGTGACAAACACCACTGTGAGATTAGAAAACCCCAGGTAATGTTATAGGACCTAAGCTAGAAGAGAAGAGTTTGTGAAGGAAATTTTGGACTTCAAATATGTTTTAGATTTTAAAAAATCAATAACAAGGTCCTGATCAGAACAGATTCATAAGAATGATTCGGAAGATAAGAGATTTTAGCTATCTGGATAAAATGGTGAAGCTGAGGCCTTAGATAAGGTTGAGAGAAGATGTGAACAGAACAGAACAGAATCCCTACAGCATGGAAATGAGCCATTCAGCCCATCAGATATTCAAAATTGTGAGGGATCTGGACAGAACTGATAGAAAATTACACCCGTTATGAATTAGTTGAAAAGCTGACGGCACAGATTTAAAGTGATTGGCAAAAGAACCAGAATCAACATGAGGATTTTTTATTTTCTTACAGACAAGTAGTTAGGATCCAGAATTCACTACCGTACCTCAGAGTGTAGTGATACAAATGAGGCCATAATGATCTGAACAGAATATATTTGCAGGCGACTATAAGGAAAAGGCACCTTAGTGGGAAGAACCAAGTTGTTCTCTTGGGCCTAGGATGAACACAGCAGCGGCCTCCTCCTGTGCTGTAACCATTTTATCAATCTACAAAACTTTGTTCAGTCACTCTGACACCAAAGTAATTTCTATTTGCTGCCAGAGGTAACACTGTTCCTGAAGGAGCAGGGAAATTCTACCTTGAGCTGAATCTTTACTCCCTGTTACAGTCATAGACTGTCATGTAAATGATCAGAAACGTGCACTGTTGGACATTTCTGGTGAACAGTGTTAGAGCAGGTTTCAGTGCCAGCCATTTCTATGTAATGAGCTTCTCGGATCCACTGCTGTTCTCTTTAGTCATCGTTAGAATTCTTGTCCAAAAAAGTCAGATTGCCCTGAAATTGCTTTCAGAAGCTAAACCGGCTCCCTCCAAACAGATGAGAAACAATATGATTTACTGCCAGCATTTTTCCACATTCTTGCCCCATCTGGTGTGCTGCCCCCTTGCTCCGTCATGCCGCCGTCATGCTTAATTGCCGGTTGGCTGGCACGGAACAAAAGTCTGCTTGTGTTTGAGGACTGTAGACTAAACACTGGGACACTCCCAGCGGAAGTCACACCTCTTCCCTTGAAACAAAATGTACAGCTGAACTAAAGAGCTCAAGGCACAGGGCTGCTGTTAAATTGGGCTGGCACTGATTTTTTAAGCTCACCACACGTTTACTTGGCAGCAGGAGCCTGAAGCTTCCAGGATATAAAATTACAGGAAAATGGGGGAGGGTGAGGGAAGCAGAAGAATAAACAATGCAGAATAAACTAAACAACCTAAATTTATTAAATTGATTCAAAGTACAAGTGCGTCATGTGCACAGTGGGAGCTTTCCTATGAGAGAAAATACATGTCTTCAGTTTACAGTTACCTCCCAGCTTCCGGAGTAGCTTTGTAAATGCCTCCTGGCAAAGGACAGAGACACACTTGTGGTAAATTATCCTTCATTCCCTTATTGTGTTGTTTATTCCTCTCAAAGAGACAATTCTACTTTTGAAAAATGAAAAGTGAGAACTCAAGTAGGCTATTCAGCCATTTCTGCCTGCTCCAATACTCAATATAATCATGGCTGATTTTCCACTTTGACTCCACGACAAGAAGAATAGTTTTGTTTACAGAAGCAGTCAGTGTGCCTACTTTTCTCTGAGTGAGGCACTTCACACATGTAGTGAAATCAATTATATCATATCTTTAGCAAGTTGCCTCCTCCTAATTTTCTCTCCTCCTTCTCTGTAGGCGTTAACTTTTGGCTTTAATTCCTCAGCTGCAGGTAATCCTGCAGAATCTCTCCCATACGCACATCCTTCCTGTGTGAGCATATATTTAATCTTTATTTTGGAAGATTAGTAGCTATCCCAGGGTCCTGTTTTCACACAATACTGGGTATATTTGAAACTGATCAGAATTGGAAATCCTATTTGGTAGCCCACCCTGTTGGCCACAAATACTGTGACCTACTTTAATGTCCTGGCTGAAATCAATTAACTGGAAACATTCTCAGTTAGTTTCATACTGGACAACGAACTTAATAACAGAACCATCAGGGAGCTCTGGCCACAGCTTCAACAAAAATTGAGGATGCTGAGCATGTGCAATTTGCAGGTTTTCCACTTGCAAGCAATCAGACTGACGAATGTTTCTGTTAATTACTAAAATTCTACATTACAACTGAATGACCTTGTATGATGCATTCATTGTCTTCCAGTGATCCGGGCAAAAGTGGTTGGGAAGAAACTGCTGAAGGATGGACCTTTTGGTACAATGCGCTACACCATTAAACAGATGAAGGTTAGTCACAGCAAACTAGTTAATATTGTAAAGAATCTGAATGTATATAATTCAACGATGCAATGCTTTTTCAAATCCAGAAACTGACTTTGAATTGGGTATTGAGTGGCATAATGAAACTTTCCTTTCTCTGGTTGTTGAAAGAGACCTGATTTTGCTGAAGTCTTTATCCAGTTCTGAAAGTGAAAGTGAGCTTAAAGCTACCTGAAACAGTTCACAGAAATAGTTGGTATTGAAAACAGATTGGCTACATAATACTGGTGTTGGAATTACAGAATAGTGGTGGAGCAGAGTGGAGGTTGATTCACTTCGAATTTATTCACTTCAAATGTACCTGACCAAAGACTACTTGACATTGATACTGGGTGTAAAGATGTTAAGATGTTTGATTCCAACTAAAATATATCAGTCATCCTGAAGAGAACAAGGTCATTTTTCTTCTAAATTCCACTTTGAAAGGCTGACAATGATGGCTTTCATCATCCTGTGATAATAATGCAAGTCAGTTCATCAGCTGATATCTTGCCTCTTTCCATTGTAAAGAAAAGTCTCTCTGATAGTCAGCTGGCCTTAGCTAATGTTACACACTGAACATATTAGGAATTATAGAGATGGAGAGAGCCTGTATCTTATGTGACAGGGTATACAATGAGTGAATGATTTGTTTTGCAATCGCACTGAATAACGAACTTAGATGTGAGGGTGGAATGTTGAAGAGGGAGGTGGTGGTGTTAGGAAGAGCAGAAATGGGAAATATTGCTGCGGGGAAGGAAGCAGACAAGAATAACAATGTACTATGCAAACTACAAGATTGTAACATGTTGATCAAGAAAAATAAACAGTTTTCCAAAACAGACGTAAAGGCCAGTGGTAAAGCTAATGTCACTTGATAACCAACTTCCAGGTGTTGTGTGCAGTGGAAGCCATGACTTCTGTTCTCTCCCTGTTCCACCTCAATCCAATGCATCATGTAACGCTGAAGCTACAATTAGGAATGTAGCCTAAATGAAACCATAGATATTAAGATTATAATCTTTATTGTGCTTATATCTGGATTAATGCTGTGATTAGGGCTGATGCTTAAAGTGTTTGGCTGGTAGCAAACTTAGTTCACCTGCCAGGTTATTGATCAGTTGGCACTATTCACAAACCTTTCCATCACTCTATTGGTGTTTGGCAGGTGGCTGAAGGATCAGTTATTGGTTAGGTTAAGATTTGCTAGCATTTTGGGAAAAGGATGCAGACAGGTAATTTTCCACATTGTTATGTACAGTCAAGGTATAATTGAAATAAAATGGAAATCAAGAAGATGGAATTTACTGTACCAAATGGGAGTGAATCATTCCTTTGCATTTCATTTAAGCTACAGAGGTGTAAGAGTTAACACTACACTAGCTGCAGAATACCAGAATTGTTCTCTTCAAGCCAATGGTGATAGGCCTTTAAAAATAGATCAAAGACATCTACTTGGAAGACGCCATCTTTTAACAGATGGCAGATACACATGGGGACAGTCAGATAAACAACAGCATTGTGAAATGCCTGGATGGCCTTTCCTGCTGCTTCCCCATCTGCTGGTAACATTTTCTGTGGACAGGTGTGTACTTAGCCTCACTGTGATCTCAAGCAAAACCTTTCAAACCTTTCTCCAGGGATTACTCTTTCATGAAAAATGAATTGAGAAAATTGAAGTAAAATATACTACCTTAACAGAAAGGATCGATTTCAATACCTTTAGGAAGTGCTAATGTCAAGTTATATAACAGAACCTAACACCATTTCTAAGCAGGCAATCTCCAAGGATTTAGTAATACCAGGCTCTGAAGTAATGTCTTTTAATGTTGAAATAGGATGCATGTTTAAAAAATATCACTGAGGGACTGGCATCTTTGTCCAGATTTACTTCCTCCAACAAACTTTTCTAAAGAGCTCAGATTACTTTTCAAGATGACTTTCACTAAGCCTGCACTGTATTAGTTGCAACATCTGCCACATCATACTGTGGTTATGTAAATGTGATCCTTTTATTTCTTTCAAATAAAGTTTAAATGAAGTAGCAAGTTTTAAATATAGTCATACATTTTTAGCATCAGACCTCACGATGTCATAGTTTCTCATTTTATAAACCTGGTAAAGTGACATCGCCGAGCCAAAGAAGAGCTGCTGAAAACCAACTCCTCCTTGCTATGATTTTATGCTCTCCAGACTTATTCCTCCCCTCCAATTAAAGTTTTATCAGAGTCTTTTCAAAGAAATAAAACTCAATTTCAACATTTTTTTTAAACTATTTCAGATAACCTTTTCATGTGAAACTCAACTTGCCTCCTGTTCTCATCTACATTCTGCCTCCTGGTACCATTATCCAAAAATACATTGGTTTTCACACTGACAACTCCCAGCTCTTTCCCAAGCAACAATCTGAAACTCAGCCAGTTTGTGATGTTAGACTTGATCCCAAAATGAGCCTCCAACTTCACATTTTTACAAACACTGAGATGACCTATTTTCACCTCCATAGCTTTGACTTTGCTTAGTCTTATCTAACCGGCTGAAATTCTCAACCATGCTGTCATCTCCTCCAGTCTCAACTATTCCATAGCAGTCCTGGTCTTCGTAAACTTGAGGACATCTGAGAATCTGCTACCTAGTGTCCTAGTCCACAGCATTCCCCTCGCAGTCCTGTGTTCCCTGAACGTGTTATTTCACCATTAAGCAAAACGGTAATCTTAAAATTCTCCTCCATGTCCACCTCCTTTGCTCCTGCAGCTCCATAATCTCCCCCAAACACACGACCCTGAGATAGCTGTACTGATGTGTATACTTGCACGTGACTACCTCACGTTTGTCTTTTTACGGCACTTCTTAAGTATACCACCCTGACCAAGCATTGGGTTATCTGATCTACCATTTCCTGAAAGCTCCATGAGACATTTTACTGCATTAATAGTGGAATATAAATGTAAGTCGTGCTGTGACATTTGAACTCAACTTTTATGAATAAAAAGCAAATCACCAAACAACTTTTGACTGAAGCGAAGTTGCTGGAAATCTGAAACAAACACAGAGAATGCTGGAGAAACACAGCAGCTCCAGCAGCATCTGTGGAGAGAGAAAGAGTTAATATTTTGAGTCCAGTATCTCATCTTCAGAACTTGATAAAGTTCTGATAAGGAGTAATACCAGATTTGAAAAGTTACTTCTCTCTCTGTCTCCACTGATGCCATCAGACCTGATGAGTTTCTCCAGATTTTCAGTGTCTTAACACTATATTTACATCTTTTCATCAAGAAACTGACTGTCTGGACTGTAGTTGACAATGATTTCTCTCTTCCAAAGATGTACCGTGGTTTCAACAAAACGCACCATGTTCAGTATATCTATACGGAAGCTGCAGAGAGTCTGTGTGGTGTCCGGCTTCAGGTGAACAAGTTCCAGTATCTCATCACAGGTAATCAGCAAGGTCTACTAAAACTTACACTGTAACCATATACAGGGCATTTTGATTTTCAGAGCACTATTTGGTAGATATTTGAAAACTGTTGATTCAGGCTTACCCATCATATATGAGACTGTGTCTGAGGAGGCAGCAGATTGTACGAAAAACTTCACAGGAGATGCTGGAATGCACTTTTCGATAAAAGAACTTCTTTATTGGGGAAATCTAGGGGTCCAGTTTAATTTGTAGGAACCTAACATTGTACCCAAGTGTTCAAGGCAGGGAGGATTATTACCAAGCTGTAAATATTTATTTACTAAATGCACTGATAATAAGAGCTGCAAAAGACCAAACTTTATTCTGGTTTAATCTCCATTTTGGTCACCTTCAGCCTTTTTGATATCTATTTAGAAAGCTTTCATATGCATATGAATTGTTAAGTGCTTAATGTAATGCAACATCATTTTCAAGTTGTAAAATAATTGTGATTGCAATAAAAATGTACAAATAAATGGGATGAATAAATCATGCAATCAAAAGGACTTTGACCCACAGACAGTGCAATAGGTTCAGATTTAAACAAACATGAACCTGGCACCCAACTTATATCCTTTTGCAAGACAGAAGACAGACCACTCGAAACAACTGAAATAACAAGACCATTGAAATCCCACAACACGGCACTAGACCGATTGTCAGATGGCCTGCAAAAATGGAAGTGAAACTAACTGGATAGCCATTTCAGAGTTGCCACAGTATTAAAGGCTAAATGAGCTCTTTCTATTGTGTTTGATTATGTGAATAGGAGGTTTCAACACATCATTTGACCTTGGAAAAGATACAGAATTGATCATTAAAGATAACTCCAGGTATTAAGAATTAAACTTAAATGGAAAGTCGACAGAAGATAGTCTTGATCTCTTATTTTTCCAAAGAAGTTCTTAAGGTGATATTCCACTTACATGATTATAAAGGAGGTTTACAAAACTGATGTAGGTAAATTATTCACTGCAGAGTTCAATTATCATGGTTAAACATTGGAACATCGAGTAAGAAGGGAAATCAAGCAGACTCTTTTCACACAACAATTGTGAACAAGTTGCTAGGAAATGTCACTAAAGCAGACAATATAAATTGCTAATGAGATAATAATGTAAATAGTATTTTGAGGAGAAAGGAATTTGGGGGAATTAGGCAAGGAGGGCAGTAGGTGAAAGTCAATTATAAATAAGACTCATGTGTTAACCTGACCGGCCTTCCCCTTTGATTTGTTCTGATGGAGGTTTTGGATCCCAGGTTGCACTGGCAGATAGGGATGGCTTCCTTTGTGATAACCCTCTGGAGTCATGCATCACATTTTCCATCATTATCAAGACTGGAAGAAAACACCATCTAATTGGCACTTAATTATTGTCAGGACTGGCAGAAGCCATTGGAAAAATATTTTAAAAAACGCATTGGAAGGAATCCCACTGGTTAGGAGTTGATTAATTTGTATTGACCCTTCTTAGAGAAAACAATAGAGGTTTGTGCAGCAGCAGGAAACAACCTTCTCCATCCTTCCTCCCCAAAATCAGATCCCACATAAGCATCAGGAAATTTCCATCTTGACCTTTCACCACCCACTCCCCAGTCTATTGCTCACTAGGTCAGCAAAAGCCTGGACAATGAGGTTACCAATGGGGGAAATGGCTGGACAAGCATATGGACGTACATGGAATAGTGTAGGTTATATGGGCTTCAGATCGGTACGACAGGTCGGCACAACATCGAGGGCCAAAGGGCCTGTACTGTGCTGTAATGTTCTATGTTCTATGAAAGTGGAGTTCCTGGGAGTGGCTTGGTCTGCAAAAGGGGGAACAGAAGCTACAAAAGGTGACAAAACTGTTTCAAACGTTTCAACACGTGAATACTCACTTATCTCGGAACAGGAAATCTGAAGTAAACAATTCCTTTCAAAAGAATATAGAATCTCTAAATTAAAGCTGCAAGAGTTCAGGAGCTACTATATGGGAAAAAAGTGTAATGGACGTGATAATAATGAATACATTTTTATAATATGTCAGTGGTGTAGTTTAATATTGAACAGGATTATTTCATTACATCAGTTTTACAGTGAATTATTTGAAATAGTGACTGTGTTAAAGACAAACGCCCGATCATTTAGCTTTGACCTCACTAGTCTGTAGAATCAGAGTTTAGAGTGACTTTTTGAGCTGGGAAGCATGTCAGCAGCTGTTTTTAAAAAAAATTGCTGACTCTAACTTACGTGTGTTGTCTCATGCCAATTTGAATACTGTGGTATTTCAGAAATGAGTGGCTTGCTCATGTGTTGTGGCTTTAAGTTTAATGGAGTGGTGACGATCATTGGGAATACCGATGAATTCTAATTCTGTTTCTGTGCGAACCTGAATCCCACCATCTATTGATACAAATATAGACAGTATTGTTACTAAATCATCTTATAAAGAAGTTAAGGGAGACAGAAAAAAGGAACACTTGAACACCAAATAATTGCCATAACAAAAAAAATCAAAAAAGTAGCCTCTAAGAATCAGCTCTTGAAAATGAAAATAATTTTAAGCAATGATGGACAATGTTAAAAGGAGTACATGTTTAAATTCCTTCTCTTTTAACCATAAACAGGAAGAGTTTATGATGGGAAAGTCTACACTGGAGTGTGTAATTTCATTGTGCCATGGGAGAGATTGACCCTGTCACAACGTAAGGGTCTTAATCATCGTTACCAGCACGGTTGTAATTGTAAGGTACAGACATTTTCATGAACACTGCATTTTGCTGCTGAACTACCCATCCAGTATAATATATTGACAGCTGTGTATCTGCTAATTGTGCTGGAGAATAGAGTAAAAAGAAAGAAATAGTCACTCATATGGTGATAATTGGGAGAATTAACTCATAAAAGGTAGCTGATTTAAGATGATTGAAGAATATCTGGGAGGACACAATAAGAACCCAATGTTGCTAACTGTACATTTTCTGATATTAATTCAGTGCCCACATACTGTTTAGCTAAAGTGCTTCTGTATAATTATTACACTTATTCCACATATGAACATTCAGTGCAAGAGTTTGAAATAAACAGACCTGTAGACACTGTGTTCACTCTGAGAAATCTTACATTTCTCCATGTCCTTCTTGTCTTTTCAGATCAAACCTTGTTATTACCTGCCATGTTTTGTGACAGCAAAGAATGAGTGCCTGTGGACCGATATGTTGTCTGACCAGGGATACATGGGTCACCAAGCTAAGCACTATGTATGCATCCGGCAAAAGGAAGGTTACTGCAGTTGGTACAGAGGTGCGGCACCCCCAGACAAAACCAGGATCAACGCCACAGACCCATGAAAGGGAATGTCCTCTGTAAACATGCTGGCTAGCAAGGACGGCCATCTTGTGTGACACAGCCATGATGTAATGCCTGTCTATTCCCAGCATTAGCACATCAAACACAGGCTTCTAGGCCATTTTCCTGTTTTCTCAGAATTATTCTTAGTTTGTCCAATGCATGGGCCATTTGTCTCCATACCAATCAATCTTGCTTCAGACATGCTCTTTGCAGCAAAAAAAAATCAATGAGCTTTCGGTATATTTTACTATCAGTGTCCTGTGCCATATGCAAATGCTACTGCCCTTTATAAATGTGGCGTACAGGCGGCTCAAAGGTTTCAGGCAAAGCTAATTTTTTTTCATTTTTTAAAATTTTTTTTCTATAGAGATGTTCAAATTCCAACACTATTTGGTGTTAAAGAGATCACTTATTTGGCATTAGAATGCCTTTTTAAAATACATAACAGAAATTAAAATACATAACCAAACACTGCTGTGAGGGAAATAAAACCCTATAATCTGCCTGGTGTATGTCTGAAAGGCGATTTTCTCTATATGCTTGAAATTATTTCAGTTTTAGAAAAATTGCACTACACCCCTGTTCATGACCTGGAGAGTCAGTCTCAACATCACTAAGCCCGTTAGAGAGAGACCGACTTGCTGCATTTACATAACTGACAATAGCTCCACTGTATAAACAGCAGAAAGCCACCTCCAGATTTTTGTTTTCTCTACTGCCAGTGGGATAAAGGAACATCAATATTGTCATTGCCTTACTTACGCTGTGGCGAGCAGGCAGAAGGAGGAGATCTGCTCTCCTACCAGTGGATCTAAGTACCTTTTAGTGAAAAGCTGAGGTGCCATGCAATAAAAGGTACTAGTTTCCTAACTGTTTTGAAGAAAAGGGTGCAGTTGTAGAATCCCGAAACTCAAACTATTGGCTAAAATTTCAATCCTATATAATAAAATTGTATAAGACTTTATAACTGCATTCTCTTCTCACATTCCACTTTATACTGGGTAGAATTTCAGTGGAAAATCTTTGAAGGCCTACCACTGTTTCTCCATCCAATTTCTGATGCCCATCACCCAGACCACCAGTGCCACCTCCTCTTTTCTCCTTGATGCATTCAATTGCCAACAGGAGAGTGGGGTCCAATGTCCCAAAGAATTTCCTATCTTTCCACAGAACATTTCTCAGGTCATCATGTTGTAGAATGCAGCGTATACCCACCAAGAGAGCAAATAAAATTGACAACCAACCTGCATTGAAATAAAATCTTTAATGAAACATTCCCTAACTACTTCAGCAGCAGAAGAAACAAAATAAGGGCTATGATAAGTGCAACTTTTAAAACTTACTGGAGCTGTTACATAATGACAAAGCCCCTATGCTCACAAAGAACGTTTTGTGCCTGAGACAAAAAGGGTCATTTTTTTCTCATCTGTTGAACATTTCTACTGAACTATTTGTACCACCAGTTAGAAAGTACAGCAGTACCACCTGATGTGAGTAAACTAGGATGCTATAACTGTTTTGTGTTGGACAATATAAATAACTGTCATCTGGCTTTGCAGAACCCACCCCACCCCTCCCCCACACACCACCACTTTACCACTGATTATTAAATCCCAGACTGCTTCTTATATTTTACATTGGTGGCAACATCAATCAATGGACATTCTGAAAGAAATCATCTATAAATTTGGAGCATGAATAAAACATGTACCTATATATAACTCTTTGCAAAAATGTATTGATTACTGACATAAGCTATATTTTATACAGTACACTTCTGTATGAGTGGGCATTTCATTCCTATGAATATATATAATTGCATTGAAAAAGTATTGTCATATGTGGATAATGTGCTTTTCAAAGCTGGACAAGTAAGAGACAGAATGTTGGTGGGGAACAAGGTAATTAAAAGTTCTTTTTAAATGTTGTTTCATTTGATGTACCTTTGTAAAATTAGTTGATTTCCCTGAGTTTGCCTGGTTTGTGTAAATATACGTGCATGTGTCTACCTACACTTTAGATAGAGTGGGTTGTCTGTGTGTGTGTTTGTGTGTATCTGTGAGTCAATTAATCTATCTGCCCAATAACAGCATGATTTAATGGCTGAAGGAACTTCGAAAGAGCGAGAAACCAATTAAATGAAATAAACCTTTCTTGGAGGAATGGACTTATCACAAAAATTACATGGTTTGCAGATTTTTGTGCAGTATTTGTGCATTTTATATTTCATGAATGTAAGTTCTTTAAAAAAACTTTCCAACGTCACTTTTACAGTGTCCTCCAAACAGTAAAAATACTATTATTTCTATCACAATAATTCAGTCTCTGCTTCTCTTTTCCTCCTTTATTGACAATTTGTTCATTTAGTGAGTTACTGTTCTCAAGGGGGTGCCACTAAAAGTGGAGAATTACATTGCATTTTCACTCCTCTCCCCACAAGAAACTAATATCTCCTTTGGTATTGGCAGACCAGGGTTGGAGGAGCAGAGATAATGATGGGGAATCCTGTGAGCATTTCACAAGGTGAAATTGGTCCCAGACCATGATGCTAATTAATCTTGGAATGTAAGTAGCAGGTTTTCCTACAATCTGGACACCTGTAACTGTTGTGACGGAGGCAAGAGGCCAATCAACCTTTGTCACACTCACCACTGGTCTGGCATCATTCTGAACTACATGTTTAATTCTCTGAACGGGGAATCGGCATGGTACTAAAATAATGTGATGTTTACATAAACAAAATATAAGGATTTGACCTGTATATGAAGATGAAGCAAAAAAAATGGAAGCTCTATACATATATCTGGAATAGTTAAATTATTCTTTCTCATTTATTAAACTTGTACAGAAAAGAAGAAAGATCATGCTAAAGTCGAATAGAAAATAATAATGAGAATCCTTAAGAACAGCAAGTTCAGGACCAAGTATGTAGGAGCTGCTAGTAAGGACTTCTGCCTTGGATTACCAGCGTGGAAGTGATTCAAAAAGTGATTCAGGAAATTCCTCATGTTCTGGCTTTTGGAATGGTAGAAGTCCACAGAGCTCTGGATTTGGATACTTCTCTTTCTGTAAATTCCACTGCCCTTCCACGAACCAAAGTTGTGCTTTACTAAAGTTTACTTGAGTTTACTAAAGGACTGTTTCTATGTGAAATAACTGAGAACCAAAACGGACAAATAGTCTGGGATTAGCCTAAGCACAGGGCTGAATTAAGTGATACTGCCTTTGGATAGACAGAATGCAAAGGACCATTTTGCAACAGGAAAATACACTCTTAAGCTGTTGGGAATTTGATAAATACAGAACCAGAATTCTGTTCACTGGTCGATGTGAGTTCTCTGAATTTAGCCAGGGAAGCAGCTGAGGGGCACTCAGATTAGGGAATGGAAAAATAAGTTCTCATCAATTTTCACTGGGTCTTACGTGCTTGAGAGCAGGAAACAACCAGGCTGTAATAGTCCCTGCTGATCTGAAAATTTTTGTCAAATTGTGTCATTTAATCCATGATGAAGAGAAGAAAAAAAATGGGGTGTGGTATGGGGGATTGGAATTGAATGCACTGAGCCTGTTAAATGGGAACAATGCTTTCATGATGGACAAACTAAACTACTGAATCCATCTGAAAACTCTTTGTGATAACAACCAGTCAAAGGAAAAGTGAAATTTTATTTGTGTTTCACAGTTAAATGCTGAAGTAAACGAAAGACGATCTTGGCTATGCTTTAAAATGACTGAGAAAAACCTGGATTAAGACTAAACTGAAAGTATGTGGGTTTGACTGCAGCCACACAGAAAGTCAGTCTCTGTTCAGGATATTCTGAAAGAAAATTAAAGAGAAAGCTTTGCTAATCTTTCTCTCCATCAGTCACGGAGTACAAACATCGAACAGTCATACCAGCATTTAAAAATCTGAAAAGCTAGCTTGGGTAATACTCACCATTTCCCTGTGGTTGGGGAAGAATGTCTGGTCGATGAGTGGGAACTTGGCGGGAGTCAAGGTTTGGGAGATCTTTATCAGCTGTGAAAACTGTAAGAGAAAAGCATCTGTAAACAAACTTATTCTAATTTCCATTGCTTCTTCACAGCAGCTATTGTACCTCCAGAGCAGAGCATGTCCCCTTTGATTTGCCAATCTTGTTTAAATGTAGGGACAGTCACGTAAAGTGTTGCAGCAAGATGCAATAAGAGCTAACCATGGGCTCTAGCCTGGCCATTGATGGAGAAATCTAAGTGCAGGACAAGGAGAAATGGAACATTGTCTCTTGGTCTCACTTACCCTTGTTACTGGGGAGAGGGAGAGCTGTCAGCTTCGGGCATCACGTGGGACATTCATCAGTGAGAATCCTGAAAATAGACTGACTGCCTTGCAAAGAGTTGGAGATAAATGAAACGTGGATGTGACAGTGTTAGTTCAGGAAACAATCTGCCTCTTTTAGAGCAATGAGTTTATATAGGGACAGGACTTATAATTAATACATTATTATGTCAATTAAAAATATTAAAAAGAAATGACATTGCACACGGTAGTGACACAGATTTGTAATTTGTAGCAGTGAGAGGTTTTCATGGATGTTTGGTAACCTAGGAAAGGAACAAGATAAAGGCTAGCTGGAAGTTCTCAGCAGTGAAGCTCTGTTGACTAATTTAATAGTACTGATACCTTACCTGGTTTCTCCCAGGAGTCTGGAAGGTCAAAGGGCCCAGGATTTCTCAGCGTTAAAAAGGCTGCTGTGAGAAGTAAACAAGGGAGAGAGGCACAGTTTCACATTGACCACATTCAGGCCTCAAAAGTGGTACCACTGGACAACGGACAGCCAAGGCAGTGTGCACTAATATAATTGCAACCTCAACATTTTGAGCCCGGTTGTGACCGTTCTTCATAAAAGGTCATAACTAACTCAAACGCTAACTTTGTTTCTCTCTCCACAGAAGCTGCCAGAACTTCTGAGCTTTTCTAGCATTCTCTGTGGGCTTGTTTCCGATTTCCAGTATTTTGTTTATATCCCCTGACTTCTGTTGTCTTCCCCTAGCACTCCATGGACAGCCTTGTGACCGATACCGATCTGGGTCCTTTTCCCATTTGAACATTTACCTGTTTTTAAGGCAGCTTCTGTTGGTTGGCTGAAGTAACATCGGTATTAATCTCCAGGCCATGTCTCAATGCCACCTATTCAATTACTACAACAAGCAAGAACAGCCTAGAGGAAAGGCTATTCAAACATCTATCACTGAACAGAGCAATACCTCTTAGAGTTACTAGCTTCTTAAGCATTCAGAACACTGTTTCCTTTCCTTTGAAACTCCCTAGAGTTTCCTTATCCTATAACACCAATCATTCTTTAACCTTTAGTATAATCTGGAATAACCTTCCTTGTCAATTATTATTCTGCATCTCCTTTGTTTTTTCCCTATACTGGACCTTTAAGTTATTGCACAGTATTAATACCGAAAACACATTAAAGGCTGGTGCACATTGAAAGATTGCCTAGTCTCCAGGGGTGCCCCACAGTGGGGAAACAAACAAGCACCTGATCTTAATAAAGAAATTCTATAAATAACTGGATATCAGTGTTCCAGGAAAATGAAACATTGATAAAAATTATAAATAAATCTGCTTCTATCCTTTCATTATTTCATTATAACACCCATGCATCACAGCTGCCAGCATTTCATACTTCAATATTCTGGGTGCACTCTTGGGGCACAAGTTAGAAAACTAGGCCTCAGCAAATGCTTTATACCACCACGAATGCTCATAGTCCTTGCCAAGGAAGCGTCACAATCTGGGGAATCTGAATAAGTTATTGCTTCTTCCTTTGTTTTGTTCTTAGTGATGAGGCATTGACCTCTGACTAAGGTGCAGCAGCTTCTCACATTTGTATTTGTAGAGAGTGTCATCTTGGGAATATAGTTGGTTCAGAACTGAGCGTCCTTGACCATCGTTAACAGTGGTGTGGACACAACGTACACATCTAGGCTCACATGTTTACACGTAGAAATACAGACACACTAAATGCTAATGAAGCAACTGCTGTCTACTCAATCAAAGGCTCTTAGATGCAAGTCCTGGTCAACATACTAGAACAGTAAATTGAAAAGAATGAAAGTAACTGAAAAATAAATGGATTTCTTTGGTTTGTTACTACTTTCTGAAACTTTCCAGTTTGAATTGAGCAGGATTAAGCAGCTGGCTCAACTAGTGACAAATCCCACTGTCAGCAGCACTCATCTTAAAAGCTTTGGACATAGAGTGGTTACTTTGAAGTGCCTTCATTGGAGTTGTAACATAAGCACTGCCTTGGGTGCAGGCAGAGAAAAGTTAAGGGTCTGGTTTATACTACTTATGATATCAGAAAGCCTATCCTCTTCTAATTTTAAGTTCAGCAGAGACTGATGGGGTGATAGCCTTCCCCATCTGCTGACTATAAAAGCACCATGTGAAAAGAGTCAGGAACACTGCAACCCATTTATATGGCTCCATTCAGCAAAAATAAACTATCAACGATTCTCCACACTGATAGTTTGACTCAAAGGAGCTATAACAAAAAGATGGCTTTGGAAATGAAGTACCAAACTGGACTGAATCCATTCCTAATCCTTGGACTTGTATATGAGCTGAGAAGCAGGCAAGCCACACGATAACAGATAGTGATCAAGTGTCTGCCAGGATAAAATCAGAAAATATTATCAACCAGAAAGAGGCCATTCAACCAACTCCTTGAACAGACTTTGTTCACCTCCAATCTCTCCCAATTCCTGCAATTGTTTACCTTTTCAAGTATGCATCAGACTCTGTTTTTGAACATTATTATTGAATCTGCATTAACCAGATGGTAACAACTCACTGTTTAAATCCTGTGTTTGTAAAATTATTGTTTCAAAAAACTCTACTCCAAGTTTGAAAGGAAGGTGAAATGATACTTCTGATTTTTTTTGCCGCAGCCCTAATTCCATACTTAACTGGTTAGTAACTTTCTCAATTTGCTTTTAACTCCCTCTTCCTCTGTCTATTTTGTTCAGTCAGAGATCGCAGAAGCAACTGGCAGCTAGGCCTCTCTCAAACATATTCACTGTAATCATCTTGCTAAAAGACACCAGGAGGACAACATGGGAAGCAGCAGCCTTACAATTGCTGCTGGGGTTGCATCTGACCTAGGTCAACAATACCTTTTACCTCAGTCGCATCCTGAAATCAGGAAGTGCCGGATGTTCCTCATTTTAAAAGGGAAGGTCATAAGTTGGACGAAACTAGCGATGTGCAACATAAAGAGTCTGACAGGAAATCTAACAGTGGAGTCCTGCAGTAGGAACACAGAGTGGCTCTTATAACTTATTCAACTCCCGAGGCAAGGATAAACATTGTCTTTTCAAATTGAACATATTTAGTTGGGATTCAAATCATCCTTCCGCAGAAAAGCTTTAAGGATCTTAGAGTTAAAAAGTCATTCAGCAGCAACATGCAAAAATTGTTTTCTTTAAATTGGGGTTAAGATTGCATTCTGTCAGGCATTTCTAATTAAAGTTACTGAAAAGCAATTACAAAGGCCATGTTCTCAAGATCCTGGATGTTGCTCATGCATAACTAATCTACTATTGACTTTGAAAATATTGCAGGAATCCGTGGGCGATTAAATTCCATCTCTACAAAAAATTGGGCACAGAGAGGCGATCACCCCATTTTCCATTTGTTTCTTGTATAAACATAATTAACAGGTTGGAATATAAGTGCTGATGTATCACATGAAGCCATCACAGGTATTTATTCAACATTTTATTCAAAAGAAAATAATTTAAATTTCAATCGCATTATGTACATGCTCAGTAGTTCCCAATGCACTTCACAGACAATGAAACATTTTGAATTGCAGTTACTATTGTAAAGCAGGGAAAGACAACAGCCAAATTGCACACAATGTCCTACAAACAGCAATGAGTTAATTTACCAAATAATCTGTTACAGGCATAGCAGCTACTCCTTGATTCTTTTGGCAAGTATTGCCTTGCACATCACATTTAATAAGTCACTCTGCTGAAGTCACTGTTCTAACTTACCACGGTATTTACACTTGTGCATAAAATTTAGAAAAGTACAATTTTTAAAATAATCAAAACGTACAAGTTACTGCAGGTTTGAGCCGAGCTGAAATTCCATTAATTGAAAAAATATCCCTGACATTTTAACTTTCCATTCTCCTGGAATGAATTTTATTTTTATTTCCTCTTAATACACTCTCCAAGCTACTGGTTAAAATAATTTTGCTCTTCATTTTAAAGTATTTAAAATTTCAGAACAAAAGCTGGATTTAACATTAGCAGCTTGACTGAGCCTTGTACTATCTCCTCTCCAATCCTTGGGTGGGGTCATCCTCAGAGCTGAGATTACAGAGATTTGGACACTGCAAGAGTTAGCATACTAATGTTCCACCTCTGGGATTCAGATATAAAAGTAGGCCAGACTGACGGGACAATAGTCTCCTTCAAACCACATTATTCCCTGCATCTGGTGAAATTTCAATTTAATCAATTAATGCATTGGGAATTTAAAAATTATCCGTTAATAGTGACCATGAGATTGTAAGATTGTTGTAAAGCCCTAACTTGTTCTTCAGTGCCTTGCAGGGAAGGATAGTGCCCATCCTGACATGGTCAGGAGTACATATGACTCCAGGCACACACAATGTGGTTGACTCAGTTGTTTGAAACTTCAAGATAAAGTCCAAAGGATAAGCTGGCTGCACACATTGCGCCGACCAAGGCTTCAGAATCCAAGCCCCAAACTGGTGGGTTGGAAATGGTTACATCAGGGGCGAATAGCTGGAGCCAGGGTGACCAGGAGATCCTCTCTGTTTGTGTTGGGGTGGGGGTTGGACAGGCCCACTATGTTGGGGCTGTGATGCTTGACTCAAACTGGGAGCTGCTGTGTTCAGGCTGGGGGCGAGGCCAGCAAGGAACAGAACCAAGGCCTGGGATTTCTGACCCTGCCGGAAACAAATATGACATACTGCAGGTCCAGTTGAGCCTGCAAAGTCCTCTTCTTAGTATCTGAGAGTAAATTTGGGAAAACTGCCCCACAGAGTATTCACAAAAGATCTTAACATTGTCTTACTCCCTGAATCATACTTTAAAGACATTACCCTCGCAATCAATGGACATGTTCTTTTCTGTCATCAGGACAGACACAGCAGCCACACAACATGATCTAGTGAGGAGGGAATTACCTGGAGAGTCCTCAACATTAATCAGGTATAGCATCAGGTAAAGCAAAGAAACCTCATTCTGGTTACGAGCTTCTGCCCTCTTTTTCATTGATTAATTAGTTTCTCCACTCTCATCTTCAGCCACTTTGTCAATGACCTTCCCTCCATTATAAGGTCAGAAGTTAGGATGTTCGCCAATGATTGCACAATGTTCAGCACCATTCATGATTCCTCAGATACTGAAGCAGTCCGTATTAACATGCAACAGGATCCTGACAATATTCAGGTTTGGGCTGACAAGTGGCAAGTAACATTCAAGCCGCACAAGTGCTAGGCTATTAACCTCACCAACAAGAGACAATCTCAACACCGCCCCTCAACATTCAACGGTGCTACCGTCACTGATCCCCTCAGTATCAACATCCTTGGAGTTCTCATTGATCAGAAACTCAACTGGACTCACCATATAACCACAGTGGTAACAACGACAGGTCAGAAGCTGGGAATACTGCGGCGAGTAACTCACCTCCTGAGTCCTCAAAGCCTGTCCACCATCTACAAGGCACAAGTCAGGAGTGTGATGGAACACTCCCCATTTGCTTGGATGAGTGCAGCCCCAACAACACTCAAGAAGCTTGATATCATCCAGGACAAAGCAGCCCGCTTGATTGGTACTGCATCCACAAGCATCCACTCTCTCCATTGCCAATGCTCAGGAGCAGCAGTGTGCACTATCTACGAGATGCACTGGAGAAATTCACCAAAGATCCTCAGACAGCACCTTCCAAACTCAAAACTACTTCTATCTAGGAGAACAACGGCAGCAGGTATATGGGAACACCACCTTCAAATTTCCCTCCAAGCCACTCACCACCCTGACTTCAAAATATATCACTATTCCTTCACTGTCCCTGGGTCTAAATTCTAGAATTCTCTCCCTAATGTCATTGTGGGTCAATCCACATCAGGAAGAAAGCAGCGTTTCAAGAAGGCAGCTCACCACCACCTTCTCAAGGACAACCAGGGATGGGCATTAAATGTTGGCCAGCCAGCGATGCCCACATTCCAAAACATGAACAAATAAAAAAAAAACTCTCCCACCCATCCTCACTGAACACCCCAATTGTCAAAAACACTGAGGATTCTTCTGGTAATAATCTAGTGAAGTTATACCACAAGACTTTGTATGCTAAATAACAAAAGCAACGTACAACAGATAGAGTTCAGAAATCCCATAACCACAGATCAGATCTAAGCTCTATCATCCTGCCTCGATGATGGGAATCAGCACTTCAGTTAAAAAAGACTAGATGGAAGCATTTACAATCATTTTTAGCCAGAAGTGTAGAGTGGATGATCCATTTCAACTTCCTTCTGAAGATCTCAGTGAAGTAATCTTCAGCGAATTCTATGCACTCCACATGATATCAAGTGAAAAGCACTGGATAATGGAATGTCGATGAGCCCTGACATCACATCAATCTGAAGATTTTGTTCTAAAGCTGGATGTGATCCTGACTAAGGTGACAAGGTGTAGAGCTGGATGAAGACAGCAGTCCAAGCAGCCTCAGAGGAGCAGGAAAGCTGATGTTTCGGGTCTGGACCCTTCTTCAGATCCCAGCTAAGTTGTCTAATATAGCTATAACATGGGAAATTTGGCACGGTAGAAAATTATCCATGTATATCTTATTGACAAAATGGAGGACAAATCCAATCTGCTAAATACAACCTCATAATCCTACTATGAATCATCAGCAAACGGTAGATGGGACTATGGACAATGCTATCAGCAATAGCCAGCTCAGTCACTTCTCCACAGCCAAGCACTTCCTAACGTCATCACAAGTTTGGTCCAAATGTGGACAAATGAGCTGAACACAAGAGGTGGGATGAGAGTGGCAGCATTTAACAACAAGGAAGCATTTTGACTAAACGTGGTGTCAAGGAGTCCGAGGAAACTGCAATCAGTGGGAAATAGGGCACTGAGTGTGGTAGTCTCCATTGGTGGGAGTCATATCTAACACAAAAGCAAGTTGTTGGAAACTAATTATCTCAGCCCTGGGAAACTGCTGCAGGAGTTCCTCTGTGAAAACGCTGGAGGCATTGCCATTTTTGGCTTTATCAAGCACCTTCCCTCTATTTTAAGGTCAACATTGAGGATGTTTACTGATGATTACCCAATATTTTTAGTACCACTCTCAGTTTCTCAAATACAGAAGTAGTTCATGTCCGTATACTGCAAGATCTGGGCATCATTCAGGCTTGGGATAAGTGGTAAGTAACATTCATACCAAGTTAGTGCCAGTCAATGGTCACTGTCACACCTCACTTGGGTCGTGTATCA
The DNA here is from genome assembly GCF_030684315.1 of Stegostoma tigrinum. Classification (NCBI taxonomy): domain Eukaryota; kingdom Metazoa; phylum Chordata; class Chondrichthyes; order Orectolobiformes; family Stegostomatidae; genus Stegostoma; species Stegostoma tigrinum. The sequence goes on along the minus strand of NC_081371.1, from coordinate 25,303,174 downwards.
GGTAATCACTACAGGCTTTTTAGGTTCACCTTCCTTAAAAACCATTTCAGTTCATGAAACATCTCAGATATATGCATCAGATGATGGAAATTAAAAGTCCATTTTAACCTCTCATAACACCTCCCAACCCTGAAGTACAAATGCAAACAATGTTTCTCTTTTTCTGGTGAGCAGTCTATTACAAAGGCAAGATGGAATAATGCAAAAATCAGTCAGCTAGCACAATGTATCCTGTATTCAATTTCTTCATCCTAATCCTGGTTCAAAATCTGCTTTAGGACTAGCAGCTGGACTTATTGCCTGGGCTGACCCTTTACTGCCCAGACTTATAATCCTGGCACTGAGTTAAAGTATTTTTACAAATTTGATCTCTAGGAGATTGGCAGGTGGAATTCAGAGGTTTGAATTCTGTAGGGTGCCTGGATTTGCATCCACATCTCATTCTTATTTAATTCTACAACAGCTTGATTTGACCAGTTGAGGTTTGAGATTTGGTTTTGTTCCTTGGATGCCCCAGTGGATAACAGATCACACAAAATGTAGAAGCAAATTACTGCAGATACTGGAATTTGTACTAAAATCTACCAATGCTTGGGATTACAGTGGGTCAGATAGCATCCATGGAGAGACAGCCAGCTAACATTTCAAGTCTAGCTGACTCTTCATTAGAGCTGAAGTGAAGAATGGAGTGGACAGCATTTGTGCTGTAGTATGGGAGGGTGGGTGTGTGGGTGCAGTGGGTATGCAGTGCTAGTGGAGATCAGATTAAGTGATTGGAATGTGAGAATTGCAGAGCAATGGTGTGTCTCCTGCCAGATTTGAAAGGAGAGACAGTCCCACTGGTATGGGGGCAAGGGAAGAGAGGTCTTGATAACATAACGTAACATGCTATAAGAAAGGAAGAAATGGTTGTTGTTCCTTCAGTTTGCGATGTGGTTCACTGGAACACTGCAGCATACCAAGGACAGATATATGGGTACACAAGCAGGATGCGGTGCTAAAATGACTAGCTACCGGAAAGTCGGGGACCATCTTCAGACTAGTCACTTTACAGCCTTCAGCACTTAAAATTGTGTTCAACATCTTCAAACTGTGAATCACTTCTTTCCCTTCTTCTAGCATGTTACATTTCATCATCATGTTGTCTCTCCCACTCACATTCCAATCAATGAAATATCTGAAGTATCAACATCTTTTCTCCACTAGCACTCTATACTCACACACATCCCACCCCAAACTACAGCATAAATGCTGACCCCTCCACACTTCAGCTCTGATGATGAGTCATCTAGACTCAAAACATTAACTTGCTCTCTTTCCATGGATGGTGTCTGACCCACTGTGATCTCCAGCATTTGTTATTATTGATAATATATCATAAACATTACCTGGCCTGCTGGTTTCTCCAGCAATTTCTGGTTCTGTTTGTTTCAGATCTCCAGCTTCTACAGTTCTTTGTTTTATAGCAATGATCACTGGCTGCTTTAAATAACCAGAATGAGAAATCAGCATTCACCAAAACATTGGATGCTAGTCGGAAGAATAAAAGATTTTCTATTGGAAGCAACTCTTGCTTCATGGCCTCTTTGCTGCTTCCTACTTGGGACTATTCCCACTGTTTTCAGATTGCAACAAGTTAACTCTTTCAATAAACTTTAACTGGTGGCACCTCTACATCTTTACCATAAGCCCTTTGCCAGAACTCTGGAATTTAATTTGATTCCAGTAGAAAATCAGGTCCGGTAGCATCCATGAAGAGAAAACAGACTTAAATAATGTTCCTTTGGAAACAAACTGCTGATATCTCCTGGTCAACAGTCATACATGATCAGACACTGATCACCTTTAATGTTACAGAGTCTGCATTTCCTTGCAAACAAAGAATCAACATTTTATCTTTATATATCCTGGTTTCCTACAGTGGAAGCAGTGGGGTGGTTTCCCCACCTACCTAACATCTGGATCTCTCCTTTTAATGGCAGGGACAGTTCCTCTTTCTCTGTTTGGCTTTTCCTTTTCTCTCCAGCCTATCTCACAGAAAGTTTCCTCAACCTTGCCTCTCTCTCTCTGACATGTGACAGCTTCCAGGTGTCAGGGTCACTGTTCAGGGGTCTGTGTATTAGCTTGTGGCTGTCAGCCAGAATAGCTGCCTGTCTAGGCTCTGCTACTTGCTGGTCCTTTACATGCATCTAGATGGTTTTTGAATGCCTTGAGAAGAATTACTTCACAGAGGTTTCATTTTAGCTTCAGGCTTAAATGTCTATAACCACTGGCCAAAATGAGTAGCACAGACCTATTCTAGATATGCCTGGTCAGGCCTTTTCTTCAGGACGTGTAATATTTGACTGTACACTTCTGGGTCTAGCTGTTTTGCACTTAAAATAGCCCCATTCAGTTCCTCATAGTCAGTGGTGCTTTCCTTAGGTAAGAGGGAGTAAACTTTGTGTGCTTTACCCATCATTTGCTCTGCAATAGCAGTGTCTTTTGCTAGACTGACCACTTCTACTGCTGTGCCAGCCTTTCAAATCCGATATAGAAAGTGCCTATTTCTTCCTTACCAAACCTAGGGATTAAATGGGACAAACCTGAATACTTCAGCCTTTTAGTCTGTGTTAGGTTTGGTTCATTCACCAGAGCTGCTCCTATTATCCCTTTTCATCTCTGGCCATCACTAGGATTTCACCTCTCAATTCCCAAAGCTTATTGACCATCTCCAAGTCAGGTGCATGAGGGGATAAGCTCCACTTGCCTAGATATGAGCAACTTCAAAAACATCAACAAGTTCAAGCTCAATCAGGGCAAAGTAGTCGCCTGGATTTGTGCCCAGCCAAAATCTTCAATATTTGCTCCTGGACCACTAACGCAAAGAGGCAGCGCTGTGTATCATCTACAGATGCATGTAGAGTTTCACTAATGGTCCTCTGATACGACCTTCCAAAAGCTGTAAACCCTACCACCTAGAAGAACAAGAGCAACAGATATATAACACCACCATCTGCAAGATCTCCAAGCCATACACCATTCAGAGGTAGAAATATATTGCATTCCTTCAAGGTCACCGGGACAAAAAAGCTCCCTACATCACACAGACTGCAGGATCAAGGCAGGAGCTCACCACCACTTTCTCAAGGGCAATCAGGGATAAACAAACATTAGCTAGTCAGCAAGCTCACATCCCATGCATGAATACAAAAATATATTTAGATCTTGGTCTCTGACAACCTGTCTGTTCTTTGCATTGCTGTTGCGTTTCTACTTGACCTCAATTCTTTTCTAATTCCCATCCATTCCAGTTTCCCAGGACTAACGTGATTCTTTTTAAGAGCTTACTGTGCCAGAAACAAACAAATTCTTGGCTTCTTAGCTTCGTGCTAGGAAACTAGCTTTAAAAGGAATTTAGCAGACAGAACCTGAAAAGGAAAGAAAGTGTGAGGACAGCAGTGACACTGGAGAAGGCTGACAGAGGGGATGGGAAAATGTGTGCAGCAGAATTAAGTATTTGTGAGTTTTTGAACTTATATGGAAGAGAAGTAGAGGGCACTGCAATGGAATGATTGTGGGAGTTAATGAGAGAAATGAAGAGGCACAGGTTGGGGAAGAGAGGATGGAAGGGAGCGGTTGACAGGGAGGAGCAGGAGATGATGTGGCAGATGAAGGTAATGGGAAAGGAAAAGAGAGAATATCTTAATATCTAGCATCAACTGTGAACAATGAGAGAAAGAAACTGCAACTTATCAAATCATTCAAAATACCAGTTTAAGAATATATGTGGAAATAAGGTTTGTGTTACAAATTCAACTCTGCCTTTTCACACCTTCTTTAGTTCACTGGCATTTCCATAAGTTGTCTGAGTGTTAAATTTCTAAATGCTGATTCGTACCGTATAAATGTTATTTGTGTGCACTGTGACTGCTGAATGATTACATTACCAAGGGACTGCTTTGTTTCTGACATTCCTCACGCAGACTCTTGGAACCATCCCCAGGGGATTCAAGCACAGAAACTGTGGTCATCTCCCTGTGAGACAGTGGAACCTAAAGTGAGTTTAAGGCTGTTGGGCCCCCTACTGCCTTGTTCCTGAGGCGGAGCACTAATGACTGGGGTGGTGGAATGCAAGTGTGTCCAAAATCTGGCTGACGCAGAAAAGGGTATTTTTCAATATTAAATGAGACAGTGAATCTGTGTCATTCAGCTATTTCAAAGATGTAGATTTAAACTCAACTGCCTGACAGTAACAGGGTGAAAGAGTAGATAAAATCAGATAAAATCATCAGTGTGCCTGTTGGAAGCTCACCAACTTCAATTTTAAACTTGTGCTGTTTGAGACCACGAACGTACATGCAGGGTGGATTGATCTCGGTAGGATAGTAGGTCGGCACAACATTGTGGCCTGTACTGTGCTGTACTGTTCCATGTTCTATGTTTCTTAATACCCTGAAAGAGAAGGCTTCGTGAATAAAATCAAACAGGGGTCTGTGATATTGTTTAACTCTTGATTTTAGTTGTTGTGTGATGGTGTCTTTTTCAAAAGTTCAGGAAAAGCTGCAAATAATACTGAAGGTCCCAGCTAAGTCCCTGGCCTTAGTCTGACAATTCTGAATAGATCACTGATTTCCTGTGGACCACTGGAGCACTAACTCTCTAGCTCGAGGAGGTTCACCATTGGTTGGTCTCGCTTCTCTCCATTGTGGAGTGTTCTGCCCAACATAGGAGGGAGCGCAAATGAGTGTCTCATTGGATGGATCTTCCACGTTATGTGCAAATGCTGAGGTAGAGGTCACAAATGGAATCAGGAGGAGATGTGTTAAGCAGACCCGTCGAAAGTCTAAAGGTGAATAGGAGCGTCAATAGAAGTTGGTGATTGCAGAAAGTTGAGTAAGTGAGAGGAGAATGGTACCAATGGTTTTTGTGAAGGCAGCAACGAAAGGACGGTCGCATGTTTTGACTGAGGATGAGAAATGCTCAAGTGCATCTTTGTGCTGGGTAATGAAGGGAAAGGGGTGGGGAACAGAATTATTGCCATGTGTGCTTGAGTGAAATGGGCAAACGAAGAGCATTTCTCACCCTCACTGCTCCTCAGAGATCATTACATGGTTTCCTACACTGTATCTAAGCCCCTATATGAGTGATGCACTGAAGCTGACAACCTCAGCAGTCTCTCTCATTGCCTGCTGTACTTGTTGTTGTGGGATCCTCCTTCCAATGGCTGAAATCAATTGCTTCCTCAACCTGATTGCTATCATCAGGGCTTACATGGGGTCCTGCTTGCTTCTTCTTGCAGCAAAATCAGGCAAAGACAATAAAACCTTACTTTAAGATGCACATTCTCAGTTTGGCTGGTCTGTTGGGAAATGCACTGACAATGCTCTTTTACTTGTGTCTCCACTAGTTGAATCAGAAACCCATCAAAGACATCTTAATCAGTCCCAGAAGTTAAAGTACTCTGTGTCTGTTCTGTTGTGCATCTGGCAAGTTGAAAGCTCAACCACCCAAAATTACATTAGGGGCCAAATTTTACCCAACCTGTGGATGATGAGCCCACACAGAGCAGAGTCACTGAAATGGACACACAATTAGGTGAATTAGACTGCTGTGGTAAAATGTTTCTCAGACTATGTACACATACCACAGCAATGTCTGCACAGCAAGCATAGGCAATTAAACTCACCATCCAAGGCTTGTTGCAGAAATTGTATATTGACTGAAGAGAATTCAGCGAAGGCACTCTGCCATACTGGAAGCCAATGATGAGATTACGGTAGTCCTCACCGTGAGCCATGTTATACACATGTTGACGAATGACAACAAAGTCTGGTTTGAATGACCTGCAATAAGACCAAGCAGAAGCTTAATTGGTGAAATTCACATATAAAAATAAAGCACACTTTTTTTCCTTTTGACTGGAAGAAAATTATACACAGGCAATGGGATAATGATTGCTGAAAAGTCATGTAGCCATCAAAACTTTAGGAGAGCAGAGAATTAACTATTAGACCCCAGGTGACAACATGAGATATGTACACCAAATCAGGTTACTCAAACCCCATGACTGATTTCCAGTCAACAACTTTCTCCCAGTTATGTACCATATGACATTAAACATCTTCCTAAACGTTTGTGCAAAAGAATGGAAGGTGAGAAATAAGAGCTGGAGTATTCAGCTCCATTGTACGTGCCCTCTGGTTCGGTATGATCAGGGCTCATTTTCCAGCTCAACTCCACTTTCTTGCCCACTTACCATAGCCCTTAATTCCCTGAGCGACAAATCAATCTACTCTGATCAATCTAAAATATCCTCAACAATGGAGCATCCAAAACTCTGAGATAGCCAATTAGTAAGATTCACAAACCTCTGAGTGAAGAAATCACTTGTCATTGTAGTCCTGAATGACCAATCCCAGAGCGTGAGCCTGCATCCCTGTGTTTTAGATGACCTAACAAAAGGAAAGCACCTCTCCCAGACTAGCCCATCAAGCCTGCTCACAATCTTGAACGCGTCAATAACATCACCTCGTAATCTTCTAAAGAGAGCAGTCTTCTAAAGGTCTTCAAAACTCCAGAGGACATAAATCTAATTTACTCAGCCCATCTTCAAAGGACAATGCCCCTGATCCTGAAACCTTTCTGTTATCCTTTGAAGGCACAGACATCCTTCCTTAGAACAGGAAACCAAAACTGTGCACTGCAATGCATTTGGAGACGGGCTGGTGCCATAAATATTTTCCAAAGAAAAACAAAGAATTGTTAATAAAGAGATATTTTTGGATTGGTAAGTATCAAGAAGTCTTGCTCCTTCAGGATTGCAGCTGGAGTTTGATTATTTGGATTTGGAATTGGAGTATATTGCCAAGATGCACAGCGCATTCAAGTCTCAATTATTTGGCAAGTAAGGGGATTTATCGGGGGAAAAATATTAAAAAGAAATGGAGATAAAGCAGACAATTGCAATTGGTAAGAGACAACTACTATGTCTAACAAAAACAGCAAAGTGGACTTAATCAGCTGAATGATGTACTCCGATTCCAGTGATTTTCTGAATGCTCCAGTCTCTTGAATTTTCTATGCAATATATTTCTATTACATCTTGACTTCCTTTGTTCCTACTTTATTCCATAGATTTGCTGTGTACAATGATCTAATGCACAGAATTATTAAAGAGTGTCCCAGTGAAACATCCAAATGAAAAATCAAAGGCAGCATTGATGAGGAATCATCGAGGGGTTCTTTCATCCCACCACAAGAACCTTGCCTTGGGAATGCAAGGGAAACTCCCTGTTAAAATTGCAAATGTTACCACAGCTGTGGTTTCAGGCTGTCTAGAAGCTACTAATTTGTGGAGGATTCTGTATAGCATTGTTAGTTCACTCCAGGCACGCAAGGAAGGGGGATAGCAGGCTAAAAATACTGAAGTAGACCCACACAATGGTGAACCTTTTTTCCTTCAAACAAAATCATCCCAAATTCCTCAGCCTGAGAGAATGGAAACAGGATGTATTTAGGACAGAACCAGGAAAGCCTCATTAATTCACGATCTATCAAGAATTTTGAATGGGACAGGGTAAGCACTGTGTGCATCTACCTCCTTTCATATCACCATTATGGAAAGAGGGAGGTCAAAAATCACACAACACCAGGTTTATAGTCCAACAGGTTTATTTGAAAACACAAGCTTTTGGAGCCTCAGTCCTCATTCAGGTGAAGAAGGAACATGTTAAAAAAGACAATGCATTAAAGGGAGTGCAGAGGAGGTTTATGAAATTGGTTCCAGGGATAAGAAGCTCCAGTACTGTGAATTGATTGGAAAGGTTAGGACTGCTTCCCTTGCAGAATGGAAGGCTAAGAAGAGATAACACTGTGTGGAAGGGTTTTCTGAAGAAAGGCCCTGATCTGAAACGTCAGCTTTCCTGCTTCTCTGATGCTACCTGGCCTGCTGTGTTCCTCCAGCTCCACTCTGTGTTATTTCTGACTCCAGCATCAGCAGTTCTTACTATCTATGAGAAGGCTAAGAAGAGTTCTGTTAGAAGTTTTAAAAATGATGATGGTCTAAACAGAGTAGTTAAGGTGAAACGGTTCCCGTTTCTATGATCACTGAGAACCAGATGCACTGTTTTGCAATGTTTTGTAAAAGAAACAAATGCGATGGAAGAAAAATATTTTTTCACACAGAGTGTGGTTCAGGTTTAGAATGAACTGCATGGAAGTATGGTTGAGGCAGTTTCAATTGAAGCATTCAAGAGTGCATGAAAATGATTACGTAAATACAAGCAACGTCCAGGATTACAGGGAAATGATGGAGATTAGCACCAAGTCAAAATCTTCAGACAGGAGGAGCAGGCAGGATAGACCATATCTTATCGAATTACGAGGTAGGATCAGGGAGCCAAATGGTCTCATCTTTGTTCCTATTTTGTATGTTTCTGTGTAACAGACACAGGGAACTCATCACTGCCACGGTGCACAGCAGCAGCACCACACCAGAGCCTGAGATTTAGCTGCCAGTTGATCTCCACCCTTGCCCACAGACCATGTTTATTCAATAATTACAGCAGCACAGACATAGAGGGAGAACAGCTGTAATGCATCATGCTCAGAGAAATTAGATCAGCCATGAGTGCCTTGATGGAATTTTTGCCATCTGTTGATTTTGACAGCTATAATTTCAAAGTTTTAACACCATTTATCAAACAAGAAAGTCTGCCAAACACTTAATAAAAATGATGCCTTCTAGCTGTTAGTTAATACAGCCACCTTCTATTATTTATCCAGAATACCACCTATAGCCAATTAACTTGAATTAACTGAAAGTGTTTATATTTTTGAACAATTTCCACGATTTTCTGGGGAAGTTTGGGAAATTGCGCCACTTGTGATGCAGGAAGAATAAAAAATACCAAAGTAAAGGAAATTGTTCAGTAGGTGAATTATACCACTAATTAATCACAATTTACTCGCCTGTGATTTTGTGCCATTCTGCCTCACTGCAGGTATTTATGACAGATCCAACTCCATTTAAAATCAGCAGTGATGACCAATTTTCCACCTATACTTTAGTTTTCGTACCACAACCATTTGGTTGCAAAAAAAAGGCAGCCTGGCAACAGTGTGATGAACTTGAAATGTATTTTTTGATTGCATTTAAATAATATGCAAAACTTTATGGTGACCTGGGCTTGTTAAAAGTCAGTTTTAAAATCAATATATTGTCATGTCAACAAAACCATTATTTTCTTATGAAGTTTCATTAAGGTATGTTTCCCTTTTAGCATTAGTAATGTTAACCTGCAACTTCAGAAGTTTGTCCACTTCCAGGTCTTGAAGAATAAATAACTGTCTTCAATTAACACTTTTATTTTCCATTCAGCACTTCACCATTCTGATATCACTGTCTTCGCTTTCTTCTCAACGCTTTCCCAATAAGCAGAACCTGATGTTTAACCATTACGTTTCGGGCAGAGCACAAGCAATTTTCACTCCTCAAAAACTAGTTGACTCAGTCTTATTACAAATATCAGAACTAAAGATTCAACTCCTTCATGTGTGATAACCTTATAGATGCCCAACCTCACTCAAGATTCACATTATTTGCACTTTAAAGGTCCTTCTTCACACTGCAGAAACCTGCTCACTCACTGCAAATAAAAGCCTTCTACACAGTTTTCTCTTTCTAAACGAACTAGTTTCTGTCTGTTACCCTGCGTCAGAGATTGCCTTGCTACACAACGGCCTATGAATATGTATCTGAATACTTTTCTGTCCTTTTCAAACTACATAGTACAGAAATGGAAATCAAACTCAAAGAAAATATGGCAATCTAGGTACAGCAAGGCTCTTCCATGCAAAAAAGGGGTTACAATGTTAAGATTTTGGTAAAAACACAAAAACCAAACTCTAACCAACACAAAGGCAGCAAGAAATTCTTACAAATTACTTAATGTAAATTGCAAGCTCTAGGTCAATTACAGAGGGAGACACTCAGACATGTAAAGACTCTTGAAATACCTGGAGTTTGCAAACAGACAATTGAGCTATCAGACTTGAGGCTTTGGAAAGAGACAGCAGAGAGCAGGAAGAAATTCGAAGGGAATCAGCACAATTGACTTCTTTGCTTAATAGAACCTTTGCTTCCCCAAAATTAACATGTCACCATTTCAAGTTTTGAACTGTGTTTAAAAAAACTGAAGAGCCAGCTACACTCATGTGCAAAACTCCAAGAATGTGTCTTTGAGAACCACTGAAGGACAAGGAATGTTCTCCCCCAAAATCTGCTATCCTGCAGCATCTATCTACACAAGAAAACACGCCTTTTTCAATGATAGACACCATTGCAGTTGACTCCAAGCATTAACCTCCTCATCTAAGTAACAAAAGATTCAAACAACTGGCACCAATGATATATTGCAGAGATATATGGGGAATTTCCTCCTCTAAGTATACTCGTTTCAATCTTGATGATTGGTTTTTCTTGTAAATAAAACTTTTTCTCTTTATTCATCAGGAAGCGTCAGTAGTAGTTTGGAACAAACTAACCTTTAGCCTGTTTGAACAGGGAATTTGACTTCTGGTGCACCTTAACTTGAATCATTGCTACTTAAAAATGAGGATTTTGTTCACTAACTGCTGTGGGTACACCTGATGGTCCACAAACAGCAAAGCCATAATAATCAGAAACTATTTCTGATAGAATGATAAAAACTTAAAAGTGCTACAGAAATTCAGCTAGCCTGACAGCATCTGTGGAGAGAGAAGTAAAGTTAATGTTTTGAGTCCAATGACTCAGTATTGAAGAAGAATCATCCGACTCAAAACGTTGATCATATTTTTTTCCTCACAGATTCTGCTAGACCTGCTGAGTTTCTCCAGCATTTTCTGTTTGTGTTTCATATCATCAATACCTTCAGTATTTTGCTTTTACCATATGGCTTCCATTTCATGATGTTCATTGAGTGATTCATGTTGACTAGGGCACTGGGGAGGACTCCCCTAATCTTTTTGGAGTGGTGTTATGCAACCTTTTACCCTCGGCAGCAAACGGGGCTTCAGTTTAACAAAGGACAGCATTACTGGCAGTGCAGCATTGTTTCATGGAATGCCAGCCTGAACTAAGTAATAGCATCTTGCAGTGGGACTTGAGGTCACAGCATGCTGTCAATCTTGCATGTAATAAAGTTGTTTAATGATTAATATGCAGCTTCATTTACCCACCCTTTCTTTTCCCCATTTTCAAAAAGAGATAAGGAATCGCATATGGGAGTTCGTGTGAAAGACTGGGTTATCTGGTCACATCACAAAGGATACTTCTTGGCTATATTACTATCTAATTAGGGATGACAAGGTGTAGAGCTGGATGAATGCAGCAGGCCAAGCAGCATCAGAGGAGCAGGAAAGCTGACGTATTGAGTCTGGGCCATTCTTCAGAAATCAAGACCTGAAACATCAGCTTTCCTGCTTCTCTGATGCTGCTTGCTATGTTCATCCAGCTCTACACCTTGTTATCTCAGATTCCCAGCATCAGCAGTTTCTGCTATCTCTCACCATCTAATCAGAACTGAGCACAATACTACACACTTCATCCACTTGCAGGAATGACATGTGACACTGTATGAGAGAGAATACCCAAGCGCAAATCTTAAACTTTCAACAATTACGGCAATGATGCTAAGAACTCAGGATTGTCCACTTAATTGATTTTATTACTGAATAAGACAAAAAAAAATTATGACAACATCATTTTATCCAGACTTCATTCAGTGCAGTTTCAAAATGGGTCTTCCCAGAAAAATAAATGAGGGAAAATACATTGGTAAAAATTACCAGAGTCCAAAGTAAGAATCTTCCTTTCACCTGGAGGAATAGCAGCATGAATAAAACATTTTGTTTACCAGCTTGCTCAGTGTATCTGTTAAAAAGATGTTTGCGATACCACAAAATGTGTTGGTTACAATGGTTGTTAATATGGAAATGAGCGTTGACTTTAATTAGTTCAATACTGTAACGTTAAATTTGTTCATATGAGCAGGTTAGGCTGATTGAGTAATAGCCATCAGCACCTTAACAGCAAGACTGCGGTAATAAAGAATTGAGGAGTATACTGCCCTGTTCCTCAGCCAAATCTGTTACATGTGAAAAAACACCTAATCACCTGCCAAATCAGCAGCAATCTCCATACAGACACGTTTCCCAATAACTAATCACCTCAGTGTAAACATACTGCCTCAATCAACATCCAACTTTTCAAACATGCTGAACAAAACTCCAGAAAGAATAGTATCTAACTTTTCAAATAACTTGATTCAAGTGCGATGCCTCAATCAACAACTACTTTGTTGGAGTCAATCACAATAAATCCAAGCAATTCAAAGTAAAATGAGATTAAATAGTTGGATTGAGTCCATGACTGAGTACATTGTAGTGTTCATTGAGGAAATGAGCATTACCCAAATTGACATTCAGCCATTTTTTATGAAAGGTATGGTTGAAAACCACTAATTGAATCTTTTCTAAAAGTCTAAAGCCCTATCTCACTGACTTGAAATAACAATAAAAGAGGCTGAGATAACGAGGTGTACAGCTGGATGAACACAGCAGGCCAAGCAGCATCATAGGAGCAGGAAGGCTGGCGTTTCAGGCCTAGACTCTTCTAGGCCCGTAACGTCAGCTTTCCTGCTCGTATGATGCTGCTTGGCCTGCTGCGTTCATCCAGCTCTACACCTTGTGATCTAAAATTCTACAGCATCTGCAGTTCCTACTATCTATGAAACAATAAAAGATGACTGTCAGTCTGCACTCCCTTATCCAATCTATCGACTGGATACTGAACTGGAGAGTAACCATGAGACACAATCACTTACAGGATGATGCTCTGGCTATCTCCAGACCTTAGAGAATCATAGAAGTTTTACAGTCCAAAAACAGGCCATTTCATCCATCACATCTGCTCTGTCTCTCTTGAACCTCCTTAAAACTTATACTCCTTTATTTTATATTGTATGTCCATGTTCTTTCTACCAAACTTCATCACCTTATACTTCTTCACAGTGGACTTCATCTTCTACCCTTCCACCCACTGCAACTCCTTTTGGGCTTCTATACTCATAAATTATGATCCACTAATTCTATAAACTACATAATCTAAAGGCATTTTGGGTGTAACCAGGCATTTGGAAAAAAAACATGAAACTTGACAACCCAGCTAACTCACTGAGTGTTTCAACATTATTTTTGTCAGTAGACCAGCAAAAGCATGAGATACCAAAGCAGCAAGATTCTACGTGGGTCTTTCTCTCTCTCTTGTTCTGGACCAGACCAGAACCCCTTAATATATTTTAAGAACACAGACTAGATCCTAACTTTGTCTTATATAAGTGGATGTGAAGCAGTCAAACTATGTGACAATAGAATGCGACTGGTCAAACTACTTGACATTAAGTAAAGCAAGTTATTTAAACACTAGTTAAAACACAAACAAAAGAAAGAGGAATTCAGAATAACTTAACTAGTGGAAAACTTAACAAAATAACAGATACAGAAACCTATTACTAACTAACTGTTGTAATATGGTAACATCCCATAAACACACCCCTTGGCAAAAAAGGTAAATTCGGACACAGATTCTCACATGCAGCACTCCAATCCGGGAAGCAAAAAACATTGAGAAAGTTCCGAGAAAGTAGCAGCTAGGAGACATTGACTGATGCTTCCAACTCTTTTGACACCCCAAAGGCTTCTGCTTAAAACTAAACCTAAATACCAAATGAAAACTAGAAAGCCTGGCCTGAGAGAGCTGCCATGTGCAGGCTGCTTCCACTGGTCCAACCTTTTTTAAAAACAAACCCCAAGGCCTCACAAATTGTTTACTTTCTTAGAGACAGCTCGATATCTCTGCCTTACACACCTCCGCAAAAGAAAAGGACAAAATAACCTCAAAGTGACAGCATCATCTCTCTCTAGGCAATTTGCAAGCCTCTAACCCAGTCTGCTGCTCTTTTGGTTTTTCATTTGCTGCAGACAGATTTTTAAAGTGAGCTCAACCTCACGGCCGTTTTCTTTTGAGGAGCAAAAAATATTTGACTACGTCTTTAAACTACTTTAACAGTGATTCAGAAAGAGAGAGTTCACCCTGAGGCCAGTAAGTTGTATGCTCCTTTAACTTTACTGAACTTTAAAATTGTTTAATCCATGCTCCTGCTCTAATCTGAGTTGGTGTGAACTTGGAGTTTAAGAAAAGTTTGAATAGTTCATGTCCTCAAATGACTACAACAGGCTTTGATAATTGTTAACTGATGAGAAGTGATCTTATTGAGACTTGGAAGATCCAGATGAGCTGACAGCAAGATTGTAGAAATGATGCTTCTCTTTGTAGGAGAGACGAGAACCAAGGGTCTCCTACTTAAGGCAGAGGTGGAGAGAAATGTTTTCTCTCAGAGGGTCACGGATCTTTGGAACTCTTTTCCCTCAAAAGCAATGGAAGCAGGAAGCAGTCATTGAATATTTCTATGGTAGAGGTGATTAACAAGCAAGTCAGGTTATTCAGAATGTAGGGTTGAGGCCACAAACATATCAGCCATGATGTTATTGAATGGCAAAGTAGCTGGGAGGAGCTGCATGACCTAATTCATCTGTTTGTATATAATGTGGTTCTCAAAGAAACAGAGGGTTTTCTTGTTTAAAAGAAAAAAAAGTTTCTTGTACTTGATCCTTTCTAAGAAGACTAATAAACAGGCTGAATCTTTGTCTCAAACACATACATTGAAATTAATACTGTCTGACTTTTCTTCATAACACCCCTATGTTATAAGTAGCAGCAATGCAAAAAGCTAAACACTTTCAAAATTGGCAAGCATATCCTTCTAAAATAAAGACTGTTGTGGTCGAAGAAGAATTGGGAAAACAGGGGAGCCCCATTGCATTTGTTTGTAACAGTCTGCAAGGACTTGGAACAGAGTCCCTATTACACTGCACATGAAGGTGACCTCAGTTCCAGCTCTCTCTGTAAACGTCCTGCGTATGTTCTCACCTTACAATACTTCATTTAATAAACTATTGGTTCTAGTGCAAGATTTGTGCCAAACTAACTTTCTCAGTTGTATTAAAAGACTCTCACGCTTCCACTGCGCTCTTCTTATAATACAGAAAAATCTAAGATAAACATACAGAATATAGAGGTAAAAGAGAGTGATGCTGCACATCAAAGAACGATGAGAGACTGGGACAGGATAAATCCAATGGAGAGTGTTGCCAATTTGATAACGATGGTGTGAGGACTGAGAAAACCCAGGAAGGATGGAGCTGCCTGCAGAACAAAGATGGCTTTGTTACCTTACCTGGTTTTTTCCAAAGCCCTCCACTTGAAAATGAGGATCTTTGCAGAACTGAATTTGAATCAAACCAATCAACATGTTTAGTCTAGGCATAAGGAAGCATTCAGATGCACAGGTTGGAGCGCAGCTGGATGAACTGTTGCTTGTCTAAAACCTGATCCATAGATATTGCACAGTGCTCGTTTTTCTGAGCTGTTTTGCCTATTTTGTCTTCGGGGCTCTGAGTAACATATACATCATGAACAAGGTCAAGTAGAAACAGTGAAGTCAATACAATTTCACAAAATATGTTCTCAATGGAAGCATGCCCTAATCTGGGAGAGATCTAAGTAAAACAGTGACTGAAAAATAACAACACACTCATTGTTGCATGGAAGCTTTACATCAAGAAAATCTGTATTTGACAATGAGGCTCAGTGGGGTTGAATGCAGAGATTTGCATGTATCCACCCTCTAGTTTTCGGAATGCTTAGTCTTTACATTCCTGCTCTGTGAAACAAGGTCCAGCTGGATACTGTCATAAAGTAACAATGTCCTCCCTCCTTACTGTCAACAGCCCCCACTCCCAAAACAATTTCCTTCTCTGTTCTCTCCTTAAACCAAAAGTCACATAGGGATTCAGATGCACTGACGCTGACAGCATGCCTCCTGGCTTCTCGCAGATTTGCACACAATTTACAGTGGCGATCAGGAGAAGCAGCTCGTGCATATCTTTTCTTCACCTCTTTTCAGAGAAACAAAATGGTAAATTTACCAATGTCTGAAAATAGGTAAGGTCTCTTTTATAGGTAAAGTATCTCTTTTTGCATTTTCAGCAGTATTTTGTTCCAGGACTGCCTGATTAGGATTGAGGTGTCTCACAGCACTTTTAAACTTTTATTTTAAGAAAGAGAGCAAGAGGTAAGTACTCACTGTGTTTCAGTGCAGATTTATTTTGGTTCAAGTCCTTTAGTCTTGAGTGTTGTAATTACTCACTTCCTAACTCTCCAGAGTCCGTCCAACATCTACAAGGCACAAGTCAGGAGTATGATGGAATACTCCCTGCTTGCCGAGATGGGTGCAGCTCCAACAACACCCAGGATGAGCAGCCCTCTTGATTGGCACCATATCTACAAATATCCAGTCCGTCAAATCACTGATGTTCAGTAGCAGCAGTGTATACCACCTACAAAATGTACTGCAGAAATTCCTCAAGGCTCCTTTGATTACCTGCCAAAACCATGACAAATGCCATCTAAAAGGGCCAGGGCAACAGTTACATGGGAACCTCACTACCAGCCAGATTCCCTCCAAGGGCACTTATCATCCTGACTTGGAAATATACCACTGTTCCTTCAGTGTTCCTGGGCCAAAATCCTGGAACTTCCTCCCTAACAACATTGGTGTAACTATAGTAAATAGTAAATGGGTTGGAACGGTTCAAGAAGACAGCTCACCACTACCTTCTCAATGGCAACTTTGGAAAGGCAATAAATACTAGCCTACCCAATGATGCACATATCCCAGGAATGAACTTTTAAAGAAGTTGTAACTTCATCTCTGAACTTAGCCAAATTGATCAGCAACTGTTAGGGAAAGAACTGTGCACAACTGTCACATTGACATTACATTTTCAGTCTTTAACATTAACCTACGGCTATTAACCAGGTGTCACGGCTAACTTTCAGTGCCCTAACACCTTGATGTGCTTTTAGGTTTCCCATATGTTATGCTGTATAACATAGAGCAGAGAGTCAGATTCTTGTTGAAACTGATTTCTTAAAGGTTATTACAACATAACAATACAACACAGATTTACACAGACAGTCTGGATTGTGTGCTTACTGACAGTATTGTACCTTATGCGCACATAATTGACTGACTACTGACTCCATGACACTGAAAAGAGAGATAGTGAAGGTGAGGCAGTTACTTTCACACTGGAATGTCATACTTTGTGATGTCCTCCAACTATCTTAAAGGTTCAGATCTGACTGGTCTGGAAACTGCACAATAATACAACAGCATTCTCAATCTGTCACTGGCCAGGATGCTAGTGAGTTTGACACTCTTTGTCAAGCCTCCAGTGGACCATGTAAAGCATATTCACATTCTGGAGTTAATTACAGGGTTACACTTTTGTTGATGATACTGATATATTATTTGTGACAACACTGAATCTCTCCAAACAGAAATGCTGAGCAGACAAACTAATGAGAACAAAAAATATTATTGTGGCATTGTGTACAAATTTTTGTAATAAAATTACTTGCATTCCAACATTCTCAATCAAAACACGTGAGACAAAAATTTCGTGAGATTAATATTAATTTGACTCTTAGAAATTCAGGAAAAGATTAGCATTGAACAACATGCTTGAAAATTATTTTGGGTTGATATTTAAGATTGAAGTGTCTGAAATATGGAATTGGGAGTTATGGCAATGTTTTCATCTTCACTGCTTTCCTTCCTCAGCCTTTGGATCAAATTATTTCTCATTATGAGTCAATTTGAATGTCCAACTCAAGTCACTATGTTTCCCCTTCATCGGAGCTCACTGGAATTTAATCCTTCATGTCTCACTCCATGAAAACTCCCCAACCCACATCTCAGTCCCCAAGGTGTCATCATTGAGTGATCTCACTACTGTCATCGTAACAATCTCTGTATCTTCCATGGGAAGTGGGCATCCTGACAAAGCAGCATTTATTGCCCATCCCCAATTGTCCTTGAACTCAGTGCTTTACTCAGCCATTTCAAAAGGTGGTTATGAGTTAACCACATTGCTGTAGGTTTCTCTACCTTCTACTAACCATCTCCCAACCACACCCCCAACACCTCCTCTGTGGGTGGATTTGAATCAGTGACCCCACAGCAATAGCCTGGGCCTTTGGATTCTTAGTCCAGTCACATTGCTTCAGTCTTCTCCAAACTCAGACTCAAAATGACATAATCAGCCAAGATCAATTCCATGTATTGTTCTCTACCCACATGCCTTTTCCCTTCCCTTTCCTTCCCTTCCCAAACCTGTTTCCTTCTGTTTCGGTCCCTAGAGAAAACTCTCTCTCCCAATCACACTTAAAATTGCACTTCAAACTCCAGCTTTTTGGTCTTTGGTGTTGCACTCATGCAAACCCTCATTTCCACCTTTGAAGCCACAATCCCAGTTATAATCATTACTCTCCCTTCAAATTGTATTTATTACTGCTCCCTCTAGGTCCTTGGTATGCAAAATTGAATGGATGTGGCAAACAACTGGTTTAGACACTTAACATTAGATCTAGCTGTACCACATAAAACAGAATTAGATCATGCTCTCTTCGGCAAAAACAGCTCCTTACTCCAGGATCCTCATAGAAGGCAAATATAGCTTCAAGCTTATTTCTTTTATTACCTTTATTGACTGTTCTCTCCTGTTTCCTCCCTCACACAGAAATACAGGAAATGGGAGCAAGAGTAGGCCATTTCACTCCTTGAGCCTCTACTGCCATTAAATTAGATTGTGGTTGATCTTCTATTTCACTGTAATGCAGCTTGTTGATTTCATTATCTCAAAGATTGAGAACATCCAATCAGTTACATCTGCTACCTCTCTCCAATTTCCAACATAACGCGCTAAGTTTTTATTGTTCTCCCCTGCCTTTATCCTGAACATGTGGTGTTGTGTCTCATGGTCAATATGTCTTTAAGAATCATCATCAACACATCATAGCAGCACACCTGAGGGTGCACTCACACTCGATCTTACTTCAGATCACTTGAAGCATGACACTCTACTAGAAACATGCTCCTTTGCTGCAAACGAGTGGCTTAAGATTAGCCCAGGCACTGATATGCCTGAAGAATGTAATATTTGCACATAGTAATTAGTTGCAAGAAATGTATGTTGGATTCTTCAATATCACAATATCTACACCCAGTTTATGTTACAGGAAATACCTGATGTTGTAATGCTTATGCTAAAATACCTTAATGAATGCAAACATATACTACGGCAGCAACAGTGTTCACCTGTAAAACACTAATAGCTTGGAGGTAGATGTATGGAAACTAATGGAAGAGCAACTAAACAACACTTTTGGACAACAGAGAACTTAGACAAAGGGATCCTTTCGCAGCATCAGTGTCCCTGATTACATACAGCTGTTCAGATCTGTAAACAGGGTAGTAGCCAATATAAACACAAACCAATTTATTTTTGACTAAAATACATGTTCTTTAAGACAAAATACATTTCTAGGATTGCCTTTTTAGAAAGGCTGAATTGTACTGTTGAGCTCAAACACAAAGTTAGCAAAGTGCAGAGCGGAAAGCTGAAAGAACGCTCCTGATAGTCAATACATTAAGTAACAGTTTCCCATAACATCAGCTGCAGAGTTTGAGTTCTAAAAGAGGGAACAGTTTTAAATTCACATTGACACAAATCAGGCACGCATGGTTTAAGATAGTACACTGCAAAATTTCTAAAGGTGGAATGATGATTAGCAAAAACTACATTTTATGTTATATACATTATTGAATTATGGCTGCTTAAACAATGAATATGGTTTTGCGTTAGAGATTAAATGACGGTGTGAAAAAAGAACTCAAAGCTTGTTATTGGGAAGGAGGGGCTTCTCACAATTAAGGTAGTTCTACAGGTGATGAAAAATCCCGAGAAGAGCTGGAATGTCTCTCAAAGAACAGTTCGAGATAAGAACTAACTTTAGGATTAATAGACAGCAACCTCAAGAGTCTACAGTTCTTTTCTTTCTCCCCAATGCTGTCTCCAAACTCAACTTTTATAGGAACCCCATCTTCTCTGCTTTGACTCTGCCACAAAATCACTAGCCACTCAAATGTACTTCGTTGTACCATGTTAGATTATACTGTTTCAATTCTTTCCTCAGAGGTATTGTACTGCTTTCCTTGAAATCTGTTGACATCATCCTCTCATTAATAAAATTGTCAGACTCCAAAACAATTGTCCTCGTCCCGCACCCTTCCCACTTCAAGCTCACTGAACAAGCTGTTGTTGCAAATACCTGGTCAACCACACTGCTGAGGTTTGTTATTATCATTGTTCTGGTTAAGAAAATAACACATGATGGTTTAAATTGTCTGCAAGAAGTGGGGTTGTTCCTTCTTGGGCCCCACAATTGTATGAGCCCCATGATTTGCAACATTTGTACCGTACCCCTGGCCCCTTTCCTGCTCCTGAGAAACAGATATCCAGCATTCGGAAACAATTTTCCTCCAGCAATTATCCACCTATTCCAGTTAGCATGAAGACGATCATTGAGAAATTTGTTGACGCACATTTGCAGAAGTTGACATTAGACCCATGGCATGACTCCATAGTATGTCTAGGCTGACAAGGAGGGTCGACTAAAATATCAGGTATATAGAAAAGCTTGATTTTTGGGCCCAGAAAAATGAAGCTGCTATTATATGCCAGGTCAACTCATCTGCTACAATTTACGATACGATCTTTAAAATTATGAAAGATTTTGGTGCAGTATTGGTACACATTGGGAGACAGATTTTGGAAAGGTGCAGAAGTAATAGGGTTGTTGTCGTGGGCAACTTCAACTTCCCTAATATAGACTGGAACCTCCTAAGTGCAAACAGTTTGGTGAGAGCAGATTTTGTCAGGTGTGTCCACGAAGGATTTCTGACTCAATGCGTAGATTGGCCGACTAGAGGGGAGGCCATATTGAATTTGGTGCTTGGCAATGAACCAGGCCAGGTGTCAGCTCTCGCAGTGGGAGAGCATTTCGGTGATAGTGATCACACCTCCCTGATCTTTTCTATCGTCATGGAGAGGGATAGGAGCTGATGGTATGGGAAAGTATTTAATTGGGGGAAGGGGAATTACAATGCTATTAGGCAAGAACTATGGAGCACCAGTTGGGATCAGATGTTCTCAGAGAAATGCATGACAGAAATGTGGAGGTTGTTGAGGGAGCAGTAGCTACAAGTACTGGATAGGTTTGTCCCACAGAGGCAAAGAAGGGAGGGTAAGGTGAAGGAACCTTGGATGACAAGATGTGTGGAACATCTAGTCAAGGGAAAGAGGGAAGCTTACTTAAGGTCGAGGAAGCAAGGATCGGACAGGGCTCTAGAGGGATACAAGGTAGCCAGGAAGGAACTGAAGAATGGACTTAGGAGAGCTAGAAGGAGGTATGAGAAAACCTTGGTGGGGAGGATTAAGGAAAACCCCGAGGTGTTCTACGCTTATGTGAGGAACAAGAGGATGGCCAGAGTGAGGATAGGGCCGATCAGGGATAGTGGGGGGAACTTGTGCGCTGAGTCAGAGGAGGTAGGGGAGGTCCTTAATGAATACTTTGCTTCAGTATTCACCAATGAGAGGGACTTTAACATTTGTCAGGACAGCAATGAAACAGGCAGATATGCTCAAACACGTTGACATTAGGAAGGAGGATGTTCCAGAAATTTTGAAAAACATGAGGACAGATAAATCGCCTGGATATACCCAAGGCTGCTACGGGAAATGAGGGAAGAGATTGCTGCCCCTTTGACGATGATCTTTGCATCCTCACTGTCCACTGGAGTAGTACCAGAAGACTTGAGGGTGGCAAATGTCATTCCCTTGTTCAAGAAAGGGAACAGGGATAACTCTGGAAATTACAGACTTCTGTGGTGGGCAAATTATTGGAGAGGATTTTGAGAGATAATGTTTATGATTATTTGGAAAAGCACAGTTTGATTAGAAATAGTCAGTATGGTTTTGAGAGGGGCAGGTCATGCCTCACAAGCCTTACTGAATTCTTTGAGGATGTGACAAAACACATTGATGAAGGTAGAGCAATGGATGTGGTGTATCTGGATTTTAGCAAGGCATTTGATAAGATTCCACACGGTAGGCTCATTTAGAAAACAAGGAGGCATGGGATTCGGGGAAATTTGGCTGTCTGGATACAGAATTGGCTCTCCAAAAGAAGACAGAGGGTGGCAGTAGATGGTGTTCCGCAGGGATCTGTTCTGGGACCTCTGCTCTTTGTGATCTTTATAAATGACTTGGATGAGTAAGTGGAAGGGTGGGTTAGTAAGTTTGCCGATGACACGAAGGTTGGTGGAGTTATGGACAGTGCGGAGGGCATTATAGGTTGCAATAGAACATTGATAGGAAGCAGAGCTGGGCAAAGGAGTGGCGGATGGAATTCAACCCAGAAAAGTGGAAGGTCAAATTTGAACGCAGAATACAGGGTTAATGGCAGGATTCTTGGCAGCGTGGAGGAGCAAAGGGATCTTGTGATCCATGTCCATAGATCCCTCAAAGTTGCTACCCAAGTTGATAGGGTTGTAAAGAAGGTGTATGGCTTATTGACATTCATCAGTAGGGGAAGTGAGTTAAAGAGCTGCGAGATTATGCTGCAGTCTAGAAAACACTGGTTGGACCACACTTGGAATGTTGTGTTCATTTCTGGTCACCTCATAATAGGAAAGGCGAGGAAGCTTTGGAGAGGGTGTAGGGAGATTTACCAGGATGCTGCCTGGACTGGAGAGCAGGTCTTCTGAGGAAAGGTTGAGGGAGCTAGGGCTTTTCTCATCGGCATAAAGAAGGATGAGAGGTGACTTGATAGAGGTGTACAGGATGATGTGCAGCACAGATACAGTGGATAGTCAGAGTCAGGGCGGAAATGACTGTTATGAGGTGGCATAATTTTAAGGTAGGTTCTTCACACAGAGAGTGGTGAGGGTGCGGAATGCTCTGCCAGCTGTGGTAGTGGAGTCAGATACTTTAAAGCGACTCTTGGATTGGCACATTGAGGATAATAAAACGTAGAGTATGCAGGGTAGATTGATCTCAGTAGGATAACAGGTTGGCACAACATCGTGACCGAAGGGCTTATACTGTGCTGTACTGTTCAATGCTATATGTTCTACATATACTAAAATGTTTGTATTTGTTCAAAGCATCAACATTCAATGTGATCAATATAACGTAGTGAGGAGATCAAGTAAGAAATGCAGAATAAAATTGCATCACCCAGGCAGTGTTGAGAATGTGGAACTTGATATTGTATTGAATATTTGAGCTATTGAACATAGGTTTATTGAAAAGACAAAAGCTTGATAAGCATATGAGGGAGAAAGAAATTGAAATATTTTGATGGGCAAACAAGCAACGATGGAAGGAGCACAAACATTGGCATAGACAGATTAGGCTAAACATTTTTATTCTGTGCAGTACATATTTTGTGTAATTCAGTGTTTTCTCTCCACATCACCCATTGGACCGCCTACACTGTTGTGACTTGATTTGATTTGAATGATTTATTGTCACGTGTACCTAAATACAGCAAAAAGCTTTGTTTGCGAGCAGTACAGGCGGATCATAGTGAAGCAAGGCTATGCAGATTATAGGGTGAAAAATAACCAAACTGAGGCATAGAAATTACGTTGCACAGGGCACACACTAGGCAAGATCAGCAATAGTAGATCAGCATTGTTTGAAGTAAGACAGTATATTCTTCAGTCTAACAACAGCAGGGAAGAAGCTGTTCTTGAATCTGCTGTATGTGTATTTAGGCTTCTGAATCTTCTGTCTGACAGAAGGGGCTGTTGGAGAGCATTGCTGAGGTGTGATGGGTCTTTGATGATGTTGGCAGCCTTTCTGCAGCAAGTGAGCCATGAAAATGGAGTCCATGGCTAGGAGGTTGGTTTCTGCAATGGTCTGGACCATGCACTAAAACTTGTGTAGTTTCTTGCGGTCCCTGGAAGAGCAGTTGTTGTACCAGGCTGCAATGCACCCAGACAGAATGCTTTCAATGGTGCATCTGTAAAAGCTGGTGAGGGACCTTGTGAACGTGTGAAATTACCTGAGTTGCCGGAGGAAGAAAAGGCATTGTTGTGTCTTTTTGACTCTCACATCTAAGTGGTTTCTTTATTTATCTTTAAATTGACAGTGTCCAGCCTAGAATGAGACAGAGAACCAGAACAAAAGTCTGGACAGTGTTCCACGAAGTTGCAAGTCTGTGCTCCATGTTAATTACTTTGATGCACAGCAGAAAACTTGTATATTAAGGAATTTTGTTTTATTCATTAACGGGACGAGGGCATCACTGGGTAGGCAGCATTTATTGCACATCCCTAATTGTGTAGAGGGCAGTTTGGAGTCAACCTCATTGCTGTGGGTCCGGAGTCCAGGTAAGGACAATCGACAATGGATTCACGGTCATCATTAGATTCTTAATTCCAGATACTTTACTGAATTCAATTCCAGCATCTGCCATGGCAGGATTCAAACCCTGGTACCCTGAATGTTCTCTGGGTCTCTTCACTAACAGTCCAGTGATAATACCACTAGACCATTGCCTCCCCATGAATTGCCTCAATTAAGGAAATCCCCATTAAGGAATTGCCTCAGCGTAGACATCATGACCAAGGATAACAACCGTGCACGTATGGAGTTGATAACAGATTGAGTTGACCAGAAAAGCAGTTAAGGAAAATTTGCTATTGACTAAGTCCACAGACAGGGACGAAACATCCCAATTACTGTACTATCTGATGAATAAATTAATGCTCTTATCAAGTTCATCAAGATTCAACCTTAAGAGGCAGATTGCCATGTAGACTACTTAATTGGTTATGATGTCATAAATCCATTTTATTGCCATTGCTAAGTTGAAGCCATTTTTAGTAATGTTGCTGTAACAACGACGCAGAAATTTACTGGCATGCATAAGATAATTTGGAATCCTGTTGAAAATCAATCATGATCTTGGAATATTACTTCAGAATTGATACTGAAACATCTTAATGTGAATTAAAGTGTCTTATGAAGCCCATTCAAAGTTAATAGTGTCTCACTACATTACATTTGCATCACACTCGGTACGGTATGTCTCTGCTTTGTACTGACTGAATCTCAAAACCTTTCTTTATAGGATCCTTGTCAATGCCTACAAATCCTAGTTCAGTTTCTCTTATGATCCTGTGTATACAATTGCTC
Organism: Stegostoma tigrinum; assembly: GCF_030684315.1. Taxonomy (NCBI): domain Eukaryota; kingdom Metazoa; phylum Chordata; class Chondrichthyes; order Orectolobiformes; family Stegostomatidae; genus Stegostoma; species Stegostoma tigrinum. Next base: position 25,277,917 of record NC_081371.1, on the reverse strand, counting down.
TAATGACTTCAATAATTTACAGATCATTTGCGATACCAGAGGACATAAAATTCATATACATCCCGTGGATTCTGACATCAATTTTGTAATCTATTGACCTTCTGGACTCTAATTGGGTTACGGAACCACTTAACCCCAAGCCTGAGATTAAGGCTAATTTTATGGCAGGGAGAAAGAAAAGGGCTAGATGGATTGACATCTCAACTAAGTAAAGCTTAAAAATAGATTTTATAAAATGTCTTAGTTGAGGGCTATGACTGCACCATCATAACTATATGCAAATCAACACAGATGATCACGGCACTCGGCTTGCTGCCTTTTTTCATAAAATTTTACCTTCCTTCTAATCTGCTTCTACGTTGCTGGCTTTTGATAAATATTGCTTGTACAGCTAACAAGTCTGAAGTACATTTGCCAGATTTGATCAGATGGGTCACCAGGAAGATCCCTGGGAAAAGTATTGGTATTTAAGCATTTGCCCTAGCAAACCCAGCAATGTTATTCTTGGCTTTCTGCTGACTGGTGTCAGGGGACACATGATTTGAACATTCATCAGAAACAAGTACAAAAGCAATTTGCCGATCACTTCCTGCTACTGTGGCCCGTTAAACAGTGTGGTTCCAAAACCAATTGCACTCCATTCCTCTGTCACTTCTAAATATTTTGCATTTAGCTGAACTGAGTTGAATTTAAAAAAACTTAAGAAATTCAAGCCCCTCTGTATCTGCCACTTCAGGATACATGCAACCTCCTCCATCTCAGACAGTCACATTTGTGAATGACCCTTTATTCTAAGCACTGGAATGGTATTTCTGTATCAGGAGCAAACATGTATCTGCACCACAGTTTACTTTAATTTAACTTATTTCTGGAACCCTGGACCCAAAAAAGAACTTATGGTTATGAGAGCTGTGATTATATAAATCTGGAACAAATAACACGTAATTTTGCAGAGGAGAAATATTGTGAGAAAGCTGGAATCCAATCGGACCATCAGAAGAGCTGTTCAGAGACTGGCAATTGCCTGAGTTTGTGAAGGGAGCACCTCAGCTGCAGGTTAAATCAGAGCCTGCCAGCCTCAGTGATATATTTAAATTACCAATCCACCTCCTGGAAGTCAGTGGAGTGTGTGTTTCTGTCCTGCCTCCCATTAACCCAGAAATGGGTAATTAGAAGGAAATAAGATCAAGTTTCAGGCTTTTACAAATTTAACATCACACTCCACTCAATTTTAGGTTTTAAAATCCACCCTGTCATTTTCCTCTCCTCAACATAAATATTCCAATTGTGAGAAATTTGGGTTCCTCTCAAAATCATTTTTTGCAGTTTTTTCTAGTACATCTGAGTTATAGGTTGGGGAAAAACCATTCAGCCCATCGAGTCTGCAGCAAGTCTCCGAAGAGCAACTGACCCAGACCCAGCCACGTTGTAACCTCACATTTCCCACTGCCAATTCACCAGATCTACACCTCCCTGGACACCAAAGGACACATTAACATGGTCAATCCACCTAACCTGCACATCTTTGGACTGTGGGAGGAAACCAGAGCACCCAGAGGAAACCCACACAGACACAGGGAGAACATGCAAACTCCACACAGACAGTTACCCAAAGCTAGAATGGAACCCAGGTCCTCGGCCTTGAGAGGCAGCAGTACCAACCACTAAGCCACTATGCAAATTGCATAACATTTTATAAAACTGGTGTTATAGTAGTTATCTTCTTTTCCCAAGCATAAGCAACCTCTAAGGGCAAAAGGAAAATGATAGCCACCAGGATCACTGAGGCCACTATATTCCAAGGTTTTTGACGTAATCTCCAATCTGACACATTACATACCTTCTTACCAATCCAGTGTTTAAGAAAATAAATCTTTAACTCCCAAAAATAGTAAAAAGTAACTCTAAGGTGAAGCTGGGAATGGAGATGATGCCTATTCTGTCAACATGAGTAGGTGTCCAGTGTCCACTGACTAGAAGGATGGAAATGAGTAACGGACAGAGTGTAAACGGCCGGTCACCAGAAATAGGGCACATCAGCAAATGCTCCATGGGGAAAGGCCAATCTTCGTCAGGTGGCACTGCTCACCAGACAGCTATCTTCTTCCAAAGGAAGATACACCACAGGAGGAGGAAGACAGCACAGGCATAGGTTCCCTAACACTTTGGCTAGAGAACAGGATGCCATCTTTAATGGGATTGACACCTGCACTGGTATAAGTGAACCATCACCAATCATGATGTGGTGGATACTTTTCTTGTCTAATTAGACTAATGGTACTCATTAACAAACAAACTGTATGCATACTCCTTATGAATGATCTATTGCAAGTATTAGATAACAATTGCCCTGAATTCCAAAATCTTGGAAAATTTGAAGACACAGACTGGTAAAACAAGCATGTGAATTCTTTATGTATAGATAACATTATATATCAATGTAACTAATTGGGGGGCTAGGTATGGTGTATCAGATCTCTACTGCAGTTGGCTTTAAATGAAGTACAAGTCATGGGACAAATGCATCATATCCTAACAAGGTGATAGTGACTGACACCAACTTAAATAATACACTTTGCATCTAATATAGCATCAGGAAGCTTCACAGCAAGGATTATAAGACATTTATGGACTTGCGTTCTAATAAAAGTACTATTTGATACCTTTTGCTGTGTGTTGAAGATTCTTTACCCAGTACACTCAATGAGCACATGTCCACTGAATATATTTACTTTACATATAGTTGCCCATACACGGATATACATAGCTACACAAAACTCACCTTCCTCTTGAGTTCACTGAATTGTAAATAAATGGTGGGGTGATGAAATGTATTCCTGAAGGTTTTATCACATGATTTATCTCCACATTCTGGTCATTAATCGACTAACACATCCGATCCTCAAATGCACTTTCTAGGTCTCTTGGAAGGCTTATTTGCCCAGCTGAATGATACTTGGCCATCGGTCAAACAGTCTCTCTTTACCCCATTTTAAATAAGTTATGTCTGGTAGAGGGAAATGTTTAAAAAAAAAAGCAAGAAAATCTTTCTTAATGCCCTTGTAATATTTCTCTGGGTTTGTGTACAACAGTACTTTTGAAATTGATGTTCAAATTCTGGAAACTCCAGGCCAATCCTGCAAGACTGGCGACACTACAAGGTCCTCTCCCCCCACCCTTTGAAACTGAGTTCAGACAAAGTTCCAAATTTCTGTCAAAGGAAATTAATGGAGAGGCATAGTAAACAATTAAGGACAGCCTGGTTTGGGTCCTATAGAAGAGAAATGGTTGCAACACTCCTATTCCACAGACTAATTACAACTGGCTCCTCATATGGCCATGAAGCTTCCACACAGGAGATCCAAAGGAAGGAAAAACTCTGCTTCAATTTAGCTGTATTTTCTTTCCTTGCTTTGAAAAGCACAGCTCAGTGCTGAAAAAGGTTATAAAATATTTGGAAAGGCAGCAGGCTGGGAGATGAACAGCGACACCATTGTTTGTGTTCAGAATAGTTACACAGGGAGCCTTGAAATGGTTACGAGATTGAAGGCCTTCTTGGCAAAGACAAATGGTTTTTGTGCCAATGCAGGAAAGTGTTACCACATACACTCTTCTGTTCAAGACTGAAATGTACTTGCGGCTCTCCCTTCCCAATAATGACAACCAACAAAATCCCTTCATGTATGAGATATTGCACTCTTTATGTCACCAATAGCAACCATTTATCTTCTTTTACAGTTTTTTTCCAAAATTAAATTTCTTAGACTAAAGCAGCGCCTGTCAATTTCAGTACCTCCCATACAGCCGTAAACATCAGCAGGAAGTGGCAGGCCACCACAAAGCTTCAGGCACAGCAAGGAGGCCAACTCCTGGTTTTAGGTGAACTTCTCAAAATGGGTTTTGATCACAGAATTCCTGTTCACATCTCAAATGGTCAATGCCAAAAGAATGGGGTGAGCTGCTAGGAGGTTGTTGGATTGGGCAAGAACTTGCTAATTCAGGAACAGTTGTGACCCAGATAACACCTGTATAGTCAGTGGGAATAGACTCGGTCAGATCATACTTAACTGATAACCAGTGTGAAATCTTGGTAGTGTTCAACCAAATGTGCACCACCTCTCACACAAGTCACATGTTTAGGAAGTGATAACCTTTCAGTCGAAACAACCAATGTGGCGGGTATCACACAGTGGGTACCATGAATGGCTCCTTGAACTCCGGGCACTCTGTCAAACTAAAGAATGTGATTGCTCCACATGGGGGGAGTTTGCGCAAATCAATGGGAGATTCTTGCCATTACGAAAAAGTTGCGAGTTCAAGTCAAGTTCAAATAGATTGAAGCACATAATCTACGTTGAGTAGTGCTGATGGAGCTCTGCAATGTTAGCAGCTGCTGTTTCTCAGATAAGACATTTAATAGGGGCTTTGTCCACTCTCCTGGGCAAATATAAAAAAATTATATTGTGACATTCAGTGAAAAGCAGGGAAATCTCCTCATAACCTGACTCTTAGTTATTCCACAATCAACATCATTTAACGGATGAAACCATCATTAATCTCATTGCTCTGTATGGAACCTTTGTGTTTGTAAATTGGACAGCTGCATGTTCCTCCATAGTATATACCCTCCAAAGCACTTGTTGGCTCTGAAGCACTTTGGACTGCCCTTGGTCCATAAATGAGATGGAAGTTCTTCCTTATTGCCTGATTGGAAAGTCTAAAGAAATATGAACAACCATCACATCACTGAAATGTCTATGCAGAGCTTATTGAATTATGATGACTTGATCTTGTGTAGCACCCCAAAACTCAAGAATAGGATGAGCTAGACAAATTGGGGAAAAATTCCTGATGGAATGCTATGATTACCAAGATGGCAATAGGCAAAGTTCCTAAAATCTACAATGTCAACAGCGTTACGCCAATTTCACTTTCAATTAAAACAAATCCTGCTTTTTATATCTCAGAGGAAAACAAAATATTAAAAAAAAACACACACACTTGGAAATGAATGTGCTGATCATACTAGAGATCATCCACAGGTTTTACCAGATTTTTCCTTCTGGGATAGTACTTTTTACATCATCAGGGCACTGCAAAGCACATTACAACTAATGATTTGTTTTAAATAAAGGCACTATTGTTTTAAAGGCAAATGTGGCAGAGAATTTGCATAGTGAAGGTCCCATAAAGAACAATGGGATGAATAACCAATTACTCTGTTTTTGATGTTTATGTTTCAGTGGGTGAATGGCACCCAGTAAAATTAACAAGAAAACAAACTATATGGTTTCTCAGCAAACATTTCCTGGCACTTTCTAAATTAAAACAACACGTCTACTCAAAAGGATTTCTACACGGATTCCATCCCATGACAACATCAAATACTTGTTTAACATATTCATCCATTAAAACAAGGAAAAAAAATACAAACTTCAGAACAGTTTGAATTATGAGACTGTCATTTTGAGGCAAATGTGGAGTTTTCACTCCCTACGCAAATGTTGAAATATTAATAATTTGTAAAGACAGAAAGAAAACAAAGCTTCTTTCCTACTCACATCCAAAACATCAAAATTGGTATAAGGAGAACAGACCCAGAGAATCAGTGCTATTGTTGACAGATGAAAAGATCTTTGAATTTAAGTTCCATTGAATATCATCTGCATAACTAAGATATTCTTTTCATCTTATAATTCAAAATAATCTCTTTCTTCCATTTTTTCCTGTAGAACATTTTCCCTGACAATGTATTTCCAGATTCTAGTTACTATACTGTACTCTTCTAACTATGAGTTTTGACCCCTTTCTTTACATTGGGACGTTAATGGATTTAGCTCCAGCTAAAGTAACTGCATGTTGGATCTGACTTACAATTGTAGAATCAATCCAGAAATTAGGAAATAGAAGGGAGGAACTCAAGAAAATTGTAATCACCAGGGAGGTGTTGGAGCAGTAACTGCTAAAACGTGAGTCCTGATAGAACTTCATTCTCAAGTCTTTGAAGAAGTGGTTAGTGGGATAGTTGATGTGCAGTTTTTACTTATCTAAAATTTCCTAGATTCAAAGAGGTTCCAGTAAATTGGAAAATAAAACAGGTGAAGGCAAGCATAGATAACAAAGTGTGGAGCTGGATGAACACAGCAGGCCAAGCAGCATCTCAGGAGCACAAAAGCTGACTTTTCGGGCCTAGACCCTTCATCAGAGAGGGGGATGGGGAGATGGAACTGGAATAAATAGGGAGAGAGGGGGAGGTGGACCGAAGATGGAGAGAAAAGAAGATAGGTAGAGAGGAGAGTATAGGTGAGGAGGTAGGGAGGGGATAGGTCAGTCCAGGGAAGACAGACAGGTCAAGGAGGCGGGATGAGGTGGTAGGTAGGAAATGGAGGTGCGGCTTGAGGTGGGAGGAAGGGATGGGCGAGAGGAAGAACAGGTTAGGGAAGCAGAGAACATTGGGGAAACCAAGCGAAGGCTTGGGGACCACTTTGCAGAACACCTCCACTCGGTTCGCAACAAACTGCATCTCCCAGTCGCGAACCATTTTAACTCCCCCTCCCATTCCTCAGGCACCATGTCCATCATGGGCCTCTTGCAGTGCCACAATGATACCACCCGAATGTTGCAAGAACAGCAACTCATATTCCGCTTGGGAACCCTATAGCCCAATGGTATCAATGTGGACTTCACAAGCTTCAAAATCTCCCCTCCACCCACTGCATCCCAAAACCAGCCCAGCCTGTCTCTGCTTCCCTAACCTGTTCTTCCTCTCACCCATCCCTTCCTCCCACCTCAAGCCGCACCTCCGTTTCCTACCTACCACCTCATCCCGCCCGTCCATCTTCCCCGGACTGACCTATCCCCTCCCTACCTCCTCACCTATACTCTCCTCTCTACCTATCTTGTTTTCTCTCCCTATTTATTCCAGAACCCTCTCCCCATCCCCCTCTCTGATGAAGGGTCTAGGCCCAAAACGTCAGCTTTTGTGCTCCTGAGATGCTGCTTGGCCTGCTGTGTTCATCCAGCTCCACACTTTGTTATCTTGGTATGGAAAGAATGTTTTCTCTTACAGGAAGTAGGGGTCAAGGTTTAAGAACAAGGTGTTGCCTTTTAAGACACCAATGAACAAACTGCTTTTCTCTCAGAGAAATTTCTTCTTGAAAAGGTGGTGGAAGCAGAGGATTTGAATAATATTAACACAGAGACAGGCAGATTCTTGCTAAGCAAGTGGGTAAAAGACACTGGGTGTCAGAAGGAACTAGGAGTACCTAGAGCATTCATATTCTTACTGGATAGCAAAACAGAGTCAAAGGGCTGAGTAGCCTACTGCTGTGCCTAGTTTGTATGTTCGTATGAATATCTTTCAGCTTCTGACTGGCATGTTGTTTATTTACAACATTTACTGTTCCTGTTTTATCAATAATTAATATCAAGTGTACAGAGGCACTTGCATCTTTTATCAGTTAATATCTTTGCAATATATTTTGTAGCAGAAAAAGAAATTGTGACAGAAACTTTGCAATAAACACTGAAAAAGCAGTCTGATTACTATATGATTAAACTCAAATAGACCACAAAAGAAAACCAGCCTAAGTTTTGCCACATTTTTTCTTATTCATATTGAAAGCAGGTGAGTTGATAGGGAGAGATTTTTGAAGTTCACAAAATTGCAGCAGGTTTTCCTCAGAATAAATCCAACTCCAAACCAATTTTACCTCAGGGTGTGGGCCTCCACTATCTTTAATTTAATTCACAGCATTCCTTTACTGTGCAAGCTGGTCACTGCCATCTGAAAGATCAGATGGATAACCAACGGACATGGAAAAGACACTGGGGCCAAATCTGCACTAATATTCTAACTGAATACCATCTTAATATTGCTTTATCCAATTTTCATCATGAGCAGAGCTGAAAGCTACAATTATTACAGTACTATTTTCAATAGTAAATATTTAACCACGTTGACTTTGTTAATGGACTTTATTATATACACATTGCCATGACACTCCGTATTGTACTGTTTGCATTTAGTTAATGCACTTTCAGATATACACATTCACCCTTACGCTCAATATTATACCACATAGTTAGTGCTTAAAATGACAAGTTCAATTTTTACCACTGAACTATAAACCTTGTCTAAGACAGTCTGTTTAACTGTGGCTTTTATTTTGTTACAAGAGGCATCTGTCTGTACTCCACTAAATTTCTACCCTGTACACAGATCACAATCTGCAACATTTCAATAAATACCTGGGCTCGATTTTCTAGCACTCAGCACATTGGCAGGAGGGTGCAGTGCCATCACCTGGTGTGATAGTTCCCTGGCTTTGTCCCACTTCCACACTACTTCTAGAGATGCAGCATCACTAAGTGCCTGCATACAGTAGCTGGGCAGCTCAGCTCAGGTCAGCAAGGACCTATCAGCCCTTTCCAGTCTTCTTCCATGGCCCCACAAGCAGCAGGATCCAGCTTATCTGTCTGTGGATGGCCGCCTTGCAACAGACATGACAGCCAGTGCCCAGGGAGATTTACAGGCTGTGCCTACCTGCCCAAGTTCAGGAGCAGCTGAAGGCATTGAGCAGCGTAATTGCAAACGCAATTTTTTAATCTAAGTTCAATCATGTTGGAGAGAGCTTCCTCCATAGTGTTTTCTTCATCACTGACTAGACAGCCTGCTGTTGCTTTCAAGTCAGAATTTCTTTGATTGGCCTCTAGCCCTCCACCTTCAGAGAATTCACTAATCCTTCCGAGTCAACTTTCTGTCCTTAATTGGGCAGTAATCCCACCCTCTAGCTGTTACCAAACTCTGAATTAGGAGAAGTAGACTATTTGATCACTCTAGCTTGCTCTACCATCGATCATGGCTGATATGATTCTGGCCTCAGATCTGCATTCCCACCTCTTGTCAATAACCTCTGATATCCTGCTTAATCGAAAAAGTGTACCTAACTCAATAGCAGTCACTGACCCCACCTCCACCATTTTCTCGAGGATGAGAGTTCTAAATCTTCACAGTCTTCAGAAATAAGAATTTTTCCTTGTCTCTGTTCTAAATGTGAAACCTTTTTTTATTTTAAAATTGCTAACAAAGAACAATAGAACACTGGAAGAGGCCCTTCGGCCCTTTAAGTCTCTGCCAACAAATCTAGTCCTTCTATACTAAAACTGTCTTCACTGACAGTGTCCCTCTATTCCCTTTCTATTCATGTATTCGACCAGGTGCTTCTTGAATGCTGCTATTGTATATGCTTCCACCAACTCCTCTGGCAACACGTTGCAGACACTCACCACCCTTTGTGTGCAAAACCGTCCTCGTATATCTCTTTTAAATTTGCCCCCTTGCAAAATGAACCTTAGTTTCCTAGTGATTGACCTTTGCACCCTGGGGGGATAGCTTCATATTTTCCACTCTATGCATGCGATTCATAATCTTATAAACTTCTATCAAGTTGCCCCTCAACCTTCTGCGTTCCAGTGAAAACAAACCCAGTCTATCTAACCTCTCTTCATAGTTAAAATCCCCCATACCAGGCAACATCCAGGTAAACCCTTTCTGTACCCTCTCCAAAGCATCTACATCCTTCTGGAGCATGTGTCCAAGTTCTGGTCTCTCCCAAAAGGGAGGAATTCCTTTGCACGTGGACCCTGTCAGGTCAATGTTTCAATGGAATCAACTCTCATTTTTCTAAATCCCAATGGATATGGTAAAAATTAAATCATCATAGTCTTACTCTTCCATGACATCCGGGGAGACAGAGCAAAGTTAACTGGACCTGCCATGTAGCCTCTGTTTTCTCGCCACAGATGCTGACTGACCTGCTAAGTTGCTCCAGCTATTTCTGTTTTTGATTCCACTTGCCTTCCTAATCACTTGCTGTACAGGCATACTAACCTTTGTGATTCATGTTCCAGCATATCAGACTCCTCTGTACATTAAAGAAAACAAGCTAACATTTCGAATCTAGATGACTCTTCATCAGCTTCGATGAAGAGTCCTCTAGACTCAAAATGTCAGCTTGACTCACTGTGATCTCCAGCATTTTTTGTTGACAGTATAGATTATAGCATCTGTAGTTATTTGCTCCTTCTCTGTATACCAGATTTCTGCAATCTTTCTCCATTTAAAAACCATACCACGAAGTGGGGAAGTGATGGCCTAGTGGTATTATCGCTGGACTGTTAATCCAGACACCCAGGTAACATTCTGAGGACCCTGGTTCAAATCCTGCCACGGCAGATGGTGGAATTTGATTTCAATAAAACATCTGGAATTAAGAATCTAATGACAATCATGAATCGATTGTCAGAAAAGCCCATCTGGTTCACTGATGCCCTTTCAGGAAGGATACTGCCAGGCTTACCTGGTCCAGCATACATGTGACTCCAGACCCACAGTAATGTGGTTGACTCAGAGCTGCCCTCTGGGCACTTAGGGATGGGCAATAAATACTGTCTGATCAAGAGATGCCCTCTTCCTGTTAAAAAATAAAGAAAAAAAATACTGTTTGTCTATTCTTCCTGCAAATGTGAATGAGTTCATGTGTTCCCAAATTATACTCTATTTGCCAGATCTTTGCCCACTCACTTTAACTTCTCAATATCCCTTTCAGAGTCCTTGTATTTTCTTCACAATTCATTCTTCTTTGTGTCAACATCATACTTAACAATTCTACTTCCCATCCCTGCATCCAAACCTTTATATAGTTTTGGTTTTATTTAAATTCATTCACAGAGTGTAGGCATTGGCAGTTAGGCCAGCATTTATTGCCTGTCCCTGGTTGCTCTTGAGAAGGTGGTGGTGAGCTGCCTTCTTGAACCGCTGCAGTCCCTGTGCCATAGGTACACTTTCAATCTCTCTTTGCTACAATCCAAAGTCCCCACCTGATTCAAGAAAACCACCATCATCCCTACACCACTTAATGTACTCCCTGTACATCTATGACTGTGTAGCCAAATTCTGCAAGAACGCCAAATGCAAGTTTGCTGATGACAGCATCACGGTAGGACAGATACTGAACAACAATAAGTCAGATTACAGAAAGGAGATTGAGGGTTTGATGTCATGATGCAATGATAACAATGTCTCAATGTCAGCAAAACAAAAGAACTGATCATCAACTTCAGGAAGAAAGGAGGAGGATGGACCCCTATCTACATCTATGGAGCTGAGGTGGAGAGGATAGAGTGCATCAAGCTCCTAAGGAGTGACAATAACCAACAACCTGTCATGGACCTCTGATGACAACATGATGGTCAAGAAAGCACAGCAACACATCTTCCTCAGGCAGCTTAGGAAATTCGGCATGTCTATCAGGACTCTCACCAACTTTTACCGATTCACCATAGAAAGCATTCTATCTGGGTGCATAACGCCCTGGTATGGCAACTGCACTGCCCAGGACTGGAGGAAACTACAGGACATTGTGCACAGCCCAGACCATCACAGATGACAACTTCCCATCCATGGACTCTATTTATAATTCTCACTGCCACAGAAAGGCTGCCAACATCATCAAAGGCCCCTCCCATCCCAGTAATGCTCTCTTACAAACTCTTCCACCAGGCAGAAGATACAGAAGCTTGAACATGTACCAATAGGTTCAAGAATAGCTTGTTCCCTGTCGTTATTAGACTGCTGAAATGGACCTCTCTAACTTCAAATGTTGATGTTGCTAAAGTTGATTTTGCTTTGTGCACCTTCTGTGCAGCTGTAACCTGTAATCCTTGTCCTGTCTGAGCAGGCTATGATCTGCCTGTATTGCTCGCAAAACAAAACTTTTCACTGTATTTAGATACACGTGACTTAGATACACGTAATCAAATCAGATCAGGTAGATCCACAATGTCATTTGAGAGGGAATTCCTGGGTTTTACCCAAATATACTGATATAACTTCAAGCGAGTGCCTCAGAGGAGATCTTGGTGATGCTCCAATGTCTCTCCTGCCCTTGTCGTTTTAGATGGAAGTGGTTGTGGGTTTGGAAGGTGCTGTCTGAGGATCTTTGAAGAATTTCTGCAGTGCATCCCGCAGATAGTACACACTGCTGCTACTGAGTGTTGGTGGTGGAGGGAGTGGATATTTGTGGACGTGGTGACAATCAAATGGACTGTTTTGTCCTGCATGGTGTCAAGCTTCTTGAGTGTTGTTGGAGCTGCACCAATTCAGGCAACTGGGGCAAATTCGATCACACTCGTGAATTGTGGATAGGCTTTGGGGAGTCAGGAGGTAGTTTATTCACTGCAGTATTCCTAGTCTCTAAACTGCTCTTTTACCCACTATATTTACGTGGTGAAACCAGTTCAGTTTCTGGCCAATAGCAACCCTAGGATGTTGACAGTGGGGGATTCAGTGATGGCAATGCCATTGAATGTCAAGGAGGTGGTTGTTAGACTGTTTCTTATTGAACATGGTTATTGACCGGCATTTTCTGTAGTGTGAAAGTTACTTTTGCCCCTTTCCGGTTCAAACCTAGATATTATTCAGGTCTTGTTATATGTGGAAATGGACTGCTTTCTTATCTGAGGAGTCACATACAGTGCTGAACATTGCAATCAGTTAACATCCCCACTTCTGACCTTATGATGGAGAGAAGGTCATTGATGAAGCAGCTGAACATGTTTCAGTCTAGGACCCTACCCTGAGGAATACCTGCAGAGATATCCTGGAGCTGAGATGACTGATGTCCAACAACTATAATTGCATCTTCCTATGGCTCCAGCTAGCAGAGACTTCCCCATGATTCCCACTGACTCCATTCTTGCTAGGGCTCCTTAATACAACACTTGGTTAAACATGGCCATGATATCAAGGGCAATCACTCTCACCTCACCTCTGGAATTATACTTTTTTGTCCATGTTTGAAGGAAGCCTGTAAAGAGGTCAGGAGCTGAGTGGACACTTAACTGGCCATCAGTGAGCAGGTTATTTCAAAGCAAGTGCTGCTTGATAGCATTGTTAATGACACCTTCTGTCACTTTATTGATGATCAATAATTGAGGCTGCAGCACTAAATCCTGTGGTACACCACTCTCTGCATCTTGCCTACCCAAAGATTACTCATTTATGTTGACTCTGTTTCCTGTTAACCAGACATTCTTCTATCCAACCTAATATTTTACCACTTAGGCAATTTTCCTTACTTTTCCACAATTATCTTTGATGTAGCATTTTATGATATGCCTGCTGGAAATCTAAGTACAATATATCCACCAGTTCCCCCTTATTTATGTTGCTTGTTACTTCATCAAAAAGCCTTGCAAAGCTGATCAAACCAGGTTTTTCCTTCAAGCGGACTGTGCCTGACTGCATTAAGGCTTACTAAAGAGCCCTGCGACAATGTTTTCAAGAATAGGATTCCAGAATTTTCCCTATGACAGATGTTAGGCTAACCAGTCTACTTGCTCGGCTGGTGGAGCACACAGAGTTACAGTTCTGTACACAATACAGCCTTCTGACCCATGTTTCAGCCTCATGGCAGGACTCAGAAACATGTAGGGAAAATCCTGGTTTGAGTCAACTGCTCTCAAAATTAATTACATGTTCAGCAAATGGATGGTATATTCAGTTAGTGAGTTGTCTTTTAAAAGCCATCATCCAACGTCATTTGGCTTTGAACACCCATGCTGATATCATTTGGTGCAAATATGCTCCTTCACCCAGAGAAACTACAAGAATTTCCAAAGTGAGAAATGGAATGGCAGTAAAATCTGCATGTGATGCACCTCTGACATGAAGATTTAAAGCACCCCCTACTGCACTAGGAAATTTACTGAATTATAATGTCCATTATCTCCAAATAATCCAATTAATCTTATTGCGCTATTTTAAAACCTTCTTTAAACATTTACAAGGAGATGAGATTATGTTTAAACTTAATCATCACTTTAAGCAATTAGACTGATCATTAAATACATGTTTTCATAAATAATATGCAAGATTCAGTTGCTGAGAGATTTCCCAAAATTGTCACAGGTTTACATTATCTCCAGTAACACATTAGCATGTAATTGCATATACTGAAACGTTAGTGAAAGGGCAGACTGTTACAAGTCATAAACAGGATGGGCTTCAGCAGGAAAACCACTGACAGAATAAATGTTGTTTATGCCATTGTGCCATGAGTTACATAGCTTCCCTGCTGAATTTACGGCGGCTCAGCATTAGAACTATATTAAATCTTTGACATGATCAGTCATAAGTCCAGTGAAAACAATTTTTTTTTGACTCTGGTGATATCACCTGATCAGCAAGTCTGCTGGGATGTCCCCTATATTTTCTTAAATTATGTATCAGTGGAGTTCACAAGATTGGCCAGGAAGAATGGATTGTCCTAAGAGGAGATTGAATAGACTAGGACCTGCCCTCTTTGGAGTTCAGAAAGTCAGAGGTGAACACATTTGACAATGTAAAATTCATAGGAGGCTTGAGAAGGCAGATGGTAGAATGCTATTTCAGTGCATGAAAAGTTTAGCACAGTTGCTGGTTGGGAGTCACAATCTCAATGGATCAGCAATTTAGATGAGGTGAAATATCTTCAGGGGAATTTGAATCCTTGAAATTTGTTATCCCAGAAGATTGCATATGCTCAGTCACAGAGTATACACAAGATGGACATTGATAGAGATTTGGGTGACAAGGGAATATAAATATTTTTGTTTTGCCATGACTTTTGCAAACACTCAAACTGTTTTATTTAGATATATATTAGTTTGTTTTATTAGTATCTTTATTTTTGTTGCTTTTAACATTTGTTTGTTGTTAAAACCAAATCTGCAGTCTGGATTGCTTCCATTTCAGTGGAGGACTTAAGGAAAAAGCAAAATATCTTCCATCAAGCCAGATTTCATTCCGGGATATGACGAATCCATTAGTAACATCAACTGGGCACATAACACAGGGACGATACATTGAAAAGCTTGTCAGGGCATCTGCAGCAAATGTCAAGGAACACAGTGGAGTCCAAGGCCAGCTTGGCCACAGGGCTTTGTGTGAAGCCCATTTTTTTCCGCCATGGATGAATAGCAAATTCCATCAGCACATTTGTGGGCCTAACCAGAATGGCCAACATAATAGCTTCCACTGCAGCACAACAGTCAGCCACCCAATGTCTGAATTCTGTTCTGTAAGCTCAGTCAATCACGCAAAGATGTTTTACTGCCACACAGGCTCAGGTGGCAATGATCATGTCTGTAGGGTGTGTGGGAGAGTGTGCGCGTGAGAGATAGAGAGGGAGAGAGAACACTACTGCAGGATGTCACAACAGTTCAGCAATCTGCCCTCCATCAGGTTATCAGGATTACTTGAGTCTCCAGACTCAGGAAACAGATAGTTGCCCCATGGGGTGTGAATCTGCTGTCCTCTGTCAGGAAGACAGTATTCACCATCCCACCACTGCCCCTGTTGTTTCCTACTGGCCACCCAACCCAAACTGCAGCCTCCAACACCAAAGATGGCACATTCCAAATAAAGCCTAACCAGCCTATAGCTGCTTAATGTTATCATCCAAGGCTATCTGCAGTGCCCCATATTGGAACATAGAAAATAGGCACTCAGGCAATGCACAAGGGTGATTATTTGACATTCGCGTGAAATTTGGTTGGAATGTTAATTTCCTGGTGGCTTCATTTGATCACCACACTAATAGAGGGAAGGTATAGTATGGGACTTCAGTGAATGGGGATTTGGGGAGATGACTAGTGGTACCACACTTGCACAAGTTCTTCGTGGAGACTCGGGGCTGAAAACAGCTGCTGAGATTGCCTCCTGCCTTCTCCCTGCTCTTCCTTACCTTCTTTCTCCTTTTCATTGGTGGCTGTTTGCCTCCTACTAAGTTGCAAGGGCTGCCCCATAGGATGACAAGTATAAAACAAACAACAACAAATCTTGATAGCTACTCTGCAGGGCTCCTCCAGACGGGTCTAGGGGATGACAGCATCATTTCACTGTGTGCTAGATCAAATTTCATGTTGCATTATGGAACTCACTGTGTATGCAGGCTGTACGTCCACATATGGGTTGAGTACCACAGCAGTCAGCACTAGCGACCATGGATAGCCCTTGTTGCTGTGGCCTGATAATTCCAGTTGGTATACCCCACAACACATTAATGCCTCTGCAGTTAGTGGCACCTTGCACTGCAGCAAAGCCCGGGTCTCACGTGAGTGGACAGCATACTAGAAATCCAGCCCGACTATTCCCAGGCCCATCACAAATGTGAATATTACATTAAATTACCAGACTGCTCAGTTCAACCTCACCGCCTAATTCAGCTTAAAAGATGCACACTATTGGCAAGAAAATAACTATTTATTGTAATCAAGCTGTTTGTAATCAATAACTAAAAGATACATGAATTGTTGACAGACAATCCTATGTCTTGAAGGGTCCCAACCCGAAACATCAACTTTCCTGCTCCTCTGATGCTGCCTGGCCTGCTGTATTCCTCCATCTCCACACTGTTATCTCGGACTCCAGCATCTGCACAGTTCTTACTATATCATAGTACTGGCATCAAAATGGATAACTGACATAAGTAACTTATTTTATTTTGACTCTGGCTCCTTGCTGAAGACGCAAGTTCGCTGATACGCCAACTCTGTCCTTCATTCACTGGTTGACAGTTCTCCCTCTCAGTGCCTCTGAAGGTGGCTTTTTCCCCCTCCTTTTCCGGGGGATTTGCTGAAGAAGCAGCTTACAGAGAAATGTGAAGGAGAGTAGCTCACCACTAAAGATTATTTTTAATTTCTCCACACAGAAGTTGTGGGGGCAATGGAGTAGAGAGGGAGGGATAGAGAGATACATGGAGAGATAGAGAGAGATATGTAAAGAGTGAGGGATAAAGAGATAGAGAGAGGGATTTTTAAAATATACATATAGGATATATGGAGATGATAGATGTTTTCTTTCCATAGACTGGATGTTTTTGGTTCACAGTCCACACCCAGATCTCTGTCCACGTGCCCAGGGACCAATCAAGTGATTGTTACTATGCTCAGCCCACATTAACTGGTATCAATTGAAAAACCAATTGAAAGACTGTGTCTGGACAGAAGTGTCGTAAACACGTGGGCAATGCCATTTTTCCTGGAATTCTCCGTCTCATTGTGAGTTCCTTACACCATGTTGCCTTAATGGAGCAATGTGTTCCAGTAAATATTTTTAGAACGGTGAACACAGTTCTTACACAGTTTCTTTGGCTTAAGCAACTTCCTATTTTTAGCCCACAGTCTACAAAAAAAGTGTCATTACATCTGTAATACTAGTGAAGCCATGTGTTCACTCCATCTTCTAGTGTCTGATGAGAAAGAATGAAATGTGAATCATTCTCCGAGTAGACAATCTCAGTGACGTCTCTCATACCATAGTAACTGGAAAATGTAAAATATGATATCTCCAGCTCCATCCTGGAAAAAAGAAGCCAGATGTATAGATGTTCATTGTCATTACCACAGTCACAAGTAGCATGGTACTTCCCCTTCTCCTGTAAGGTTAAGATCTGGCTACAGCCTTTGGCAGATTTGCTTCTGAACCCCAAATGTACACCCTATTGGTCCTTGATGATCATGATATGGGAGAATTGCTCCTTGAAAAAGCTGAACAGATATTGCTTTCTGCTGAAGAACTTCCCCCATGCCCACCAGCACCCCCCACCACTGAAATGGAGTTTTGCATAAAATAGTGGCAAATCTCTGATTTATTTGTAAGCATTTCTGTAGCCATGGTGATGTATTGTGAAACAGGGTGACAGAAAGACTTCCTAGAGAGTGATGAGTTTTTTTGTTTGCCTTGGGAGAATGTTATGAGTGAACAATGTAAACTGTTATGCACTGGATAGTCAGGGATTGACTATTTTCTTCTTTTGATTATGGAAAACACCAATAGTTTGGGGAAAAACAGATTATTTAAATTTCAATTTGGGCACTGGGCATGCTTCCTAGCTGGAGCCAGACATGGAAATCAGTCCTGAGAAAGGAGAAAATAATTTATAATTGTCAAAAATGGGTTATCTCAGTGTAAGAGGCATGATAATAGTTTTTAGACCAGAAATTTTCATTTAAAACCCTGAAGGGGTTTTTGAAGCTGAGAAGATTAAAGATTACTTGTTTGTTCCAGGAAGAGGCCATCATATACTTACGACTGGGAGTTGAAACTACAATTAAATTAAGCATGGTGGGGATGATAGAAAAGGAATTCTCTGGTGTGACTACAGTAGAGAAATGTCTTTGGGATTAAAGGTATTATATTTTTACCATGTGTTTCAAAATCATTAAACTTGTGTTATGAAAATAGTTTGATTTATTCTATTGTATCTTCATTTCTTTTGTGTAATATACTTAACATTTATTGTTAAACTCAAACCTGTAGCACTGCATGTCTCCGTTTCAGTGGAAGACCACAATTCATAGCAAAAAAAATCTAGCAAGCCAGATTTCTGGGATCTGATCTGTCCAGTAACATCATCAGCTGGGAACATTAGCAGTACATACTGCATTCCAAACAGAATGACTCTGGTCCAGCCATGTCTGGGAGTAACAGGTTTATGCTGAAGTTTTAAAGTCAGCAAAACGCCACTGCACCTTCAAATCACTGCTGTGGACTTTTATAACTTTGAAACAATTTCAGAAAGCACTAAATATAGAATAGGGTAGCAGTGGGCCAAACACACATTCAACTCTTCAAAATCAAGGGCAAACTGCGGTATACTAGTTGGAGTACTGAATTCCAAAATGGGCCAGCAAATCAGGTGATGCCTGCAAACAGATAACATGAGCTACCTGATCCACATACGCATTGTGCATGTTCACTGTGCACAAGCAAATGCCTTTGCTAATATTAGAGCATGAGTGAGACGGGGGTGGGGGAGGATAGGGTGTGGCACAGAGAGAGAGAGAGAGAGAGAGTGTGTGTGTCAGAGAGAGAGAGAGAGAGAGTCAGAGAGAGAGAGAGAGAAAGAGAAAAAGAGAGAGTGTGACAGGGAGTGAGAGAGGATGTGAGTGAGAGAGACAGGGTGTGGGTGTAAGAGACAGGGAGTGGGTGTGAGAGTGTAACTGAGTGAGTGTGTGTGAGTGTAAGAGCACACTTGTGCTGGATCACCAATGGCACTTGACGCAGAGAGCAGGTATTAATTAGTTCAATTCCTCACCTCATGAACTCAATCTTCATATTATCGAAGCAATCCAGGACACAGCCAGGAACCTCAATTTTTATTCAGATTAGGATTTGAACTCAGACCTGAGAGTTTAAGGTAGGGTGCATCATTCAGTACTTCAGCAACTGTTAAATATCTCAACAACAATATATAGATCTCAAACAATTCGCCATTACAACAGGAGGTCTACCTGCCCAAATGATCACATTGCACCTCACTAAATAAAGTGAAGGCCATGGATCTACACTAAATGAAACAGAGATGGAAAGGACAAAAGGGAGGAAAATGAAACCTCTCAGATGCCTGTGCACCTGCTCCCAGGTTGCCAATGAACAGTATTAACTGGTTGAGGTATAGGTTGTTTGACTGCCCTCCACAACCAGCACATTATTCAGGTGGAGACATTAAAAGGAAAATCTGTGGATAACGAAACAACATTAAATTTAAAATTTAATGCTATGAGCAACATAAAAATCATTTTCTCCCCAAATCCAATTTATTCTACTTATCTTAAGAATTCTCCAGAATCACTATAACTGTCTTCATTACAAGAGCTTGTTTGTAATTTTTAAATGGGTTGTTTTCTTTGGCTTGGTGTCAGCTTAAAATAATACATGCTGTACTTTTCCAAAGGCAATCGCTCACTACTTGAGCAGTTCCCGCAGTCTGATCCAAGTCCAAGGTCACAAACTTTTCAAAATACATCCTATGCTGTGTGTAACCCTGGCTTTGTGCAATCTCTCATCCATCAAAATGTTGCTTCCCATATATACATGGTCACTGCAGCTCGCACTACTGTCTCTCAGAACACTCCACTGACTTCAATTCCATAAGAAAGTAACTGCATTAAGACTTTTTCATACATTAGGACTTTTTTTAAAAGCCCTGTCCTTTAATGCTTCTTTTCTGGGACTCCCTGGCTAACAGGCCAAGAAATAACTCATCTAAATCATAGGAACTTTCTAGAAGGCAACCCTAATTGGCTACTAAATGGATTCTTTAGGAAGTATTTGGTTTCCACTTAGTATCATTCCATAATGATCAAACGAATTAATGTTCATCTCACAGCATCTTCCATAACTTTAGAGCGTCCCAAAGTACCTTCGAACCAATGAACTACTTTTGCTTGTGAACATTATCCGATCAGTAAATGAATGATCATGAAAACTGTTTTCAGAATATTGGTTAAGAATTAATTGGTCTAGACACCAGGTGATGCTCATGACCTTCTTCAAATTATAGCAGAAAATCTTTTATGCCCTTTTGAGAATGCACACAGACACTGTTTTAATGATTCATTTGAAAGATAACAACTCCAACAACAATCCAGCATTCTCTCAGTATCACAATGAGCGTCAGCCAAGATTATCTATTCAAATATCTGGTGTGGGACTTGAACTTGTGATGTCTGACTCAGAGGCAAGAATGATTCCACTGAGTCTAAACACATTTGTTTGTGATGTTTTATTTAAGTGTTTCACTTCAGTCTATATGGAGCTCACCAAATTAAGACTTTTGATGTATAGAAACAGAAGTAACAAAGAAAACCTTCAAATCTACTGCTAAAAATTTAACGATCATTATCATTCTCAGTTGTGGGAGGTATCAGTCTATTTTGTGGCAATACAGATGAAAATTTCACAACTTTGAACTCAGGAGTGGTTCCTACCCTGGTCCTTCAAGCAATTCAGATATGTATCATTCTTGACATCTGTATTGAGTCAGACTGTTTTCTCTTGCCCATAACTTCTCATGTTGCCCAATCCTTCTCCCAAACACTGACATTTCAGGACTGTAATTGAGGAAGGAGGTCACCATGCCTTACGTTACTGAAATGTTCATTTTGGTAAAAATGTAGTTCTTCCCTTCAATTGGCCTGTATCAATTGGAGTTTACTAGGACTAAAACAAACCCTGAAGAGATCTGATAGAGTGGACGCTGGGTGGATATTTATTTTGTGGGGAAACAAGACAACGAACTGACATTAAAAGAAAAAAAACATTAACAAAGGGACTTGCTTGACTTCAGGGCATTGAAAGTACTTTAAGGCCAATGAAGCATCTTTGAAGTATAGTCACAGTTGCAATTTCCACCATGCAATTACTTAGGGAATTACAATGACAACAATGAAATGGAAACGCACATCAATGAATTGTGTAAACCTCTTGTTATATGGGGTACTTGGTCAGAGAGAGATGAAGAGTTTGCACTGCAAGTTAGTAATTTGTATGAGATTTCCTGATCAACAGCCAAACTGAATATTGACTAACATTCAGATTTGGGGTGGGGTCAGAGATTGTGGAAGTGGGTGAGAGGCCAGAAGTTTCCTGGGGAGGTTTTACAATTGAGTTAGTTGGACCTGGGGGAAACCTCTTGATCGTGCTGATCCACAGGCAGTGCTATAAAAGGTGCTTAGCTTGCAAATCCCCAGCCCTTATAAAGGCCAAGAAAGCCTGCAATATGCAGCTAAAAATAGAACCCTTGTTAAAATACACAGAGGTAAGCAGCTTCTTTCAAGGTTTTCAGCGAACAGCCCACCTCCTGGGAGTAGATCAGTCACTCATCCCACCTCACATCTAAAATTGGACATGAGTGGGATACAAGGCAGCTTAGATTCAGATGTTAAAATTTTAACTTTGCACCCAATCTAAAGCCACTCATATTTAAGGATTTAAATTTCTCCCAGATTATTTTTACATGCTCTGGGATGACCCTCAAATTAACTGGTGTCATATAGTTCCAATTATTCAAACTGAATTGCCAAGTTATTAAATATAAATTGCTGTACTACCGCATTTTCCTTAAAACTCCAGGTTCCAAGGTGACTACACAGCATCCTTCTTTCCATTAGAGCAATGTCTCTTTTATAGGGAATATGCTTTTAAACAGGGAAGGTTGCCTGAAGCACATATCGTGTTCTGCATGTTAATCAGCCCCTTGCAGTGCGAAAGTCTGCTGACCACAGTTGGCAGCAGAGAAGTGTGGATGGGATCCACTCACGGCCAAACTGCAACAATACAAATGTGATCAGTGTACCTACTTAAAATTCTTCCCAATTCCTTTCGGGCAGATCATGCATCAACTTAGAATCACAGGATTGTTATGGTACAGAAGGAAGCTGTTTACCTCATTGTGTATGCACCACCTCTCTGAAGGTACAGTATAATCTACTGCAATTCTCCCGTTTTTTCCCTATAACCCTGAAGATTGGATGATTATTTACATAGAATCAATGTCCTCCTGAATGCCTAAAATGAACCTGCCTCCATCATATTGCCAGGAGTGAACTTCAGAGTCTACTTGCTGTGTGAAACTTTTTTCCTACATCACTTTTACTGCTTTTACATACTGCCCTCTCATTCGCAATCATTCTCCATGCAGAACAGTTTCTGCCTGTCTATTCTGTCCAGACCCCTCAAGATTCAGAAAACTATCAGATCTCCTCTTAGCCTTCTCTTCAAAAAAAACAAACACAGTCTCAACTTCTTCAAACTACCCTGATAACTGAAGTTTCTCATCCCTGGAACACTTCTCATAAATCTGCTCTCTCACTCTCAATAATGTGTTCATATCCTTTCTAATATATTGTGCCCAGAATGCTCCAGTTGAGATCTAAAAAGGGTCTCCCATATAAATTGGGCCTAATCCCATTGCTTCTTGACATAATGCACTGATTAATAGAGCCCATGATGGTGTATGTTTCATTAGATGCTCACATTATATGTTCAGCCACATTATACAAAACACAGACAGGTCTCTCCGCTCCTGTGCAGCCTTTAGAAGATTGTCTTTTGTTTTATACTCAATGTTTGTATCTTCACATCCTTTCTACCAAAATGCATCATCTCACACCTTTTTACATTGAACTTCATTTGACATATCAGGCCACTGCACCAATTTGTCGCTGCCCTTTTGCAGTTTTTCACTGTCTTCCTTACAGCTTACAATATTCCAAGCTCATCCTTGTAACCTTTCTTGAACAAGAGTATTACATTTGCAATTTTCCAGTCCTCTGACACCACCCCTCGGGAGTCTAGGGAATAATAAAAGATCACTGCTAATGCCTCTGCGACTTCCATTCTCACTGCTTTCAAAATTCTTGATGTATCATTGGGTCCTGGTGATTCAACAAACTAGACCTCCCCCTTATCAAGGTCAAATTCTTCAAGTTTCCTCCTCCATCAGTGTGGGCAGTATTTGCCTCCTTGGTAAAGACATTTTGCACGTCTGCAATGCCCTGCCTCCATACATAAATCCCTTTTTGGTCTCTAATCAGTTCTACTCCTGCTTTTACTACCCCATACTTCTTATGGGTTTATGGAAAACTTGGAGATTCCCCTTTATTTTGGCTGCTAGTCTTTTCTCATAATCCCTCTCTAGTACTCTTCTTTGTTTTTTTTCACATCTTTCTGAAGCTTCTGTATTCAGCTTGCTCTCAATTGTATTTTCTACTGACACATGTCATAGATACACTTTTTCTTCTTTATCTTAATGTCTCAGCTTTTTCAGCTGGGGAGCTGTGGATTTGTTTGCCCTATCTTGGGCATTTGTGGGAATATACCCCAACTGAGTTTGAACACATTTGAAGGTAACCCATTGTTCAGTTACAGTTTCTCCTGCCAACCCTGGGTCCCAGTCTACCCAGGTTAGCTCTGATCTTGCCCCATTGAAGCTCCCCTCCAATTAATTATTCTTTATCTGGATTATTCTTTGTTCTTTTACAAAATCATTCTAAACATTCTGATACAATGATCATGAGCTCCTAACTGCCCCCTTTGTGTCAGACAATTTGAGCTATCCAAAGCAACCTTAAATTACAACTGGTAAATCATTAGAATCAAAGCACAGCAGATTTTCCTACGTTTTTACAATAGCTCTTTCTGATTTTTTTTTCTCCCCACCAACATCCTCTGGGAAAGGCAATCCAAAGTACTCAGAGATGTTTTGTAAAGGAATCGATATAAATTTCCCCCATCTAAATTAAACAGAATCAATTCCCAGTGCTCTGTTACCTTCTGCACAGAACCATTCCGCAGTCCATTGCACCTCACTGCAATGAGCTGTTCGTCAGAGTACTACACCTTACAGCATACAGTCCTCCCTTTTGCACAGTACAGTTGCTCTCCAGTGTTCTGCAATTCACTGGGCAGAGACCCTTCCCAGGTATTGAGTCCTTTACACTGCACTTTAACTCAATATACAGGGTTCTTTCCAGTGTTTTGTAACTCACTGTGCCAAAACCTTCTCAGTTGTTCTGTACCTCATTGTACAGAATCCTTTTTCAGTGCACAATAACTCACAGCGTGGTTTACTATAATAGTATTGTTCATTGTGCTGGAAGTGATCAAACTAAATTTGAACCATTGAACCTAATGCATTCTTTATAACAAAGTTAATGTGGGTCAACAGCTGCCTGTTACTAAAGATCCACCTACTGTTATATGTTTCTGTGTTTGTTTTTAGTTCCATGATACTTTTCTGGGCTTTTAACTTTTTGCTTTCTCTATATTTTATTGTTTCATTGCCCTTGGTAATGTTATTCACAGCAATTACAAATATGCAATACAATAATTAAATTCTATTGCTTTTTCACAAGTATTAAGTCACTCTAGAAGCCAAGGGCAAAAACAGAATAAATACTGAGTAAGAAAAGGAAAGAAAGAAAGACTGGGATAAACGCACAGTCAGCTAGAAAGCTATTTAGGATTTTAAAAGAAGATAAAGAGATTTAAAAAAGCACTGAGCTTAAGGGAGAAACCTTTACAGAAAAGGAGCAGAATATTTGATGTAGAAGAAACAAACTGGTATTGCAAGAGCAAAGCGTACACACAGAGGTGGTCACAAATACTCTGCTTTTGCAAACCACAGAAGACTTTCCATCATTTTTCTCAGCCACGTATTTGGAGTTTTCAAACATGCACTTGTTCTAAACCTGTCTCAATCATCCACACAAGATGTGTCGACCACACTCTCTGAATCAGCAAACCATGTCTGTACATTTTTAAATAAATTGTTTTCTTTTTAAAACCACAATACTCTTTCACATCAGTATGGTTATTATTGGTCCTAAAGAACCACAATACCAAAAAAAAATTAGGCGATTTTTTGTTATGTAATAAAGGTCTAGACAATGTACAATATTACCATTTACAAATACATGTTGTGGTTTGACACAATTCAGGTTAAAACATTACTCATTTCTGACCAAAACATGCCAAATAGTGACAACAGTTTCCAGAATACATCTAAAGATTAGCCAACTGAGTCAATAATTATTGCTCGCATCAAATAAATGCAATAAGAGTTGCTTAGTTTGAGCATAGCTTCAGAAATGATGGAATTCCCCACCTTCATCACCCTAAAAGTAAAAAGAAATCATCAGGAAACATCAAACAGATATTATTTATTTTAGGAATTTTGTTACTGTAGCCTCTCATGGTCTAGTTTTGCCCAACAAGGGGACAATTCTCAAAATAATGCAGAGCAAACCATTCAACCCTTTTAAATGATTTCATGGTCTTTAACAAGAAGCTGTGTGATGACACTTTATTTACAGGTGTTTATTGGTGGTAGTTAATAGGGAAAAAAAGGGAGAAAAAGAATCCCAGTGATTTGTTGGTGGGAAGGGCATATGTAAGAGAACTGGATGTGAAAACAAAAGCAGACCCAGAGGATTTTTCTGGTGCAGTGGTAGTGCCCCAACCTCTAAGCCAGTCCCAGCTGCTCCAGAGATGTGTCGTAGCAGCTCCAAGAATGTTGCTTAGAAAATAGATATTTTCTTTTTAAAAAAACTAAAACAGACCCAGTTTATTGGTGGCAGTTATTAGCTAAAAACAAACAAACAGTTACGGTGATGTAAGTAGTAGTCTCCCTACTTATGGGTGAGAAGGGGTGGATTTGAGGCCCACCTGCTCTAGAGATGTAATTACACATCTCTGAACAGTTTGCTTGGAAAATAATGTTTAAAAAACAAACCCAGAAAGAGCTCTTATGGTGCAGCGGTAGCGTCACTACATCAGGACAAGGAGGTCTGGATTCCAGCTCCATCTGCTCCAGAGGTGTGTAATGACAGTCTGAACAACTTGATTAGAAAAGAGAAGAAGAGCAGACCCAGGAAGATCTCTTGTGGTGTAGTGGCAATGTCCCTGCCTCTGTGCCATGAGGCCTGCTGGGTTGAGGTGCTCCTGAGGTGTATAATGACATCTCTGGCCAGGTTCATCACAAAAAAAATCATAAAGCAGACCAGAGATGTGTCTGCAGAACTCTCTGTCCAGGGTGGGAACTAGCCTATGTATGCTACGAGTAATGGCTGTGGTTTAGTATAATAAACAATGCTTCTTACAAGTCAGGCTACTTCAGTTATTACAATCAGCAAACATGCACAGCTCTTTTATTATAATCCCCTCCAGAACAAAAGTAAAACAGTTTCTGTTGTCCTACCTGACGACTTTAGTTCCATTCCGGATCAGCTGCATGTCAACCATACATCCCCCATTCACGTACGCAGCCAGATTCAACTCCGAGAATTCTGCCTGTGTTAGTAATTGTAGAAGAAAGAAATGAGTTTTATTTCACTCTTTAATGCCACATGCACAGAACTAACATGGAGGCCACTGCAAAACCCAGAGCTTGAAAACAAAACATTAACTGTTTAAATAAGGAAACCTTGCTTGCAGACCAATGTGCTAGGTGCTGCTAAGATGGCTCATTGCGATTCTTTCAGGTATAATTGTGCTCACATAAACATGGTCACTCATTTGAAAACACTACATTGCAGGAGTTAGAGATAATGGGAACTGCAGATGCTGGAGATTCCAAGATAATAAAATGTGAGGCTGGATGAACACAGCAGGCCAAGCAGCATCTCAGGAGCACAAAAGCTGACGTTTCGGGCCTAGACCCTTCATCAGAGAGGGGGATGGGGGGAGGGAACTGGAATAAATAGGGAGAGAGGGGGAGGCGGACCGAAGATGGAGAGTAAAGAAGATAGGTGGAGAGAGTGTAGATGGGGAGGTAGGGAGGGGATAGGTCAGTCCAGGGAAGACGGACAGGTCAAGGAGGTGGGATGAGGTTAGTAGGTAGCGGGGGGTGCGAGGAAGGGATGGGTGAGAGGAAGAACCGGTTAGGGAGGCAGAGACAGGTTGGACTGGTTTTGGGATGCAGTGGGTGGGGGGGGAAGAGCTGGGCTGGTTGTGTGGTGCAGTGGGGGGAGGGGA
This sequence comes from Stegostoma tigrinum, assembly GCF_030684315.1. Taxonomy (NCBI): domain Eukaryota; kingdom Metazoa; phylum Chordata; class Chondrichthyes; order Orectolobiformes; family Stegostomatidae; genus Stegostoma; species Stegostoma tigrinum. The sequence goes on along the minus strand of NC_081371.1, from coordinate 25,250,553 downwards.
CGAACTGGGCTGGTTGAGGGATGCAGTAGGGGAAGGGGAGATTTTGAAACTGGTGAAGTCCACATTGATACCATATGGCTGCAGGGTTCCCAGGCGGAATATGCAGGAGTTTGTGTGCTCCATTGACAGTTGGTAAAACTAAAAGTTGAATCTGCAATTTCCTTAAATATATGAGCTTTTGATCCCAATGGAAGGGGACAATAAGGTAAAATGAAATGGATCAGAAGGCAAAACACCCAGGATTACTCCTCCGCACCAATTACAGAGTCATAAGGCCCCTAACCTTGGACGCTCCCATTATAATGTTCTGTGCAAACATGTGGGTCAAATATACGCACTAGAAGGTGGGGAAAAATGGTGGTGCTAGCTCTATCACCTCATTAGCCACTAGTAGTAAACAACATAATACTGTCCATGGGCTCATTAATTCTCACATAAACATTCCTAAAAATCTCACACAGATTGTTGAGGATTACCCCAGGCTTTTGATTTTCCACATTGTTGGACTTCACGCGATTTAACTTCACTGCTTGGGATATAAGGAAAGGCTTCACACAACTCAGAAGGTCAGAAACTCAGGACAAATGACCAGCTCAATGACCTACTCCCAAAGTTGCTTTGCTTGCCAAACACAGGCAGCATTAAATTTGTATCCAAAACTACAGCATGCTCTATTGCAGAGCAGAAACTGGAGTACAGTATGGTGTATTTCACAACTGTTCAAAAACCAACAATATGTTTGTATGTTTTTCCTGCAGAGTGGAGATCCCCTCACCATTCTCTCCCAAACAGACACTGAAAACATTTTTTTCCCCTCAATCTTTTGTTGATGCTGGGCTACAGATGACTGCAGAATACAGCACTAGATGACTAGAAAACATCAGCTATATTTTCTAGTTCTTCAAAAGGAAAAAATTAATCTTTAAAAGCAGGGAAGGGGAAACAGTAATGTAATAATTTTGATAAGTCAGATATGACACGATTGCCAATACACAGATGATACTACAAAATGCTTGAAGTTCCTTTTAATTTATTCTACATCCTTATTTTACCACTTCATCAGAAATGTAATTAGTATTTTCCCTTTATACATGGAATTCACTATTCCATTCCGAGAGATACAGACTCAACTATTCCACTGTAGTATGTACAGAATCTAATTTTTTTCAAATACCTATGGAGGTAATTAATCCTCTACAATATGTCTTATCTCTGCGATTTTGCTTGATATGAAACTTTAGATCAAAACACATGGTAACTGCAAATCAAAATTTATGCTACCATGATACAGTCTACCACAACACTTCTCGCCTGAAAAGCAACTAAATGAAGCCCAAGCCCTATTCACAGTGTAGTGCAAGGTCTAACCACTACCACAGCATGTCACACACTTCAGTCCAGCAGCCATTCACTGGACTCATGCTATGGTAGAAGTGCTGGTACTTATCACAACTGGCTTTTCTCAAGATCAGTATAAAAAAGCAGGACAGATTAGGCGCTGATGACTAATGTGTTTTTTATTTGTTTGGGTGACACTGGGAATAGGAAAAAAACCTTTTATAAAAAAAACTTTCCACATATTGGGTTAGATCTCCTGCATAATGATTCTTTCTGTGCAGAAGTGACTGGGCTGTCATTGTATCCTTTCATTAATCACAGTTTCAAGTCCTGGCAGAGAAGATGCCTCAAAACTGCCTTGTGTTATTTGACATCTGTGGGAAACTGGCTTTCTACAACACTTACCACCATACTGGTACATTTTCAGAAGTACATATAAGTAACAATACAGAAATAAACCATTTGCCCCAACTAATCCACACTGCTACAATCCCTACTGTAGAGCCGTAAACGGAAAAATGGATCTCACAATAAAGAAATTACCAACAAGATAGCACTTTTTGTAACTTCTAATTTAACACATCAGAATGAGCAAAAAATAAATATGAATTAACAGGCAATGATATTTCAAAAACAAAGCTTGATTTCAATTTACCTAATTAATACAATGATATATCTTACGAAACCAAGAACATCCATGTTGCTCGCTACATAACTGTGACGTCATGTACAATCTACAAAATACAGAAATTCACCAAGGTGCCTTAGACAGCACCTTCCAAGCTTGTGAGCATTACCATCTAGAAAGACAAGGGCAGCAGATATATGGGAAAACCACAACCTGCAAGCTCTATCCAGGCCATTCACCTCGCTGGCTTGGAAATATATCGCCATTCCTTCAGTATCACTGGGTCAAAATCTTGAAACTCCTTCCCAAACATCATTAGGAGTGTAGGTGCACCAAATAGATTGCTGTGGTTCAAGAAGACAGCTCTCCACTAACTTCTCAATGGCAACAAGGGATGGGCAATAAATCCTGGCTGAGTCAGCAGTGCCCAAATCCCATAAGTGAATAAACAGAAGTGGATACTGGGGTAGCTTTCCTGGACAAAGATTTTACAATTGCTTGGTCCAGTTAACTTTATTAAAAACATCACTGATGATGGCAGGCAAGCTCACAGTGGCACTGGCAGTGTAGTGATTGTAACGAGGTCAGCCAGCTGGACCTCATAGAATATGAGTTCCCTGATCAGACAAGATTGACAACCCCAGTCAGGGAGCCCTGGCTGACCGATAAAACTAAGCATGTCAGAGGTTCTGGTATTGAAAGCATGCTCTAAGGACGCAGCACTAGAGTCAAGGACTTTTCATGCATAATTGAAAGGTGACTTGATGATGGGTTACTGGCCCTGCAGTTTTCTCAGGCAGCCATGCATCGGAATCCAATATACTGTGGATGCTGAAAATCTGAAACAGACACCAAGAATGCTGGAAAAACTCAGTAGGTCTGACAGCATCTTTGCAGAGAGAAATAAAGTTAATTTTGAGTCTGATATGACTCCTCTTCAGAACACTATTCTTCAGATTCTCCAAATTCACCAATTTCCTCTGTTTTCCTTTGAAATACAATCTGAACCACTCTGTTCAGTTTTTTTAACTCCTGGCCTCCATTCTCCTTCGTGGCTGCGTGTTTTTATGAAATCCAAAGCAGGTAAATGGAGTTAAGATACAGATCAACCATGATACAATTGAATAGTGAAGTAAGTCTGCGAAGCTGGATGATCTTCTCTAGTTCTGAGGCTCCTTTCACACTCATTTAAGAAATGTGCTCAATTTGCACACCCACGAAAGTGCACCTGTGATTCTGTCTTCATTGCTGTGCTAATCATGTCAGTGACCTGCCATCCTCACATACTATGGCACAGTGAATGGGGACTCTGTAGTCAAGGATTGGCTAACAATAAAACATCACTGTAAGCTTGGTCAGCAAAAACACACAAAAGGCTTGCAAAGACTTTTAATGAGTTATTTGAAACATATGTTTCTCACCAGCATCATAATACCACATCAAAATATCTGACATTGGATATAATTGATAGGTTGTAAACAAGTCCAGTACATACTTCGAGCCACAGAATGAATTACCAAAATGCTGCCTGGGTTGATCATCTGACTTCTTTTACATACTTGGTCTCAACATCCTCTCCACAAAGTATTGCAACAGGATGGCAAACTGTCACATGAAACAGTTAGATTCCAGAAAACCTCCTTAAGATTGCTGATAATTTGTGTCTGGCAATTGTAGTTCGGGACATGATACAGAGTGCAGGCCCCACCACAATTCATTAAGAGATCCAGATGTCCTACTATACCCATATTACATCTTTAATTTCGTTCCATTTAAGGCTCTATCCTCTCGACCTATTAAATGTCAGCTTCATGTTAGTGTAAATAATTTCCTCTTTCATAACAGCTTCTCTTCCCTTTAAACTTGATTTACTTCCTGTTCTGTCCTGTGGTGAGATTAATGTGATCAGAAATGCAATGATGGGTAGCACACCATTTGAAGGCATTGAATCTAGCTTTCAAAGCACATTGAGCTTACTGTAAACCTGCTTTGGGTCTGCTCCGAGGTGACTAGAATAATGCAGAAGTTTTACTTATGATGTTGCAATCATAGTCTTAAATATACATTTTCACTCCTCACTACTCAATTTAAAAACTACCATCCCCTTCCTTGAATGGCCTCGTAATCAGTCTGAATTGCAATTCCTTGTAAAGAGAAAGCAGTTTTCTACATAACAGAAATCTAACTCTGACAATGATCTCTACCATTATAAAACACAATAGATGAGGCTTGGAAGTTTTACACTATTATAATATGATACAAATGTGTGTAATACGCAGGGATACAATGTGGGCTTGAGCATGTCGTGCACTGAGGATCATGTATGGATTAGTTGCATTGATGACAAGCCAAAGGGTCACATCAGACAGTGTAACTGAAGCCTACTTATTTCACATTGCCTTATTTATTGAGAGTTTAGCAGATTAAGTCTTGACAATACAGCTGTTGGAGCAAGGGAAAGAAAGAGGAGAAAGAAAGCAAACTAAAAAGAAAGAGGAAAAAGAATGAACAAAAGGGAAAAGCCTGTAATCACACAATGGTTATGTTATTACTAGGTGAAGAGACGAGGATCAGTGCTTCCCTTTTTAAACATCCGTGGTTGGCCATACAAAGATTTTCAAATTAAACATGCAGCTATCACTGTTCAATTAAAATAAAGCTCACAGGTTCAAAATTAAGGAGCCAATTAAAAATTTTCTTCCGTGAACGATAGAAGAATTTTAAAATTTACTAACCCTGAGAAAAATACTAAGTCATGACATCAAACACACAAAGATAACAACGTGTGAAGCTGGATGAACACAGCAGGCCAAGCAGCATCTCAGCGGCACAAAAGCTGACGTTTCGGGCCTAGACCCTTCATCAGAGATCAAACACACAAAACCAGGTTTTAAAAGTTTCAGAAAGGAGGGGTGCAAAAAGGAATAGTAAGAATAGGTAGTTTAAAAACACCCTCTTAATCCTGTCGGTGTTAGGTTTTAACTAGAGGCCACGATTGTTGATTGATGACTTCTACCCAATCAGTACTGAAATCTGTAAATACTCTCAAGTTCTCAATGAATGCATTTTTGTTTCTATTTGTTTTACTACTGGGCACTATTTCTGAGAGGCTTGGAGAACAGGGAGCAAGAGAACAAGTCTTCAAGCTCTGTTATAAATCTATCATTCTTCTCGCTACTCGATCCATAAGGCAGCTGAAATATAGTTTATTTGTCTATCCACAAGTCTGACTTCATTTTTTTCAAACTCAACAAGCATAAGGTGAATTTTATTCCAATACATGAGACTTTCATCAGAAAAAGGGTCCAGGCCCGAAACATCAGCTTTCCTGCTCTTCTGATGCTGCTTGGCCTGCTGTGTTCATCCAGCTCTACATCTTGTCTTCCCATGCACAGTAGGGCACTGCTCACCACAGGAATCAACTTTGGCATCAGAGACTCCCCAACCCCCACCCCCCCACCGTTTGGTCTAGGCCGGAAACATCAGCCTTCCTGCTCCTCTGATGTTCATCCAGCTCTACACCTTGTTATATTGGATTCTCCAGCATCTACAGTTCCTATTATCTCTAAAGATCTGAATGACTGGTTTTAGCCATTTTAATGGCATATTAATTTTTTCAAATTCATTCATGGGATATGGGCATCCCTGTCCAGGCTAGCTCTTACTGCCACTGATAATTGCTGTCAACCACATTGCTGTGGGTCTGGGGTCATGTGTAAGCCAGACCAGGGAAGGATGGCAGTTTCCTTCCCTAAAGGATACCAGTGAACCAGATAGGTTTTTCCTAACAATCTACAATGGTTTCATGGTCATTGTTAAACTCCTAATTCCAAATTTTTATTGAATTCAAATTCCACTAACTACCATGGCAGAATTCAAACCCAGATCCTCTGAACATCAATAGCTTCTCTGGATTAACAGTCCAGTGATAATACCACTGGGCCATCACTTTCTCTCTTTGGTTCAGACTGAAACTTGTTTACTGATTGTTTCATAAAGCTTGGATCAACCTGGTCAGGTGATCATTGTCTTGTTTGTCATTGTATTGTTATCTTAAGTCAGTGATTTTCTGCTTTTAGAAACTTACTTTTCAGTTTAGGCAGGTATTAAAATGAGATAATGGAATTTAAAATGTTGTCCATTTTTAGTATTATCGTAACAATTCGATCCAATGAAATCATATTATAGATTACCTAATGATGCAAGATAACCTCAACACAAAAACTGGAATACTGCTCTTTGAATGTTTTTCTACTTTGGGCACTATGTCCTGATCAACAAATCTAACGTGTCTTATATTATAGATTAGATGTACAGCAAAGAATCTGAAATATGTCAGATTCTGAAGCTCAGAAGAGAATACCTTCAATGTACCGTGAATTTTTCACTGTCAAGAGAAGATGTAGTTCTCTGAACAGGACTGGCACCCATAGAACTGGGTGAGGACTACCCCAAGCTGGTCTATGGCAGAACACTTACTGTCAACAGGCAGCGATGTGAATCATCACTTGAGTCTTAACCTGTTCACAGTGATGTTCACCAGATTGTTTATTCACGCGTAATCCGAGGTTTTGTATTCTAGCAAACAAGGAGATTGAAGAAAACAAACTGATGTGCTGACTCATTTTCTAGATGAAATTAATGTGAGCACAAATTCCATAAATTTTTTTAAAAATTATTGCACCAGAACAACAGCTACATTAATCTCATACTGTTTATAGGACATAGCATTAGAACATAGAACATAGAACAGTACAGCACAGAACAGGCCCTTCAGCCCACGATGTTGTGCCGACCATTGATCCTCATGTATGCACCCTCAAATTTCTGTGACCATATGCATGTCCAGCAGTCTCTTAAATGACCCCAATGACCAAGCTTCCACAACTGCTGCTGGCAACGCATTCCATGCTCTCACAACTCTCTGTGTAAAGAACCCGCCTCTGACATCCCCTCTATACTTTCCTCCAACCAGCTTAAAACTATGACCCCTCGTGTTAGCCATTTCTGCCCTGGGAAATAGTCTCTGGCTGTCAACTCTATCTATGCCTCTCATTATCTTGTATACCTCAATTAGGTCCCCTCTCCTTCTCCTCTTCTCCAATGAAAAGAGTCCAAGCTCAGTCAACCTCTCTTCATAAGATAAGCCCTCCAGTCCAGGCAGCATCCTGGTAAACCTCCTCTGAACCCTCTCCAAAGCATCAACATCTTTCCTATAATAGGGCGACCAGAACTGGACGCAGTATTCCAAGTGCGGTCTAACCAAAGTTTTATAGAGCTGCAACAAGATCTCACGACTCTTAAAAACTCAATCCCCCTGCTAATGAAAGCCAAAACACCATATGCTTTCTTAACAACCATGTCCACTTGGGTGGCCATTTTAAGGGATCTATGTATCTGCACACCAAGATCCCTCTGTTCCTCCACACTGCCAAGAATCCTATCCTTAATCCTGTACTCAGCTTTCAAATTCGACCTTCCAAAATGCATCACCTCGCATTTATCCAGGTTGAACTCCATCTGCCACCTGTCAATGTCCCGCTGCAGCCTACAACAGCCCTCTACACTGTCAACGACGCCTCCAACCTTTGTGTCGTCTGCAAACTTGCTGACCCATCCTTCAATCCTCTCATCCAAGTCATTAATAAAAATTATAAACGGTAGAGGCCCAAGGACAGAGCCCTGTGGAACACCACTCACCATTGACTTCCAGGCAGAATATTTTCCTTCTACTACCACTCGCTGCCTTCTGTTGGCCAGCCAATTCTGTATCCAGACAGCTAAGTTCCCCTGTATCCCATTCCTCCTGACCTACCGAATGAGCCTACCATGGGGAACCTTATCAAATGCCTTGCTGAAGTCCATATACACCACATCCACAGCTCGACCCTCATCAACTTTCTGCCAAATAATTCTGGAAAATAATCAAGTCAGTGACGTTTATACCCATACTTTTACAAAATATTATGAACAAAGATTTCAGCTCAGAACAGGCCCAAAGATCAAAGGATTGAAGTATGTGGGTTCAGTATGACCCACAGAGTGTCTGGCATGACTGTGTATAGCTCCTGATTATTTATACGGAAACATATAGCAATGTAACCAGGTCACTTGCTTCTGTTTCCCCTTCTGCTCTATTCTTGCAATACAATGCAAAAGGTGAACCCAAATAACACAAGTACCCAGGAACAGCACAGCCCAAAATAATGACAAGCACCCTGAGAAAACAGCTTGCAGCACTAGAAATTCTCCAATGTAACAAACCTATTTAATCAAAAGACACTCCAAAGAACAAAAGCATTAAGTGTTTTTCTGGAAACTGTGCTTGGGAAGCCACTTAAATTTGCAAAAGAAAGAAACTCTTAGAGTTGAGGCAAATGGTCATAAGTGAAGAAAATGCTCATTAGTCTCTATAATTACTACAAAGGGTTCCATTTACCTATTTACAATCAGCGCTTTGTCGTACTTCAAACTTTTCACAATAGGTTAATTCGTGAATTAGGAATTGCCTGTTCCACGTTTAAAATTTAATTTACAAACTGATAGATTACTTAGAAGTCAGCACATTTTAAATTTATATATTTTGAACTGGGAAACATCCTCATTCAGCAACACAGCCCCCCCCCCCCCCCCGACCCCCTCAGTCTCACCAAAAGAGACTTAGGGAGCATATTCTAACTCAGTGAGGCAAGGGTTCAGTAAGGTGATGGACAATATAGAGATGGAAGACAGAATAGCACCCATTCTCTCAATGTGAAGGGTAAATATGTTTTCCTCAGTTAAGATTGCTCACTTCCAATTAGGGCCTCTGGTGCAACCAAGGACACATTCAGGAAGAAAACCAATAGTATTAATACAGCTGCCTGATGTACTACATAAGTACACATTTCACATTGATTCAACAAACTGTCAACTCTCACTAACTACACTAAGGACATGCATTGCCATCTTCCATCTAGACAGGCTGACAGGACAGTGAATGGATATCATTCAGTGGATTTTGGGATTGTGAAAATTACATCATCCCATTGCACTTACTACTTAACTGGTGGGACAGCAACCCAATTAAAATAAAGCACCTATTATTTCAAAATTGAAGAATTATAATTACTGAACAAGACATGACATATCCAGTTATAATGCAGTTGAGTCCACACATTTACTGAGTCTCTAATAAAATACTGAGTTTTAATCACTGGAAGCTAATTATGTCAAGACCATGGCTTTGCAGGCCATTCAGCATAAGGACTATGAAGAAACTATCCTTAAAATAATTGTCTATTAGCATTATCAAAAGACAGCAACCCATTACTGAACTTCTATCTGTGTCGCAGGGGTGGGATATTGTAGAGGTTCACGAGTTTACAAGAAACTCAAATTTAAATCTACTCCATCTGCTAAAATGGAAAACAGTTCCAAACAGGGCTCACCTTTGTCCCCCTACAACCACACATCAACGAACACCAGTCACGGTTGGACATAGAGCAGTTTTTCCGCCGTCTTCGCCTCCATGCCTACTTCTTCAACCGGGAACCTAACCCTCCTTCCACTGACCCTTTCACCCGCTTCCAACACAAGTCCTCCTACCCTCCCTCGACCTCTTCATCTCCAACTGCCGTCGAGACATAACCGCCTCAACCTCTCCACCCCTCTCACCCACTCCAACCTCTCCCCCGCAGAACGGGCAGCCCTCCGCTCCCTCCACTCCAACCCCAACCTCACTATCAAACCCGCAGACAAGGGTGGCGCAGTGGTAGTATGGCGCACTGACCTCTACATCGCCGAGGCCAGACGCCAACTCTCCGACACCACCTCCTACCGCCCCCTCGATCATGACCCCACACCCGAGCACCAAACCATCATCTCCAACACCATTCACGACCTCATCACCTCAGGGGACCTCCCACCCACAGCCTCCAACCTCATTGTTCCCCAACCCCGCACGGCCCGTTTCTATCTCCTTCCCAAAATCCACAAACCTGCCTGCCCTGGTCGACCCATCGTCTCAGCCTGCTCCTGCCCCACCGAACTCATCTCCACCTATCTGGACTCCATTTTCTCCCCTTTGGTCCAGGAACTCCCCACCTACGTCTGTGACACCACCCACGCCCTCCACCTCTTCCAGGACTTCCAATTCCCTGGCCCCCAACACCTCATATTCACCATGGACGTCCAGTCCCTGTACACCTGCATTCCGCATGCAGATGGCCTCAAGGCCCTCCGCTTCTTCCTGTCCCGCAGACCCGACCAGTCCCCCTCCACCGACACTCTCATCCGCCTAGCTGAACTCGTCCTCACCCTCAACAACTTCTCTTTTGACTCCTCCCACTTCCTACAGACTAAGGGGGTGGCCATGGGCACCCGCATGGGCCCCAGCTATGCCTGCCTCTTTGTAGGTTACGTGGAACAGTCCCTCTTCCGCACCTACACAGGCCCCAAACCCCACCTCTTCCTCCGGTACATTGATGACTGTATCGGCGCCGCCTCTTGCTCCCCAGAGGAGCTCGAACAGTTCATCCACTTCACCAACACCTTCCACCCCAACCTTCAGTTCACCTGGGCCATCTCCAGCACATCCCTCACCTTCCTGGACCTCTCAGTCTCCATCTCAGGCAACCAGCTTGTAACTGATGTCCATTTCAAGCCCACCGACTCCCACAGCTACCTAGAATACACCTCCTCCCACCCACCCTCCTGCAAAAATTCCATCCCCTATTCCCAATTCCTCCGCCTCCGCTGCATCTGCTCCCACGATAAGACATTCCACTCCCGCACATCCCAGATGTCCAAGTTCTTTAAGGACCGCAACTTTCCCCCCACAGTGATCGAGAACGCCCTTGACCGCGTCTCCCGTATTTCCCGCAACACATCCCTCACACCCCGCCCCCGCCACAACCGCCCTAATAGGATCCCCCTCGTTCTCACACACCACCCTACCAACCTCCGGATACAACGCATCATCCTCCGACATTTCCGCCATTTACAATCTGACCCCACCACCCAAGACATTTTTCCATCCCCACCCCTGTCTGCTTTCCGGAGAGACCACTCTCTCCGTGACTCCCTTGTTCGCTCCACACTTCCCTCCAACCCCACCACACCCGGCACCTTCCCCTGCAACTGCAGGAAATGCTACCCTTGCCCCCACACCTCCTCCCTCACCCCTATCCCAGGCCCCAAGATGACATTTCACATTAAGCAGAGGTTCACCTGCATATCTGCCAATGTGGTATACTGCATCCACTGTACCCGGTGCGGCTTCCTCTACATTGGGGAAACCAAGCGGAGGCTTGGAGACCGCTTTGCAGAACACCTCCGCTCAGTTCGCAACAAACAACTGCACCTCCCAGTCGCAAACCATTTCCACTCCCCCTCCCATTCTCTAGATGACATGTCCATCATGGGCCTCCTGCACTGCCACAATGATGCCACCCGAAGGTTGCAGGAACAGCAACTCATATTCCGCCTGGGAACCCTGCAGCCTAATGGTATCAATGTGGACTTCACCAGTTTCAAAATCTCCCCTCCCCCCACTGCACCACACAACCAGCCCAGCTCTTCCCCTCCACCCACTGCATCCCAAAACCAGTCCAACCTGTCTCTGCCTCCCTAACCGGTTCTTCCTCTCACCCATCCCTTCCTCCCACCCCAAGCCGCACCCCCATCTCCTACCTACTAACCTCATCCCACCTCCTTGACCTGTCCGTCTTCCCTGGACTGTCCTATCCCCTCCCTACCTCCCCACCTATACTCTCTCCACCTATCTTCTTTACTCTCCATCTTCGGTCCGCCTCCCCTCTCTCCCTATTTATTCCAGTTCCCTCTCCCCATCCCCCTCTCTGATGAAGGGTCTAGGCCCGAAACGTCAGCTTTTGTGCTCCTGAGATGCTGCTTGGCCTGCTGTGTTCATCCAGCCTCACATTTTATTATCTAACAGTTCCACCTGTTGGGTCTTGATGTACAGACATTTTTAAAGTAAAAAATTAATTTGTAAAGTACTATAATATAACAGGGCGAACTAAGAAGCAAGGAAATTAGTTTGTGTTACGGATCTGTTGATTCGAACTGGTTTCTGACACCATACACAGTTGAAGCCTGTAAACAAAGACAGTGAGTGCTTTGTGAAGAAATAATCTGTCTTGATCAGGATTCTATTAATCACAGATAAAAAGGGCTTTGTGCCATTACCCATTTAGTACACTGAGCTGCCTGATTTAACTGAACCAAAAGAAAGGACTTTTCAAAAATATCTTCTTAGAAGTGGGCAATGTGAATATATATGACTGTCTGTGGTCAGTGGCAGTGAGTTTACTGAGTAGGAAGCTTTAGTTCGCAACAGCAGTTTTACAGCTGCCTTAGCAACTAGGCCCCGGAATTTCAACTGGGACAAAGTCCCTACTGGATTGTCCAGATCAGGCACTGAAAATGCTGTAGAACACAGTTCAGATTCCATCTCATGCTTTTGCATTCAGCTACTTCCCTGGAAGAAAGTGGTAAGATCATCAACCTGCCTTTACATCCTGCACAACAAGGGGCGAGTCAGGAGATCTCCTTGGAGATTCTGCTCAGTGGGATTGAGTATAACATAATGCAGCCGAGGTTTACAAAGTGTCTAAATAGTTTTAAAGTATCTTGAGGGTCACTATCTGTATCAACATTTTAGGCAGTGAGTTCCAGATACCCATAAACCCAGGAATGAAAATGTTTTTGCTTAACTCTTCTCTAAACCTCCTGTTCCTTACCTTAAAACTTGCCTCCAGGTTACTCACCCCTCTACTAAATGTGAAAAGCTTCTCCCTATCTCTGCCCCTCATTGTTTTGTGCACTTCAATAAACCCTTCCTTTAGCCTCTCTGCTCTAAGGAAAACAACCCCAGTCTGTCTAGTTTCTCTTCACAGCTAAATCGCCCCAGCCTAGATAACATCTTGGTGGATGTTGTGCACCCTCTCTACAGCAGTTGTACCTTTCCTACAGTGTAGTAATTAGAACTGTACAAGGTACACCAGCCAATGCCCTAACTCATGTTAAACACAGTTCAATTATAAGCTCTTTGCTCTTGTGTTCAATGCTCCCACTAATAAGGCCAAGTATCCCCTATACCTTCTTATCATCTTATCTACGTGTCCTGTTGCCTTCAAAGATCTATGGACACACACACCAATTCCCTCTTATTATCATTATTTCCTAGAGTCCTACCATTCATTATGTACTTCCTTGCCTTTCGTCGTCCCGAAATGCATCATCTCACACGTTAGAGGATGAAAATCCATTTGCCACTGTTCAGCCCATTTAACCAGCCTGTCTATATGGTGTTGTGGTTTAAGGCTTTCCTCCTCACTACTTAGCACAGCACCAACTTTCATGTCATGTGTGAATTTGCCGTTCATATCTCCTACACTCAAGTCAAATCATTAATGCACACAACAAATAGCAAAGCACTTAATGTTGTGGTATATCATTGAACAGAGGCTTCCAGTCGCTAAAAATACCTTTGAACCGTAACCTTCTGCTTCCTGCCACCAAACCAATTTTGGATCCAATTTGACTAATTACCCTGGATCCCATGGGCTCTTAACTTCTTGACCAGTCCCCCAGGTGAGACCTTGTCAAAAGCCTTTTCGAAGTCAACACAGACCCCATCCACTGCATCATCATCTACACATCAATTCAGCTCCTCAAAAACTTCAACCAAATCTACCAAACATGATCTACCGACAAAGCCATGCTGACTCTCCTTGATTAATCCTTGCTCTTCCGAGAGCTAACAAAAATATCGGAAACCATTTTACGTAATGAACCAGATCACTTAATTGCTTAGTCACAGTAGGTGGAACCAAAGAATGATATAAGGAGGAGAACGAGAGGTGAAGACTTGAGATTGCATGCTGACATGTAGGTTCAAAGGAGGTTCCACAGACAGAGATGAGGTTCAGCAGACATCTGTGTGAAAGACATCGATTTTGAACTCGTTCTGTAGAAATAGCAGATTGTGAGAATGAAGAGTAAGTGGAAATTACCAAAATCTAGGATGGTAAGCATGCTTTCACGTCATTGACCACAAACACTCGATTAGCACAGCCTTTGTTTGAATGTTTGTAAATTCTTCATCAGAGGCATGCCAGGAAGGAACCTATACAGCAGGATTTCAGATACCTTGGGAAATAGAAACAGAAGCAATAGTCACTGAAGATGGCAGCAGGAGCTGTCACGTTGGCTTCCCATTGCCATTCCAGCTCCCAGCAAGTTTCATCAGGATGGAGAAAGGTTGGTTCCAGAAACCTGCTTCATTTTACAATAAAGCCAATAAAAATTGGCCATGGCTTCATTGAGAGAGTGAGGAGAGCCGCTTTGCATTTTAAGTATGTGGCACATGATTTTCATTTTAGATCAGGGACAGAGCAGGTGCATGAAGGTGAAAACACGGGAAGAAATTCATAGCCATGCCCTGCAAAGATGTGGGCTCACAAAAAGAGCATGGTGGAGAGGGACAAATCAGCCATTGGCACATGGATGCCACCCAAAGTGTACATGCTGCAGGAAGATTGGTTAAATGAACACACGGGTAGAGCAGGGCCAAGTACTCTCCTGGCAGTGCATGGCTATAAAAGGAGAGTTTAGGTTTCTACTTTTGGGGCAAAATGCTAATGTCATCCCTGAAGTTCGGTGTAAGGGATGTATTTGATCTGTGGAAGATTGGCAGCTGGGGATCTTGTGATCTCCCTACCTCTTACCCAACCAAGTCCAGAGTGGCAAGGCTTATCGACTCCCTCCTATCCCATCACGAGTTAAGCCCCTGAAGTGAGTAACTAATGACTGTCAACGAGCCTCATTCCACCACTGCTGGTATTCATCCAGTGACAAGCGGGAAGCTCACCACGTGAAAGCCCTAAATCCAACCCCTGTCAGAGCTGTTTGTGGGTTTTCAAGGAGACGGTGTCCCTCAGTCAATTACACTCAATGGCTGAGCAAAAAGTTTTTCACAGAAAGTTGGCTCGCTGTGCCCTGCCAGAAATTGAAGTCATTGTGACCTCAAGATTCTTTGCATCTGAGGTCATTCCAAGATCAAGTTTAGCTGTGCTGTCTACTACAGATCATAGTGGACTTGCTGACCTCATGAAAACCTGGAATCAAGGCCCAACCAGCACAGGAACGAGCCCTGACCCCACGGTAACCCCATTTTGAGGAAGTTTGAGTGAATCAGCCATAACACCTACCCCTCCTCAGAACCCTCAAGGCTGTTTTTGGTTCCCAGGGCCCCAACGTGAGCACACACCTTACCTCCCAGGGCAGCAGGCATCCTTCTCCAACATCTAGGATCTACTAGGAATAGCCACCTACCCAGGAAATGTGGAAGATGTGCTGGACTTCAGGTGAGACTGAAACTTTGGGGTTTCAAGTACACCTTCCCAAGCATATTCCTGGCACATGTCCAAGCCATTGAGAATAAAATAGATGAACTTGAAGCTAGACTGACCTTCCAAAGGGGATTGAGAGACTGCTGTGTGGTCTGTTTTAGTGACATGGCTCACTCGTGCTACACCTGACTATGCCTGACAACCTGAGAGTTTCACAGTTAACCAGAGCACTCCACATCCTTGGGCAAGGCAGGAGGCAGTGATGTCTGCTTCCTGACCAACAACTCCTGGTGCTCCGACATGGCAACCCTGATGAGTTACTGCTTTCCCGACCTAGAATATTTTACAGTGAAATGCCATCCCTACTACCTGCTGCGCATGATCACCTCTACCGTCCTGGCAGTGGTCTATTTCTCACCCTGTGTGAAGTAAAGAGTGAGCTTGGCCAAGTGTACAATGTTGCAAACAAACACAGTCTTGAGACAGAATGTCCCAAGGCTTTGGAAGAGGATGGAAGAGAGTAAAACTGCATCAATGGAGCTGAGGTGGAGATGGTTGAGAGCATCAAGTTCCCAGGAGTAATGACAACCAGCAATTTGTGGGTGAAGCAGGACATTGACGCAATGGTCAAGAAAGCACAACAGCATCTCTACTTGCTCAGGAAGCTAAGGAAATTTAGCATGGATTCTCACAAAGGACTCTTACAAGTTTTTATTGATGCATCATAGGAAGCAGCCTACATGGACGCATCACAGCATGGTATGACGACTGCTCTTCCAAAGACCACAACAAACTACAGAGAGTTGCAAACACAGCCCAGTCCATCATGCAAACCAGGCTTTAATCTACTGATTCTGTCAATACTTCTTGATGCCTTGGGAAAGCAACCAAAGACCCCTCTCACCCCAGGTATACTGTCTTGCACTCTCTCCCAGAAGATATTAAAGTTTGAATACACGTACATGTTGATACATGTATCGAGATAGTGAAAAATGTTGTTTTGTGCGCTATACAGGCAGATCGTACCATACAAAGTACATCAGGTTAGCAGAACATATTGCAGAATACAGTGTTACAGCCGTAGGGAAGGTGCACAGAGAGAAATCAGAGTTAACATTTGAGAGGTCCATTGAAAAGTCTGATAACAGCAGGAAGAAGTTGTTCTTGATCATATTCTCTCATGCATCCAAACTTTTATATCTTCTGCCCGATGGAAGAGGATGGAAGAGAGTGAAACTGGGGTAGGAGGGGTGGATTGTTATATACATTGGATTGTTCACAGTTATCTTCGCCTCTTTCACTTCCTGCAGGCTAGTGATGAGGTCCTCAACCAGTGCCATGTCTCCATACATACCTGCATGAGGACCCACTGACGGCATGGTATCTGAGCTGTGCACATATGCCTGTAAGGTGTAAGGCTGACTGCTTTGAGCACTTGACCACTCGACCCCTTCACGTACAGAGTAAAATAATGTTTTCACTCTCTCAACAAGGAATGTTCGTCTCAGCCATGCCAGTCAATATGCACAAACAGGACACCCATCCAACAGTCTGCACTCTTTCACAGACATTACATATCCTTTTCTTCTGCAGAAACAAACCATCTACTGGTCTCCATGGCCCAGTACAAACTAGGCACGGAGATGGTAACTGCTTGCACCAGTCTAGTCTAACCTATCCTCACGTCAATTAATGAAACTCAGACCTTGTGATTTCCCCTGTATCCCCTCCCTATCCCTGGGTGCAATCAGGACCCACATTCCTGACAATTGTTCCACAATTATAGATGGAAATACGAGTCTATTATCCAAAATCTCATCTCATTGCAGTAAATGTCTTTATTAAGCACAGAGCACACTCCCATGTTAATAAACAGTGAATTCCACACAAAAACACTCGAGGTTGGGGGTGGGGGAGGTTGGGCGGGTGTAGTTTTGAATAAAAAATTTGAAGCACAATAGTTAGAAACAAAGGCAAGCTCAGTCACACCATTTAACACCAGGCTTTATTGCAAAGGAACTTCAGATGAACATCTCTCTCCCTTATAACTTACAACACATGCTATTTATCATCACAATGTACACACACAGTGAAGGTGAACATCTCATAAATAGTTACCCTTTCATCAACCTACCTTGAGACCAGTCCTCAACTTCACTGAACTGTGCTTTTAAAAAGGTTTGTAAAGTCCAATTCAGCAAAGACTGACTCTTCACAAAGCCTTTGGCAATTTAGTCAAGGCTAGAAACAGAAAAAAAGATAGCACAGACTAGAGATAATGGGAACTGCAGATGCTGGAGAATTCCAAGATAATAAAATGTGAGGCTGGATGAACACAGCAGGCCCAGCAGCATCTCAGAAGCACAAAAGCTGACGGTCTGATGAAGGGTCTAGGCCTGAAACGTCAGCTTTTGTGCTCCTGAGATGCTGCTTGGCCTGCTGTGTTCATCCAGCCTCACATTTTATTATCATAGCACAGACTAGAAGGTTTTCTTGAACACTCCCTGGATCATTCACATTGGACAGCCAGGGTCATCCTTGAGTGGTTCATGAAACAGCCAGCACACTGTGATAGATCTAATAATTTTATCAATGTGATGAGTTTGAGCCAATTAAACGTTTTGCAGCAAGGGCACGTTTCAGAGGAGACTAAACTCAAAAGACTTTGTTGTAGACATAACTAAGTAGCATCCCGTACACAGACCTGTTCTAAACGGATCTCATATTCATCCAGGACCTTCTTACCACGGAAATATTTGGACCTGAAAAGAAAAGTGAAAGAAAGTCACACAAAGATCTCACATGTGGCAACTCTTTTCAAATTTCCCACAGTTTGAGTTATCTTTGCTCCCCTACACACATAAATACCGGCCCTCACGTTCCACAGCAGCAGAGTGCAGAATTTCCACATTCCCTTTGTTCAACTTTCATGGTGGTAAATGTCATCCCATCGCAAAAGATCCAATCTGCCGTTCAACAGCAACCCGAACATGTAGCCCTTTAAAGTCTCAAGATACTTCATATGAAAGTAATTCAGTACAAAGTTACTCTGAAAGAAGGAAAAGAAGGATATTCAAGAACACAGCATTAAAGAATGCAATTCTTCAAGTTCTGTCGGGCTGAAGGAAATTATGGAAATGGAGAGGGGTGAAACCATGGAGACACTAAGTCAAAATTTTAAAAAGTCTAGCTGGGTTGACATTCCACCTAGAATCTTAAAAACGCAAAACTATCACACTGATGCATAAGAGCAGTGGTGTATACCTTCTAGAATATGCATTGCAGCAACTTTCAAAGACCCATTATAAATAGGACCTTCTAAACCCAGGTGACCTCTGTCACCCACAGGGACAAGGATAGCAGGCATTTGGGAACAGCATCATCTGAAAATTCATTTTCCAGTCACAAACCTTCTAGCACAATTACTTCTTCACCATCTGGAAGATTTCCTTCATCATAGTTCTGTTTTAGTTTTAAAATAATTTTGAGTGAGAAAAGATAGAACAACAATCGAGTGGTATTAGAGGAAGCGGTGACAGACTCACTTTTAAAACTAGTATTATATTCCTATTAATGGGCTGCCTACTAATATTCTAGGGAAGCACAAGTAACTTTTTTGTCTTAACATGTACTTCCTTTAGGAGTTAGTTTCAATATAGTGCATGGCTAATTGTACCATTTATTACAAAATTCATCAAAATCATCAGAAACAACTTGAGCAGGTTTTAGTCTGTCACTTTAAACCTTCCACTACTCTGTGCGTAATGACCAGTTTCTCCTTAGTCATGTGGCTAGGTGACAGTAACCTGTGGTACCCTGTTTGAAACTCACTCTGATCAATGGGGGAGTCTTGTGATCAGGCCAGTTGGCAACATGAAATGAGGTGATTCAGTTCCCGGTACATTGGGAAGTGTTTACATTCCTCTCAAAGAAGCAGTCATCCAGCTGCTACAGTTGAGTGCCCTCAGACAGAACCTTGGCTGTCAGCTCGCCCTTCGATATGTTTGGGCTGTACATGGATTAAGATTCTTGACAGAACATTGTTAGCAGTGCAGGCGAACGTGCCAAGAATGAAAGGAAACAAATTGGAATTCTGGACATGTCCACTCTGAGCTCATTTACCATAATGGCAGCAACTGCAACAAAGAGAGTTACTTAGAATTGTAGGCATGCCTCACACAAGGGCTCTCTGTGGTGAATGCTCAGTGCTTTCCAGAAGGTGAGTAAAGTGTGTGAAATGATGACAATGCAGAGTTGAAGTCATCATGCTGTAGAGCTGGGTCTTCTTAAAATTTATATCTTGATTAATATTTATTAATGCATATGAAGCTGGGTCTGTGAGAGAATGAAAAACTTTTTAAAATTTTATTTCAGAGTCAGCAACAAGTGATTTCAGGACTGTACACCATGGTCCACATACAAAAGAAAACTGCCTCATAAGTGACCTCTCCCCTATGTAACATAGTCTCTACCTTCTATTTGTATTGAGAAATGACAGTCTATAGTCCGCTTTGATAATACAAAGGCCAGATAATTTAGAAATGCCATTCTTTGGATAAGATAGCAAAGTGAAGTCAGGTCATAATCAGAAAGACCCTAGGCAAAATCTTCTCACTCTGGTGGGTATCTTGTGCGTTGCGTTAAGTAATAGTGAGAAGCCATGCTGGCTCTTAGCAAGAAGGCCCGCCATAGTTCCTGCCTATCAGACAAGTTAAAAAGACAGCAGTGGGCTTTTCTTCTGACTGAGGATCTCTGAACCTCATCCAGTTCAAGCTACCACACTGTACAATATCCCCCACTATCCCAGGATCAAGGTTAAACATTGTTAAAGGTGCGGTTGATCGCACAGCTGAGGGTCATAGGGAGAGGGTGCTGGCGTTCAGGAGTAAAGGCTGTCAGCTGTTATCCTCCTGCGCCCACATCCAGGCCCTTGGTCATACACAAACTAGTGTTGGTGACCAGCAGCGCACTGTCCAACCAAATATACAAGCTGCATGTCAGCAGCTGCCTGGATCTGGGAAAATACAGACATACAAATTTACAGCTGCAGTAGACTATTCAACCCCTCCAAGCTGGTCCACCACTTAACAAGATCATAGCTGATCTGTTCATGTTTTCATTTACCCCTGGTGTTCTACGGTTCCTTGCCTAAGAAGAATCGATCCACCCCTGCCTTAAATATATTTAATGACCCACTTCCACTGATTTGGAGCAGACAGCTCCAAAATAACACTACACTCACCTCTGACCTAAAAAGGAAAATTCCTAATTTTAAAACATTGCTTCCTAATTCTGGACTCACTCACAAGCAGACACATCCACCTTATGAAGGTCACACAGGATCTTCTACACTTCCAGCAAGCCACACATTATTCTTCTAAACTCCAGCAGAAACAATTCCAACCAGTCCAACTTATGCTCATAAAACAACCCACTCCTTCCAAAACTCAATCTAATAAACCTCCGGTAAACCACCTCCAATAAACTTGCACCATTCCTTACATCAGTAGACCAAACCTGCACATAGTAATCAAAATGTTGTCTCACTATTGTCCCAGGCAACTTAAAAATAAATTTTACTTTTATGTTGAATTTCTCCTGGAATAAAGGAGGATATCCTACTGGCCTTCTCGTTGATGTGCTCTATCTGCATACTAGCTTTTTGTGACCCAAGCCACAGAACATGCAAAGCAGTCTGCACCTTGGAATTGTGCAGGCATTTTCCTTTTAAGTGGTATTTTTTGTTCTTCCTACCAGGTCATATATTTCACATTTTCCCACATGATACACTATCTGCCAGTTTTTTTTATCCACCTACTTAATTATCTATATCCGTCTGCAACTCCCTTATGACTTCTTCATGTCATAATTTCTTATCTATCTTGGTGTTGGCTGCAAATTTAGCTCCCATGCCTTTGTCATCAATGTAAATGATAAAATGTTGAGGCACCAGCACTCTGAGTCCCTGGAGGCCTCTACTCATCACATCCTGCCAATCAGACAGAGCCCTGTTTATGCATTCTGTTTTCTACCAGCCAGCCAATCTTCCATTTTTGCTAACATGCTCCCCTCGCACCAGGAGCTCTTATTATCCTCAGTAACATTAGATGTGGCAACTAATCACATGCCGTCTGGAAATCCTTCCTCAAAATCTTTGTTTCCATTTCTGGGACTCAACTAGCCACTAATATCCACTCT
The DNA here is from genome assembly GCF_030684315.1 of Stegostoma tigrinum. NCBI lineage: Eukaryota > Metazoa > Chordata > Chondrichthyes > Orectolobiformes > Stegostomatidae > Stegostoma > Stegostoma tigrinum. The sequence goes on along the minus strand of NC_081371.1, from coordinate 25,229,034 downwards.
AAACCAAGATAATAAAATGTGAGGCTGCATGAACACAGCAGGCCAAGCAGCATCTCAGGAGCACAAAAGCTGACGTTTCGGGCCTAGACCCTTCATCAGAGAGGGGGATGGGGGGAGGGAACTGGAATAAATAAGGAGAGAGGGGGAGGCGGACCGAAGATGGAGAGTAAAGAAGATAGGTGGAGAGGGTGTAGGTGGGGAGGTAGGGAGGGAATAGGTCAGTCCAGGGAAGACGGACAGGTCAAGGAGGTGGGATGAGGTTAGTAGGTAGCGGGGGGTGCGGCTTGGGGTGGGAGGAAGGGATGGGTGAGAGGAAGAACCGGTTAGGGAGGCAGAGACAGGTTGGACTGGTTTTGGGATGCAGTGGGTGGGGGGGAAGAGCTGGGCTGGTTGTGTGGTGCAGTGGGGGGAGGGGATGAACTGGGCTGGTTTAGGGATGCAGTAGGGGAAGGGGAGATTTTGAAACTGGTGAAGTCCACATTGATACCATTAGGCTGCAGGGTTCCCAGGCGGAATATGAGTTGCTGTTCCTGCAACCTTCGGGTGGCATCATTGTGGCAGTGCAGGAGGCCCATGATGGACATGTCATCAAGAGAATGGGAGGGGGAGTGGAAATGGTTTGCGACTGGGAGGTGCAGTTGTTTGTTGCGAACTGAGCGGAGGTGTTCTGCAAAGCGGTCCCCAAGCCTCCGCTGGGTTTCCCCAATGTAGAGGAAGCCGCACCGGGTACAGTGGATGCAGTATACCACATTGGCAGATGTGCAGGTGAACCTCTGCTTAATGTGGAATGTCATCTTGGGGCCTGGGATGGGGGTGAGGGAGGAGGTGTGGGGACAAGTGTAGCATTTCCTGCGGTTGCAGGGGAAGGTGCCGGGTGTGGTGGGGTTGGAGGGCAGTGTGGAGCGAACAAGGGAGTCACGGAGAGAGTGGTCTCTCCGGAAAGCAGACAGGGGAGGGGATGGAAAAATGTCTTGGGTGGTGGGGTCGGATTGTAAATGGCGGAAGTGTCGGAGGATAATGCGTTGTATCCGGAGGTTGGTAGGGTGGTGTGTGAGAACGAGGGGGATCCTCTTGGGGCGGTTGTGGCGGGGGCGGGGTGTGAGGGATGTGTCGCGGGAAATGCGGGAGACGCGGTCAAGGGCGTTCTCAATCACCGTGGGGGGAAAGTTGCGGTCCTTAAAGAACTTGGACATCTGGGATGTGCGGGAGTGGAATGTCTTATCGTGGGAGCAGATGCGGCGGAGGCGGAGGAATTGGGAATAGGGGATGGAATTTTTGCAGGAGGGTGGGTGGGAGGAGGTGTATTCTAGGTAGCTGTGGGAGTCGGTGGGCTTGAAATGGACATCAGTTACAAGCTGGTTGCCTGAGATGGAGACTGAGAGGTCCAGGAAGGTGAGGGATGTGCTGGAGATGGCCCAGGTGAACTGAAGGTTGGGGTGGAAGGTGTTGGTGAAGTGGATGAACTGTTCGAGCTCCTCTGGGGAGCAAGAGGCGGCGCCGATACAGTCATCAATGTACCGGAGGAAGAGGTGGGGTTTGGGGCCTGTGTAGGTGCGGAAGAGGGACTGTTCCACGTAACCTACAAAGAGGCAGGCATAGCTGGGGCCCATGCGGGTGCCCATGGCCACCACCTTAGTCTGTAGGAAGTGGGAGGAGTCAAAAGAGAAGTTGTTGAGTGTGAGGACGAGTTCAGCTAGGCGGATGAGAGTGTCGGTGGAGGGGGCCTGGTCGGGCCTGCGGGACAGGAAGAAGCGGAGGGCCTTGAGGCCATCTGCATGCGGAATGCAGGTGTACAGGGACTGGACGTCCATGGTGAATATGAGGTGTTGGGGGCCAGGGAATTGGAAGTCCTGGAGGAGGTGGAGGGCGTGGGTGGTGTCACGGACATAGGTGGGGAGTTCCTGGACCAAAGGGGAGAAAATGGAGTCCAGATAGGTGGAGATGAGTTCGGTGGGGCAGGAGCAGGCTGAGATGATGGGTCGACCAGGGCAGGCAGGTTTGTGGATTTTGGGAAGGAGATAGAAACGGGCCGTGCGGGGTTGGGGAACAATGAGGTTGGAGGCTGTGGGTGTGAGGTCCCCCGAGGTGATGAGGTCATGAATGGTGTTGGAGATGATGGTTTGGTGCTCGGGTGTGTGGTCATGATCGAGGAGGCGGTAGGAGGTGGTGTCGGAGAGTTGGCGTCTGGCCTCGGCGATGTAGAGGTCAGTGCGCCATACTACCACTGCGCCACCCTTGTCTGCGGGTTTGATGGTGAGGTTGGGGTTGGAGCGGAGGGCTGCCCGTTCTGCGGGGGAAGAGGTTGGAGTGGGTGAGAGGGGTGGAGAGGTTGAGGCGGTTGATGTCTCGACGGCAGTTGGAGATGAAGAGGTCGAGGGAGGGTAGGAGGCCTGGGGGTGGTGTCCAGGAGGAGGACTTGTGTTGGAAGCGGGTGAAGGGGTCAGTGGAAGGAGGGTTGGGTTCCCGGTTGAAGAAGTAGGCACCCTCCTCTCTCCACTCTAAACCCACTGACTCCCACAGCTCCCTGGACTATACATCTTCATACTGTGCTTTCTACTAAGGCTCCATCGCATATGTTCTGATGAGGCCAACTTTGACAAGGGAGCCTCTGCAATGTCCACCTTCTTCCTGAACCGAGGATTCCACAGCTCCGTTGTCAACAGGGCCCTCAATTGGATCTGACCCATCTCTCACACTTCCAACCTCACCGTCCCCTTCTCTCCTTTCACGTGATAGCGTTTCCCATGTCTTTACCTACCAAGGGCCCAAACGTACCTTCCAGGTGAAGCAGCACTTCACCTGCAATTGTCACAATGTGGTCTCTTCTACATCAGGCAAACAAAGCATAGACTGGGTGACTGCTTCGCAGGACACCTACATTCTGCCCGCATAAAAAGACCCTAATCTTCCAATTGCCTGCCATTTCAACACACCATCCCATTCCCTGGCCAAAATCTCTGTCTCCAGCTTGCTGCAGTGCTCCCCCAAAGGTCAGCACAAGCTGGAAGAACAATACCTCGTTTTCTGCTTGGGGATTCCTGCAGCCCTCCAGATTCTATGTTGAGTTCAATAATTTTAGGGCTTAAACTCTCCCATGTCCCACTCGTAACCCCACATACCAGGGCCTTGTTATCACTTAGCCTGCCCTTTTGTTTGAACCTATTGTTCAGTCACTAACAGTCTCCCCTAACAACCATTCACTCACACAGGCAGATCGTCATCCACTCCTTCGACTGCTCGACTGTTCTTCTTTCTCTTTTGGCTCTATCCCCAACTATCGTTTACTCCTTATCCCCTCCCCCCCGACACCCTACTTTCTGCATATAAATTGACATTTTCCTAGCTACCATCAGTTCTGAGGAAGGGTGAACAGATCTGCAGTGTTAACTCTGATTTCTCTTCACAGAAGCTACCAGACCTGCTCAGCTTTTCCAGCAACTTCTGTTCTTGTTTCCCTGCAAAATCTTGCTGTTTCAGTAACATCACCCTCATTCTTCTAAGCTCCAATGAATAAAGGTGAATCACTTTTGAATAGCTTCCAGTATCAGTATATCTTTTCTTAATTACAAGGACCAAAACTGTACATAGTGCTCCAGGAGCAGCTTCACCAACACCCTGTACAGTTGTAACAAGGCTTCCCTTTAGTTAAACTCCAACCATCTACTAAAAAGGCCAAACTTTCATTTGCCTTCCAATTATTGGCTACACCTACATGTCAATTTTCTTTTTTTAATATTTCATGCACAAGAACTTCCACATCCCTTTATCATGCACTTTCTGGGATCTCTGTCCGTAATTAGAGCTCTAGGACTGATCCTGTGGCATTCCACTAGTTGTGCCTTTCCAACCTGAAAAAGACCGGACTCTCCACCTTCTATGTATTCACCAATCCTCAAAACATGCTAATATACTGTCCTATTACCATAAGCTCCAACCCCTGGGATGGATTTGAGGAACATGTAGCTCCTGGTGTCCTGAGCAACATGCTTCACCCAGTTTTATCCTTGAGAAAGATGAACTCATGTTGCTGATTGTGTGATGTTTCTATTGGAAAATCCTGCCACATTGTACCTACATAACAGTGGCTTCATTTCAAGACAATTCATGATACTTGAAGTCTTTTAGGACATTTCTAAGCTACATGATACAGATCCACATAAATGCAAGGATTTCTTTTAATATTATGTAGTGGGATCCATTAGTATTACTTTGTGCAACTTTTCTAATTAATTTATTCAAGACAGAGGAAACCTTTATTTGTCTAATCAGGATTTTGAGTAGATGCCAGTGCTTAAAAGTCAGTGTTTAATCTACTGTGTTACTCAGGCTCTCTATTATTTGCCACATTTATGATCAGTATGACAGTCACTTACTAGAATTTCCCTTACTAACTATTATGAACACTGTGTTCACAAATGCTCTTTATTAGACTCTAACACAAAGCAGATATAAGGTTCTCAGCAATTGCTTAAAAAATAACATCTCATTAGGAATGTTCTGGAATATCAAAATGACTTTATACATTAATTTACATTCATGTTGATGTTTATTTGAAATTTGAACAAAAATGATCCCTCCATCACTTTTGAATTATTTATTTTTCGCCTAAAAAAATTAGAACCCCTAAGGAGGAAATAAATGTATTCAGATAAGAAATGTAAAGAAATGGCATGTCTACTTAAGCTTACACTACCTTAGCCAATAACTATCCTTCCCTAAATACCTCATGCCTGTTATAAACTTTGCTTATGGTTTCTCTGCCCTGTCCCAGTGAACTTCAGCTTTTTATGTGCCAGGTTCTTATCTGCCCAATAACGATTTGTCCATCCAGTCCCACCCTGTCTGAGCAACTCCTGCTCAACAGGATGAACATTCCCTTCCTTATCTAACCTCTGAAGATTTCTCCTAAACTGCAATTAATTCAGGTCCCAGTATCAGCTAAATAGTGTTCGCAGATCTGATTGAATTGGCTATTTTAGAAAATGAGTAATGGCTTATATACAAAGGGTGACATGCCATTCTATGTTCTTGAGTTATGAGGAAGGGTCACTGGAACAGAAACATTAACTCTGTTTTCTCCTCCACAGATGCTGCCAGACCTGCTGAGCTTTTCCAGAAACTTTGTTTTTATGCCATCCTACAATACTGTTACAATACACACACCGTGATCTACTGTCAAGTCACTTTGTTCCATAAGAAACATTAAATCAAGGCCTCAATTTACTTCAAGTGGAGGCAAAGATCTCACAACAATGTTCAAAGAGAAGGGGTTTCTTTCTAGTTTCCTTGGCAACATTTCCATGAATTGTGCTGGTGAGAAGGAACGTCATCCATCTGTGTGTGGTGGGAAGGGTCAGGGAACCCAGGTCATTCCAGCATCACAGTAGGTGTATCTCCCCCCATGTGAAGTTGGGTGGCTGAACATTTTGGCTCGGGATCTCTGATCAATCTCAGCCAATCTGGAGACAAATACTTTTTTAGGAGCAAAGTACTGCAGTTCTGGAATCTGTACTGAAAACAACAAATGCTGGAGATCACAGTGAGTCAGACAGCATCCCTGGAGAGACAGCAAGTTTCAAATCTGGATGACTCTTCATCAGAGCTGGAGTGAAGTGTGGAGGGGGCAGTCTTTATGCTATCATTATGGGTGGGGGTGTAGAGTGCTGGGGGAGAGAAAAGATGTTAATAGCTCAGGTTAAGTGATCAGAATGTGAGAATAGCAAAACAATGTTGTGTCTAACTTCCAGATTTAAAAGAACAGACAGTCCAGCTGAAGCACGGGGAGGGGAGGGGGAGGGGAGAGAGAGGGCATGGTGGTGGAGAATGTAAAAGGTAAAACTAAAAGAAAGGAAAGAAATTGTTCGCGATTTGAAGGTGACTCAATATTAAGTCCAGAAGGCTGTAAAAGTGTCTAGTCTGAAGGTGAGATGTTGTTCCTCCAGTTTGTGCTGTGATTCACTGGAACACTGCAGCATGTCGAGGACAGACATGCGGGCATGCAAGCTGGATGCTTATATTAAAATGACCAGCCACCAGAAGGTTGGGGTCCTGCTTGTGCACAGACTGGAGGTGTTCTGCCAAGTGGTTGCCTAGTCTGCGTTCAGTTTCTCCAATGTTTAGTAGACCACGTTTGTTGCAGCAAATACAATACACAAGGTGGGAGGAGGTACAGGTGAAATGCTGCTTCACCTGGCAAGACTGTTTGTGCCCTTGCATGGTGAGCAGGGAGGTGGTGAAGGGGCAGAAGTTGCACTTTCTGTGATTGCATGGGAAGGTGCCGTGGGGAATGAGGACGGTTCTAGTGGTTGATGAATGGACTAGTGTCCCTGAGGGAATGATCCCTGCAGAATGCAGACAGGGGGAGCAGGGGGAAGACACGTTTGGTGGTGGTGTTCTGCTGGAGTTGTCTGAAATAGTGTAGAATGATCCTTTGAATATGGAGGCCGGTGGGATGAAAAGTAAGAACAAGGGGGACTTGATCACACTGTTGTGAGTGATGGGAAGGAGCAAAGGCGGGTGATAGGCTGGACATGTTTAAGGGCCCTGTTAACCACAGTGGGCAGGAAACCCTGTTATGAAAGAAGGAAGCCACATCAGCAGTGTTGCTTTGGAAGGTGGCATCATCTGAACAGATGTGACGTAATTGAAGGAACTGGGAGAATGGAATGGAGTCCGTACAGGCCATGGGGTGTGACAAGCCGTAGGAAAGATATCTATGGGAGTCAGTGACTTTGTAATGGATGGCAGTGGACAGTTTATTCCCAGAAAGAGAGAGGGAGAGGTCACGGAGAGGACGGCATGTGTCAGGAATAGACAATGTGCAAGTTATAGAGGGGTGGAAATTGGAGACAAAATGAACAAATTTTTCAAGGTCCAGGCAGGAGCATGAAGCAGCACCAAAGCACCATTGACGTACTGAGTAAAGGGAGGGGCCAGTGTAGTGTAGGATTGTTCCACATACCCCATAGCGAGGCAGGCGTGACTGGTTCCCACGTGGGTGCCCATTGCCACTCCTCTGACTTGGCAGAAATGAGATTAATTAAAGGAGAAATTGTTCAGTGAAAGAACAAGTTCAGCCAAGCAGAGGAGAGTAGTGGTGCATGGGGACTGATCCAACCTCTGGTCGAGGAAGCCGCCAAGGGCTCGCAGACCATCCTGGTGGGGCACAGAGGTATAGGTGGACTGCACATCCATGGTGAACAGTTATGGCCAGGGAACTGACAATTGTCAATATGGTGGAAAGACATCAGAGGAATCGTAGATGTAGGTGGGCAGGGTCTGGGCAAGTGGAGGCAGAATGGAAGAAAATAGTAGGAGGAAGTGAGCTTGGTTGGTCAGGAACAGGCTGAATTGTGGGGCAGTCTGGTTTGAGGATTTTGGGAAGGTGGTAGAAGTGGCTGTTGGGAGTTGGGAGACTACAAGAGTGGGAGGTGGAGTGGGTGGAGGGATCTCTGGAGGTAATGAGGTTGGTGACAGTCCTGGCAACAATGGCCTGATGTTGGGATATGGGGTCGTGGTCCAGAGGAAATAGAAAGAAGTGTGTGACAGTGGCACTGAGTGTCCACAAGGTAATGATCAGTGCACCAGGTTACAACAGCACCATCTTTGTCAGCAGGTTTGAAAACAAAGTCAGGGATGGACCTATTTCAGCAATTCAGTTGCAACAATTTCAGAAGGGTCAGGTTAGAGGGGACAAGTGAAACAGAGAAACTAAGGCAGCCGATGACACATTGTCAATGAAGAGATCAAGGGCATGTAAGAGTCCAGGGGCAAGGCTCCAAGTGGAGGTGGGTGAAGGAATCAGAATCCCTGAAATGTGGAAGCAGGCCTTTTGGCCCAACAAGCCTGCACCAACTCTCTGAACAGCATCACACCCCAACTCGCCTCCACCCACCCTAT